>NC_138163.1:45190350-45885350 GCF_964165515.1 Mesoplodon bidens | reverse complement strand
AGATTGGTGCAACACTGTAAATCAACTATACTTCAATAAAAAAAGAAAAGAAAAGAAACTAATGATAGTAATAACTAAGTAAAATAAATATAAATAAATAAATAAATTTGACTCGTCGCAGCCCTTTGAGGTAGATACTATTATTACCCTCATTTACAGATGATGAAACTGAGGCTCAGAAAGGGTAAGTAATTTGCCTGAGGGCACATAGTAGGAGGATGGGGATTTGTATCCCAGTTGATCAAGCACTGCCTGCCAACAGCCCCTAATCTATGAAGTCACTGAGACCATCCTTATTATACCTTCTATGCTACCCAGATAGAGCTTGAATGATTCATTGGTGTTTTTTAAAAAATCCCTTTGTTCCCTATGAAATAATAAATTAAGTAATGAGGGGGAGGGATGGAGTAAACTAGGAGGAACAAACAGAAATTTATTATCCAACTAGAAGAAATTTGCCACCAGTGTTCCAGCCAAACCTGGGGACCCCTCACTGAGGGTGCAGTATTGCACAACTGGGGGTGTGGGCCTCCAATCACATTGTACTCTATATGAAGCTAATCCTAGTCTTTGAGAGCAGAAGTCGGGAGTACGACCTTTGGCCCGTTAGTTCTGCTTCTTAACTGCTTCATCTGCAAGATGGAGGCAAATATAATTTAATGCTTTTGAGGTAAGGGCTTAAATAAGATAGAATGCTGAGCACGCAGTTGTCCTTCAGTAAATACTAGTTCTTCCTTGCTGTTTGGAAAGAGGACTGCTTTGGGAATCGGAAGGCCTGGATCTTGAACCCAGATCTGCCACTAACTCACCATGTGACTCTGAAGATATTGTTCCCCCTTCTAGGTCTCTCTTTTTCTCCCTCAGCTGAACTAGAGGATCTTCAAGTCCCTTTCTTCTCTGATGTACATTGATCCTGGGATTCTGTACTTCCTCCAAGCAGTGACTTTTCTAAACCTCTGCGCTATGAAACTGCTTTCTGAATTCATTCAACATTCCCTAGGCTCTGCTGTTCTAATCAGATTTTGCTGGAGTGGTTTGCACTTACTTCCATCTGGCAGATCCAGTTCCTGATCATTTTAAATTTTGGTCTAGAATCCTCTATCAAGTACCTACAATGTGAAGTGCCACTCCCATGCTGTAGTTATACTATACTGAAAATCTGGATTCCTAAAACCATTCACTATCTTATCATTATGAGCAAGGATACATTGAGAACCTGGTCTGTGCTAGGCCTGTAGCTACAAAATAAAAAGTGGGGGACTATAGGGCCTGGCCAAGAAATCTTATCAGGAAAAGCAACTGTGTACATCAGGAGGAAGAGAGCAATAATATCCACCAACATGGCTCATATGTAAGTTCCCTGGTTGCTTTTGCTCACCATGGTATCTCCAGGGCCCTGCACAGGGCCTGAAACATAATAGGTACTCAGCAAGTGTTTGTTGAATAAATAGTGAAGAGGAGACATGGAGCACAAGTGAAAGGTTTTCTTACTATGTTCTTTTTTTTGTTTTGTTTTTGTTTTTTTGTTTGTTTTTTTGCAGTACGTGGGCCTCTCACTGTTGTGGCCTCTCCCGTTGCAGAGCACGGCTCTGGACGCGCAGGCTCAGCGGCCATGGCTCACGGGCCCAGCCGCTCCACGGCACGTGGGATCTTCCCGTACCGGGGCACGAACCCGTGTCACCTGCATCGGCAGGCAGACTCTCAACCACTGCGCCACCAGGGAAGCCCTATTACCATGTTCTTGAACAGGCTTTTGTTTTAGGCCTTGCAAACTCTTAATGGGAATGTAAAATGGTGTAGCAGCTATGGAAAACAGTATGGACATTCTTTGAAACCTTAAGAATAGAACTACCATATAATCTAGTAATCCGACTTCTGGATATACATATCTAAAAGAATTGAAATCAGGCTCTCAAAGAGATATCTGCACTCCTATGTTCATTGCAGCATTATTCACGATAGCCAAGATATGGAAACAACATAAATGTCTGTCGATGGATGAATGGAAAAGAAAATGTCATAAATACATAAAATGGAATATTATTAAGCCTTTGAAAAGAAGGAAATCCTGCCATATGCAATTACATGGATGAACCTGGAGGATATTATGCTAAGTGAAAAAGCCAGGACAAATATTGTGTAATTCTGCTTATATGAGATGTCTAACGTAGTCAAATGCATTGAAGCAGAGAATAGACTAGTGGCTGCTGAGGGCTATGGAGAGAGGGAAATGGCAAGTTCAATGAGCATAGAGTTTTATCTCAGCAAGCTGAAGAAGATCTAGAGATTTACTGTACAACATAGTGCCTATACTTAACAATATTGTATTTTGCACTTAAAAATTTGTTAAGAGGGCAAATCTCATGTTAAGTGTTCTTATCATAATAAAAAATTCAAATTCAAATTTTGCTCCTTTTGTGTAGCATTTTTCAAGTTTACACATTTACAACATGGGTCCTTCCTCAAGCCACACGTCAGAGAGTACCTCTTGCTATTTGTCTAGGTTGTTGTTGCCCTTTGTTAAACAACTCCCAAGCTGAAGATTTGTCTCTCCATTCTTCCTGGGCTCTATTTCATGCATTGGGTGGTGTTTCTAACTCTGCTAGGACTCCCTTGAGAACCAGAAAGTTCTGTGTTGCTCTAGAATGTAGTCTTGATCCCTGATCCCAGGATTTTGCAGAAGGAAACTTAGTCTGAAAAATAAAGTAAGGAGACAGAGAAGAGAGGAAGACGAAGGAAGGAAGGGAGGAAGGGAGGAAAGAAGGAAGGAAGGAAGGGAGGAAGGGAGGAAAGAAGGAAGGGAAAAAGAAAGGGAGAGTGAGGGAGGGAGGGAGGGAGGGAGGGGGGAGAGAGGATGCCCTAAGCCTTCTTTTTTCCTGCTGATTTGGGTTTAAAAACAAAATTATAAAGCTCTTGTGTAAAAGACACTGTCTTCGCAACAAGCCTGCTGAAGCCTTCTTTGGGATTAATGGGAAATGTGGACATAACTAAAAGTTTGAAGGTATGAAATTTTGAAAATAGAATACTACTGACCCACAGCTCTTCTGGGGCTATTGCCTAGGTAACTCAGGTTTGAACACCTGCATGGAATCGGGCTTCCATGGAAAGGAGCATAGGGATGCATCATTTTATTTCAGGTAGCTTTCACAATGTGATGCGAAGCCTGATTTCAAAAGGGAAATGACTGTTCTTTAAACATGTACAAAGAAAGACTATGACAAATAGCTCTGAGGAAAATGGTTCCTCATCCTAGCTTGTCAAGCTGAGGACTTCTATGGATGATAGATCTTTTCAGTTACAGCCTGAATCAAGTTAACAGCTTGTGTAAGACAACATCAGGATGAAATAAAAAAGAATCATGAGAGAAACTAAATGAAAGATTGGATGAGAAACTTTGAGCCCAAATCTTTATTTAAAGTGTCTTGAAAGCTCTTTTTCCCCCTTTCTCTCATTCTTTCTTTCTCTCTTTCTTTTTTTATTTTGTTTCTTTTCTCCCGCCACGTATTGCAGTGAAACTGATATATCTCAGTCAGAAGATTGAGCTCCCAAGTGGGCTATGTTTTTTTCCCCCTCTACAATCTTTCTAATAACCAAGAGCTGTCAACTACTCACCATGTAATTCACCACTCAAATGTCTTCAATTGACCATCTGCGCCTGCAAATCTCTGGCATGGCTACCCTGTGTGTCCATTTCAGGGCATCCTCTATGCGTTCATAATCCTGCCAAGGACTCCAGTCTGTTGATAAATTCCATTAATGGGGTAAATAATTGAGAGGGAGAGTAAACCTTTTTGTAAATCACTCTTCAGCATACCCAGCCCAAGACCAGGATTAGGATTTAGAGAGACACTTCTAATCCTTTAAATTGATCCCACCTGTAGCAGAGTTCGTGCTGACCTAAATGCATTGACCCAGAGATTAACAGAGTCCTCTGGATAAATGCATCCTCCACGGACTACTGCCTACTTCTACCTTTCAAAGTTGGACTCACATACCCTCGGATTTTGCCTCTGTGTTCTTCCTTTTTCTCTTCTCTCCAATAATCACACATCACCCTTTTCCCAGGACGGCTTTAAATGCCAGAACATTCATCAGTTGTGATTCCAGTCCAGGATATGAAAGATGATCCAGGCTGACTCCCTGCAAAATTCGAAGTAGGTGAAGTTTGTCTCCTTCTGTTCTCCTTAAATGCCTTCACTGCCTTTCCTTCCAAGAGAGACTCCCAACTCCCTCCCCCCAACTCTGCACACACGCCCATACTTTAAATCTATCCTCTTCCCCTTAGCAATCCTCTGTGTCACAAGCATCATTCATTCAGGGACCTGTTCTGTATTCCTAAGGTAAGAGCTGAGGGGTTGGTGGCTAAAAGTGATTTCTGTTAAATTATGGTTACCATATGGCACACATTTAAAAAACTAACAGCTTTATTGAGACATAATTTACATACCATAAAATTCACTCTTTTAAAGTGTACAGTTTGGTGGGTTTTGATATATGTAATCACAAGGTTGTATAACCATCACTACTATCCAATTCCAGAGCATTTTTATGACCTGCCACAAAGAAATCCTGTATCCAGTTAGCTGTCATTCCCTATTCTTCTCCTCCTCCCAGCCCTTGTCACCCACCAATCTACTTTCTGTCTCTATGGATTTGCCTATTCTGGACATTTCATATAAATGCCCGTGTACAATATGTAGTAATCTGTGACTTAGCACAATGTTTTCAGAGGTCATGTATCTTGTAGCATGCATCACTACTTCATTCCTTTTTATGGCTGAATAATTTTCTGCTTTATTGCATATATCACATTTTGTTCACTCATTTATGAATGGATAGACATTTGGGTAATTTCCACTTTTCAGCTACTATGAATAATGCTTCTATGAACATTGTGTACAAGTTTTTGTGTGGACATACATTTTCAATTCTTTGGGGTATATACCTAAACATGGAATTGCTGGGACATGTGATAACTCTATGTTTAGCTTTTTGAGGAACTGTCAAACTGTTTTCCAAAGAGGCTGTACCACTTTACATTCCCACCATCAATATACGAGAGTTCTTGTTTCTCCTCCTGTTCTTGCCAATGGTCATTATTTCGCTGCCGTTTTTTAGTATGGGAGGCCTTTTTACATGTACATTATCTCATTTTATATTCACAACAACCATGAAAGTAGCTATTATTCCCCCCATTTTGTAAATGAGGCTACCAAGACTCAGATAAGTTAGGCAATAATAATATTTGAGTACTGATGATATGGTAGGCATTCTTGGAATCCCTATATCTTCTTTAATCTGCACAATGATCCCATAAGATAGGTATTGTTTGAATTGCAGAAGTAAAGAGAGGTTAAAGTGACTGACCCAAAGTCACACAGCCACTAATCAGTGGAGCCAGAATTTAAGCCCAGACAGTCGGATTCTGAATAAGTGGTGGAGTCAGAATTCAAACCCAAGGCCATTTGTCTCCAACAAAACCCATTCTTATCCTTGCCACATTCCACTAATGCATCTCTTGTGCTATACGTCCAAGGCTGCTTGCATTTTAACAGGGGGTCCAGGAAATCCTAGTGACTACCCAAAGGAAACAATCCCCAGTTGTGGAATGTTAGGTGACGTGATAGAAATGTTCATGCAAGTGATGGCCCTCTAGCCTTCTCTACCTACGGGGACAGCAGATTCTTCACAGGAGAGTTCTGATAAGGGCTAAGATGCTCAAGGGGCCACTTTCAAGGAATTCTTCAAAATCCTGAAGAGGCATGAGGTTCCAAATTTATAGGTAGGAGTAGCTGAAAATTAACATATAGATAAAACGTCTAAAGTGATATTTTTTAATTGACTTCCACAAACACTTGTCTCTCTCTATGTTAATAATTATAGCTAACAGTTATTGGAGGCTCACTATGTGTTAGTCACTGCTCTATGGGCTTTACATATACTAAATCGTTGAATCATCACAATAGTCCTATAGGGTTTGTATTATTATCATCCACATTTAATAGATGAGGAAACGGAGGCAGAGAAAAGTCAAGTAACTTGCCCAAGGATATACAACTAGTATGTGGTGGAGCCAGATTGTGAAAACAAATGGTCTAGTTTTAGAGTCAAGGTCCTTAACGACTGCCTCTTAAAAGAAACTGTAGGGCCTCCCTGGTGGTGCAGTGATTCAGAATCCACCTGCCAATGCTGGCGACACGGGTTCGAGCCCTGCTCCAGGAGGATCCCACGTGCTGTGGAGCAGTTAAGCCCATGCACAACTACTAAGCCTGTGCTCTAGAGCCCACGAGCCACAACTACTGGGCCCAAGTGCTGCAACTGCTAAAGCCTGTGTGCCTGGAGCCTGTGCTCCGAGGCAGGAGAGGCCACCGTGGTGAGGGGCCCGCGCACCACGGCTAGGAGTGGCCCCCGCTCACCGCAACTAGAGAGGGCCCACGCGCAGCAATGAAGACCCAATGCAGCCAAAAATAAATTAATTAATTAATTTAAAAAAAAACAAATTGTAGGGTGGGGCCATTGGATTTATCCATAGGCTCAAAAATACTCATTGGATCTCTAGACTTCAGTGACAGTGTAATTAATGATGATAAATGATAATGATTCAAAACACTAGGGTTCCTTGTGAGTCTAAAAATTTACAAAAACCTTAAGTTCATTCACGAGTACAATCTTAGGGATCATTCCTATGGACCTTTTAGAATCGCTGTGTCAGAGACATCAGCTACACTGTCTGGTTGGAGAATATTAGTGGGATTCTACTGGATTTTATTGAAACTTATATCGCTTCCCATTCTATGTTGCCTATATCAAAGCCTAACAATTTATAGAATTCAAGCATCTCTGGATGATCTTTACTTCCTAAGGAGCCATAGAACAAGGATCCAAAATGGCACCCTCTCTCCCCATAAGACTGATTGTGAAGCCAGACACGTGTGTCCAGGTTCCCTCTTAACTTTAGCTGCAAAGACAGAAACACAGCCCTTTAATATTTAATAATTTTTTTTCTACTAAATACTATAGGAAACCCCCAATTATATACATCATGGGAAAGTGGGAAAGGATTTCCATGACATTAGCCTGGGATCTATGTATTCTTTTTGAGACTGAGGCACAGGATGAATAATTCTGCAGGGCTGGGGCCTGGGCTATAAAAATAGGTCCAGAATGGTATGTTCCTAGTTAATCTCCCACTCTCTGTCATCTTCCCCCACCTCCCTTGCTCCCTAGGTTCTCACGTGACTTCCTGACTGCAAACGTCCACATTTTGCCACAAGGGCTGCCATGTCACATATAACCCTGATGAAGATAAGGAGGAAAATAAAATTTAACAGTTGCTGTGAGCTCTACATGCCAGTCACTGTGCTACAAGCATGAAAGACGCTCTCTCGTTTCAATCATCACAAAAACTCTATGACACATGTAATATTATTTTCTCCATCTTTGACAAATGAGGCTTAGACAGAGCAGGTACCTTGCAGGCTTAAGCCAGATTCAAAGCCAGATCTGCCTGATTCCAGTGCAAGCTCTGAAGTGCAATTTTCCACCTCTCTTTAAATGTTTCATATAAACCCTAACCCACTGAAAGTTCTTTTGTGAATTCAGTAGCGATAACAAAGTTCTCTCTGCTTATGATGCTCAACAAGATACATATTGGTTCTTAAAGGAAGGATAGCTTTGGGTAGCAGGCAATATAATAATTACTAATTATTAAGCACCCCCCCAACTAACACTATAAGTGTATTATTTAATTTATTTCTCTCAGAACCCTAAGATGTGGGAGACAATTCTTATCCTCACTTCAGAGATGGAGAAAAAGATAAGTCCAGAGAAGTTATGTGACTTGGCCAAGATCACATAGCTAGGAAATGGTGGAGTCAGGCCTCAAATTCAGGTAGCATGGCTCCAGGGCTGCGAGCTTAATAACTTTGCTATATTGCTTCAGGATACAGAGAAGCTATTAGAGGGTGTTTCATTTATCTATTTATTTATCCATCTATCTATTTCTTTATGAGTCAGTGGCAGCTCCGCTTCTTGTGGTCTTCTCTCCAGGACCCAGCTGGTGGAGCGGCCTGTCTGGAATATGCCAGATAAAGTCATTAGTGACCTTTTTCCTGCTGTGGACTCCTGGCAATTTTGTGAAGCTTACAGACCCTTCCCAGAATAATATTTTTAAATATAATAAAATTACATTAAACTATATTTAAGTACAATTGCCAAAAAATGACATTATAAATGGGTTTATTTTTCTCCAGTTTTGAGAGGAAAGGTAGAATCCTGACCTAGTTTTCGGCCACATTCAGCCCAGAAATCTTGACCAGAATGAAGCTCAGTGCTGCCCTCTAGTAGTCAGGTCCCAAACTGAAATTAAAACTGAGACTGTAGTGAACCCACACATAGCCACAGGATGTCACTATTATACAAGTATTCTCAAACTCCTCAATTTTTTTTTTAATTAAAGTGTTGCATGACTTGTAAACATATTTTAGAAAATGCAGAGCAGTAAAAATCAGAAAAATTTTGTTTTTAATGAATACTATATTTTTTTCTAAAAATCACAATCAAACCACATATACAATTTTGTAAGCTTTTTAAAAAAAATTGATGCCATAACATACATAAATTTAAGGGCTCAGGATTTGGACTCAAGCCAACCTGTCTTCAAATTCCAGCTCTGACTTTCCTAGCCATGTGACTTTGGGCTACTTGCATAAGTTCCCTAAAGCCTAGGTTTCCTCCTATGAAAGAAATGATGATTAAACAGAGCTACAACCCAGCACTGCTGTGGGGATTAAAGATGATGCATATAAAGTGCCCGGAACACAGTAGGTACTCAAAACATGGCATTTCTTAGGCAGAGCATTTTAAGACCATGCTAAACCCCGTGTACTCTTGCTTTAGGTGGCCTCACCCAAATCTTTCCATTTATACTTTAACATGTACCCACATCCTACATTAAATATATTTTTTGCTAAATTGAAGTAATTTTTTTTAATTTTGCTTTTGAAATGTATTAGTTATGACTTCTTAGCAGAGATTATATATACTCAGGAACTCTTACAAACTGATGCAATCTAACCAACAATTTTCCCAATGTATTGAAATGTTTCTGAGTACAAAAAGAAGTAATTTATAAAATCGATGCGTTACATTTTTGACATTTACTTAAACATTTATTGACTTTAATTTTGCAGTTACCTACATATTTTGAAGCCAATAATATTCATCACGCGTCAAACACATTTGCAGGTCTTAGAAAAGTTCATAGACCTTAGACATTGTGCCTATAGTGCTTGATGGATTAAAATAAAAGTTTCTGGCTAACATTATTATCATTACATTTACACATTATTTTATGGATGTGGAATGCTTAATTTTGTGTACGATCCAAAATTCACTCAACCATTCCCCTATTATTATATATTTAGGTTGTTTCCAATTTTTTTCTATTATAAGTGATATTATAACGAATATCTTATAATATAAACTTCTTTTCAGTATATTAGGATTATTACCTTAGAATAGATTCCCGGAAGTGAAATTACTGGGTCAGAGTATATGAATATCAGTAATGATTTTTGACATGTATGGTATTCATTTTCCAAAATATTTGGGCCAATTTATGCTCTTTCTAATAGTGAATAAAATAAAGTGTTCTTTTTATCACTCTGTCACCAGCTCCAGCTTGTCTCAAATTTATACTTGTTAATTCCACAGGCCAAAAAAAAAATCTAGTTTTAATATGCATTTTTGGATTACTGGTGAGTTGTTTAAACATTCTTTTGCCATAATTTTGTAAGTCATATGCATTTCCTGTTTTGTAAAGTGTCTCTTTGTATCTTCCCCCACTTCTAAGGTCCAGTGGTAGACAGAGAATAGCCCAAATTGGTGTCTTGCCCAGCATTACGCAGAATTGGTTAGTTAGTAATGCTATATAATAACTACAGACTGTGGCTAACAGTATGCATTGGTTTATTCCACTTGCATTCCACCCCAGAGTCCCATCCAGCTAGGGCTTTGCATGTGAATTAGATATCACCCAGTAGATGCACTTATGTGAAAGTCTGGCAGATGGAAATCTGCTGACAAGCTAGAAATTGCAGTCCTGCCTGTAGAAATGATTTTCTGCAGTGTTTCTTCTCCAGCTTCCTGGGTATCAAGAGGAACAGAGGGGTTACCCCCAGCAAAGGCAGTAACAGCAGTTTCTTGATGTGGTTTCTAATCACTGGATCGCAGTTATGGATGCTCTTCGTCAAGCTCCCTGGGTATTCAGAGAGAGCTGCAGCAGCTGCAGAGGTGACAATGGCAGGTCCTTGATTCTGGCAGGGCTCTAGAGGTGACCTCAGAAGTAAGAGCTCCCTTGAGGTTTCAGTTCAGTATTTTTTTGTAACTATTCTTTTAAATCCAGCCTACACCCCACTCCTTTAGACCTTCCAGCAATTTTGTAAGTACTCAATTCTCTGTTTTAAATTCATTGCTGTAAGTTGTTATGAACTTTCTGGAATGTAGTCTAACTATCTATTATAGTTTTAAAATATTTGTACCCTTTGACCCGGCAGTCTTATTTGGAAAATTCTATTGTACAGAAATAAGAGCATCAGGGTCCATTGCCACAAAGACATTTATTGCAGTGTTATTTTTAGTGGCAAAAAAAAAAAATCCTGGTGAAAAAAATCCTGAATTTCCATCAATAGGGGAATGGCTAAATTCATACAGTACATCTCACTATGAGATATTTTAGACCAAACTGAAAAAAATGTTGTGTGTGTATTGACATGTGTATGTATGTCATGATATATGATGTATTCAATACAACAGGTTGTATAATTCTATTTTTGTAATAAAGAGGTAGGGACATCACTTCCTGCTTAAACTTAGAGTGGCTTTTTTTCCTGCACTAAAATCTGACTGATACACACACTGTAACATTGTCACCATCATTAAACATTACATATTTAAGGTGTTGTAAACGTCTGGTTTCCAATTATGGGCCACATAAATGAGATAAATATACAAGAAATTTCTTGGAGGCCCAATACTTATTAAAATATTGTACCATACAAGGGACTTCTGCTTCAAGATGGAGTAACTTGTAGCAGACCAATGTTGTTGCTGAGAGTAACTAGAAAAATCAGGTAAAATTCCAAAAAACAAAATCCTTTTTGAAACTATCAGAGAACCAGGACTTGACAAGGGAGATTCTAGAAAGAAGGGAAACTCATTCAAAGCAAGCCCAACTTCCTACATGTTGTTTTTTCCTTTAGGATATTTGTCAATTCTTGGACCAGACACTGGGTAGAGGATGACTCTGAAGAGGCAGAGAGGCCACCAGAGCTTTAGGTAATATCACAGGACCGAAGCAACAAAAATTGGAGTTTAAGTTCTGCCAAAGCCAACTAGGATTTGAGTGGCCACAATCTGGAGGGAGGAGAAGCACAGAAAAGTGAGCCTGACACTCAGCCCAGGTTTTTCCCTTCAGGAAATTGCCAATTAAGTTGCACAGGGCAAAAAATTAGAAGTCAAGCAGAGTGGCCAAAAAGTAGAGTGGAGTTTGGGGAAGTTTCAGAGAGCTGAGGAAATAAAGGTCGGAGTCCAGGACTTCTCATGGAGGAAGGTCCCTAGGAAACATCCACCCCCTGGCTCTCATTTGGGACCCCGTAAAGAGCTACATCCTTGCAATGGGGCAAACTAGAGGAAGGCTGAGTCTAGCAAACGCTGTAAAACAGCCTCAAGTCACTTCAGTGGCTGATTCGATTAAGGTAATTTGCCCTTCTGCTGCCTCGCAGAAAATGGGGTGAAACCTCTTTGGAGGGACACACGATCATCTAGAGCCAGTATACCTTTGCAGGCACAAAGTCTTGCAGTCAGTAAAATGTTAACTGACATACCAAGAAATGAGCCCAAGAAGAGAAAAAAAACCCAAGCAATAGAAACAGACTCATAGTGATCCAGTTATTGCAGTTGTATGACAGGGACTATAAATACTCAAGAAAATAAATGACAACATAGTGAATTTCACCTGAAAGCTAGAATCTATAAAAAATAATCAAATGAAAAATATGAAATTGAAAAATACAATAAATGAAATGAAGAATTCTCCACGACCCACATAAAGACTAATGTTTACTGCTACTTTTCAGGATATTACAAGCACCAGCTATGTTATTCCCTTTGGAAGACTCCCTTCCCCCATTGTGTGTAGCATTTGAAGGACGGCCAACCAATATATCCTGTGCTTCTCTGGTCAAGAGGTGGGCATGAGGTCCAAGCCAAATCAATTGGATCCTCCTAGGAATTTAAATTTTGAGCTGAGCAATGCAAAGATGGGAAAGAGTTGGAGCTGATTCATAGTGCCAATGGTGCCTAGAAAAGTGGTCCATTATTTCCCTCTATCTAGATCCTGCAAGATGCCTTGTTTCTGAGACCTGGTTGTTTACTTTTTCCTTCTGTGAGCTAAATCATTGCCTTCCAGGTATATTCCTTGATTAGCCAGTATATTCATTTGGGTAAGTAATAAACAAACTCCTAAATCTTTGTGGCTTAAAAAAAATGTCTATTTCTTATTCATGTCCAATCCAAAGTGGGTTAGCAGAAGGACTATTCTCCATGCTACTCAGGGACCTAGGCTCCTTCCATTCTTTGGTTCTGCTCTCCTCTAGGTCTTAGGAGTTGCTATGACTGAATTGTTGTGTCTCCCCTAAAAATCATGTGTTGAAGCCCTAATCATCAATGTGATGGTATTTGGAGTTGGAGCCTTTGGGAGGTAATTAGATCATGAAGGCGGAACCCTCATGAATGGGATTAGTGCCCTTATAAGAAGAGACACAAAAGAGATGATCTCTCTCCACCATGTGAGAATACAGCAAGAAGGTGGCCATCTGCAGACCAGGAAGAGGGACATCACCAGGAACTGAATCAGCCAGCACCTTGATCTTGGACTTCCCAGCTCCAGAACTGTGAGAAATAAATTTCTGTTGTTTACATCACTCAGTTTATGGTATTTTGTTATAGCAGCTTGAGTTGACTAAAATAGGCATCCTCTGCATTCAGCTGGCAGGATCAAATATGGGAGGATTTTATGGAAAACAGCACATGTCAATTCTGTTCATAGTCCATTGGCCAGAACTCAGTTACATGGCCACACTTCACTGCAAGGTGGGCTGGGAAATGTAGTCTAGATGGGCATCCAGAAAGAAAAGAACACTGATATTGATGAGCACCTGCAGTCTATACCACAGCCAAAGTTAGTTCTAATGCTTGCAAAGGACCCTAATCAATACAGATACATAGGGCTTTAACAGACAGAGCTTGAAGAGGGGGGCAATTAAGATATAGGAACTAGTGTAAACAAAGAGAACAGAGCATCATCTGGTTTGGCTGGAGTGTTAAATGGATGATTGGTGTTGGAGGAGTTCATGGAGAGGATGTGATCACCAGTTGACCTGCAAGCTGGACTCGGGCAACTGGAGGCTCCTCACCCCCGCCCTTATCCTTGGAATGTGCATTCTGCTTGCTTTCCCCACGCTACAAGCTATCCCAAGGACACAGCCTTGAGATAGTAATGTGTTGAGACCATCTGGAGCGTATACGTGACTAAACCCAGTTAAGGCCTGTATAAAAACTTTTTAGATTCTGGAGGATGGATGCAGAGATCTACTCATCTTGCAGAGATCTACTCATCTTGCGGACTCCCCCCCCCCACAAAGATAAGCCTAGTATGTAAGTTCCCTTTGCTCATTAAATCTGTCATCTACCAATCTGGAGAGCTCTGCCGCTTGTTTGATGTCTTTTTGCCCTCTGTGTACAGGGGTCAGTCTGTGAACCAACAATTGAGAGCAAGTGGGAGGCAAGGTTGAAAGAGGCAGGTAGGGACCTGAATGCCAAATTAATTCTGTAGGCCAAGGGTTGACAAACTCTGGCCTGTGGGCCAAATCCAGCCCTCCCCAGGCTTGGCTTTGTAAGTAAAGTTTTATTGGAACACATCCACGCACATTGTGTTATGTACTTTCTATGAATGCTTTCACTATAAAATGGCAAGGATAAGTAGTGGCAATGGAGAAGGCATAGCCCACAAAGCCTAAGAATACTTACTATCTGGCATTTTACATAAAACATTAGCCTACCCCTGCTGTAAGTCCAAATACCAGTTTTACCATTTGCTTTCTATATGACCTTGGGCAAGTTACTTAACTTCTCTGTGCCTCAGTTTGCTTTTTAGCAAAATGATGGTGAGATCAAAATGATACCCTCTAGGGTTCTGGCCAGGATTGAATGGATTACTGTACATAATGCACTTAGGACAGTGCCTGGCATTTAGTAAAGAACATAAACACATTTGCTCTTCTTTTTGCAAACCTCCAAATCTTGGCATGCCCCAGAGCTTAGTCCAAGAGGCTCTTCTATTTTCTAGCCACACTTCCCTTATGACTCTAAGATTTCTTCCTCCTATGACACTTATTTTCCATTACACTGTTTTGTTTTCATCAGGGTACGATCTGAAATTATCTTTTTTATTGTTTTGTTCATGTAGTTATAATCTGCCTCACACTGGAATGTAAGCTTCAGGAAAGCAGGAGTTAGTCTTGTTCATTGCTGAATCCCTAGAGTCTAGAACAGTACCTGGCACAGAGTCAATGCTCAGTACATATTTACTGAATGAGGGAATGAACTCATCCAAGAAAGTGGCAGATATAGAATTCAAACCCAGGTCTGACTGAGGCCAGTGTCCATGCTCTTCATCACCATGCTGCACACTATAATAGCCAGGAGACTAGAGAGGGGAGAGTGGATGGAAGAAACATTTAAGAGGTAAAATAGACGTAACAGCAACTGATTTGGTAGCAGTGGATGGAGGTAGGAGTGGGACAGAGCTGTGAGTCAGATATGACTTTGAGATTGAGGCCTGGATGACACTGAGCTGTAGATTTGGGTAAAAAGTAAGAGGTTAGAATGTATAATTAAATCCAAATATATCAGTAGCCATAATAAACATAATAGACTAACCTCTTCAGTTGAAGTCAAAAGCTGGCTGGGAAAAAAGACTTCCAATTACAGCAGTAAGGGAGTAGCTTTTAGCAGACTAACTTTCCCACTGGAAATAATTATAAAAATTACACAAAATACATATTTTTAAAAGTGCTTGGAGATGTTGACAAGCAAACAATACAAGCGGGACCTTATATGCTACACTCCTTAAATATGGGATGCACATATGGTTGAAACAAAACATACCAAAACTTATGGGATGCAGCAAAAGCAGAGCTACAACATGGATGAACCTCAAAAACATTATACTGAGTGAAAGAAGTCAGACACAAAAAGTCCTGTATAATATTATATGATTTTATTTATACGAAATATCCAGAATAGGTTAAATCCATAGAGACAGAAAACAGACTGGTGGTTACTTGGGGCTAGGAACAGGGGGAAATTAGGAGTAACTACTTAATGGGTACAAGGTTTCTTTTGGGAGTGATGAAAATGTTTTGAAATCTGATAGAAGTGGTGGTTGCACAACATCGTGAATATACTAAATGCCACTGAATTGTTCACTTTTCCCCTCAGCTTTATTGAGATATATTGACATATTACATTGCATAAGTTTACAGTGTACAATGTGAGGACTCGATACAGGTGTATATTGTGAAATGTTTACCACAATAAGGTTAGCTAACACATCCTTTACTTCATGTAATTACTATTTTGTTGTGGTGGTGCTGGTGGTGAAAACATTAAAGCTCTCCTCTCATAGCAACTTTTAAGAATATAATACAGTATTGTTAACACTAGTGACCGTACTGCTCACTCTTAAATGGTTAATTTTGTGTTAAAAGAATTTCACCTCAATAAAAAAAGAGAGATTTTCAAATAAAAGTTGATTTTTTGCCAGCAGATGCACACTACAAGAAATATGAAAGGAGACACTTCA
Source organism: Mesoplodon bidens (assembly GCF_964165515.1). Lineage (NCBI taxonomy): Eukaryota > Metazoa > Chordata > Mammalia > Artiodactyla > Ziphiidae > Mesoplodon > Mesoplodon bidens. Next base: position 45,869,425 of record NC_138163.1, on the reverse strand, counting down.
GGTGGAACGAAAATGATCACAGATGGGAGCATGAAACTTCAGGAAGGTGCAAAGAGCACAAACTGTTTAAAACAATGATAATAATGTCCTGTAGGGAGTTTTGTATTGTGATAAAATATACATTATGTAAAAATTAACTCGCATAGGGTTTTTACATACATAGAAATGAAACATGTAACAAAGATAGCACAAAGGATGAGGCCAATAAATGGAGTGAAACTGTTATATGGTTCTTACATGTTCAGCAGATGGTAAAAATACTAATTTAAGATGGACTGGAATAAGTCAAGGATGCATATTATAATCTGCAGGGTAACCACGAAAGGAATTATAAAAGAATATACAACTAAAAAGTAATAAAGGATAAAATAGGGTAATAAAAATATTTTAATAATAAAAAGGCAAGAAAGAAAAACTAAATAAAGAATAGATAGAACAAATAAAAAACAAATAGCATTATGGTAGCTATAAGCCCAACTATCTTCAATAATTACTTTAAATGTAAATAGACTAAACACTTCAATTAAAATACAAAGATTATCAGACTGCTTTTTCTTTTATAGAAAAAACGCAACTACATGCTGCTTAAAAGAGACTCAGATTAAATAACAGATACAGAAAAGTTAAAAGTATAAAGGGTGGGAATATATACAATGCAAACACCAAAAGAGAAAGCCAAAGCAGTTGTATTTAATGAGGCCAGCAGAACACTGATACCAAAACCTAACAAGGATACAAGAAAGGAAAAATGCAGGCCAATATCTGTCATGAAGATAGATGAAAAAATCCTAAACAAAATATTAACAAAAGGAATCCAGCAATGTATGAAATGAATCATGACTAAGTGAGGTGTATCTCAATAATGAATCTTGCTTAAGTATTTGAAAGTCAACCAATGCAATTTATTATATTAGCTGAATAAAGGAGAAAGCTGCCAATACTTGCAGGACAGGTATTTGATAAAACTCAACACCTGATCATTATTTTAAGAAAAAAAACAACATACACACCAAACTAAGAATAGAAAGGGACTTCTCTAAATTGGGGCATTTTTTAAAAGCTAGCATATTACTTAATGATGAAATATTGAACTCTTTTCCCCTCAGATCAGTTTACTTGTCCATTCTCCCATTGACTGATATTTGTGTTGTTTCCATTTTGAAGCTCTTATAAATAACGAATGAACTACTGCTAAAATGAAAGAACTTGGATGCTCTCACATTAATGTTGAGTGAAAGAAGCCAGATGTTAAAGAGTACATGCTATATAAATCAATTTATATGAAGTTAAATAACTGAAAAAATGATCTATAATCATAAAAGTCATTACAGTGGTTACCTTTGGGGAATATTGACTGAGAGGGGACAGAAAGGAGCCTTCTGGGACACTGGAAATATTCTGTTTTGATGTAGTTAGTGGTTAGTTATATGGGTGGATACTTTTGTAAAATCCATTAAGCAGTACACTTAAACTTTATGAACATTACTGTAGGTAAATTATACATCATTTTATTTTTATTTATTTATTTATTTTGTAGATTTTTGTTTAACATCTTTACTGGAGTATAATTGCTTTACAATGGTGTGTTAGTTTCTGCTTTATAACAAAGTGAATCAGTTATACATATACATATATGCCCATATCCCCTCCCTCTGCATCTCCCTCCCACACTCCCTATCCCACCCCTCTAGGTGGTCACAAAGCACCGAGCTGATCTCCCTGTGCTATGCGGCTGCTTCCCACTAGCTATCTATTTTACATTTGGTAGCGGACTTGAGGATATGGGGAGGGGGAAGGGTAAGCTGTGACAAAGTGAGAGAGTGGCATGGACATATACATCATTTTAAAAGACAGATTATCAAGCCAAAAAAAAAAAATCCAGCCATATGCAATTTACAAAAGACACACCTCAACATAAGGACTCAAAAGGTTGAAAAGAAAATAATGAGAAAAAGTTTTGTCAAGCAAATACTAACAAAAATTTTTGTAGATCTATATTGATATCAGGAAAACATATACTTAAAGGTAAAATGAATAGAGAAAAATTGAGTGACTGCATTAAGCCCCTAGCAACATTTTCTTTCCTTTCCTTTTTTCTGCGGCAGGGGGAGAACTTTTTGTTTTGTTTATTTTTACTGAATACATGGGAGCAGAAAAAAGGTTGGAACTAGATGGGAGGGAGAAGGTAAGAAAAAAAAACATAGGTGTTTAGTATGAAGGAGACTTCTCAGATAGAGCCAAGTAAGATAAGAAAACTCGCAGATCTTAGTTTCTTATCTTGTTAATTAAACATATGCCCCTGTCTGAAGCTTACATTATGATGTCTTGACAATGATAATTCACATTTTTCTAAGAAATTTTCAGACTGGTTGAGCCAGAATGATAGTGGGACTTCCCAAAACCTGAGAGCTCAATACAAAAGCCTTATTGTACGTTTTGCTTCTGAAAATACTTACTTGAAGAAAAAGAAGTTTCCAGCAGAGTTGAAAGACTTGTTCTCTCCTGAAGATAAGACTTGTGAATGTCCCGTAAAGGAGGCAACTGAAAAGTAATGAGATGAAAATGGATTATTCTCTCACTTCTGTCATGACAGGAAGAAAAAGTTCCCTTTATAAGAAATTAGGTCACATCTTCACTTCCTTCGGAATGGATTCAGAATGGGGATAAAAAAGGATGAAAGTTCATTTGGTCATTCACTTTTTACCACCTACTCCATGTAAGGTTTTTACTCAATACCAGTGGTATGAGTGAGTGTTTAATGTATGGAAAACATGTAAGGTTAGCCACAGGAACTTAAAACCTTGTAAAGAATATAAATATATAAATAATAAAAGGCAGACTTTTATTATTTATTTATTTATTATTTATTATTAATGTCTTCAAAAAGATATGCATAAGGGCTGTCTAGGCTCTCTAGGCAGGGTTTCTGGAATGGCAGCGTGAGGATCTCTGTAAATCCACCCCTCCATAAAAGCAATAAAAACACTAGCAAAAATTGTCAAAATTAATTTTTCAGAACTCTAGAAATTAAGCAAACTCTTGCAAAATCTGAGGAATACTTATTCAAGAAAACCTGCTGAACACCCATAAAGACAGCAGGGTTTGTAGTGTTATAACTTGACCTACTCACCTATTCCCATACCCCTCTCTACAGCTCCACAGTAGTGAAAAGACAATCCACAGAATGAGAAAAAATACTTGCAAATCATATATATGATCAGGGACTTGTATCTAGAATATATAAAGATATTTAAAACTCAATAATAAAAAGACAAACAACCTAATTTTTAAAATAGACAAAGGATCTGAATGTACAGATACCAAAGAAGATATACTAATGACCAATAAGCTCATGAAAAGATGCTCAGCATCATTAGGCATCAGGGAGATGCAAATCAAAACCACAGTGAGATACCACTTCGAACTCACTAGGATGTCTGTAATTAAAAAGATAGACAATAACAAGTGTTGGTGAGGATGTGGAGAAACTGGAACCCTCATGCATTGCTGGCGGGATTGTAATATGATTCAGCCACTGTGGAAAACAATCTGGCAGTTCCTTAAAACGTTAAACATATGTTTAAAAATGAGACAACAGGACCAAAATGGAGTTGCTTATGCTAAGCCTCATGTCACCAGGCCAAGACTTAATTACAGTTTGGGCTCTCCCAAAAAATGGAATATTAAACCAATCAATCAAGAATCACCTGATCATCACTAGTTAGGTAATCTGCCTGATAGACCTCTACCATCCCCTAAAGGAAAGTAACCTTGCAATAACCAACTCGTTTTTTTACCTAGTATAACTTCCTTAATCCTGCTCCCTTCCGACTATAAAAGTCCTTCCTTTCATATAGCTCTTCGGAATTTGTTTCTATCTGCTGGATTGGATGCTGCACAATTCATGAATTGTTGAATAAAGCCAGCAAGATCTTCAAAATTTTACTCAGTTGAATTTAGTTTTCTAACATATAAATTACAATATGATCCAGAAAGTCCACTCCTAGGTATATACCCAAGAGAATTGAAAACATGTCCACACAAAATGTTTATGGAAGAATTATTCATAATATCCCAAAAATGGAAACCACCCAAATGCCCATCAACGGATTAATGAATAAATAAAATATGTTATAGCCAAACAGTGGAATATTATTCTGCAATTAAAAGGAATGGAGTACTGATACATGCTACAACATGGATGAACTTTGAAAACATTATGCTGCGACACAAAGAACCACATATCGTATGATTCCATTTATATGAAATGTCCAGAATAGGCAAATCTATTGAAGTAAAAAGTACATTGGTGGTGCCAGGAGCTAGGGTGAAAGAGGAATGGGAAATGACTGCTAATGGGAAAGTGATTTCTTTTCAGGGCATTGAAAATGTTCTAAAATTTCATGGTGATGCTTGTACAATTCTGTGAATATACTAAAAACCACCAAATTCTACACCTTAAATGGTTGATACACATTGTATCTCGATAAAGTTGTTTTTAAAAGCACTATTTAATGTGAACAGGCCAAAGGTACCTGGCTAACTTAGTCGGTAGAGCAGGGGACTTAATGTGAACAGTCTGGTTGCCAGTTAGAGACCTGAGAAGAAGAGACTGACTGCTCAGATCACTTCCCTGATTGGTCTAGACTAGTCCTTCTCAAGTCAAGAGCAAGGCAAGTACACCAGGCACTGACTCATCTAATTCTCACAACAATGTTATGAAATATGCATTAATATTATTATTTCCATTTTATAGATTGGGAGACTGAGGTTAAGTAATTTGGCCAAGGTCACAGAGCTGCTCAGTGGCATGGCCAGGATCTAAACCCAACTGGTGCCAACAACAACTTATTTAACCAAGATGCCATTCTATGTTCCAAAAAAAGCCCTTTCACACCCTTCCTAATCACTCTCCCCACTTTTTGCACATGTGCAGTTATTTAGTGAAGACCAATTCTGTGTCTTATTCACCTGGTTCCCATTTGTCCCCCCAAACATAGTTTTCATATGGTTTAAATTCATTGCTCTGACCAACCAGAGCCCAACAGGGCGTTTTGTGTTTGTTGCCAAATCAAACATGGGTCCATTTGCCCGACATGCAACAAAGTCAATCTACTGACACTAGGTCATGGTGAAGGAAAGTACAGTGTTTACTGCAGGGTCAAGCAGCAATGGGTAGCTCATGCTCAAAAGGCCCGAACTGCCGGATAGGTTTCAGGGAAGGGTTTTTAAAGGCAAGGTAAGGGAGAGGGTCTCAGGGTGCCTGATCAGCTCATGGACGTTCTTCTGATTGGTTGGTTGTGAGGTAACTCAGTGGTATTTTGGAAGTCAACACCAACATCATCAAACTTCTGGTTCCAACTGGTCTGGGGCCTACATGTTTGTGGTCAGCAGTTAACTTCTTCTACCTTATGGGGGTTTTAGTATCTGCAAAACAACTCAGGATATTATCTATAGCCCCTAAGGAGGAACTAAAGGTCTTTGACTTTGTTTTATGGCTACATTCTTATTATTTTGTCTTACCTGTTTTCCTTTGTTTCTTTACTTCTCTGATTAAATTTGCTCTTTAGAACACAGGGAAGGGGGACTTCCCTGGTGGTCCAGTGGTAAAGAATCCGCCTTCCAATACAGGGGATGCAGATTCGATCCCTGGTCGGGGAACTGAGATCCCACATGCTGCAGGGCAACTAAGCCCATGCGCCACAAATAGTGAGCTCACACACCTCAGTGAGAGAGCCTGCCTGCTGCAAACTACAGAGCCCATGCGCTCTGGAGCCCATGTGCCACAACTACAGATCCCACGTGCCCTGGAGCCCGCACGCCACGACTAGAGTGAGAAAACCCACATGCCACAACTAGAGAGAAGCCCACGTGTCGCAACTAAGACCCGATGCGGCCAAATAAATAAATATTAAAAAAAATAACTCAGGGAAGGCCTAGGATGCTAAAGCTGTTCTACAAACAAGAGGCAGGAGACATAGGATGTTCTGTCCCCAGGAAAGCCCCTCAGGGTCCTGCTTGGTTTCATGTTATCAGTTTACCCAACCTCCCATCCTTGTAGCACATCAAAAAAAGTACACAAAATTCTGTGCAAACATTCAGTGCAAAACTCTAAGCCTTCCCTTTACCTCTAGCCCAGTTGTCCCTTTGCAGTGTTCCCAATGCTCCTCTAGCCCCCAGCACTATTGCCCCACACCAATAGCCACTCCTCATAGCCAAAGAACAGGTCACATCTTCTGGGATTCTGCGGACATGAAATGAGGGAAGGCTTCATGGAGGAGGCTGTACCTGCCCTGGTCCCTGAAAGGCAGTTGTAAATGGAAGGAATAAACATTCCAAAATAAACATAGTATAAGCAAATGCATGAATAGCAAAGTGTCTAAGAACAAAGATTCTGGGGTCAGACAGCTGTGAGTTAAAATCCCAGCTCCACTAGCTGCGTCATCTTGGGCAACTTACTTAACCTCTGTGAACTTCAGTTTAAATTCTTAAAAATGTAGATAATATTTCCCTCTCCAGGGGTTGTGAGGATTGAATGAAATCATAATAAATCCAGACACATTCTAAGCTCTCAATCAAGAAAGGCAATTACCTATAAAGCAATAAACATGAGTCACTTTTGGTAAACAGTAGTTTAACAGCAGTTAGCTTTGCCAGTGTTGGTGAATAATGGGAGAGAAGTCTGTAAGGGTAAACTGAGACCAGACCAAGATAGGTCTTGAGAAGATTAGGAGAATTTTGGAAAAATGAGAATAGAGCAATCAAAGTCAAAGTTTGTGTATAGAGGAGAGAGAGAAAGAGGGGAGTGAGAGAGAGAGAATTTCTTTAAAGAATGGGCAGAGGGCTTCCCTGGTGGCGCAGTGGTTGAGAGTCCGCCTGCCGATGCAGGGGACACGGGTTCGTGCCCTGGTCCGGGAGGATCCCACATGCCACAGAGCGGCTGGGCCCGTGAGCCATGGCCGCTGAGCCTGCGCGTCCGGAGCCTGTGCTCCGCAATGGGAGAGGCCACAGCAGTGAGAAGCCTGCATACCGCAAAAAAAAAAAAAAAAAAAAAGAATGGGCAGAATTGGGCAAGTTACTTGGAACTCCTCTGTAATTCATTGTTTTGTTTATTGTCTATGACACCCAATTACATCGTGAGATTCATGAGGGTATAGATCATGTCTATTTTGCTCACCACTGTATATCCAGAACCTTGCACAATGCCTGGCCCATAGTATGCGTTCAATAAATATTTTGTTGAATGAAGGAATGAATTATGATGATGGGGGGTGGGGGACACCAAAAAATATTCCAAGAATTCTAGCATAGATGACTGAAAGATTACAGAAGATTGGAAGTGCAGAGGAAATAATGCGTTTAAATTTTGGACTCCCCGAGTTTGAGAAGCCTGTAGTGCATTCTGGTGTACATGCTTAGGGTAATTCAACACTTAGAATTGGAGGCCAGAGAAGATGTGGAGGGCGGTGCCGGCGATGCATTGAGACTCAGTAGCAAACAAGTAGCGAGTGAGACCACCTCAGAGGAGTCAGGTTTCAAGCGGAAGACACCACCGGAAGTGACGCAGTAAACGGGGCTCAGAGCAGGGCGCAGGGCATGCTGGGAAGCTGCTGCCTAGAGCCAGAGGAAACGGGAGGAGAGGCCGCTGCAGAAAATTCAGATTCAGGTATGCAACGATTCAGGAGTGACTTGTCTCAAGAAGCCAGAAGAGAACACCAACAAAGTGGTGATGGTCCTAATTGTGAGCAGCCACACATCAGCCACAGGTAGTAGGACTATCGAGATATCAGATTTGTTGGGGACTTTGAGATGAGCCGTTTTGAAGGACGCTAGGGAGTCGAGTCCGGTTGTAGTGGTAGTTAAATTGCTTGAGCTTGAATCCCAGTTTGTGACCCTAAGCAGGTTACTTAATCATTCTGTGTCTTAACTATATAACAGAGATGATTACCTCATAGCGTTATTGTAAGAAGTGAATATGGGGTTCAAATGCTTAGAAAAGTACCTTGCTTGCGGTCACCACTCGGTAAAATTTTAAATATTTTTAGAGGGTGCGTTGAGGAAGGTGGTGAATAGCCCTAGAGACTAATCTTCATTTGAGGTCTGCAAGACCTTTCAGAATAGAACTAAACGAACCTTTTCCACAGAATAGTGCCAAATCAAAATTGCGAATGATTTTAGGACTACGACTGAGATGCTGGGGTTTAATTCGGTGAAGATTGATTTTTCCAGAAGGTTCCAGAACTCTAAGCCCTTTGTCTACCAGGCATGCGCAGTAAGGTTGCACGCTTTTCCTCAAGCTCCACCCTTTTTTCCTGTTAGCTACAGGTCAGGCAGGTCTCCTAGCGTTCCTCACTGGTGTTCACCTAGCCCTGGCCCCACCTCCTGGAGCAAAGAAGTTTCCCCATTGGACGCCTTAAATAGGTCTTTTTTTGCTGTCCTTGGGCACGTTGGAGAAATGGATACTTTGTTAAAATTGTCCAGCTACAAAAGCAGAGTGTTTTTTTCTTCCAGACTAAGTTAATAAGTATCAAACGAGTGAATACCTGAAGCGGACGGGAGGGTACGGTCGGAACTGAAGAGAATTGAACTTAAGGTTGGTACATCGGGGTGCTTTTAACAGCGGACCGAGTTGCTTCCGGGAGAGAATGGGCGGGCAGAGAATTCTGTGGGTTTGGCGGGTTTCTCTGTCTTCCTAAGTATATGATCATCCCGCAGCCAACAGAGCTGTACAGGACAGGACGCTGAGAATCCGTCCCCGGGGGAACACGCTGCTTTCAATTACCCAATGGCCACGCCCATGGTGAGTGCCCCGGCGGCGGCAGGGTGCCCGGGAGCGGGCGGCTGAGGGGAGGGGTTCTGGGGCGGGCTGGCTGCTGGTCACGTGGTCAAGCGGCGAATCAGGGTCCGGCCCGCCAGGCGCCGGGGGCGGGGCCCGCTCTCTGCAGCCCCCACTGTCCCCCGACCCCCCACCTCCAGGGCCGTGAAGTCGCTTTTCCGATCCTGGAAAGGACCCTGAGATGGGAACTAGCGAGAGTCCGGAATGTTGGGGTCTGTTGCTTATGGCTTGTAATCTAATCTTTTCTCGATCTAAATAACTTTCAGTTGCCAGAGACAGAAACGAAACTAGTTCTTCATTCAAATACTAGGCTGGGCTAGTAAATGGCTGGGGAAGAAAGTACTTAATCTTCCTGAAGGAGAAAACCGCAACAGCATTTATTTGCTTCGGTTTTAAAATCCTGTACAAACGCCGGTGAATTTTTACGTAATGTGAGGACGTTTCCTAAGTACCTAGCTTTTCAAACAAGTTCATTGAACTTATTCTATTTTTTTTCCCATTCAACTACTTTTGAATAACTTCTCGCTTGTTTCCTAATTTATTCAGTGGCAATCCGCGCCCGCCCCCCGCCCCGTCTCTCTCTTTTTTTTAAGGTTCAGACCGCATAATTTTTATTAAGGTAAATGTTTTGTAAAATACTGGAAGCCTAAAGTACCAGTTGCCAAGCAAAGATTATAAATTTATATTTAAAGTAAGAAAAAAAGTGAAATTGACTAATCAAGGATGAATATGTCCTAAAGTTACCTCCTTAAAAAGAATGAAAATTGGAAACTTGAGCCCTAACGTTAAAAATGTTCAAATTTATGTGGAAAAATGTGGACTGTGTATGGAGCTACAAAGTGATTGAAATAAATCATCAGCTTTTGTTGGTGATTTTGTGTTTGTGAGGGATTGGAGGGGTGGTAATGTACACTTTAATGAAATTTTTCTTGTAGGAGTTTAAAACTTATGTAGATCAGGCATGCAAAACTGCTGAGGAATTTGTCAATATTTACTATGAGACAATGGACAAGAGAAGACAGGTGAGTGTTATAGACTACTACTCTTTATTAAATACCAGTTCTTTCTTTCTTTTTTTTTTCTGATCCAGCCATTCATCTGACTTGCATAAGTGATAGCTGTGTTCTTTAAAAGCACATTGCTTAAGGAAGGGTTGGTATGGCATTATGGAAGTATGGACTCTGGAATCATACCCCAGCTTTGTGTTTGCCAAGCTCTGTGACCTTGGGCAAGTTGCTAACCTCTCTTAACCTCATTTTTTTTTAGGGTGGTAAATGGGAATTAATTTAACTACTGCACTTATCATGGGACCCAACGTATATTTACTTAAATATGTTACATTTTGTTCCTTTCATTGTATAACAATATGGTTCAAATAGTATTAATGCTAGTGAAGGGGGTCTGCATTACAGGGACTGTTCCCTGATTTGCCCCTTTAAATTCATATATTAATTGATAATTTTCAATTAAAGCTCACAGCTGTAGCTGGCACTCACAAACAGAATCTGCATGGCTTGGATACTTTTAGTCTTCAGCAGAGCAAGTTCTGACTTCATCAGCTTTTTTCATTGTGATTTATCCCTGAGCCATATCTTCTAAGTAACTATTTCAGTATGTGCTCGAGAGCCTTGCCTGGGTCTCTTATCAGAATAGGACTGTGTTTTAGAGAACTTTGTCTACGCTGTAGGCACAGAAGTTAGTATCTCTAAAAACTATTTTGTTAAGGCAGAAGATTAAAAAGTTCTTGATACTGACATTTGATGACAAGGGACAGGGGCAAGTGATGTAACAATGGACGTTTATTGTGCCTTGGTGCCTTCAAAGACAAAGTAGCCCCCCCCCAAAAAAAAAGGAAACATAGTTCATTTCCAGAGTCCAGATGTGTGTTGGCCCTTTAATCAAAGTTAAATTTTAGAGCTAAGCAAATGTGTCCTGTGACACACTAAATTCCTGTGACTGACTCCTGGGACTAAAAAGTTAACTCTTGAATTCTGCCTTATTTGAGCTTTAACTTACTTGACTTATCAAAGACACTGCTTTAGCAAGTACTCCTGATTCTTTTGAACTAAATATGCTATTTCCATAGTGGTAAGAGAAACGAATGCTTCCTAACACATACAACATGAAATGGTTCAAACATTAAATAACTCACATGTATATAAACACTAGGATTGAAGTGTACAGGTAGGGCCTGATTGACAAGTTTGTTAATTCACAGGATTAGAAAAGGGAGGGAGATTAAAACTGGTTCGGGGCTGCATGAGCTTGAAACGTGTGATCATTTAATTTATTTTAATACAGAGAGCAAAACTTAAAAAAAAAACTATCTTCCAGTTTGATACACAGTTTTCTCAGTGTGGCTAAAGTGAAATATGAAAAAAAAAAGTATTTAGCTAGCTGCCTAGTTTATTAAAAGCAGGATAATGTCTATTTAAGGCCAACGTTATAAGGCACATACCTTGTTGACACTGTCTTCCCATGAGAGGGGGCAAGGGAAGGAGAGATGGAGGAAGAACAATAAAAATGTTTAGATACTACCTGTAACCTTTCAATCCATTTCTATAAAATACTTACCCAGAAACAAAAAAACTTTCCCTTTTTTTCTTTTTTCTTTCTTTTTAGGCACTAAACAGGCTGTATCTGGACAAGGCCACTTTAGTATGGAATGGAAATGTTGTAACAGGGCTGGAAGCCCTGACTAAGTTTTTTGACTCATTGCCTTCTAGTGAGTTTCAGGTCAATATGCTAGATTGCCAGCCAGTTCATGGTAAGATCATGGTCTTTTAAGATACTTCCTTTGTTTTCCTTTAGTGAGCAGTGAACTTTAACACCAAAAGCAGCTAGCGACTTTCAGTGGTAGAAATAATTACTTTTTTGAGCAAATTAAATATGAAGAATTTAGCTGTCAAATCAAACTTTTGGTCTTCCTTTAGATGTATCTCTCTCCAGAGGACCACTAGTAGGTTTTGGTGGATTGAGTGATTATGGCTTAGTAAAAGTCATGTGACAAATTGAGCCTTAATATGATTTTTGTTAATGGAGAGGAACGACTATTTTCCCTAAATAAATTGTTGCCTTCTGTACCTTGAAATGTCTCCAGAGAAAAATTATACCTTATCTCTGATTAATGTGTTTTATTATCTTACAACCTATTAAAATTTCATAGAAATTCACTCTGTTATGTGAAAGGATGACTTTTGGCAAGACACAATTTGATTCAAGGTAGTAGATTGATGCAGTTTATAAGATTAACCTCTAGGTGGGGTCCTAAGCATCTTAAGTAGTAGTTGAGTGTGATTTTTTTTTTCCTTTATGGTTCTTGAAAAGAAAGCTTAAGAAGCAAAATACGACAAAACTCTTTTAGAAACCCAATGAAATAATTATAAATACAGCAACCAGATGGTCCTATTCTAGATATAAGCTTTTTATTTTTAAACTTTAGAGCACCCAAAATCTTTCTGGACTGAAAATAATGTTAATATCTTTGAAATGATGATTGAGTTTTCTGGCTTTGGGTGCACATGCTCAAGATAATGTGCAAAGTAAAGAAAGTTGATGAAACTTTTTTTAGTGTTAAATTTTAGGCAGTGTAGTTTAAACCTGAAAATCTGCTTACTTAGAGAGAGAATCCAACTTCTTCTCTTTTTTTGTGTGGGTGAAGAGCAAGCTACTCAGGCCCAGGCTACAGTTCTTGTGGTGACCAGTGGAACTGTGAAGTTTGATGGAAACAGACAACACTACTTCAACCAGAACTTCCTGCTGACTGCTCAGTCTACTCCTAACAATACCGTGTGGAAGATTGTAAGCGACTGCTTCCGTTTTCAAGATTGGGCTAGTTGCTAAAGGGGGCAAAAGTCCATTCTCTTTTGGTCCATTAGTTCCAGCAGTAGAAACTTATAAGAAGTAGTTCATTGCATTGTGGAAGCATTAAAAACTAATATGTGCTGAAACTAAATTTCTTTAATATTTTTTATTCCTAGCGGCACCTTTTCTAGCAGCTGCCAGTTTAGATCATTGCCCTTAAGAGCTTTAATGTTAGTTTTCTACATGCCTTATATACGTTTCACTAATGACATTCTTACAGTAACATTAAACCCATGGCCTCTGTACTAATATACTCACTGTGAGCCCAGTGTATTGCAAAAATGAAATCCTTTTATAGTACTGTCTATGGGATATCAGCACAATGTAACTCTCTGCGAGGAAGCTGGAGTGGTTTTTTTTTATTAGGCTAATTTTGTAGTACAACATGTACCTATTTTTGGTAAACACTGGTAATGCAGTTTAAATATGAGGCTTTTTCAAATCAGTTCAATGAACACATTACTAATTTAGGTTTACATAAGTACTCTGACATACTAGAATGGCATGTAGAGATGTTCAGTAGTGTTTTTATGTTAAGTAATGTAGGTGTGTTTTTTTTTATGTTGGCATGTTTTCTTAAGTGAATTAATCTACTAGAGAGGTGTAAAATGTTCTCGATTGATACCTGAGTGTTAGATACAATCAGTGGCTTAAAAGCAAAACTTCTTTTTTTTGTTTGTTTTTTAATTTTTTATTAGTTTCTGCTTTATAACAAAGAGGATCACTCATACATATACATCTGTTCCCATATCCCTTCCCTCTTGCGTCTCCCTCCCTCCCACCCTCCCTATCCCACCCCTCCAGGCGGTCACAAAGCACTGAGCTAATCTCCCTGTGCTATGCGGCTGCTTCTTAAGAAAGCTTTTTCTTGGCAGCTCCAGGTCTGTCACTTTAGATAGTAAATCGTAGTAGTACTAAGAGTTCTAATGGGAGAATGAGAAGTGAGAAGTGTAGAGATCCGAGGTTGGCCAAAAGCAAGGCGGGGTGGCCAAACGGTACACTTTTGGTACTTGTTTCTACCTCTACATTCTAAAAATGTAGCCTAATTTTAGGATTTAAGTCATCAAAGTAATAAGTATCCTAACCAAATGGTCACGAAGGCCACTTTTGTTCTAAGAATTATTTTTAAAGATTTTTCCAGTTCACCTCATACTTCTCACAGTATATGTCTCCGTTTATTCAAGAACTTATGGGGGTGAAATGTCAGCAATAAGCCTGACCCTGCAACAGGGTCCGACAGGAAAGTTGGAAACAAAGCCATCACTCCCTCTTTGGGACCCTTAACTTCTAAGTCTTCCATGTGAACTTCAGGCCAAAAGTCTCCTATGTACTACCCACCCCCAAAGTGAGTGATTTGTTCTCTGTGTTTACACTGTCAACTGCATGGTCTTTTTACTACTTAAAATTATTTAATCTCATGATTTGTTCTTCCATATGGCATTGAGCAAATAGATCTGTTATAAAACATGTTCCTGTTATGTGGCTAACACTTTGTCTTTTTAGAGAAAACAGAACAGCAGATCTTCATAAGCCCATAAACTTCAAAAGAACCAGTTCATTCATTTTATGTCTCAACATCTAAAGAGAAATCTAGCTTTGGTTTTTGGTTAAGCTTTAAATGTTTCTCCATTCTTGAATTTGTTGTTTTCATGTTTTTACACTAGGTGTGCCAGCTTTGTTTCTACATTGCAACTCAAAGTTAATGTTTCTTGTCATTTAATTTGAAAATTGGTGATTCATTTACTCTTGTCGCAAACTACACATTACATTTCTGATATATTAGCAAAATAGAATTAAGTAGAAGGGGATGGAACTGAAATTTAGACCACACCTTCCTACCTTCTTGTAGTACTGACTAAAATTTACACATTATATTCTACTCAAAGTAAGTTTATTCTAATTTTGGATTGGCTTTTAAAACCACAGCTTTAGAAAAAAACAATCAGATTGCCCAAATATTGCCCTTTCCCTTAAGAGGAACAGTTTCAAGTAAAAGCTGCATATAACAAGCAATAACTAAAATGAGTGGTTGTATACTGTTCATAAATTCAGTGTTTTAAGACTTGTATATGAGTTGCTTTTTCCAAATTCTGTATAACTTTTAAATGGCTGGAACTACTCTTACATGGACTAGACTGTATTTTTGACATGGACATATTTTTGTAACTTGAAAAAATAAAATTTGCCTTGTAAGAGTTTTCTCAAGCCTGGTTTAAGGTCTCTTGATTTTTTTAAGGCTCCAGAACAGTTGCTTGTTCCTTTTTACAAATATAACGTTTTTATTAAAAATTTTAAGTTAGAATGTTGAAAACAATGGTTGACAACTTGGACTTTGTCTTTTCTCTAGTCTACCTCGTTCTTCCTCTTTTCCTACCAAATATTCACATTCCTGAGATCATCTGTTTGAAGTAACAGTGACGTTTCTGGTAAAATGTTGGAAATTTCAACCTTGAAAAACTAGCCAAAATATTATATCCAGAAGGCAGTGAAACCAAAAGTTCATTTTCAGAAAAAAAAATGGTCCCATTAACTTTAATTCTACATTAAAAATATGTCGGCAGACACTTGAGGAGTGAGAAGAGGCAACAGCCTTTAAAATCAGCTCCTGTATTTCATCCTGTATTTCATGAGGCACGTATTTTTCACAATTTAATATCCCTGAAATTGGTGTGTTTTAAACTGATGCTAAAGCATACTTTAATTGGCCTTTTTTCTTTTCCCAGTGGTTCGTAAAATACTGATGAGTCTTACAATTGATGGCATCTTAGATTGATGAAATACAGTAATGAATTTTGCCTAGATAAAAATGGTTAGGAATCTACTTCCATGTAAATTTGTAGGCATTCGTGGAAGGAAAAGACTGTAAGCTTAAGAGGCTAATGACTCATGACAAACTCTGTCACCAAGTTATTTGCATTTCATGTCTAGCTCATAAGGCTGGAAGAGCTGCAGACCTTATTTAAGCATGTAAGTGCTTTGGTGAATTGGAATCAGCATTTTCCTAGTTTTTGGAAATTCCCTAGTAATGTATGTAATGTGTCTAAAAAGATACTCCCAATGAGGTTAAAGGGTAAATGCAGTGTTTGGGAAAGGAGCAAGAAGTCAAATAAAAGCCAAGAAGGTACCGTGAGTTCTTTTATTCTGGAATGTTGCTGGATTGGCTTGCCCGAAATTACTAATGTAGGAAATTTGTTAGCAGGGGACTTCATTTGCTGATTTTTGTTATAATTTGATTTAATATAGGATAGAAAAGATAAGCATGGATGTGCTTTAATATAATCTTACATATTTAGGGGGAGATGGTAGGGCATATTTAGCTTTTTTATTTAACAGTTATCTCTACAATAAAAATATTTCATCAAAACACTTGCTACCAAACTCTGCTGTATTCTATTAAATATTTGCCCTTCTTTGTCAAATGCATCTTTCTATACAAAAAATTGCTCGGTGACTATCAGGGGGCTCTATACATCAGTCTTGCTTCCTAGAGAAGCACTAAAAAGGAACTGTAGAATATTGTTGGAATAATGTGTCAGATGGAGGGTCTTAGGATACAGACTACATCTGGGGTTGAAGTATATATACCCTCTAGATCAGTGGTTTTCAAAGTTTTGCTCTAACCCACAGTAAGAAGCGTAAAATGTCACAACCCAGTATACAAATACATGTACATATAGCAAACTAATAAAAATTATATATCAAAAATAAAACTCGGGCTTCCCTGGTGGCGCAGTGGTTGGGAGTCCGCCTGCCGATGCAGGGGACACGGGTTCGTGCCCCGGTCTGGGAAGATCCCACATGCCGCGGAGCGGCTGGGCCCGTGAGCCATGGCCGCTGAGCCGGCGCGTCCAGAGCCTGTGCTCCGCAACGGGAGAGGCCACAAAAGTGAGAGGCCCACGTAATGCAAAAAAAAAAAATAAATAAAAAAAAAATAAAACTCACGCTTACTACTTGCAATGTGTTTCTACCATTTTCTACTTCATGTTATTAATTTTTAAAAATGCTGTTCACAGCCTGCTGAATTGATTTTTACAATTTCCTAATAGATTGTACCAGCAGCTTGGAAAGCATGAAAATAGAGGAAGCATAATATTTTTTTTCACCATCACTTTCTAGTGGGTGGGGCGGGTAGAGTCAGCTTCTAAAAAGTAGTGTCGTGTCAGTGATGTCACCTTGGCTTAGAAAAGATCAAAAACTTCCTCTCAGGCATGTTGTATTTGTGGAGGACCATGAAGGGCAGCCCTGTTTTCCTCCCATTCCTTATCTTGTACCCGAAGTTCAAAGCTAAGAAAGCAACTGTTTAGGCTAGTCTTTAGGCAGAATCTGGGAATAGGATGTGTGGCAATGAAGTTGAAACAGGAAGGAGGCTGCCCTGTTTCAGATGTGCAAACAGAGAACTGAGAATGCATTCCAGCAGAACCATTTTTGAACATGGTTTCCTACCACGTGCACTGTATTTTAACCTATTTTAAGTGAATTTCATATGTTTTTTTCTCTTTCCCTCCCTCCTTGGACACCCCAAACATCTGCATTCAACCCTCCCAGTTGGAAATCCCCGGGCGGTCCAGTGGTTAGGACTCCGAGCTTTCACTGCCGAGGGTGTGGGTTCAATCCCTGGTCGGGGGACTAAGCTTCAGCAAGCTGCACAGAGTGGCCAAAAAACAAATAGGCTATGGTGGGCTCTAAGGTGTAAATCCTGGTCCCGGTCCCAAAGGAGACCTGTATTCTAAGGCTGTTGTGTCCCTGATGTTGCTCTGTGGCCCTAGGTGAGTCACTCTGGGCCTCTGTCTTCTGCTGTTGAGTGGAGATTTGCCCAATCTGGCCCACCAGGAGGTTGTGAGGATCAAATTAGACAACAAATGGGAGAATATTTTGAAAAGTGCTAAGTGCTACACAAATACAATGGTTCTATTTTTTTTTTCTTTTGCTTGGCTATTGGCTTCTCCCTCTCCCCAAATTCTGTTTCTTTTAGGTTAAAATCAATTGATCTGGACTGCTGTCCACAACCAGACACTCATTTTAAATCTTGCCACTGACTTTGCAGGACTTAACCAGCTCCACAAAAAGCCTAAGATTAGATCGATACAGATAGAGATGGCTTTAAAAAAAAACTGTAAAAGGAGATTCAGGGCATTTAAAAAGAAACAAGGATAGCAATTCACAGATGTATTTTTGAGAGGTCTTTCTGCAAAGGGAAAAAACATGGGCCTGAACATTATTGATTCCAGTTCTCTTACTCAAGGGCAAGATATCAGCAACAGGAGTCTGCAACATTTACCAAGTGCAGGTGCTGCAGTCCACCTTGGAGCCCCGAGCTGCCTGACGTGGCCAGCCTGCTCTTTTCCCCAACATTTTGTGTCAATTCTGAAAGTGCCTTTGGGAACGTTTTCTCTAATAAGCTCATCTGTCCATCAGTGGCACCCAGGATTCCCAGTGGTCCAGATCCAATCTCATTCATTGGCTCTGGATGTGGCTTGTGCAAAAGGCAAGCCTGGGAGAAGGGACCAGAAGAGAAATTAGGTGGGGGGAGGCGGAGGGGCAGTTGGATAATTTTGCCTTCCAAACAACTGAAAATAAAAGGGGAGGAAGTGGGAGAGAGAAACCAGAAAATTTAGCCTCCCTTGGATAGGAAATTTATAATCACTGCATGGCAGTTAAGGAAGCCCTTACATCTTAGAAAAAGAACTGCAGCTAAAATATACATATATACATATGTATGTGTGTGTATATACACACACACACACACACACACACAAATCCCTGGGAGACCAGTGGCAAAACTAGTAATGGGGGACTTCCTTCCATGTGCCCCTTTCTCCCAACCTTCTGGGGCCCTACATTGTTATGCTTCCCAAGATCCCCGGAGTTTCAAACCCTGGCCCTATCCTGCCATCCCCTCAAATCCCCCTTCCCATCCCATCCAAACTACTTGCCCTAAGAACCATTCTCGCAGTCTCCACCCTCCGCTTTCAAGTTAAGTTGGTTAACTCATAAACTCACCATGGAGATGTTTGGCTTTTGTGTCTTGCGGTTGTATGTTGTCTGGAAGCAGCTGGAACAATACCATAACTCAAAGGAATGGCTTACTAATCTTGACTCTTCAGACATATATTTTGTGTGTGAGGGATGGGAGTTTGATTTGAAGATCAGAGGGACTTTTGGTGCCCCTCAAACTATACTTTGCAGAAGACGAACTCATATATGTCATTTATCGTGGAATATAAATTAGCCCAGCATACAAGCACCCAAATAGCTTACTGATTATATGTTGTTTTTGACTCCTGTTCACTGTGATAAATGGTTTTCATTCCACTACTGCTGTCTCACCTAGTTGTCAGTGGGCTGAGAACACTCCCAAACCCCATTTCTGCCCCATGCTGCTTCTGAGACTGCAGAGGCCCTTTGGCAGTAGCCAAAGAAAACTCTAGAAGGTAGTTTGGTGTGAGCAAATGGGTCTGGACTCTAGAGTCAAAGAGACCTGGAGGTGAATTACAGACTTGCCAATTGCTAGTTGTGTGATCCTTCAGCAAGTTTCTAATCCTCCACCAGAGCCTCCACTTCCTCATCTATAAAAGGGAGATAATAATACTTACACTGCAAGGTTATTGTGAGACCCGAATTAGATACAGCTGTACTGTGCTTGGTACACAGTAATAATATAGCTGACCATCATTAAGCACTTACATGTGTCCAGCTGTGCTGAGCACCTCACATGCATTATTATCTCATTTGACCTCAAATTAGCCTTATGAGATAAGTATTATTGTCATGACCATTTCACAAATGAGGAAATTGAAGCTTGGAGAGATAGTCACTTGTCCAAGGCCACTCAGTGGCAAAGACAGATTCAAAACCAGGCCTTTATGATTCTTAACCATCATGATATCAGAATTACAGGCACTTCACCAATGGTAGCGATTGCTATAATTGCTATGTTGTACATTCTTAGAGCCAAGCCTGAGGGAGACTTAGCTGCCCGTGCACTCGGTGTATATATGGCCCACTCATCATACATCTTGTCAACATCTTATTCCTTACCTCCCTGGATGGAAGGCTCCTAGAGCCAAAGGTAAACATGGAGAAGCATGTTCACTATATATATATCTCAACTGAGGGTGAAGCTTGGGCTAATATCTGGAGGGGAAAATACAGCAGTACAAGATGGAACCCCCTTTCACCCCCACTCCTTGTAAGCTAGAGGAAACCAGTCCAGGTTGCAAACCCTGTCTTGGAAGTGTCACAAGGTGTTGCCTCAAATTATCTAGGCTGATCTGCCTAGATAGGACCATGCTGGCAGTTTTCTTGGTGGTTAGAAAAGGTTAGAGGTTGTGGCAGCTAGGGACATGGCTCAATTCACCCTTCAAGAAAGAATTTCCCGGGATTTCCCTGGTGACGCAGTGGTTTAGAACCCACCTGCCAATGCAGGGGACGTGGGTTCGAGCCCTGGTCCGGGAAGATCCCACATACCGTGGAGCAACTAAGCCTGTGCGCCACAACTATTGAGCCTGCGCTCTAGAGCCTGTGAGCCACAACTACTGAAGCCCACGCACCTAGAGCCAGTGCTCTGCAACAAGAGAAGTCACCGCAATGAGAAGCCCGAGCACCGCAATGAAGAGTAGCCCCCGCTTGCTGCTACTAGAGGAAGCCCATGCGCAGCAACGAAGACCCAATGTGGCCAAAAATAAAATAATAATAATAATTAATAAATTTATCTTTTAAAAAAAGAAAGAATTTGCCTTTCAGCTGTGAGGAAGACAGTTACCTGACAGACCCCACCTGCAGTGCCTGCAGGATCTGCTGCAGTATTTGAGCTGAAGCCATGCTCTTCTGGGCCAGCCTCTAGCCAATGACTGAACACAGCGAGGATGCTCAAGCCTGGCCATTTCAACCCTTTGCAGAACTTCTCTAATGAACTATCTTTCCTCTGCAGCTCTCCCCTAGATTGGCCAAGACTTTCAGATACACATCACAGGCCTGCCCAACTCTGCTTTTTTCCTTCTTTCCTCTCACGAGGGTCAGATACCTATCAATGTCTGGAGACTACCCTGCCCAACGCTGTTTCCTCCCTCTTTATCTTTCACAAGTGTTAACCCCCAATAAACCTCCCTTATTCCTAACACCCTCTCAGCATCTGCTTCTTAGAGAACCCAAACTGACCCAGGGAGTTTTGTTGCCTGTCCTTTGCCGAATTGAAGCACTGATCAATCTTGAGAGTGAGTGTCTGGTGGCTTCTCAGGCAGATATCCTAGTAGCCTGCTTGACCGTTGCCATGGAAACTTCCACAGGCAAGGGGGAAAAAGAAGGAGACGAGGACTCTTTGTAAAGCCTCACACCCAGCCTGTGGGAGGGGCTCCACAGCCACTTGGGCAGAAGGCTTGGGGTCCTGGCCAATCACATTTGGCCTTGTGAGGGTTGGAGTTGAAGAGGAGATGGAGAGATACTTAGGCTGCCCAGGCCTAGAATACAGAGGCAGGGAGATGGCGGATGGGGAGGGGAAGGCTGGGGATTGGGAGTGTATGGCCCAGATAGCATTGTTAGTATCTATCTATCCATCTATTTATCTACCTATCCATTTATCTATTTATCTATCGAGAGAACATAAGGAATTGGCTTACACAATTATGGAGGCCGAGAAGTCCCAAGGTCTGCAGTAGGCAAGCTGGAGCCCCAGGAGAGCCAATGGTATAGCTCCAGTCCAAGTCAGAAAGTCTGAGAACCAGGAGAGCTCATGGTATAGGTTCCAGTCCAAAGGCCAGCAGGCCCAAGACCCAAGAAGAGCCAAAATTTCAGTTTGAGTTCAAATGCAGGAAAAGACCAATGTCCAGCTCAAACAGTCAAGCAGGAGGAGTTCCCTCTTACTCAACATTTTTGTCTTATTCAGGCCTTCAACTGATTGGATGATGCCCACCTACATTAGGGAGGGCAATTTGGTCTACTAGTCTACCAGTTCAAATGTTAATCTCATCCAAAAGACCTTCACATACACACCCAGAATAATGTTTGACTAAATATAAGGGCACCACATGGCCTAGTAAAGTTGACATATAAAATTAACCATCACACCATCCTTTCTAAAAAAGGCACTTCCCACATCACTCTCTATCACCCTTCGCCACTTAATTTTGTTTCAGGGCATTTTTCACCACTGATACATTATATATCTCAATTTTTACTCTTTGACTCCACTCACTGGAATGTAAGTTCCAATAAGGCAGAGACTTTGTATATTTTGTTCACTGCTGAATCTCCAGAAGCTATTACAGTGCTTGGTATGTAGTAGCTTCTCACTAAACATTTGTTCAATAAATGAACAGTCAAGGTTAAGCATTAGTGAGTATGACAATTTATAGTGTTTGATCTGTGAACTGCCACTTCATGTCCTTTGCCTGTTTTTCCACTGAAGTTTTTTTTTTCTTTTTCTTGTTGATTTTTATAAGAGTTCTTTAGAGAAAATGGATATTAACCCTTTGTTACATGCCTGACAAATGTTTTCTCCTTTCTGTCACTTACCTTTTTACTTTGTTTATACCTTTGGCCATGTGGACGTTTTATGTTTTTTATCTGGTCAAACATGGTACTCTTTTCTTTTTTAACTTCTGATGTTCATAGTAAGCTTAAGACAGTATTCCCTACCCCCAAATTATAAATGTAGCCTCTCATATTTTCTTCAAGTGCTTATATAGGTTTGGGGATATCTGTTTTCCTTGGGCTTTTATAAAGTTTAGATTCATCTGAGTTTTTTGAACCTTTTTCACTAGGTATATGCT
This sequence comes from Mesoplodon bidens, assembly GCF_964165515.1. Lineage (NCBI taxonomy): Eukaryota > Metazoa > Chordata > Mammalia > Artiodactyla > Ziphiidae > Mesoplodon > Mesoplodon bidens. Next base: position 45,846,958 of record NC_138163.1, on the reverse strand, counting down.
GTAAGGTAGAGATCTATTTTTGTATTCCTATTTTAGGAGAATGCATGTAAGGATCAAAGACATAAGTGGGCAGCAAACACTGAGTTCATGATTCCCATAATGGACCTTCCTGCCAATCTGTGCCCTGGGGAGAAGTGAGCTATCTTCACCCACCACCACTTTTTTCTGAAGTTAGTTTAGAAACCAAATGATTAGGAAGCAAAGGCACCAGTTTTCCTTCATTCTCCAACAATGCTGAAAAGCTTTGGAATACAACTCTGGACAGAGGAAAGGCAGATGTTTCATTAGCATAATATATGCGGTCCGCTCCCAAGTACCTGTCTTTCCCTTACACCTGTCCTCTGAGCTCCAGTCTCATATATTGAATTGTCTGATTGGCATCCCTTCTTGGATGGATAATCACCATATCTAACTTATCATGTTCAAAATTGAACTCACCATCTCCTTACAAACCTGCCTCTCCCCTGTGCATGGTACCACTGTTGACTTAGTTGCTCATTCAGAAACCTAGGAGTCCACCTTGACACCACTCTCACTTCCTACATTCAATCCACCATGAAGTCCCGTCAGTTTCCCTCTATAACAGGTGTCCCCAATCCCCGGGCCACAGACCAATACCGGTCCGTGGCCCGTTAGGAACTGGGCCACACAGCAGGAGGTCAGCAGTGGGCGAGTGAGCGAAGCTTCATCTGTATTTACAGCGACTCCCCATCGCTCCCATTACCACCTAAGCTCCACCTCCTGTCAGATCAGTGGTGGCATTAGATTCTCATAGGAGCGCGAACCCTACTGTGAACTGCACATGCGAGGGATCTAGGTTGCACACTTCTTATGAGAATCTAATGCCTGATGATCTGAGGTGGAGCTGAGGCAGTGATGCTAGCTAGCACTGGGGAGCGGCTGCAAGTACAGATTATCATTAGCAGAGAGGTTTGACTGCACAGAGACTATAATAAATCAACTGTTTGCAGATTCATATCAAAACCCTATCAGTGAGTGGCAAGTGACAATTAAGCTGCATCTTACAGAGTAGACTGGACATAAGCAACACACTTCAGGTCTCACTGTCTCGTATCACCTCCAGATGGGACCATCTAGTTGCAGGAAAACAAGTTCAGGGCTCCCACTGATTCTGCATTATGGTGAGTAGTATAATTATTTCATTATATATTACAATGTAATAATAATAGAAATAAAGTGCACAATAGATGTAATGTGCTTGAATAATTCCAAAACCATCCCCTGCCTCCGGTATGTGGAAAAATTGTCTTCCACAAAACCAGTCCCTGGAACCAAAAAGGTTGGGGACCGCTGCTCTATAGAATGTATCTCAAAAACATATGTAGCTGATCCTCACTATTCACAGGTTTCATATTTGTGGATTTGCATACTTGCTAAAATGCATTTGTAACCCCCAACTTAATACTAGCATAGAACGGGGACTTCCCTGGTGGTCCAGTAGTAAAGAACCTGCCTTCCAGTGCAGGGGACGCGGGTTCGATCGCTGATCAAGGAGCTAAGATCCCACATGCCACAGGGCAACTAAGCCCGCTCGCCACAACTACTGAGCTCATGTGCTTCAACGAGAGAGCCCATGTGCCACAAACTACAGAACCCATGCACCACAACTAGAGAGAGAAAACCCGCATGCCACAACTAGAGAGAAGCCCGCGCACCACAATGAAGAGCATGTGCCACAAGGAAAGATCCTGCACGCCTCAACTGAGATCCGACACAGCCAAAAAAATAAATAACTAAAATAAATAAAATATTTTTTAAAATACTGGCATAGAATGGTGAAAATGTAATTCAATCAATGTGCACATTCCCAGCTGAGGTCAAACAAGGCAATGCTCTGCCTTCCTTTTTTTAGTTCTTATTCTGTAGACAAATGTCCTTTTCATGGTCTATTTTAGTGCCACATTTTCACATTTTTGTGCTTTTTGCTGATAATTTCTGTTTGAACTGGCCCCCAAGTGTAGCGCTGAAGTGCTTTCTAGTGTTGCTAAGTGCAAGAAGGCTGTGATGTGCCTTTCAGAGAAAATACAGTGTTATGTAAGCTTTGTTCTGCCATGAGCTATAACTCATGTGCTGTTGGCCATGAGTTCAATGTGAATGAACCAATAATATAATATATGTTAAACAAGGTCTCTTTAAACAAAACACACACAAAGTTATGTATTCATCAGTTGACAAAAATGTTATGACCAAAGGCTTGCCGGAACCTAACCCTGCACTTCCTTTAGGAGCAAGAGTTCAATCTTTATTAATGCAGTGTTCATAGCAACTTTATAGAACATAATTATTATGAATAATGGGAATCAACTGTACTTTACTCAGTTTCCACAGCCTTCACCCTAGACCAAGCCACCCTGCCACTATCTCTTGCCTGACCTGTTTCAGTATCTTCTAGAGTGGTATTCTTGCTTCTACTCTTGCCTCACTAGAGCCCATTCTACACACAGCAGCCAGAGTGATCTTCTGGAACAGAAAATCAGATTATATTACTTCCCCCACAAAACCATTGGTGGGGGGGGTGACTTCCTGTTGCACTTATAATAAAATCCAAATTCTTTGCCATGGCCTGCAAGGCCCTGCAAGATCTGGCTCCTACCTGTCTTTCCGTAATTATCCTCCTACCACTCTCCCTTTTACTCTGCTACAGCTGCTGGCCTTATTGCTCTTCCTTGAATATGCCAAGCTCATTCCTTCCTCAGGGCCTTTGCATTTTCTCCACCCTCTTCCTAAACCCTTCAGCCTGCAATCTGAATGGGTTGACTTCTCAAAGTTCAGAGCTTAGCTAAAATTGGCACCTCCTCAGAGAGGACTTCACTGACCACTCCGGCTAAAGTATGCCCCCTAAGTATTCACGATCATACCACCCTGTTTCTTTCTTGATAAGAAATATCACACTTTGTGGTTACATATGTGTTTACTCATGTAACTCTACTGTTGCACTCCATAACAACACTCCTGCCAGAGTGCTCAGTTCATGACTGTGAAGATCTTTCTCAGAGGCTTGAATACCCTCAGATCCCAGAGGATGATGAGATACTTTACTTTGGTGCTTTCATTAAGCTGCCTTCTGGCCAGCACCATGTTCACAGCACATGGCCCCTAGAAGTTCCTCCTCCTTATTTCCCACTTGTCTTCATTTTTTAACCTCCTTCCCTCTCATTTCATCCTGAAGTTGTCTCTTGTGTTTAGGGTGGTCAGTTCCATTTATACCTCCCTCTTTAAGCTCTGTAGAAGGATAAATTTTTTTGAGATAGGAACTTACAATTTTATTTTCTCCCTGTTTTCCTTATTTCCCTTCTCTCTTCATTTAAGCAAGTAATTGGCCCTGTTCTCCTTGACTCAGAAGAGGGATGTGTCAGAGTGCTTTTTCTGGCTCCTGGTGTTATGTTGGACTGCCAGGGCCATCGCAATCTGCAACTTAGAACCTACCTTCCAAGGTAGCTGCCTACACGTGAGGCCCTCATCTCGCATCTAGTTCCTTCTGAAACAAAGCAATTTGGGCTTCCCCCTGAATGTAAAGAAATAGTGAGTGAAGCTGATGTCATCTCTCTTGCTAGTATGAGGAGTAGGGATTCCAGCAGCGTGTTGCCTAGGATCCTCTGGATCCCTCCTGAATGGGCTCCTTGGTGAGCAGCATTTTCCACTGATTGCATCCAGTCTACTTGTCAACTTTTTCTTGGATATTCTTGATCATTTTGGTTCAAACAGCAACCCCTTAATGAGTTCTAGCATTTCTCCATCCCCCAAAACACTTCCCTCAGCATTCTGGGGCTTTCTTTCTTAGGCTATAATATCTACTTCTATTATCCATCTAAGGGACAGTATAGTACCCTACAAATGGACCATCCATTAGTGATAGTTCTTCTCATTCCCACAAGAAGAACTCCTATGTCTGAGGAGTAAACGCATATCTTCCCCACCAGCAAGGCTCCTTCTTTTCCTCCTACCTACTGACTATTGCTCTAACGCTACCCACTGATCTCTGTGCCAATCCTCCATCCCCATCCAATGGAACAATGATCAGTTTAGGATTAATTCCTGGCTGACACTGTTATCATAGTCTTTCCAAGATAGTATCTGTGTGTAATATAATGGGCATATTAGAATCCGAAAAAGTCTAAAATAGTCATTGACTAGTTGGTCCACTGGCATCATACATGCTTGCTTGCAGTCTGCCTACAACCTGAAATCTTTACGCCTCTGCAAATCAATTGTACACAGATCCCAGTGTAACGTGGCAGAAATTGATAGTTGATCCCCAATATATACTTTTCACTTCTTTAAATAATAGAAACCTCAAGTTTTAGCTAGGTACTTGGCTTCCCAGCTGAAGACTACATTTCCCAACTTCCCTTGCAGCTAAATTGAGGTCATGTGACTGGAGTAAAACCAGAGGTGATACTGTAAGCTTCTGAGAAATACCTTTAAAGGGAAGGAACATATGGATATGATGGTAAGAGCTGGAGGAGCCATCTTAGATTATGAGATGGAAGCTGGGTATTAGAACATTTTACCTCCGTTTCCCATTCCTCTGACTTTGTTATTGTCAACATGTACTTAAATTATTTCTACATATTATTTTGAATTCTATAAGATATTATTTTTATTGTTTGATAAGTTGCTGTTTATTTAGATTTATCCTTTCCACTGCTATTCATTCCTTCCTGTATTCCTATGGTTTCATTTGGGATCATTTTGCTTCTACCAAAGAATGGCTTTTATTTCTTTTATTGTGGCTCTGCTTGCAACAAGTTCTCTCAGGTTTTGTTTGTTTGGAAAAGTCTTCATTTTGCCTTCATTTTCGAATATATTTTTACCATGTATAGAAGTCAAGATTGGCAGTTATTTTCTTTCAGTACTACAGCCAGTACTTTGTCTTCTGGCTTTCATTATTTCTGTTGAGAAGTCAGTTAATAACTTATTGCTCCTTTGAACATGATGTCTTCTTTCCCCCCTCTGGCTGGTTTTAAGATTTTCTCTTTAGTTTAGTTTTCAGAAATTTGAATATGATGTATCTAAGTGTGGCTTTCTATGTACACTTGGTGTTTGTAGTGCTCTTGAGTCTGTGGTTTTATATCTTTAAACAGTTTTGGAAAATTCTCAATCATTATCTCTTCAAATATTGCTTTTGCATCAGTTCCTCTCCCCTCACCCCCTCCTGGGACTTCAACTACACGTGTGTTCCACTTCTTCACCATGTTCTATATTTTTCAATCATTTTTATTCTGCTTTCCAAATTTCAACCTGAGTATTTCAACTGATCTGATCCTCAAGTTCATTCATCTCCTCTGTGTCCAATCTGCTATTAACCCATCAATTGATTCCTTGTTTTTATATACTGTATTTTTTAGTTCTAGAATAGCCATGTGATTCTTCTTTGTGGATCCTAGTTCTCTGGTGATGCTCTCCACATTGTCACCTGTCTTCTCAGACATAGTAATCACGCTTATTTCAAAGTCCATGTCAGACAACTCCCATGTCTGGGTCACTGAGTCTGTTTCTACTGTCTTTTTTTTCCTTTTGGTCCTGTTTCTCAGCATACCTGCTGATTTCTTATTCAAATCCTGGAAATTGTATATGAAAAGTTATATACATAATTATGCTATCTTTCTCTAGAGAGGGTCACCCTCTCCTCTAATAGTCACTGTGGGAGGACAGAACTCATGTTAACTCAATCAGGCACTAAGCTGACTTGAGGCTGAGTCTCAGTGTTTGCAAGGTTCAGTCTTCCCCTGTTTCCCTCTCATTTGTATGGTGTAGCCCTTTAGTAACTTAGAGCTTGAAGGGTCTACTGTGGCTCTCCATCCTTGGAAAGTACTGAATTTAAATGGTTTCCAATTCAGTATCATGGAACTTCTGAAAACTCCAGTCTATATTTCAGTGGTTTTCTATTTAATTCCTTAGCTTCTTGGCCTCTGCAGCTCAGGAATTTGGCAAATATCTTGAGTCAAAAAAACACTGAGTGACAGGCTAAGGTGTGCTACACCTCAGTCCAGATTCTAAATTTCTTGCCTGCACTGAGTCCACAAACTCCCTAAGAGTTAAAGCAGTGGCTTACCTCCCTGTGGTCTCCTTCTCTCCAAGATCTCAGATTCTCAAGTTCTGCCTTTCTGGCGTCTCTTTATGTCTTCAAATAGATGGCTTTTCCAAGTTCTTCTCATGTGTTGTTCTGCAACAAAATGTTCCATTATAGCTAGAGGCTGAGATCCTTAATTAATACATACAGATATAAAGCATTAATTAAAAGTTCTCTAATATCTTTCTGATGTATGATGGTCATCATCCTAGAATGTTCCCTAAAACATTAAATGATCTGGGATGTTGTCCAGGGCTACTATCTTTTCACACATCGCATATCTCACTTATGACAAACTAATTTTTCCTCTTAGTGCTTTGCTTCCCTTTCAACCTCTTTTAAGTCCTTAGCACAATACAGGAATCTTCACATTTATAATTCTCTCAACTTTGTTCCTGGGCTCCTTTCTCCACGTAGCCTTTGATGAGATTTGTCAGAGACTTTCCCCTGGTATGTTCTGCTTTCTATGTGATGGTTGCTTTAGCACCCTTCGCAGGAGTGAAGAGACTAGAAGATACTGCCCCTCGTCAGTTGCTAAACCATACCTAGTCCATACCTGAAAGAGATAAGAGTTGTTTCCAATGAACTCGTGTATTAAAATCAGACCTGCTGGGTCTGAATACATCAGTACCCACCACTTCACTGATGCCCCACCTCCCTGTGTCCCATACTCCCCATCTTTGCCTTCTCCTCTGATCTTCAGGAACTCCAGGCTCCACACAATTTATGCTAGGTATGGGAAACTCTGCACCCAGACTACAAGACCTAACCCTGCCTGGTCTTCTAAGTGACCATGAGCCAGATACTATTCATAAAATAACCAAAATATAATAGCTATTTGAGACTCACTCTATAATAGTTCACCTTGGCACAAACTTTCCACCATTTCACTGCATCAGTAGTTCTCAACCCTGGCTGCACATTAGTATCATCCATAGAGCTTTTAAAATATGTCAGTGGCAGGCCCCTTCTCGAAGGTTCTGATTTAATTGGTCTGGAGGAAGCATCTTCACCTGTAGTCCCACTAGCCTTATGGAGAAAGACTGAAGTTGCAAGGTGAGAAATCTGGTGGGAAGAAGTTGGACTGCACCTGAAGAATTGAGCCGATTATTTCTTGGACCCCAGCTAGCTCCAGCCTGAGAGCCCCAAGCCTATTTATTCCCAGACAACTCTAAACATTCATTAATATTTTTCCAGCTTTAGGGAAGCATTCCCTCTCCTGCTACATGCAATTTGCTAGCATATACTTCTCCTTACTTCTTTGCCTGGGGGGGGGGTGGGCAATGCACAGGGGAGATGGCAAAATGATTAGCTTCCAGGCATTACCTCCTGGCTTTCCAAATCTCACGAAGATTTTTCTGAATCTAATTCTTTTTCTAATTTTTTTTATTTTATATTGGAGCATAGTTGATTCACACTGTTATGTTAGTTTCAGGTGTACAGCAAAGTGATTTAGTTATATTCATATACTGTATCTATTCTTTTTCAGATTCTTTTCCCATATAGGTTATTACAGAGTGTTGAGTAGAGTCCCCTGTGCTCTACAGTAGGTCCTTGTTAATTATCTATTTTACATATAGTAATGTGTATATGTTAATCCCAAACTCCTAATTTATCCCTCCCCCACCCCACCTTTCCCCCTTGTCAACCACAAGCCCACCCTCTAAGTCTGTGAGTCTGTTTCTGTTCTGTAAACAAGTTCACCTGTATCATTTTTTTAGTGAATCTATTTCTTTTCCATGCAGCTGCCAACACCTTAAAGTGCCACTCTACCATTAGTCCTGCCTGGCCTACTAGGAATGGGTGCCGCGCTCAAAGTTCTCGTGATCCTACCTTTTTTTTCCTCTCAAAATTTTCAGCGTTCCCCCTTCCCACACTCTACATCCCTCTCTACCTTCCCAATTTGATGACAAAAACAGAAAAATAGAGGGAAGCACATACCCCAATACCTCTTCATGAGCCCCAGGTTGGCTGGCAGACCCTGGCTGTACTCTGTTCTCTGGCACTTTTTTGATCCTCACCTGCTCACATGATTCCATCCCACAGTCCCCCTCTCCATTTCTCCACAGAAAAATGGTAACAGTTCTCTAAACTTTTTCACATGTTTCTCCTCTATCTGTAAGAGGGTCACGAACTTACCATGCCTTTCTCAGCATTTTCCACCCTGAGCAGCCAGAGGCTGTCTTTTACTCTCCATAATTCAATCCTCTTCCCCGGAAACTTCTTAAACCCCCATACAAATCTTGAGCTTTCCTTCTCTGGCATCATCTACCATAAACCCCATTGCTTGTCCCAACAGGTCAGCCCAAGGACCCAGCAGTGTGAGAAGAGCTAGATCCAGTGATAACGTCAATTTGGCTCAGGAGAGCCAATTGTGCACCTCTCCTAACTCCGTGTTCAGTGAGGTCACTTTGGTAACTTGAAATCAACCATGGCAGGAGTATTTACATCATAAAACCTGGAAAATGCAACAAACCAGTGCTAGTCTTCCCCTAAAGAGTCAGTTGTTAGACTTTTACTAACAACCAACAGAGCTTGGCCCTGATGCCCCCATCACTGCTTCTATTCAATATTGTACTGGAGGACTAAGTCTGTGAAGTGAAACAAGAAAAACAAATTAACAGTGTATGGAATTAACAGTGTATGAAAATTAACAGTGTATTTTCCTCCTTTCTAAAAAGGAAGAAACTAAGACATCATTATTTGTAGATTAATACAATCATCTTCTTACAAATCTACAAGTGATTATAAATGATAAGAGATTTAGCAAAGTGACCTACTATAAGATCAGTATTCAAAAATCATCTGCATGTCTATATTAGCAACAAAGGGTTAGAAGTTTTAGTAATAAAAAAAAAACATTTACAATAGCAATGAAAACTCTAAGGCACTTGGAATTAAGTTTAACAAAAGATTGCAAGACCTAATCAGGAATATTATACAACTTTATAAAAAGACATGAAAGAGGCTCTAAATAAACAAAGATATGTACCATGTTCATAACTAGTCACACTCAATAGTCATAAAGATAACAATTCCTCCCAAATTAATCTCTAGATTCAATGAAATTCCAATAAAAATTCCAACAGAATTTTTCACTGAATTTGGCAACTGATTCTCAAATTTGTATAACGAAGTACCAAAAATAGCCAAGACAACTTCTAGAGAAGCAGAATAAGGTGGGGAGATTTGCTTGGACAAATATTGAGACTTACTAAAAAGCTATAGTAATTAAGACAATATGCTACTGTTCCAATTGACCAATGGAATTAAATGGGGGTTCAAAATTAGACCCACACGTAAATGGAATTGTGATATATGAGAGAGGTGGCACTACAAATTATTGAGGAAGAAGTGAATGAAATAGTTACACTAAATAATACAGATGGGTTTTAGTAGCATTATGTTCAGGACAAAAGAAAGTCCAAGAAAAAGACTATATACAGGAGGATGTGATTTATATACCTAAAACAATTCTTTAGGCATGCATAAATATGTAATAAAACTATTCTCTAAAGCAAGAGTAAGGAAAACATAGAATTCAGGATACTGGTTATCTCTGGGTCTAGGGAAAGAGTGGGATGGTATATATAGATATTAATTATTAATAATGTTCAATTTTTAGTTGGGTGGTGAATTAATGGGTATTTATTATATTGTTATGAATTTTAATACACGTATTTGTATATTTTAATACACAAGTAGTATACTTAAAGAGATAGAGGAAAATTAAGTGTGAGGAATAATTCGTATTTCAGTATGTACATACTTGGTTATGATTTCACAAAGGAAATATTGAAGTATTCAGTTGTTTACACCTTTATGTTGAAGCAACAATGACCACAACACCAGACTGATAAAGATTTGTGGTATTGTCAACTCAAATATCATGACTGATCAGCGTTGTGGTTTTCCAAAATGGTAAATAATTCTTCACAAAGTTCCGAAGAAAACAAAGCACAGTTTTCTCTCAATTTGTGTCTTGGAAAATTCAATATATATCAAAAGCTTTTAAAAGCTCCTTTGTGTTTGTATTTAGCATAGTGTTAGATTCTGGACTCGATAATTATTATCAGGTTTTGCACCCACTTGATTCTCCAGCAGAACGTTTGAAAGTCTTATGGGACAATGTTCTGTTGTGTGGGAATGTGCTGAGCATTACTAAAGTTAAGCGTCCTCAGCCCTCATCCATTTAATGCTAATGATGTCCCACAACCATTGTGAGAACCAAAAACGCCCCTACAGATCTCTCAATTGCCCCCTAGGAGGAGCAGTATCACCAGAACCACTGCCCTCGTGGAAGGGGGTGAGGGTAGGAAACCACCAGCTTTTCCATGACTTGGGCTCTTACTTGAATAAGCCAATTAGCTAATCAGAGAAGCTTCCACACCTGGCCATCAAGAAGTGATGTGAATAACCATTTTTTTAAGATTCTCTATATATGTGTTAGCATATGGTATTTGTTTTTCTCTTTCTGACTTACTTCACTCTGTATGACAGACTCTAGGTCCATCCCCATAGGGGCAGGACCGGAATAAAGACGCAGATGAAGAGAACGGACTTGAGGACATGGGGAGGGGTAAGGGTAAGCTGGGACGAAGTGAGAGAGTGGCATGGACATATATACACTACCAAATGTAAAACAGAGAGCTAGTGGGAGGAAGCCACATAGCACAGCTCGGTGCTTTGTGACCACCTGGAGGGGTGGGGTAGGGAGGGTGGGAGGGAGACGCAAGAGGGAGGAGATATGGGGATATATGTATACGTATAGCTGATTCACTTTGTTATAAAGCAGAAACTAACACACCATTGTAAAGCAATTGTACTCCCATAAAGATGTTAAATTAAATTAAATTAAATTAAAAGGTGATGTGAAGTGAGAGAGAGTGTTTAGTTTGAAAGGTAAAGTGGGCAGGGGCCGGAACAAAAGAAGGCAGAGAAAGAAGACTGAATGCCAGTTCCTGAAACTGGGAAAGTTAATAAAGAGAGTTGCCGCAAATCTTCGATCTAACACTGTAAAGTGCGTGTCCTATCTACCAGGACCACTTTAAGACCTAAGGGGGGCTTAGGGGCACCTAATGCGGTGGAGAGGAAGAAACTGTACCTGTGTGGGAGTTGGGGGGTGCAGAATTTGATCCAGTCTGCATCAGGGGAAAATGGACCTCACCATTACAAAACTTTATTAAATGTGTGGGGATGTTGTGCCCTGAGCAAAGGAGGCAATGAATCCAACATGTGTCTTTCCTGGCAATGCCCATGGATGACACCAGGAAGGACTCCACCAGCTTTACTCCCCCTTCACTCATATTTGCACAGGAGCCCCAGCTGTCCACTGAGCTCAGCTTCGGGAAAGGGGGCTGGGTGAAGAAGGAAACAGGCTTAACAGATATGCAATTGAGCTGAAGCATAAGGTGGCCCAGAATAACCTAGCAAGACAAATAAAGCACTTGATATACAGGTGCGGTGCCAGGAGTCAAGGACCGGAGATTGGGTCCAGCTGCGGAAACTGGGCATCCTGAGTCTGTCTAAGATAGCTGAGCATTGGAAGGGCACACAGTATGTGGTAGGGAAAAACAAGGATGACTGCCAACATATAAAGTCCAGCCTGGGGGCAGCCAGGAATGGGGGGAAGCAGCTGTCAAGGTGATATATTGTAATAATCATCTGACCATTAGGCAGCTGGAAGGGAGAGGTCAGGTGAATACACTATGAGGCCATGGTTACTGGATCACAAGAAATAAGTTATGTTATGTTAAAAGGAGAAATATGAATCTCTCTTGCAAACAAGATTAGAGGATGTGTTGTCAAGAAGGAAATTCATCCTTGTAGAATCCACAGTCTAGAGTGGAAGGCTACCTCCCCACACATTAGAGTTCATTCAACCCCACCACCCACAATCAAAAGACAATGAGTTGACATACTGTTTGGAGGGGCAAGTTGCAGAGCAATGTATAGGGTAAAATCTCATTTAAATATTTCACCTACTGTGGGGAAAACAAACACATGCACACATACACATTTGTAAGAATGTAGAGAGAGGTATGAAAGGACATACACCAAACACTGGCTACTTTAGGGGGTGTGATTGGTGATGGGGATGGATAAAGAGGTCTATATTTTTCTTCACACACCTCTATATAACTTGACTTGTTCAACTATCATGTGAAGAAAAAAATTTTTTAATTAAATCTGGTAGATTTGAGCTTACCCCTCCCCTTTGCAAATTCAACAGAAATTGGGCAAGGGAGGAAAGTCGCTGACGTGCAACAAACACCGGAGGCAGCAGAGACATGGGACATGATCACTTCTGTAGGGAGGGGTGGGGCATGTTCCCGGAAAAGGGGAGGTAGGGACATGGGGGAAGAAAAGGGTAAAAGGGAGAGGACTTAAGGAGGGGATGAAGAAAGGGGCAAATCAGTGAAGGAAGGCCATCCTCTGGAGGCCTGGGGAGCTTCTGCATGTGATGCCCCCAAGGACCAAGGCAGTGAGGCCTTGTACCTTTGTAAAGGAATGAGGTAGCTAGGCTAAGGGCATAATGCCTGCCCTCATCCTCAACTTGGTATGGCTTTGGATCAATCACCTGAGCTCTGAGAACTGCTTAAACCTCCTTCAGGGTTCAAGGTATATGGTATACTTTAGAGAAAGGCAAATGTGGCAGCAGAAGAGGGAGCCAAAGAGGGAAATAGCTGCTTACTCCCTTCCATGGATACTGACAGCACCCTCACTGTGGACTGTGGGGTAGCAAGGAGTACCTACCTGCAAACGACTGTGGGCGAAAGGGTTTCAAGGATTATCCACCCGTGGATGGCGATCCAGCTGGAGAGACAATAAGGTCCGTTTCCCCTACTCCCCACACCGGTGGTAGCTAGAGACTCAGCTTGAGGGCCAGAAAACAGAAGGAACCACCACCCACGTGCAGCTGCATCCTGAAGCAGACCAGATTCTTAAGGGCCTTCTGCATCATCAATGAAAGAATGATCTGTTTGGGTATGGTTCCAATGTTGTTTTTTGTTTTTGGAAATTATTAATGCCATGTATCAGCTCAGTAATTCTCCCCAAGTGAAGGGTGTTCAGATTATCTGAGAGCGTGGGGGAGCACTTTTTAAAACCAGATACACTGGTTCCCAGCCCTAGGTGAGAATCCCTGCCTTTGTGAGCCATTGCTATGTCATAACACTCAGATGTGTCAGGACAGAAATGAACAAACGAAAAGGTGAGAATCGCTCTTCTAGCCCTATAGTTCTTAAAGTGTGATTCCCAGGCCCGCAGCATTGGCATCACCTGGGAACTAGGTGGAAATGCAAATTATTGGGCCCCACTGCAGACCATACTGAATCGAAAACCCTGGGGTGGGACCCAGCAATCTGTTTAACAAAACCTCCAGGTGATTCTGCTGCATGCTCAAGTTTGAGAATCACTGCTCTAGCCAAATTCAAAGTCCTTAAATATTATCACTCTCCTTGGCTGACCATTGATCTCCATACCCCCTGTAATAATTGAAACCATCAACCACCTCCTTTTGCTTAAATATCTCGTCCTTCAGTTTTTCTGATTGCTCCTGTCTTTTATTTCTCCTTCAATGTCTCTTTTTCCTCTTCTCTTTCACAAAATGTGAATGTATGTCCAATGCTCAGCCATCTGCTGTTACATCCCTCCTTCTCCATTCTTCTCCCTTCATCCACAGTTATGATTTCAATGATCGTTTCTATGTTGATGCAGCTTGACATCTAAGCCCTCTATGACCAAATACCTACAGTCTAATACTAAACAGTATTTTCCACCAAGTGAATTATCTAGTCACTGCTTCAAATTCAACATGCCTAACCTTCCCCACTCTCCATGGTAACCTCTCCAAACTAAAAAAATCTCATGTTTATCTTTGATGGCTCCTTCTTCTCTTCTCACCCAATCCATCCAAACATCCTATTTAATGGTTCTTCACAATGTCTCCTGGATATGTCACTCTCTATTCCTTTTCCCTACCCAAGTCTAAATTCTCAGCATCTCCCAACTGAACCTCCTAAAGACCTTCAAAATCATTTTCAGTCTCCCTTCCTTGAATCCTTCCAAAATACTGTTCATAATAACATTGTTTGCATCATACTACCTCCCTGTTCAAAAATATATTGATAGCTTCCTATTATTCCCTGCTGCAAATCTAAATTTCTTTGTACGGTTTTAAGACCCAGCACAGGGACTTCCCTGGTGGTCCAGTGGTTAAGACTCTGTGCTTCCAACACAAGGGGCACGGGTTAGATCCGTGGTCGGGGAACTAAGATCCCACATGCCGAGTGGTGTGGTGTGGAAAAAAAAAAAGCCAGCACGGTAAGACCCAACACAATCTGACTTTTTTCTTCCCACCCACCATTCCCTCATCTAGTGAGCATGTCCATGTTGTAGGTGCCATATTGTAGCAGGCACCTAAACGTTAGCCATGACTATGACAAGCAATCTCTCTGGACTATTCCTGGTTTTTCTTAATCAGCAGCCTCTTACCTCTCTGCATCTCCAGTCTCTGACCCTTTCTCAGTGTCTTCTTTCAGCTCCTTGGTTTTGATGAATTGATCCAAATCTCCTCTCTGGCTTACTAGACTCAGCTCCCTATTTGACCCTTGGTTCTGTATACTGCTCTGACTTCAACATCAGTCTCCAGCAACTTGGGGAAGTTTGTTCCACCAGCATTGGTCCTAAAGAATCCTTCCAGCCATGTGACTCATCCTCCATCTCCCACTCCTTTCCCATTAGAGGACCTTCTTGGACATTGCCTCTATATTAAACCTTCTATTCCAGTAAATCTGGCTACTCACTGAGCAGCCCACACACACACACTTGCACACACCACTCTCATCCTAAGGTGAGCCCTTTGATCTTTCTGTTCTTCTCATATCCTATCCATCTTTAAAGACCCATCATGTCCAACCTAACTGAATTCCTCACACTCATAAGGTAGACTGGCTTGGGTACTAGCTGGCAGACCAGAGTCTGAGGCTGGGTTCCCAGGGGTCACAAAGGCAGGTATACTCTTCCAGGTTGCCCATATCAGGAGGAGAGAGAGAGAGAGTAGTAGGTCCAATCCAAGCCCAAGTCTTTGAAAGGGAGAAAAAATGTTAAGAACTACAAGACACAAACATCCAGTTCCAAGGACTAGAACAGGGTAATAAATAAGACATTGATTTTCTTAACTGGATTGTTACATGTTGTAAATAAACAGCAGGTCAGAAAAAAATGGAAGAATATCTTGGAGCAAGAGGAGTGGCGGAATATTTGCCAGGAAAATTGTTGGACATTCATGGCTCATTCTATAGGATGGCAGAAGCATGAGAATGACATGTTGGCTTAAAGGTTCAAGGTTGAGACAGATACCAGTTCCACATCCTTCTTGCCTTCTAGTTTATAGCATAGAACTTCTTTTTTCCTGTTCACTGGAAGTTCTTTTGTACTTGCAGTCTGCATTTAATAGTCAGCATCTTTATTTTTTCATTCTGTCCCTCTCTCTAAATATCACTTCACTTTTTCTTCATAGTCTTAATAATTTTATTGGATTTTATTATAAAGCTAATGATAAATACAATTTATATGTACTAGATTTAAATAGAGGACAATTTTAAAAAGTAACTGAAGATTAAAATTAAATTATTGCCAACTTTAAACTTCAGTAGAGACATGATCTCTGCTGAAAACAAAATTAGTTTTCCAGAGGATGAACTGGAGAAATAACCCACAATATTAGAGCAAAAGCACAGGAAAATTGAAATTATGAATGAAAATATAAGAGATAGAGATAGAGACATATCCAGAAAACCTGTTATATAAAAAATGAACAGGTATAAAAATGATAATCAAGAAAATGATAGATAAAAACATCCCTGCACTTACAAATTCCACAGATAAAAAGAAATATCTTACAAGCTTTCAGACAAAGAGCTTTCTTTTCATTTGATTTTGTATTTACCAAGGAAAGAAGCAGTCTAGAACCAGAGCTCTCACCTTCCTCAGTGAAAGCAAAAAAAAAAAAAATGATGGAATAATATCTATAAACAACTGAGAGAAGAGGACTATTGTTCAGTAATTTTATACTCATTCAAGATATTATTCATCTGTGTGGGCAAAAGACATTCTCAGACACTCAAAGACAAAAAATTACTGAAGAAATTCCTCTAATCAAATTAGAATGAAATCAAAACAAAGATTTCAAGATAAGTAAAGATTTAGGGATTTAATGTCTAAGAAACAGTGGTTATAATATTTACAGCTAAGTATAAAAGATGATGATAATATGACAGTGTAGTATGTGTTAAGTAAGAGTACTTGAAATGAAAAATAACACACACACACACACACACACACACACACACACACACACACACTCCAAGGAAAAATTTCTTATCTGAACTACAGCAATTACTGCCTAATTGGTCTCCTCACTTCCTGTTGAATTCTCTCTAATCAATTCACCTTGCAATAGCCATTGATCTTTGTAAAATGTGTGGCAGAGTGAGGAGAACATGTTTATTATTAAATGTTGATATATCTAAAGGGAAAATAGCTTAAATATGATTGTTAAAATAGGAATGTAGGGGCTTCCCTGGTGGCACAGTGGTTGAGAGTCCGCCTGCCGATGCAGGGGACACGGGTTCGTGCCCCGGTCCGGGAGGATCCCGCATGCCACGGAGCGGCTGGGCCCGTGAGCCATGGCCGCTGGGCCTGTGCGTCCGGAGCCTGTGTTCTGCAACGGGAGAGGCCGCGGCAGTGGGAGGCCCGCATACTGCAAAAAAAAAAAAGGAATGTAACCACTAGCAAAATAGAGCTATATTTAGAGAATTTCTAAATTCCTTGGGGAAAGGGTAAAGAAAGAGTTTTTTTAACTTGATAAATCTAGTAAAAGTAAGGAAAGAAGAAAAGGAGAAACAACAAGTCTAAAAACAAACCATGAGAGAAGAAATAGATCAAATATATTTGTTATCACAATAAGTGAGGATGGCTTAAATTATTCTTTCCTCAAAAAAATAAAAATGACTCTCAGTTTTTGTTTAAAAACAGCAATGATATGGTATTTATAATGAATACTCCTGAAAAAAAAATAACAAAGAAATACTAAATATAAAGCAAGAGGAAGACTGTATGAGATGAGTGCAAGCAAAAATAAAGCAATATTAAAATCAGATAAAGTGAAATTCAAAGCCAATAGAATTAAACAGAACAAGAATATGTTCAGTTAATGATAAAAGACACACAGAGAATTTATAAGTCATAAACTTCATGCACTAAACAATGTGGCAGTGAATACATAAGGAGAAAAACTGGAAACACAAGGACAACTTAATAGAAAGCCATAGTTATAGTGAGAAAATCTATATACTTCTTTAAATATTTAACAAATAAATGAGACAAAAAATAAGCAAGGATATATAGAATCTGAGTAAGACAATCAACAGTTCAATTTAATAAAAAATCGAACCTTACAAAGAATACACATTCTTAACCTATATACATAGAACATTTCTAAAAATCAGTCATGTGCTTGGCTACAAAGAAAGTCTAATACATTTCAAAAGGGAGAAATGTATATGCTGCATTCTCTGACTAAAATAAAATAAAACAAGAAATTCACAAAAAAGATAATTCCAAAATTTAATATTTGGAGATGAAGAAATCCTCTTCTGAACAGTCACTGGATCAAACTGGAAATCAAAATTGAAGTTACAAGTTATCTAGAAATTATTTAAAGAAGAACACTTCATAAAAGGAAGTCTGTAAGATGTGGCTAGAGTTAAACTTTGAGGAAAATTTATAGCCTCAAATATTTTTGTTATTAAAAAATAAGCATGAGGGCTTCCCTGGTGGCGCAGTGGTTGAGAGTCCGCCTGCTGATGCAGGGGACACGGGTTCGTGCCCCAGTCAAGGAAGATCCCACATGCCGCGGAGCGGCTAGGCCCGTGAGCCATGGCCACTGAGCCTGCGCGTCCGGAGGCTGTGCTCCGCAATGGGAGGGGCCACAACAGTGAGAAGCCCGCGTACTTCAAAAAAACAAAGCATGAAAATAAATGAACTAAGAATTTAACTTACAAATTAAAGAAAAAATAATAACATTAACTTAAAGAATGTGGAAAGAGAGAATTAATCAAGGCAGAAGCTAAAATTAAAGAAGTAGAAACTACTACCACTACACAGCCCCACCCATCCCCCACAGACACAAAGGAGAATGGATAAATAAAGCCAAATCAACAGACCTATAAAACAAACCACTTCCTTTAGCAACCTAATTTAAAAAAGAAAAAGAGCAAAGATTAAAATATACTATTAGGAATGAAAAATGAGATATAACCACTTAAATAAAACACTGACATAATTTTAAGACAAAATTATAAGCAATTTTGTCAACAGTGAAAATCTAAAGCAAATGAACAAATTTCTAGCAAAACATAGAATGTCATAATTAACTCAAGAAGTGGTAGGAGATCTGAACAGACCAGTAATCATAAAGGGAAAAATATAGGAAATTTCTGAGTTCTATCTAACCTTCAAAAGACACTTCTGTTACTCAAACTGACCCAGATTTATAAAGAGCACCCCAATGTATTCTACACATAACCTTTTTAAAATGTGATGGAAGGATTCAACAAAAACTATAGACCACTTTTACTTATGAATATAGATGCAAAATGTTTTAATAAAATATTAGCAAATAGATTCCAGAGTAGTAGTAAAAACCTAATTCGCTCTGATGAAGCAGGGTTTATACGAGGAATGCAAATATGGTTAAATTAAGCAATCTATCCATATAATTCATTACATACACAAATTAAAGGAGATGAGCGTTATATAATTGTATCAAAAGGTAATGAAGAAGTATTTGATATAACTCAGCAGGCATGGATAATAATAAAACCTTTAAAAAACAAACTTAGAAAGAAACCACCTTAATCTGATAGACAGTTTAGCAAACTCCAGTGAATACTGTAAGAAATTCTTTGAGTAGAAAAGGTAACATCAAGCCTAGGCTGTTCCAGGCCTGTGTGAGAATGACCTTGGTCTCCCACAGAGCTGAAACAGAAGAGTTAAGATAAATGGGAAATGTTGCATTTGTTGTGGTAGCTGTATGGAACTGCCCCCAGGTTTGGCCATTTGTGACTTGCCTCAGGCCTACATGGCTAGAACTGAATATAAGAGTAGCAGACACTGTTTTTCACTAAGAAAGAATGTCCTTTGGCTAGATAGCTGGGATCAAATTGTTAGACTGTTACCTTGTGCCACTCATAAAATAAATTCCAAATGGTTTAAATATTTAAATTTTCAAATGAAAACTTTAGAAGAAAATTTAAAATTATATTTTTAGAACCGAAGGGTGGGAGAGGCCTTCTTGTGCAAGACAGGAAACTTAGAAGCCATAAAGATTGACAAATTTGACAACATAATTTAAAACTTGTTGTGGAGCAAAAGATGCAGTAAAATGTCCACTGAGAGAAAATATCTGCAATTAAATAAAAGAAAACATACTCATAACCCTATAATATAAAAGGAACAGATTTATAACCCTACAATATAAACATAAACCCTATAATATAAATATAAACCCTATAATATAACCCTAAAATTTTCTATTGAAAAAGCCAACAACCTAAAAATTGTGGCAAAGGTTGTGAAGAGGCAAAATCACAGAAGTAGAAATACAGATACCAAGCATGAGAAGTTTCCAACCTCATGGGTTGTCACAGATATAAAATATTATAAATAATGGGGTAGCACTTTTTTTACCCTTCTGACTGACACCATTCTAAAATATTGATGGTATTCAGTACTGGCAAGAAGATGGGCAAACAGCAACTGTCTTACACCTGTCTTTAGTAGAAGAAGGTGTTGCTACAACCATTTTAGAAGGTAATCAGATAGCAACTATCAAAAATTGTAAATGTGCAAACCTTTGATCTGGTAATACCTCATACAGAAATGTAACTTAATATGTTATTTTTACAAGTGACCAGAGACCTATGCCCAAGGATGTTCACTCCAGTTGGCAGTGGCAAAATAAAGGAAAACAATCTGAAGGTCCATCAAAAGGGTAATGGTTGAGTAAGTTAAAGGAATATTGAAAAGCTGAAATCACGCATGAGTGCTAGCTCTGTATCTGTCGGCCAGGAAAGCTTTTCATGATACATTGTTATTTTTTTTTAAAGATGCAGAGTATGGAGCATAGTAAGATGCAATTTTTATTTTACAATAGGTGGGGGAAGGGGCCATATATCCCTGGGCATTGAGCTGAACTCCTCTGAATTCGACTCAGTGCAGTTCAAGCTACAACTGAACATTTGTATGGGAAACGTGCCCTTGTCTTATCAAACCAAAATGCTTCATTTCTGCCACAAGATTGTGATATTGTGGGTATCTTGCTATATTTATTAAAGGAACATGTAATAAGCCAGAAGTTTTCAAATAACGGAGAACATCTGCAATTTTGGTAAAGTCTTCGAGTCTAAAGAAAGTCTGTGTCAAAACTTAAACTAAGGTGTGTGTGTGTGGAGAAAAGTGTTAAAGGACACACAACAAACTGTTAACACTGGTTGTACTCCAGAGATTGTACAGGAAGGGGGGAGCTTTTTTCCCAATACATCTTCGAATTGTTTGAGAGCAAGCATGTCATCTAAAAAACACTTGGCAAAAATAAATTCTGGAAGGCAAGAAAAAGAGAAAGCAAGACGGAAGCCAGCATGAAAGATGAAAGGAGAGAGAGAGAGAAAAGGAAAGAAAGAAAGAAAGAAAGAAAGAAAGAAAGAAAGAAAGAAAGAAAGAAAGAAAGAAAGAAAGAAAGAAAGAAAGAAAGAAAGAAAGAAAGAAAGAGGGAGGGAGGGAGGGAGGAAAGAAGGAAGAGGAAGGTAGAAAGAAAGAGAGAAAGAAAAGCAAAGAAAGAAAGGAAGGAAGGAAGAAAGAAAGGGAGGAAGGAAGGAAGGACGGAAGGAACGAAGGAAGGAAAAGAAAGAAGTAGATGGAGGAAAGAAAAGAAAAGGGAAAGAAAGGAGGGAGGGAGGGAGGAAAGAAGGAAAGACGAGCGGGCAAGGCGCGCAGAGGCAGGCGTGCGGGAGGATGGGTGCGCGGAGCCGAGCGGCGCTGGAGGTCAGCCGCAGCCTAGGAGCTGCTAATCCCCGCGCGTCTGGGGCCAGCTGCCTGCAGCGGCCTGGACTGGCGGGCGCTCCAATAATGTGGGAAGAAGCGGGACCTCATACAGTCATTTCTGAAGGGAAGGAGAGCAAGCCTCTGAATGCGGGCAGATGGGAGCGGCTACTGCCGAAAGCAGAGCAAAAAAGACAGGCAGGTGGAGTCTGGGCCGCCAGTGCGCAGGAGCCGGGTCTCCCGAGATGCCCTCGTGGAAGCTCGGACTGCAGCACATCCTGCCACCCGCCCCTTGAGCCATTAAGCACAGATACAGGAAGCACGTCTTGTCACAAGAGGGTGAGAATCTGGAGGAGGAGGTGAGGTAGCACAGAGGATCACTAAGGACCGGAGGGGGACAGAGGCGGGCCAGCTATTCCCGCCCCGCTTCCCACTGAGCCCTGCGCTTTGGAGGGGAGTCCGGGAAGGCTCCTGTCCCTGCGCCCCGGCCGCGGACAGGCCCTGGGGCCTGAGGATGGGAGGACTACTGCTGGGAGATGGCGGCAGGGAGGCCTGACTCTGAGAAGGAAGAGCGTGGAGCTGGAGACATCATTTAGGAACAGAGCCCCCGCATCCCGCCAACCCTGACCATCCACTTTGAGGCCATTCACACAAGGCAAGAGGTTGAGCGCTCAGGCGCTGGATTCAAAGCCCAGCTCTGCCACTTGCTAACTGTGACCTGAGGCAAGTTAGGTAACACCTCTGGGATTCAGTGTCTTATTTGTAAAACGAAGGCAATAATATTATCGCCCATCCTCTAGGGTATTGAGGGAGGCGAGAAAGAGAGAGAGATTCAGCATGATAACGCTTATGAAGTCTAGCTCCTGGGAAAATTTAAGTGCTCGATAAATCTTAGTTATTCTTAGAACATTAATTAATGTGTCATTTGTGGGCAGAGCCCTAGGCCAGGTGCTGAGTTTTAATAGCCGCAGAGGCTCCTAGATTCCATCTCCTTCCACCATTTCCAACCCCTCCCCATCTCTTCTTCCTGCCCGCACCAGTGCCGGATCTAAAATTCTCTCTTGCCTTGGAGCGTCTCCAGCTGTTTGCTCATTTTCCACTAGCTCGCTGTGGGCCCCCCGCACACATTCCCTTGGGGCACACCTTCACTTGGAGGGTGAAACACACACACACACACCCCAACCCTCCTCTCTTCCAAATCCCTGTGGAACCGTGGGGTAGCTGGACAGATGGGGGGGCAGTCTTAAGCTGCCAACAGACACCCAGAGAAGATTGAGAAAGGATACCGAGCCCCTCTTGTGATGCCTTCGGGGTGCTCAAGGCGGCCAGCAAAGAGCAAACGCATAAGGTTGGTTTTTTTCATCAAGCATCTGCAGTTGCTGGATGTAACCCTAGCCTCCTTCCTCTGTGAAATGTGTGAATGCCCTCTCGTCAAGCACTCCGCGTATCGATTCTCTCACATTTCACTGACTTGATCCCTCTTGCCCCCATTAACCCCGCGTCATGGGCACTTGCCCTTTCCAATTCAGCTCAACCCCACTGATGACCAAGTGCTATCATGGTTAACCAGCCATCCCGTGCTCCCCATCTCTGCTCAGAATATGCCACCCTGTAGAAGAAAACGTGGGGTGTACAAAGGAAGCCAAAGATTATTTCTTTGAACCTTCGCCTGTTTTGCCAAAGCATAAACATGATGCTGCAGAATATGTCCAAATGTTCCCAAAATAGACCCAGTGCTGAGGCTGTGTTCATGCCTGGACATTCCCAGAACTGGTCTCGCTCTCCAGCTTCAAGTCGCTATCTGCGCAGAAGGTGGTGAGGAATTCTCACTTGATGTGGTGCTGAATAGTCAATCCTTCGAGATTAGAAAAGCTTCTTGATTTAGGAGACATGTGTCATGGAAAGATCTCAGTCCCCTTTGAGGAATCTTCTTCCCTCAAGCCCCCACCCCCAGCCACTTCTCAGGCAGGTTATAGGCAAGGCAAGGATGTCCCCGCATTTGCTCAGCCTGGACCACTCTGGGCAACCGTAACTGTCCACATATTCCTTTCTTTTCTCCAAGTTGCACAAAGTAGATGTGCTTCTTTTTAGTTACTTATCTTCTGCTGCCTCACCCTCATCATCACCACCCGCCATCATGCCTTTAGGATATACATCTTTATTAAGTCGGATTATGAAAGTTAAACATGATTATTATAATCATGGAAAAATTACAACACCACAATCTAACCATGAGTACACATCAGACGAGCCTAAATTGAGGGACATGCTATAAAATGGTTGACCCCTCCTCCTCATAACTGTCAAGGTCATCAAAAACCAGGAGAGCCTGTGAAACTGTCAGAGCCCAGAGGAGTCAAAAAAAAAAAAAGAGATAAAGACGTAGATGTAGGCAATGGACTTGAGGACACGGGGGAAGGGGGGAAGGGTAAGCTGGGATGAAGTGAGAGAGTGGCATGGACATATCTACACTACCAAACGTAAAATAGCTAGCTAGTGGGAAGCAGCCACATAGCACAGGGAGATCAGCTCGGTGCTTTGTGTCCACCAAGAGGGGTGGGATAGGGAGGGTGGGAGGGAGACGCAAGAGGGAGGAGATATGGGGATATATATATATGTATAGCTGACTCACGTGGTATCCTGGATGGCATACTGGAACAGAAAAAGGGCATTAGGGGAAAACTAGTAAAATGTGAATAAAGTGGTGTGGGCGTTGGTTAATAATAATGTATCAGCATCGGTTCATTAGTTACCACAAATAGACCATAGTGATGTAAGGTGTCAGCAGTAGGGGAAACTGGGTGTGGAGGTATATGAAAATTCTGTTCTACCTTTGCAATTTTTCTGTAAATTTGTGAATATTCTAATGTTAATAGTTTATGTAAATATTTTCAATGTTACCAAAAGGGGTGGGTTGGAGATTGGGGTGGGCATGAGGAAACTTCCTGGGGTGATGATAGCATTCTCTGTCTTGACAGACATTTGGGTTACACAGGCATATTCGCTTGTCACACCTGTGGAATCATTTACTTAGATTTGTGCAATTCATTGCATATAAATTTTATCACCAAAGGAAAAACTGTAAATAAATATAAATCCAGTAAATAATATGCATGCTGAAGTATTTTGGGGATAATGTGCTGATGTCAGCAACTTATTTTAAACGTAAACTGAATTTAGAATATATGATGGATTGAAGGGATGGAGAGCGGGATAGGTAGTTGGAGAGATGCATGTGACAAGGCAAGTAAAGTAAAATGTATGGCGGAAACTAGGCATGAGAGAACAGGTGTTCACTACACAAGTCTTTCTAATTTTCTGTACATTTAAATTTTTTTCATGGTGCAGTGCTGGGAAAAATTGCAGACAGACATTAAGTAGGAAGTCATTATAACCCCCTCCCAGGAGTAACCACTGTTAAGTTTGTTGTGTATTCCTCCACATATTTTCCTACTATATACATATATTTTTAAAGGGGATACAGTTATACATATACTGTTCTACACTATTTTCATTTAATCATTTATCTTGGGTTACTTCCAAGGCATCCTTTTTAATATGGCTTCATTATACTCCATCATATGTTACATAATCAATTTTCTTTTGAAGGAAATTTTAGTTCTGTACAAGGGTTTTTGTCTGTTGGCTTGATTTTTAGTGTTACAAACTTCAAAGCAGTGGATATCATTACACATATATCTCTGTGTATTTGTGTGAGTCTATCCGTAGAATAAATTGGTAGAAATGGAATTCCCAGCTTAGAGATATTGTGCCAGCCTGCACTCCCACCAACACTAACTATGAATGATTTGTTTTAATTTTTGTAAATCTGATACGTAAAAGTACAAGAAATTGTTGTTTGTTTAAATCTTAATTTTTTTAATAGTGAGGCTCCGGACACGCAGGCTCAGCGGCCATGGCTCACGGGCCCAGCCGCTCCGCGGCATGTGGGATCTTCCCGGACTGGGGCATGAACCCGTGTCCCCTGCATCGGCAGGCGGACTCTCAACCACTACTGCGCCACCAGGGAAGCCCTGTTTATCACTCTTTGCAGTTCTTCTTCCATTAATTGCCTACTCATTCTTTTTGCCCATTTTTCTACTTTCTTTTTGATTTGTAAGAGCCCTTTGTGTAGTAAATCCATTGTAGTATGTGTTGCAAATGTTTTCTTTTTTTTAATTTTCCCACAATTTATCTTTCAAGGTGTTTATGATGGAACTGTTTTTCCCTTTCTTTGGTTTTACCAGTCTCCTTTCTTTCACATAACAACCCTTTGAGGTAGATAAGATAAAAGATAGAAAAAGGTCACGTTAGCTGTCGCGCGGTCACACAGATGATGATGAAACGCTGCACTTGGACCCAGGCCTCTTCAGTCCTAATCCAGGACCTTTTCCATGACCAAGAAAGAGCAGAAATAGTTACTTCCACTTGAGAGAAGGGCAAACTTCTTTCTCCATGCTTGTTGCTAAGCGCTGCTGGAGAAATACACAACTGGGCAGCCTTTTACATACCATCCAGTCATGACTACCAATCTCAGCTGGGTCCTTCCTGCTGCCACACAATCTTTTTGGTTCCCTAATTAACTTGTTCAAACCTCCTCCACAACGTTGCTGTCTGCGAGAGCACTTGTTCTCTGTATCTCTGTGAGGTGGGCACTGACGTTGGTTGACAGTCCCAGGAGATGAACTTCACAAGTGCCACTGTATGCCTTGAGCACTGGCAGAATTTTCCCTGGGGAAAGCGTGTCTCTGATAAACTCCTGTTGGTCCTGAACTTGGAGATCTCAAATAACCACAAGTCTGTCTTTAGGTCATTATGCACTGAAGTTTGAGGAGAAGATAACAGGAGAGACTTTTTTTAATAAAAGCAAATTTCAAAGAGTGACTTGAAGTTGATGCAGATTGTGGAAAATTTTCCGCAACTCATCGAACCTCTGGTCATCATCCCTCGCCTCCGCCTTCTCTGGTTTCATAGAGAGAATAGAAACTATCGGGTGGGAATGCTCAACTTCCTACCCCACCACTGCTAAATTGTCCAACTGGGTAGGTCCTCATTTAGTGCTCCCTCCCTCCTGTCACAAAGGGGAGAGGGGGTCCCACCCTTTGCCTTCCACTCCAGGTCCCGGCTCCAGCTATAACCCCCTTCATTCCTGTGTCTTCACCTTCTCCCTGTCTACTGACCCTCCTCAGAACATTGAAACATGCTCAAGCCTCTCCTTTCTTAGTAGAAGCAAACATGAAATCGATTTTCAACTCTAGGTCCTCCTCCAACTTGTTCCTTATAACCATACAGCTGTAAAAGCCAAGACAGACCCAGCCTCGGAGTGGAGGTGTCTGAGATGTTTGTGTGTGTGTTGCTACAAACCTGCTTTGAAGGTGAAGGACAAAATAATTGCTTCTGGTAGCAGAGGCAAGGCTGCTTTGGCGAGAAAAAAATGGGTTTTTAGCTGGGCAGAGAGGAGGCTGACTTGGGAGAATGGTCGGGCTTCTGATCCCCTTCTGGTCCACTGAGCTGGCTTTAAGCCCCTCTGGTGAGAGGAGTGGCCAGAAACCAGCAGAGTCTTTGTAAGTGACAGTGTGAGCACTGGAGCTCCGAGGCTGGGAGAACAATTGGGAATTGTTTATGAGACTCTAGGCATAAACAGGCCTACCTTTGGGCACCACTAACCTAGTGTGGAAGAGAATTGGAGAAGGATGGTTTGTCCAACCCATAACTCAGCTCTCCAGTGGCTCACAGAGGAGCGTGTAATACCAGGCAGTTCCCTAGGTGTGGACACACATACGCCCCTGATGGCCACCCTCAGCCACAATAGCCAATGTGGACAATGGGTTCTGGAGTAGAAGAAAAAGAGTAGGGTAGTGAGTACAGGTGACAGAACTGAGTATAGGCACATGGCAGGCATCTCTTTTGGGGATTCTCAGAAACAAGTGGAGGAGTTTCTGAGGGGGCCAACCTACTACTTGGAACAGCTGAGGGGTGGAGAAATATAAAAACTTGAGCATAACTCTAAATGTGACCCAGAGTCACAGGCTGGAGGTGCTGGGAAGCCTCTGAGTCACAGGACTACGCTCAGTCACTCAGAGAATCTCCAAATGCAGAACTGATATTACATCCAGAGTCGAGGGCTCTACCTCTCCAAGACGTCCTTTCTTCTTTCCCAAAAGGTGACCAGCACACGTTGAAGAGAGGGCCCAGCAGCCTGTAGATGGACCTTTCTGCTCCCCAAAGGAGAGGTAGACTGCACATTGTATTTGGATTAGGCCTGGGCTTGGAGGAAAAATGCTGCTTTTCTCTAGCTAGATGAGAGCAGGCTTGTTTCACCAAAGCCTGGGACTCCCTTCTGATCAGCTGACAGGGCTCAGTGGCAGGGTTCCCTGAATCTGCTATAGAAAACTCTTGCCTCTACATCCCCCCTTCCAGGCATCTTGCTTGAATCCCAGTTCTCTGCCAAAACAGAGTCCCACTTTAGGAAAGCTCTAGTCAGTGTCACCAGATATACACAAGCAGCAACTTCAGCCATGGGAAAGAGGTCTTTCCAACTGGAAACATCTCTGAGACTGACCTAGGTGAGAGGGCAGGAAGGGTTGTAATTGTGGGTGGTCACTCCAAAGACTCAAGGGAAAGGAGCAGAAGAACAATGACAAGGGAGGTAAAGAAACTGGGGTGGGGTTGAGAGGGAAAATGCCCAGAAGAAGCCTAACATCCCTTTCCATGTGAGTTGCTATTAGGTGGAAGCTTCTAGAAGCCAGGGCCTACATGTTGCTCAAAGATCACTGGGTCAGCACTTGCTCTCCATGTCTCTATGAGGTGGGCACTGATGTGAGTTGCCAGGTCCAAGAGATGAACTTCACAAGTGCCACTGTATGCCTTGAGCACTGGCAGAATTTTCCCTGGGGAAAGCGTGTCTCTGATAAACTCCTGTTGGTCCTGAACTTGGAGATCTCTAATAACCACAAGTCTGTCTTTGGGTCATTATGCACTCAAGTTTGAGGAGAAGATAACAGGAGAGGTTTTTTTTTTAATAAAAGCATGTTTCGAAGAATGACTTTAGGTTGATGCAGATTCTGGAAATTTTTCTACAGCATATAGAGATACAGACCTGAACAATAGATGCTTCTGACCTCTGAGATCTTGCAAGATCCTTAAGTGCATTCGGAATCCTGAAAGAAAATTTACTCAGTAATGTTTAGGAGAGTTTTGGCGTTACATGTATCCCATTGTATTGTCATGTTTTTAAAAACATTTGCATGGAGTTCATGGAGATTTTCAAAGGAAAAAAGGAGAGACAGTGGGGAGAATTTCCCATGTTGCAAGTGGGCAAATCTCCTTAAATACCTAATGCCAAGAAGCTTTAGGTTTTATTTGCTTCCTCAGATGCTTAGAGAAACCAGGACAGGAAACGGTCTGTGGTAAGTCACTTCCCCTTCAAAGCTCTGGTTCTCTACCTAGTCACTGTACAGAGAGGTAACGAGTTGAAAGGCCATCTGTCTTTAGCTTCTGTGGTTTGAGTTTAGCCTCTGTGACTTGACTTCAGTCTGAGGTGACCCCAAGAAGATGTTCCTATCGACAGCAATTGCTGACTCCAGTCTGGTCATCACTAATCTCAAAAACCTCGAGGAAGCTGGAGTCAGAAGTTTCCTGAATTCTCAAGATCACTGAACTAGATTCATTGACATTTATTGAGCGACAAATAACAATAGTTAATCATGTACTCACTCTATCAGTATGCATTTTACATGCATTGTCTCACTTTCTAACCCTATTATAACAGGTTGTTGTTATTATTATTATATTTATATATATATATATATATATATATATATATATATATATATATATATATATATATATAATTATCATTACTGTTATTATTATGAGGAAACTGAGGCTCCAAAAAGTTAAATCATTTACCCAAGGTCACCCAGCAAGTAAGTGGCAGAACAAGAAATCTGATCTGTCTGCATGATCCAAGATGCTGTGCTGATTTCTTCCAAAACTTTATCAATCAGTTATCATTCCCTTTCAGTTCATTTCCAACATTCCCAAAAGAATAGTCCATACCAGCTGCCTTCTGTTCCTACCACCATCTCACTCCTTAACCCTGTGCCTCTGGCTTTCCCTGTCCCCCACTAACTAGCCTAGCCATCTGGAAGGTGACCAGTGACAATCACCAGCAGATCAAATGACCCCTTCTCAGCCCTTCAGTTGCAACACATCTGCAGGATCAGACACTCCTTCCTTCTTGAAACTTTCTTCTCCTTTGACCTCTACAATTTCTCCATTTTCCTGTTACCTTCCTATGTCCTCTTCTCTGTCTTCTTCAGCAGATTCCTCTTATGCTTTTCTCTCCTCAGATGCAGATATTCCTTAAGGCTCTGCCCTCAGCCTTGCCTCTACCATCCTAGATTCAAGTATTATCCCTCTGCAGACGAAATGACCCCTGCGCAAGGCAGTACAGTATAATGGCTGTGAGCACTGACCCTAAATCAGTCTGCTTGAGTTCCAATCCCTTCTACCCCGTCACATGCTAGTAACTTTGGCAAATTACTCTGTACCTTGGTTTGCTTATCCGTAACATGAGGATTAACTGAGATCATGTATATAGAGTACTTGGACCAGTGTCTGACAAGTAGTGAGCCTCATGTGTTTGCTGTTGTAGAGTCTGGACCCCCAGGCCCTAACTTTCACCTGCACTCCAGATTCACTCCAACTGGCTGCTTCATATTTGCCCCTGCAGGTGTCTAAGAAATTCAACATGTTCATAATTGCCTTCATGTTTTCTTCATTTCTACCTGTGCAAGGTCTCACTTTTTATTCACTCACCTCTATTAGAGATCACCATTATCCTGATCAGCATGCCATCGAAACCTAACGAACTTGACCCATGCCTCTCACTCACCATCAATATTCCATCCATTACACAGCCCTGCCAGTTCTACCTTTTCGAATTCTCCAATCTGGGTGATGAAAATGTTTTGAAAGTGATAGTGTTGGTGGTTGCACACCATGTGAATGTACTAAACACCACTGAATTGTACATTTTAAAATGGTTCGAAGGGTGAATTTATGTTAAGTGTATTTTACCACAATTAAAAAAAAAAATCTGTCTACGGCTCTCCACTTCCATAGCCACCACCATAGTCCAGGCCACTGCCATCTCCTCTGGAATACTGCCATAGCCTCCTAACTGGTCCTTCATGCTTCTGCTTTAGCCTACCCTCAGAGGTACTGATCTGGTAGGTCTGAGGGTAAAGCCTGGAATTCTGCCCTATTAACAAGCACCCCACAGACAGCTGACTAAAGTTTGGGAATTACTACCTACAGGATGAAGTTCAAACTCCTTAGTCTGGCAATATCCTTCATGACACTAATGTGTCTCTCTTCCCCTTTAGTTTACTTTTTCCTATAGTTACTTTATATTTTGGCCAAAGATGATAATTGGCCATGAAGTGAGGACTAGGGTTAGGAGAACCCTCTGAACTTCAAGAGAGGGAGAGCAAGTGGGAGAGAGAGAGGGAGAGGAAAGAAGGAAAGAGAGGGCTCTGGAATTAGATCTTAGCTTCGCCATTTACTAGCTCTATGACCCAAAGTAAGTTACTTAACCTTTCTGATCCCCAGTCTTCTTATTCGATTTTTTTTTTTAATGGCACTACGCTGCAAGCTGGCTGTGAAGATTAAGTTAGATAACACATGCCAAGTGCAATGCTTTTGTACAATAAAATGCGTTTTTAAGCTTACAGGAAGAAAAGAAATGAGACATGTTAAAAACATAGTTTTTCAACAAAAATCAGAGTTGTTTTATCAGTACTTATCCTAGTGTATGGTCCATATCCAGAGCTAAATCCTTTTTTTTTTTTTAAAGGTGGGGCTGGGATCAAGCACACCGGCAGAGAGCTTAACCTTGGCAAGGTGAGGGAGCACGTCTCCTTGAGAGCCGGAAGCATCTGAGATGGCTATGTGGAGATGGCTCCAATGGAAGCTGAAGAAGCCCTTGTCAGTTGGCCTCAATCTTCTCAGTAATGAAGGAGGTGAAGTCATCTCCTGAGAATGAGGGGGAGGGCTGAGGCTGGGGGCTTGAGGAGAGGGCAGGAAGTTTGGAGCAGCTGCTGCAGGGAATGTGATAGGGAGCCAGCAAGCGAGGAATGAACGGATTGTTGAACAGCCAGAGGGGCCAGCTTAGGGTAGAGAGCATGCGCTGGCAGTGAACCCAATGAGCAGGGTTTCTCCAACAAGCCAAGAGTGGAAACACTCACCTTCCACTCAAGGGGTCACCCAGGGCTGCAGATTGGAAGGGCAAGAGGAGGATAAGTGTTATGGTGGTGAAGGATTCTACAGTGGGCACAAGAACAGTGGAAACATCCACTAACCTGGGCTAAAAAGGAAGGCTCAATCATTCGTTCAACAGATATTTAACCACCACATGCTGTATAAATATTATACAGGTGCCTGGGCATGGGAGATGTTGCAAAGAACCAGACACATAAAATCTCTGCCTTCAACATATATCTACATAAAGACTTGTAGACAAATGTTAATAGAGGCTTTGTCCAGCATTGTGAAAAACTGGAAAAAACCCAGATATCCTTCAACAGGTGAATGGATAAACAAACTGTGGTACATTTCTACAATTACTCAGTAATAAAGAGAAACAAACTCTCGATACATGCAACAACATGGGTGAATCTCAAAATCAGTACGCTGAGTAAAAGAAGTGCATACTGCAGGATTACATTTATATGGGATTTTAGAAAATACAAATTAATCAATAGCAACAAAAAGCAGATTATTGATGGTCTGGACCAGTAGGAAGAAGGCACAAAGAAAGGATCACATGGAAACTTTTGGTGGTAATGGGTATGTTCATTAATGTGATTTTGATGATGATTTCATAGGTGTATACATATGTCAAAATCAACAATGTTATGTGTTTTACATGTGTGCGCTTTTTAATGTTAATTATACCTCAAAAAGTTACAAAAATAAATTTTAAATGTTTTAATTGACCTAAAAAAGCCCTGCTTTCATGGAACTTACAGCCTACATGGGAAAGATGGACAATAAACTATGATATCTTTAGACAGTGCTTTGTGCTGTGAAGTTAAAATAAATAGGGTAATGGAATAGAGAAGAGCGTGGGGCAGAGAAAAAGGAGCAACTGCATATAGGATGGTCAAGGGAGGCCTCTGGGGAAGTGATGTTTGAGCTGAGACTGAATGATAAGGAGGAAACAGCCTTGAGAATGTGTGGAGGAAGAATATTCCAGGCAGGGGAAACAGAACATGCAAAGGCTCTGTGGCAGGAATGAGCTTGATGTATTCAAGGAACAACAAGAAGACTAGTGTAACTTGAGTTTACTGAGCAAGATGGAAGAGTATCAGAAGATGAGGTTTAGAGAGGTCAGCAAGCGTCAGATTTCATGGAGTCTTGTAGACCAGGGGTCTCCAACCCGGGGCCATGGACCGGTACCCCACCACATCTGTGGAAAAATTGTCTTCCACGAAACCAGTCCCTGGTGCCAAAAAGGTTGGAGACCATTGTTGTAGACCACGATAAGGAGTTGAGATTGTATTCTAATTGGATGGGTCATCCAATGGAGGGCCTTAAGGAGAGATGGAACATGATCTGCTTTATGCTTTAATATTGCTTTGGCTGTTGTGTAAAGAACTGACTGCAGGAGGACCAGTTAGAAAGTGTTATATTAGTCCAGGTAAGAAATGATGGGGGTGTAGACTAGGGTGGTAGAAGAGAATATCATGAGAATTGGTCATATTTAGAATCCTTTTTGGAAGTAGAGTTGAAAGGACTTGGCTCCTAAACTGAATGTGGAATAGTGAGGGAAAGAGCAGAATCAATATGACTCCTGTTTTGGCCTAACCATTTATAAAAACGGGTGGGGGGAGAGATTAATGCATTAATGCCTTCCAGCTAACGACCACAAGGAACAAACCTGCAGTTGAACAAGTTAGCTTTATTACTCATGGCACGAGTGAAGAATTCACAGCATGGTGAACCATGGGTATCTAAGTAAGAAGTGTAAGAAATATTAGAAAAGACTTATTATTGGGTTGGAGGTTATGTTAGGTGTTTTTAGGGTGGGTCCAAGGAATCAAGTGTTCACTCTAGGTTGGATGTGATTAGGCATTGAGGCTAATTCTGTGATTGGGTATCTTAATAAATCTTATCCAAAATGGAGGAAAGCTAAAGCAAGACTAAAGCTGTGATGGGTAGAGAAGTAGCGGTCACTCAAATTGACTGGGAGAAGAGGATGTTTGGTACTTTGTGAGTTTCACAGTAACCTTGTTTTTGTCTGTACTTAGATAACATTATTAAACATTCTTGTTTTGTCTCATTCCATCATAGTCACAGAAACGTGTCTTGTCTCGGCTGATGTGGGTGTTCTGTGAGATGATTACTGTCTGACAGGAGAGTAACATGGCTTACGTGTGAACAGCTTCTAACCAACAGTGAGGCCTAGATGCAAATGTCAGACCAGTTCCCAGATGGCAGGAAACTTTCTTTTTCAGGTAGAGGAGTAAATTTTGAGGGAAGGGACTCAAAAGCTCTGATTTGGGCATGTAAACTTTGAGACAGGTATAGATATCTAGGTAGAGTTGTTAAGTAGGCAGTCAGATATGAAACCCAGGAGCTCAGAGTAGTGGGTTTTAGGGATAAAAATATATATATCATTGTAAAGATGGTATTCGTATATGAAGATGATATTTTGAATGTTGGGACTAGTCGACATCACCAAGGGAGAGAGAATAGATGAAAAAAGAAAAGAAGTCCCAGAATAGAGCCCTGGGTAACTCAATATTGAGATGTTGAGGAGATGAGGAGAAACCAGCAAAGGAAAGACTAAAAAGAAGGAGGCAAACCAGGAGACTAAGGTGTTTTGGAAGTCAAGAAAAAAGTTTCAAGGAAGGAGTGATCGATTGCATTAAATGCTGCCAAGTGTCATAGAAAACGAGGGCTGAGAATTGAGCATTTGATTCAGCAGCATGCAGGTCATTGGTGACCGTGACAAAGCAGTTTCATTGGTGTGGTGTAGGTGACAACCCTGCTTGGGTTGGGGAAAGATTGGAAGCTACCATTACTGAACTTTTACCCTGAACCAGGCACTATGTTAAGTATTCAATCTTCACAACTCTGTGAGGTAGGTATTATTTCTTCCATCCATTTTACAGATGGAGAAAGGAAGCTTAGAGAAAGTCAAGTAATGTTCCTGACATTACATAGCTGATGAAAGGCAGACGATAGATGTGTACCTAAGCAGTCTGGATCCAGAGCCCATACCCTATGCACTACACTATCTTACTTTACTGGATGAAGGAGAAAGTCAAAAGATGGGGGCTTTTGAACTGACCAGCTCCCTGGACTTGCTAGAAGGAAGGCCCAATACTCTGAAGGTTAGTGTCAGTTACTTGGGGCTGGGATGGGGACTAACCCAGCTGATTCTAGAGCAGCCTCCTCCAAGCAGGGCTTGTCATTTGGCTGCCGCCTTGGCTTGGTACAGATGTATAGGGAGATGGCAGAAAAGTAATAGGAATTCCATCTTGACAGTTTTCAAGGGATCCATCCTAATATTTCTTTTCTCACTCACCTCAGCCATTCCTCTCCAGTGGCCTGTTTGTTAAGTTAGCCTCCCAGTGTAGAGAGACCTAACTGGGGAGCAGGCCAAGGGTTTCTCACCCTTCTGCCTGTCCTAGTTACCCCTATCCTCACCCCCATCCCACCCTCCACCCCAGGAGGCTCACCTGGAAATGCAGGTGCCCTCCTAGATGGCTAAAGTCTACAGTCTTCTGAACACCCCCAGAAGGAGTGGGGATAAAGAAAGAGCCAAAGTTCTGTTCTTGAGCTTACCACAATGATGTGACTGTCAGAGACGGCTTACCCAAATCAGATTTGAGAGTCCTAGGACAAGTCCCCATTGACATCTCTCTTTCATCCAGTGTCTGAAAGCCACCATTAAAGATACACTCCTTGGATCATCGCTGGGATGAATAGCAGATGAGATTAAATGAATAAGATCATTAGACCCTGGCAGTAGGGAAGAAACAGTTTTGGAGGACTGAGAATGTCAAGGGGAAGCTTGGAACAGGAAGGGGGAAAATGAGATAAATACCAATTCCATAGTTTTGCCAAGGGCTGGTCCCGACCACAGTGGCCCCCAGAACAGTGATCCCACAAGAAGAGGAGCAAAATTAATGTGCCCCCTTGTCTCCATTCTTTCTATTCCAGGTTCGCGGGAGCTGCAACCCCTACTAGATCATATCTAGATCCTAAAAAGAGCCAAGGGAAGGCCTCTTGTCCTTCCAGAGACCTGAAGTGTTTTCATGAATGGACATCTTGAGTCAGGTATGTGGGAATTCAGCGAATTCCTACTGAAATCCAGTCATCCATGGCCACCCTGGTCCTCCCCAGGGTTCTAAGAGCATCTGGCAGTAGGAGTAAGATGTGACTTGAGAAGTAGTGGGAAGTTCAGTACACCTCTCCCACAAGGACCTTCCTCCTCGTGCATAGACATCTCCAGATAGCTCTCCTTCCAGATTCCACTGAAATTCACAACTCAAGAGTCTTTCCTTGGGTTTCACCTTTACATCGCCCTGAGTGGTCTATTATAAAGTGTGAATACCCTAGAGGGGGAGTCATCTGAGCAATGATTAAGTCCTGCTGCTTCTATATAATTTAGCTGCTTGCATTTTTCTCTGACTTCAAGGGCACTGTGACAGAAACAATATGAATGTACTTAATGCTACTGAACTATATACTTTTAAAAAATGGCTAAGATGGTGAATTTTATGTTATATGTAGTTTATCACAATTTTTTAAAATAAATAAATCAATTCATTTTAAAAAAATGATTGGCTAGGTGGGACATCGTTAAGGATTTTTTTTAAACAACTTTACTGGAGTATAATTGCTTTACAATGGTGTGTTAGTTTCTGCTTTATAACAAAGTGAATCAGCTATACATATACATATATCTCCATATCTCCTCCCTCTTGCGTCTCCCTCCCACCCTCCCTATCCCACCCCTCCAGGCGGTCACAAAGCACCGAGCTGATCTCCCTGTGCTATGCGGCTGCTACCCACTAGCTATCTACCTTACGTTTGGTACTGTGTATATGTCCATGCCTCTCTCGCGCTTCGTCACAGCTTACCCTTCCCCCTCCCCATATCCTCAAGTCCATTCTCAAGTAGGTCTGTGTCTTTATTCCTGTTTTACCCCTAGGTTCTTCATGACTTTTTTTCCCTTAAATTCCATATACATGTGTTAGCATACGGTATTTGTCTTTCTCTTTCTGACTTACTTCACTCTGCATGACAGACTCTAGGTCCATCCACCTCACTACAGATAACTCAATTTCGTTTCTTTTTATGGCTGAGTAATATTCCATTGTATATATGGGCCACATCTTCTTTATATATTCATCTGTCGATGGACACTTAGGTTGCTTCCATGTCCTGGCTATTGTAAATAGAGCTGCAGTGAACATTGTGGTACATGACTCTTTTTGAATTATGGTTTTCTCAGGGTATATGCCCAGTAGTGGGATTGCTGGGTTGTATGGCAGTTCTATTTTTAGTTTTTTAAGGAACCTCCATACTGTTCTCCATAGTGGCTGTATCAATTTACATTCCCACCAGTGGTGCAAGAGGGTTCCCTTTTCTTTACATCCTCACCAAATCTTGTTATTTCATGTCTTTTTGATAATAACCATTCTACCAGGTGTGAGGTGATATCTCATTGTTATTTTGATTTGCACTTCTCTGATGAGACTGGCAGATATAGAGAACAAACTAGTGATTACCAGTGGGGAGAGGGAAGGGGCGAGGGGCAGTATAGGGGAGGGGAAAAAAGGGGCTTATTATGGGATTATATGAAATCATGTGTGTGAAACTTTTGAAAATTGTAAAGCACTATAGAATTGAAAGAATCTTTCGTTCAATTAAAAGAAACACATCTGATGAGGAACTGGTGGGGTCACCTGGTCTCATGCTCTGAGATCTAACAGAGAAAAAGAGTTGCCTTAGTCACATTGTTTGTCTTCCAGGATAGGCAGTATTGTAGGTTAAGTAACAAAAGGGGCTGCGAAGTGACTTTCCAACCAACGTCTTCTCTCAAAGCCATTCTGATGGGTGGTTCAAGTTCACCTAGGCTTGGCTATTGACCGATCTAATCTATTCACCCTTGGGGGTCCTCGTCCATGCTCCTTCCCAGAACATTCTAGACTGCCCTTCCTCCTACCTCTCTCATGAAGCCCACAGCCTGTGATTCTTTCCCTTCATTCTCTTCTCTTATGCCATCCCTCAATCCCTGACCCGTGTCTTCAGGGTCTAGACATCAGTTCTGGTAGAGCCCTGAAAGTACAGTATGTATTGTCTTTTTTTTTTAAAGGGCACTTGCAAGCCTACAGGTAAAGGGGAGTAGAGTAGAATGGTGAGAAAGTTATGCACAGATTCCTAGTCATCCAAGATTCTGAGAATGGGGGGAAAGGCTCAGAAATCTGGGAGCTAGTGGCCAAGTCACTGCAATCCTCTTCTTTATAAAATAAGAGTAGACTATGCAGTAGAGAATTTTCTCTTCCCCACTTTCCCCGCACTGCCCAAGGGCACTCCCCCAAGGAAGGAAAAGGAAAGTACAAACGTAACACCTTATACTTCTATAGCTGCTGTACTTCTCCTTTCCCATATGTTATCTCACTAGATCCTCAGATTCCCACAGCTGTGGGGACAGGCCCAGAGAGGTTAAGCAGCTCACCCTGAGAAACAAAGCTTGTTAAGTGGCAAAGCCAAGGCTGGACCCCAGTTCTCCTGACTCTCGTCCTATGCTCTCTCCACGACACCACAGTGCACTTGCTTTAGCCATCAGGCAAGACTGTTTGGAAAGCAGCCCGCTCCCTTTTCTCTTTGTTAATACAAATCATGTGCAGATCTTTGGTTTCTAAAGGATATGGCAAATCGAAAAGGAGATGGTAGCTACAAACAAAGGAAAGACCCCATTTATATCCCTCTAGAAAGGTGACTCGACAGCACAGGAGTTTGTCTGTAGTGCGAGAAAAGCTTCTGTTTATTTTTGCACCGTCGATGAGCGCTTCCAGACATTGGAACTCAAAACATCTCCTAGCCCCACTTGGTTGAAAGCCTCAAGTTACAAGTAAGGAAGTGCGGGTCTTCTTCTTCCTTATTATTATGGAGCAAAGATCTGAACCTGAACTGAAACGGGACCTGCTTACACAGAAGAAATAGACTGGTGGGGGAGGGAGTTGAAAAAAATTCACTCTGATTGATTAGAATCACATTGAAGGAGAAGGCTAAAAATTTCCCAGTTTGTACTGTCAGCTTGCGCTATTCAGCAACACATTATTAAAACTGCAGGCTGGCCAGGCCTCTAGTTTTTCTTTCTTCTATCTCCTGCTCACCACAGTGTGATCACTTCAATGCTGTTGACACCCGCACTGGTTGGTAGAGAGTCGAGTGTCCAAACTTCTGGGAAACTTCATTATCTGGGACACAGTCGCAACCCTGAAAGTGTTCGGGGGAAGTTGGTTGGCAGTCAAGCAAATCGCTCTCCCCAGACCAGCTCACTTTTCTCACTGGGAAATCTCGGTGGCTACTCTCACGACATGTGCTTAATGAGGAACGTCATCATCATAAAAAGGTTAAAATGTGCTTAAAAGCAGGAATATTTTGGCAGTGGGATTTGTTTCCCACAGCTGGCACGTTCATGATTATTATGGGCATTATCCCAACTGCTCCCAGCTGCCTTTCTTTGGCAATATATATATTTTAGTGTCTATGAAAAATAGTACAGATGTTTACAAAATTTCAACACCTAAAGCAGTGAGAATGCTTCATTATCAAACGACCTCGTGTCCCCAGTTATGCCAGATCAATGAGGGACCTTGTTGTACCTGAAATACAAGGCTGAGGCCTGCCCTCCCCCATATGCCCCTGGCATGGCTAGATATCTGTGCCCTCCCTCCGCATCCCACTCAGGCCTCCCTGCCTGGCCCTGAGATGGCTCTCACAACATCACCTCTCTTCGTCTCGTTATCTTGGACCACTGCCCAATCCCTGGCCCCCACCTGCAAGGAAAGGGGTCGATCTTAGGGCTGGAACTACGACTGGAGAGGAGCCAATGGGGTAAGGCCAATATATCTTCAAGGAGTGTATCCTGGGAATGAAAGTAAGTTCATTTAGCTTATTAATAGCTCCAGTAAAATACTATATGGGCTACAAGGTCAAAACCAATGCCTTGAATGAGGCTTGTGTATTATCAGTGCATTTAAGTAACCCATAATATCTTTGTCCTGCTATTACTGAGAAACCAGTTGTCTTGAAGCAAGTTGGCTTAACGCTAAGAGGTGATTTTATGTGTGTTTGATGAGGCCCAAACAGCCACCATCAGGTATAAGCATTTAAGCCCTAAGCAGGCAAGTTTCTGATGACCTTCAAAGGAGAATAAATCAATAAGCATACACCTCTAAACTTACCCATCATTGATTAAGACAGCTTAGTTCAAGCATCTCCTCTCTGACTTAAGATTTACACTCTTTGGTGGCTTTTTCTCTTTTAATAAGTCGCTTCTTTGGGAGAGTGATGAAGGTGGCTTCTAAAAATGAACTTTGATAATAGCTAATAGTGATGGGTGTGAGAGGTTGTTTTAATTTAAAGTATATCCTGAAAAACTGCAAGAGGTAAGTGGGAAATCCTTATTTAGCATTGTGATATTTGAAAGTGCTTCAGAATTAAGGGAAAAGGAGCGGAGAAGTAAGAAAGTAGTTATAACTTGGAAACACTTGAAAAAACAACCCATTTAGCCATACATAAAACTTTTCTTCATGCACAGTGATATCTGTTGCATTGGAACTGGATATATAGATATAGGTATCAAAACAACCCAACTCCCCAATCTAAACATTATTTCCAAAAGCAAAAAGGGTTCCTTCTCTATATAGTACTGGGTCTCATGGCTGGGATCTTTGAGAAAAGAGTCTCAGGTTATTGTTTAAACGACCTTTATTACCTGCCTCTGACATTCCCCAGGTTACAGAGCAGGAGACGACCGAGCCTCATGTTCCATGGATGAAGCAGACAACTGCCATGACAACTGAATCAATATAGGAGGCATTGGGAAGTATTGGGGTGATACGCCCAGCAATGGTTACCCATGGCAAAAGATGGCAGAGCTACTCAAAATTAGGCAAGTTACCTTCAGGACGACAACTGGATGCAAGGAAACCATACAGTTGGGGGTAGTAGGTCTTCCCCACCCTCTGAGCCCCCCTCCACCTCCAGTCCCATTAAGTCCATTCTATGCCACAGACTGGTCCTAGTGTCCTGCTAGCTCCCTGCTGAAGGAGGAGGGAGGGAAAAGATGTCTGAGTTCTCTTCATTTTCTTTGTCTCTGTCCCTAAGGCAACAGGAAGCTGGAGCTGCCCCAGCCGGCCTGGCAGTGATGGCAAGCCCGTTGGCTCTGCAGAGTGAGCAGTCCCTGGCAGCCCCCGGAACAGCTGCCAGTTAGACGGCCCAGAGTTCGGATAGACTTCATGGCTTCAGTTCAGTGCCAAGTGTTGGATGTGTTGGATTCAGTTCGCAGAGGGCTGGAGCGTGCTGTCAGGGCCGTCTGAAGACAAGAGAGCAGAGGCAGTTTAGTGCAGTGGGTTGTGCGGGGTCGGGGGTGGGGGGTGGGGGGGGGAGAGGAGGGAGAGGCTGGCCCGGAGGGGGTAGGGTGGTGCTTCTTCCAGGGCCTTCCAGACAAGGTCTCCTGGCCTCTCAACGTTGTCCGGGCCTCAGGTGAGGAGAGCCCTGGAAGGGGAGGAGAGGAAAAGGCGGCAAGGCAGGCGGGTGCTGCGCCCAGGGATGAGCGAGCTGAGGAGGGCGCGGGCGAGCCAGCGAGCTGGGGCGGCGTCTCTAGACCCCCTCGGCGGCCCGGGCAAGGGCTGGGGCGGGCAGACCGGCGGGGCCGAGCTGGCGGCGGTCCTCGGCGGGCGATCCAGCGGCTGTCTCAGCGTCAGCGGCGGCCGGGGCACCTCCCGGGAGCCACTCGTGCTGGGCGCAAGCCTGGGACGGCTCGTCCTTGGCCTCGACGAGCTTGCGGGAGCGGGTGTAGGCCAGGATGAGGCCTCCGGCCAGGCAGGCGTAGAAGATCATGATGAGCAGGATGTAGAGATAGGCGTCGTTGCCCTTGGCGCTGGTCACCTCGCGGCCCACGAAGGGGTCGGGCATGACCCCCATGCCCATGCTCGGGCCGGGGCCGGCGCCCAGGCCGCTGGCGTTGCCCCGGTGGTGCAGCTCGAGCAGCAGGCGGCTCAGCAGGGTCCGCAGCCGCTGGCTCTCGCTGCAGTTCATAGCTGTCGGGGAGTGACACGGCGGCTCCAGATCGCTGCTGACCTTGCCCCCCGGGCCGGGACGAGGGGATGCGGGCGAGCGGCGGCGGCTGCACCCGGCTCCCGGGCGCGCGACGCAGTGGCTGGAAGACCCCGCCGCCCGGGCCTCCTTATCCCCTCACCCCGGCGCCTCCTCCCCTTCCCCACCACGCCCCCTCGGCCCGAGGCCGCCTCTTCCCAGGCTCCGGCTGTCTCGCCGCCCCGGGGAAAGGGGACAGCTGGTGGGGGGAGGAGAAGGGGACGAGGGAGGGGGCGAGGCCGGGAGAGGGGCGGAGGGGGCGGGGGCGCGCGGAATGCGTGGGGCCCCGGGCAGCAGAGGCTGGCAGGGCGGCTCGCTGGGGCCAAGCGTGGACCCCGGGCTACTGAAGAGAATTCCTTCCACGTTCTGGCCACCTGCCCTGCAGGCCCAGCTTTGGCCCAGATACAGCATCTGGCCCCCACGAGGCGGGCCCTGCACCGGGGTTCCATCAGCACTCACGAAACGTGGCAGCCGAGACCGTGGGTCCACATCTCAGGGCGGGTGATTACTCCCATGGACAAGAACCCTGGCCTATCTTTCCAGCCCTCACTGCTTCCCCTGGACCGAGGTGAGCATCTTATTCAGAAGATGCTCAGGACAAATTTGGTGACTGAAGTGGAGTAGGACGCCCGGGGCTTCCAAAAAAGGTTTCTGATATTATACCAGCCTCCTGGGAAGTACCCCTGCTCTGATTTCCTGTCACATTTTTAGAGGGGCCTCCACATCTTAGCGTATGAGTGTACCATCTATGATATGACCCTGTTTCCCGTGGGCGGCAAGCCATCTTCCCAGAAATGCAACCAAGTTCTTCCATTAAAAGGAGTAAGGACATTTAAAAAGCCCTTTGGCTACACTCCCTAGACGTCTCGGGATCTGAAAAGTGCCAGTTCTAGAGAATATGCTTACCTCCACAAGCAATTAGCCAGATACTCAGCTCTGTGCCTTTCTGGGGCTTGGGAACAGGTCTAGGCCCTGCTGGCTCATGAGGCAGCCATTTTTTTCTCAGAGGGTATCTTCCTTTAGGGGAAAACAAGTCACTAAGACAGAAATAAATCCATAGTATGTCAAACTGGAAACAGACTGGGATTCACAAAGGGAAAGTGCTCAAAGGATTGATTTCTAGACAGCGAGTAGGAAAAAAAAAATGAAGTAGTACTGGTCGGGTCGGGTTGTATATGATTGCCAAGTAATAGAAGGAATGAAACAAAGCTATATGCCTTTATGTATCCCTTGCAAACCAAGGTGCCTGTTCAAGACCATTCGGTCCAGGGACCATTCAATCGTCAGGGGCCATGGGTTAATAAAAGAAGGTTTTCTGATGCCTCTGCTTCAGTCACCCTTCAGCCCACTGTCCACTCCAGGCTGTAGCCTTCTGTGTGTTGGAGTGAGGTTGGCACCAAACTATATCCAGGGTCTCACACGGAGCCTTGCTTAACAGCCTCTACATACATCTTAGAGACATTCCACATGCCCCTGACCACTGGCTCCCTCCTAATCACCTTGCCTCAATGTCCTCACCTCAGAGGGGCTCAGGGAAGAATTGTTCAAGTCAGTTGGCGTGACTAACGACAGAGGACACAGCTAGGAAATTCTCAAAGCAGTACCAACCTAGCGACAGGACTGTTAAGCTAAAAGACTCCTCTGATCTGTTAAAACATGCCCAGAATCTCTAGGGTTTTTTTCGGTTTGGGGCAGTGGGAGGAAGAAGCCCCTTCACTGTAGCATAAAAGCAATCATTTAAACGTGTATTGTACTTTCAACAGCCTTATGAGCCAGTAGATTCAAATGGTTGAGCAGCAGGTTTAGAATAATAAAGTTTGACCTTGTTCTATGTCATAACACATGACTCTTGTCACATGGGCTGCCTCCATTTCCCCACCACTCCCTTCCCTGGAACTTTCTAGAGTCCAGCACTTTCTGCCCAAACCACTCTCTGTAAGTAAGTTCACCAGCGGCCTCTCGGCCAAATTTAAGGGTCTCTGCTCAGTTTGCATCTTTGACCTCAAGGATGAATTTGATACCATCAACCACCCACTCCTTCCTGTCCTACCCTTGGCTCTCATGGCATTGCATTCTCAAGTTTCTCTTCTTATCTCTCTGACGCGTCACTCTCTGTCTCCTTTGCTGGCCCCTCTTCTTTCCTCCTCCCACTAACTGTTGGAATTCCTGAAGACTCAATCCTCAGCTATTCTCTCTTAACATCCATTTCCTTGGAAAGTGTCTCCTTACATGCTTTCACCTACCACCTGGCATATATTTAGCCAAATTTGAATCTCTAGCTCTGATTCTTTCTTGGTAAC
Organism: Mesoplodon bidens; assembly: GCF_964165515.1. Taxonomy (NCBI): domain Eukaryota; kingdom Metazoa; phylum Chordata; class Mammalia; order Artiodactyla; family Ziphiidae; genus Mesoplodon; species Mesoplodon bidens. The sequence goes on along the minus strand of NC_138163.1, from coordinate 45,803,047 downwards.
ATCTCTCAAATCCATCCGCTCCTTCCTTTCTGGTTTTATTGCCACAAGCTTAATCCAAGCTCTCATTACCTCAGGTCAAATATGCAAACTGAGAGTCTCCTGGCAGATCACCCTGCCTACAACCCAGTCCACCCTGCTATGGCTGGAATAATCCTCTGCCAACACCACTTCCATCCACTCACCCCTGTGTTCAGAGACCCAGAGTTGCTCCCCCACTGCTTCTTTAATGGAGCCCAGTCTTCTTTGATGGGCCTGAAGTCCTCACCACCGTAGACACCGCCTTCTTCCTTTGCACTTGAAAAACAGCATATTCCTCGAGTTCCTCTCCAATACTCTATGCCTTTCACCTTCCTCAAAATACACTCACAAAAGGAAGTCTTGCTTGATTCCCCTTACTTGTGCTCTCAGAGTCCCTACAATGCACCCCTCTTGATAGTGCCCCAATTCAGACTGCAGCATTCAGTGCAGAAAATTTGGAAAACACAGAAAAACATCAATAAGAAAAGTCAACAATAGCGCACATGTGTTGCACATGGACACACACACACACACAGGCACTATACATCATTGTTTTGTAGCCTATTTTTTCACTTAACAAGATATTGGGAATTTTTCCCCATGTCAGTTACTATTTTTTACAACATCATTTTACTACCTATACAGTATTCCAAACTATGGATCTGCTATTATGTATTTAATTTAGCTCTTATTGTAAGATTTCTGATTAATTTCCAGGTTCTCGCTCTTAAAGATAATGTTTTAATGAACACATACAAGGCCAATTCTAATTCCATTAAAAGAAATAATTACCAGAGAGAAAGCAAATTAGAAATTTACAGAAGACTGGCATAGGAAGCAAGAGATGTATAGAAGGGGGTGGAAACAGGAATGGAGACTAGTCATAAAATTTTAAAAGGCCCAACCCTCAGAAAAAAACAACAGGTGTGTGTGTGGGAGACTCTGGCTTTCTTTTCACTCAAGGAGCTGCTGGACATCCCTTCAATCCCAGCCCTGAATGGCTGAGATGCCAACCCCCTTTTCCTCCCCACACTTAATGAAAGTCCGAATCCATCAGACAAGGACTGAGTCTCATTCCTCCCCAGACTTCCAGCCCCTCTACACCTGTCCCATACCTGCCCCATAATCATCTGTTGATCTATTGTCCAGAACTCACTTATTTCCTGAATGGTAATCAAGTGTGTTGACAAAGGGAAGTAATTTATAATCATGTATTTAGACTTTCAAAAAGTCTTGGAAAAGGTTCTGTTCCATGCCAAGGTTGTTTTAAAAGTACAATTGAGGCGCCATGGGCTAGGAAATGCTTTCACCATTCCTTGAGACTGTGAATGCTTCCTGCCAATAGTGCAGCTCCATGGAAGTTGGTTGAATTGAACTGAGTTGAGTTTGGCTAGTTGCCAAACGACGGGCACAGATGGTAAGCACTGTTGGAGTCCAGGAGGTTGGCAAAGCCACAATGGGCTCTGAGGGAGGGGAGGAAAAAAGTCTTCGTGAAGCACCAACTACAGACCCAGAAAGAATCACTCATTCATTGATTCATTTATTCAACAAACACTTGTTGCATGTTACACTTTGCAAGGCACTGTGCTGGGTCCTAGAGACACATCAGTGAACAAGTCACACTGGTGAACTGTCTGTGGCTTTGATGGCTTACAGCCACTTCTTTGTGAACTGGGGACAAGCAGGGAGTGCCAGGATCTGGAGTGGTATGAGCAGTGGGCATGAAATCCAGTGAGAATTCTGATTTGGAGAGAATTTTTTTTTTTTTTTTTTTTTTTTTGCGGTACACGGGCCTCTCACTGTTGTGGCCTCTCCCGTTGCGGAGCACAGGCTCTGGACGCGCAGGCTCAGTGGCCATGGCTCACGGGCCCAGTCACTCCGTGGCATGTGGGATCTTCCCGGACCGGGGCACGAACCCGTATCCCCTGCATCGGCAGGCGGACTCTCATCCACTGCGCCACCAGGGAAGCCCTGGACAGAATTTTGACTCTGGACCCAAATACTAGAGTCCAAAGCCTTGTTCAAAAAAGGAAGATCCCTCTTTATTCAAAAGAGGGAGGAGAATAAATGGGACCGTTCCTGGATCCAACTGGGGCTTCTCAGTTGCTTCATGGGAATACATGCTATATTTGGGGTGGGGGAAGTGGGGTTTGATAAAGATCGATATTTATGGGTTGGAATGCACCCCAGGGGCTTCGAGTGCCTACCTTAAAGATTTCTTGGGGGTCTTGTGCTGGGGTCACCCTATATCAGGCCACATACTAGAGCATTAAATATAGTCCCTGATCTCATTTATCAAATGCCTAGCATGTGCTATTAATTAACCTTACAGCAACCCTATGAGGTGGGTAGCGTTGATATTAAAACTATTTAACAGGGAGTTCCCTGGTGACGCAGTGGTTAAGAATCTGCCTGCCAGGTCGGGGGACATGGGTTCGAGCCCTGGTCCAGGAAGATCTCACATGCTGCAGAGCAACTAAGCCCGGGTGCCACAACTACTGAGCCCGTGAGCCACAACTACTGAGCCCGTGTGCCGCAACTACTGAAGCCCACGTGCCTAGAGCCCGTGCTCCGCAACAAGAGAAGCCACCACAGTGAGAAGCCCGTGCACCGCATCAAAGAGTAACCCCCGCTTGCCACAACTAGAGAAAGCCCACGCGCTGCAACGAAGACCCAACGCAGCCAAAAATAAATAAATTAATTAATTTAAAAAAATCTATCTAACAGCCCTATGTCTTGGACACTGACCAATCAGAATGGACTAGCAAACAAACAGAATAGATGCTGGCTGTAAACAACCAGTATAGCCTTGCAGAGGCACAACATCATGGGGCAAAGAGGTAGGAGAAGGGCACAGACCAAATAGCTTCCTGTTTCCCAGAAGATGAAACCAAGATCTCATCTCCTTGGACTTCAGAGCTGTCCCAGGTCTTTCTGAACCCCCTTCCTCCCTGTGGATGCCTCCACTGCTTCCTGTGTTCATAGCAGGTACGTGAAAAGATCCCTTGCCTGCTGACTCCTCTAAAGCAATGATATCTACTGCAGCTGCCCCTTTCTCCCAGCAATTTTCTAAGGATGCCACTTGTTGGCTCAAAATTCTTGAATGTGCCCCATCAGATTGACAAATTATCACCTTAGTGTGGACTTCAAGACTCTCTGGGCTCTGGCTTGAAGACGCCTTCCAATCATACTTGCAGCAATAACTACCCACATGTCTCCAATACCAGAAACCTTTTCTTTTTTTTTACAAATTATTTTTTATTCAGATATAATTGACATGTAACACTGTGTAAATTTGAGGTGTCAAATGTGTTGATTTGGTACATGTATATTGCAATATGATTACCACCGTAGCGTTAGCTAATGCCTATATCACTTCACATAATGATTATTTCTTTTTTGTGGGGAGAACTTTCAAGAACTCTTTCAACTAGATGAAATCTCACTGTCCTTAGCAACTCGACAGCATAGGATAACAGTGATACGTGTGCTTGTCAGGTGGCCCCAACAATCCTTTTGAGGGCAAGGGTTGTATTCTTCCTCTTCGTATTCCTCACCTAGCCTGGAACAGTGCCTGGCATTATAGTAGGTGATCAGGAAATATTTACCTGGGTTTGAGGTCTGCCTTCCTCCAACGAAGGCTTTTAAGTTTGAAAAAAAAATTGGCTCCATTCAGGATATGGAACTTTGTGGATACATTTTTTCCAAAAAAATTATGCAAATTTCAAACATACAGCGGAGTTGAAAGAATTTTCCAGTGGTGCCTTGTTACTAGCCAGATTCTACTGCTAATGTTTTCCGATACTGGCTTTATCCATCCCTCACCTATCTATCTGTCTGTCTATCCAGTGTCTTTTCTTTTTGAAGTTGCAGACATCAGTACACTTCACCCATAAGCACCTTCCACATACCCATCCTTAACTAGAGTTCAATATTTGTTTATTATTCTTTTGTTTTCCTTTTGAAGTAACATATATGTTTGATGAAATACACAAACATTAGTTGTATATTTGCTGAGTTTTGACAAAGGTAACTGCGTAACTTAGCCCCCTACTAAGATGTCGAATGTTACCACCACTCAAGAAAGTTTCCTCTTGCCACTTCCTAGGCGATCCCCTCCCTTCACCCCTAGAGGCAACCACTGCTTTGATTTTTTTCCATCATTGATTAGTTTTGCCTGTTACAGAACTTCATATATATGAAATCATATAGTATGAAGTCTTTTGTATAAGACTTCTTTTACTCAGCCTGATGTTTTTGAGGATCATCTGCGTTGTTGCATGTACCTGTAGTTTGTTCCTTTTTACTGCTGAGTAGTAGTCCATTGTATGACAGTACCACAGTTTGTTTATTGATTATCCATTTATCCATTATCCATTCTCCTACTGATGGACACTTGGGTTGTTTCCAGTTTCTGTCTATTAAAAGTAAAGTTGCTATGAATGTTCTCAAACAAATCTTTTTGTAAACATATGTTTTCCTTTTTCTTGGGTAAATATCTAGGAGGAGAAATGCTGGGTCACAGGGAAGATGTAGTTTAGCTTTATAAGAAACTGCCAGACCTTTTCCCAAAGTGGTTGTATTTTTCTATACTCCCACCAGTAATGTATGAGGATTCCAATTGTTTGTGGTTACTTTTGCAGCTCTTTGCTTCAATCGCACACTTAACTTTGTCTTGTACACATGACATGCGTTTACTCTTATGATAGGGCCAACCCTGATTGTTTGTGGTTTATTACTTAAAGCTCCCCCCCATTTTCCTGACTACTAAATGTACAGCCAAACTCTAGATGGAGTTGCTAAAATGTGAATCAACTCTATGAGATAATAGCTTTTCCTGAAAGCTTATGTGTGCCGAGCATTGTGTTAAGCACTTTATATGCATTATCTCACTTAATCCTTACAGGAACCCCATTATACAGATGAGGAAACTGAGGCCCAGAGAGGTTAACTTGCTCAAAGTCACATAGCTTGTAGGTGGCCGAGACTTGAACCAGAGTCTGTAATCTATTTACCATCATGCTATAATGCTGCTGCCTAAGGTCCTTTGTCCAGAGGCTAGCAGGAAAAAAATAAAAGCTCTGTGTTCCCTCATCTAACCCCCTTATTTTTCAGCTGAGGATACGAAGATCCAGAGAGGAGAAAGGACTTGCCTGAAGTCCCCTATTAGTTAATGGCAGAGCCATCAGAATCCAAGTCTCCTGCCTCCCAGTCAGGAAATCTTTCCACTCCAGTGCACAGCCTCCTTCAATGCTTTGGGCAATTCAGATTTTATCTCTAGCTTTTTAGTGTATGAAAAGAGTCTGAAAACCACTTTGAGATCTTTGAAAGAAGCGCGTGAATCTAGGAGGGTGGAGTAAGGTCAATCTTCCCTTTGGGGCCAAAACATAAGGTCATATATTAAATTGTCAAATTTGTGTCAATTCATACCTAAACGTTATCATGAAAAATGTTTCTCCCGGGGCTTCCCTGGTGGCGCAGTGGTTGGGAGTCTGCCTGCCAATGAAGGAGACGCGGGTTCGCGCCCTGGTCTGGGAAGATCCCACATGCCGCGGAGCAACTAGGCTCGTGAGCCACAATTACTGAGCCTGCGCGTCTGGAGCCTGTGCTCCGCAACAAGAGAGGCCGCGATAGCGAGAGGCCCGCGCACCGCGATGAAGAGTGGCCCCCGCTCGCCGCAACTAGAGAAAGCCCTCGCACAGAAACGAAGACCCAACACAGCCATATATAAATTCATTAATTAATTTTTAAAAATGTTTCTCCCGCCCACTGAGTCTTCTCTGGAAAACAATGTGAAGACTTGGGGTATTCTGTGGGAAAGGAATGGGAAGCCAGAGGGCACTTTTCTCTTGGACTCCCACATCGCCATCTGGTGGAAGTCTTGCGTTTTTGTTTTTCTTCGTTTTTCTGCTCACAAGTTTGTTGCCCTCTTCTGTGCCACGCCCTGCGTTAGGAGCCGGGGATCCAGATGAGACTTGCTTAATGACGTAATGGAGCTAAAACTCTAGCGGTGGGGGGGGGCTACCCAGACCCTTACAACGCCATGTGGTCAAGGCCTTATTAGAGGCAAATAAGACAAACCTGCATTTTCGTTCTGGCTTGGCTACCTAGCAGCTGTGTTACCTTGAGCAACGTCACTTAACTTCTCTGTGCTCCGGTTTCCTCTTCTGTAAAATGGAAATAATAATAGAAAGCGCTCACTGTAGGATTTTGTGGCAAGGACTGAATAAGATAATTCTGGGAAAGCACTTAGCATAGTGCCTTGAACATATTAAATGTTCAAAAATGTCAGCTGTGGTTACTTAATCATTAACAATAAGCGTACGGTGCTGTGAGGCCCAGAAGAGAGGCATTTAACTCAACCTTGGAGAGCTCAGAGAAGACGTCTCCGCGGATGTGACATCTGAGATGTTTTGAATAGGAAGTAGCCATCCGGACCCTTTCTCCACGTGGAAAGCAATATCTGCAACGTATGAATAAGGAAAACAACAGCGTTCACCTCCCCTCACCCCTGCATCACGAGGGATGGCACAGGCATCCTTGCCTCGGGGGTGCCAGGGGTTTCAGTGAGGGCCTCTGAGCTGGAAGATGATGTGGGAACATTTAGGAATTATTGGAATCGGGACCCAGACCAAGTGAGAAATTGGTTCCCACAGTGGGTAGGCAAAGCTTGACTTGAAATTAGATGCTAAGAGAAAAATCAAGACCAGTTGTGTCAACTACCACGTGTTTGTTTTAATTTTGACTTTGTTTGGGGGTAATAATGCTTCAGTGGCTCTTTATTCATCCAATATTATGTTCAATAAACACGATGGAGCCTGCTCATTTCCCACTGCCTCAAAACATGAATAATTCTGGGCCCCTCAGCTGCTCTCAAAATTTTGCCTGGCACACACCATGACCACATCTGATTCTGTTCATACTGTTTTTCCCTGCCAACACTTAACCCTTCCACATTGTCCACGTTTTACTCATCCTTCAAGGTCTAGACTTTCTCATTTGTTCATTCATTCATGAAATATTTTCTTTTTTTAATTAAGGTATAATTGACCTATAACATTAATTAGTTATAAGTGTACAACATAATGCTTCGATATTTGTATATATTGTGAAATGATCGCCAGAATAAGGCTAGTTAACATCCGTCACCATACAGAGTTACAAATTTTTTTCTTGTGATGAGAACTTTTAAGATCTACTCCCTTAGCAACTTACAAATATGCAGTACAGTGTTATTAACTATAGTCACCATGCTGAACATTACATGCCCAGGACTTATTTATTTTATAACTGGAAGTTTGTACTTTTGACCCCCTTCACCCTTTTCTCCCACACACCTCCCAGCAACTACCAATGTTTTCTGTATCTATGAGCTTGCTTTTTTTTATGTTAGATTCCACATATAAGTGAGATCATGCGGTATTTGTCTTTCTCTGTCTGACTTATTTCACCTATTCCATTGTATATATACACCACGTTTTCCTTATTCATTCATCCATTAATGGACATTTAGATTGTTTCCATATCTTGGTTATTGTAAATAATACTGCAGTGAACATGGGGAAGCATATATCTTTTCAAGTCAATGTTTTCATTTTCTTCAGATAAACACCCAGAAGTGGAATTGCTTGATCGCATGCTAGTTCTATTTTTTAATTTTTGAGGAACCCCCATACTGTTTTCCACAGCGGCTGCACCAATTAACATTCCCACCCAACAGTGCATGAGGGTTCCCTTTTCTCCACACCCTCTCCAGCACTTGTTATTTCTTGTCTTCTTGATAATAGCCATCCTAACAGGTGTGAGGTAGTAGCTCATTGTGGTTTTGACTTGCATGAAATATTTCTGAGAATGTACTATGTGCCAGGCACAGTGGCAGGCGCTAGAGGTGTAGCAGTGAACAAGACAGACACAATCTGTCTACCTTCCCAGAGCTGACAGTCTGTCTGAAACTACAGACATGAAAACAAAGCACTGTGACCATGTGTTACCAGGGTTTTCTCAGACGAGGGATATATCTAGAATAGTGCTTTCCAATTGTTTTCACCACATAGCACACATAGATAACATATATGACCCCCTAGGATAAATGGATAAGAAAGCAGCCTGCCAGGGAGCTCTGGCCACTCCAAGGGCAGAGGGCATCAATACCTCAGGCACACCTAGCATCTCTGGGGGATCTCTGGTTGAGAATCTCAAGCTATGGCCCATGGCATTGCTGTTGCTCTCACCCCACTTTGTCCTTGCAGGCTGATGGGCACAGAAGGGATGCTGCTGCAGATGAATACACACTCTTTGTTATTAGCTAGAAGTTGGTAAGAGTCACTTTTGCCTCTTCAGCATTAGGCTCGGACTGGAGGCTCCAAGGAAGCCTTCCCAGACAACTGAAGCCTAAAAGGATCTCTGTCTTTTCCAAATTCCTACATATTTAGAGTCTTCAGCTCACAGTTCAGCTTCTAATTCACCCCCATAGTCTGACATTGTATGCTGAGAGCATAAGACCATCTTTTGTCTCCTCTATAGCAATACTACACATGAGAGGGCTCAGAAGTACTTCTTAAGTGATATGTTTCAAGACAAAAGAAATCTTATTGGAACTTAAGAGGGCCTTCAAGTGGAAATGGCTTGGCTATCTAAGAAAAGTTCAGTGCCCAAGACACCTTTTAAAACTTCAGAGAGAAAATCCAAAAGCTGTAAGAGAATGAGATCATCCAGCTCCAGGCCAGTTTGGAGTTTTTCTTCTCTGAGCACAACCAAAGGCCAACCAAGATATCCCACCACCCCAGGAGATGGGGTCGAGAGAGCTACTGTTTATATCATGAGCAAAAGGAAAGAATTCACAAGCAAAGAGAGCCAAAGGGGCGTCTTGCAGAGAAAACAAAGACTCCTGCTGAAATGAAACAGAAGAGTCCACATCTTTTCCTTCACTGGGACTCCCTGAGAAAGGTTAATTCTCTCACTATCAAGAATCCTGATGGCTAATGAAATGCAGATCCAGTTTAGAAATGATGCAAACTCCAGGAAGGCTGGGGGGCAAATCTGACAAATTTTAACTCATCTCTGTGCATTGCTTGCTCAAATAGTTCGTGATTCAGTCACTAGGCAGGAAACCTTCCTGATTTCCCTCTCTGGCCCCATCTCTCTCCCACTCTTGGGGAGCTACATTGCTACTTTCCTATACTGACGCATACAATTCACCATCCCAAACTGAACGTGGGCATTGGAATGCCTTATCCTAAGGAATGTCAAAGATACAGCTAAGGTAGAGCTGTTGACCATAAAGAAGAAAATATGTGTGGACATGTCTGGAATATATATATATATATATATATATATATATATATATATATATATCTTGTTCTGAGCTTCTTATAACTCTACGAGCTAGAAAAAGCTGGGCACAAGAAGAAATACCTGACTTCAAAAGAATCATTTTCATAATTCTGCTTCAAAAGTCACTCTGAAGAGATATATGGATGGGTCAACATATTCTCTCTTCTTTTCCCTTGTCCCTAGGAGTCTCTTGACTTTTTTTTTTATTATTGATTTCTCACAGCCCCAAGGCAAAGATATGAACTAGGTAAAGTTGATGTTTAGCACTTCCAAGCGGTCCCAACACTAGAGCCCATTTCTGATTCTTGATACGCTTAGGAGTGTCTTCTAAGAAATAAACTGGTTCTAGATCTCATTCTCTCAGAATCTCTCAGGTTTTCAAGTGTCAAAGGAAATAGCTAATCTATCAACACAAAAGAAAAATCAATCCCGTATCAACAGGAGAGGGTTAGGGGAGCCAACAGTTAACCAGGAGCCTCCTTCCTTGGTAACCTGTGAAAACTGCCCTCTCTTCTGTGAATTATTTTGTAATTTAATCCTAAGGACGGGTGTTAATAGAGGAATTTACAGATCCAGCAAACAGGTGACTGTTGGCCAGTGAGAGAGGACGAGGCACAGGTACTGTTTTTTGTTTGTTTGGGTTTTGGGCGTTGTTATTGCTGTTAAACTCCCATGTGATTCCTAAGTGCAGCCAGGGTGAAGAACAACTTGGAGGGATGTGCTTGGCAGATTGGAGAACACAGAAGTAAAAGAGAATGGAGTTAAGGTTAGACTGGTAAAGAGAGATCTTCTGATTCCGGGACTTGAATACCACACTGACATTTTGATTTGAATAAGAACAGCATCAACAAGGTGGTATTTTAAGAAGGTAAGTTTGGCAGATCTCTATACAAAATGGAGTATACTGAGTATACTGACAGTGATGGAAAGAAAAGACTTGCCAAGAAACTAGTTAGGAGGTCAGTATAGCTCTTCTAGGTGAAAAGGGGTGACGGTCTGACCTAGGGTGGTAATAGCGGGAAGAGAGTAAGAAATGAACTTTAGGCACATGATGTCATGTCTCTCAAAAACTAAGCCCAACTGAGACTGAAAGTGGGTGCAAACACTGAAATATACTGACATATTTCAGGTATTTTAAGTTCACCCAAGTTATCTGTGTCCCTTACTTCACAGCTGCCTAGGTCTACTTCCTCCCAATCAAGCCCACAAAAATGCTTCTCATCAGATGAACCTTTCAGGTTCTCCCACACCCTTAATTAAACACACTTGTTCCAAAGACTGATCAGTTTGATGATTAGTACATGCTGGACAGAATATGATGAACCCGATTGGTTCATCCTCTTCTCCTCCAACACACCCAAATACACCCAACTTTCAACTTCTCCTCCATATTATCAATCTTACCTGCTCATGCCAGATATGTCTGATCCTACCTACCCAGGATGCTCATGTAAACAAGATATGGGACATTTTCAGCATGCCAGAAGATTCCCTCATGCCCGTTTCCAGGCAATACCACTCTCTTCAGAGAAAACCATTATCCTGGATTTTATCACCATAGGTCTGTTGTGCCTATTCTCGAACTTCATATAAATACAATCATAATGTACTGTGAATAGCTTCTTTCGTACATCATAATTATCTGTGAACATAATTTATCCATGTCTTTGCATGTAGCAGTAGTTTACTCTTTTTACTTGCTATGTAGCATTTCCTTGTATGGATATACCATAATTTGTCCATTCTCCTGTTGATGGACATTAGAGTTGTTTAGAATTTGTGGGTCATTATGAATACTGCTGACATGGGATCAACTTATAGCAAAGCTTTTTTAACAAGCCCCACCCACACTGTTCTGGGAAATTTTCTTGAATTCTTGTAATCCCTTTTTTTTGTTGTTCTCTCTCTCTAGAACTTCTGTTATTCAAATGAGGAATCACTTGGGCCGATCCATTAATATTCTTATCTTTTTGTTCCTATTTTTCATCTTTAAAAAATACTGTTTGGAATTAGATAGTGGTGATGGTTGTACAAAATCGTGAATATAATTGTCACCTAACTGTACACTCAAAAATGGCTAAAATGGCAAACTTTATTATATATATTTTACCACAATAAAAAACATTTGGCCCCTCCAAAAGTTCTACTTCCTGAGAGATTTCCTCTACTGGCTATTTCAACCTTTCTCTTGAAATTTTCATTTCAGCCATCATGTTTATAATTTCTAAGAGATGTTTTTATTCTTTTTTGTTTTCTATATATTCCTTTTTTGCAGCCTTCTCGTTTAATGGTAGTTTTAAACGTTTTTTTAAAGCTTTATTTACCCTGCAGAACCAATTTACTCCAATTTGCTTTTTTCTCCTTGCTTTTATCTCTAGTCTTCCAAGGTTTGGTATTCCTTGCCTTCTCATTTAAGAAGAGAGTACTAGTACTGACTGGGAGGTCTAAGAGTGTGGTTGCCACTGAGGTAGAGGAGGTGGGAGTATGATGGCAGGGGATAGCTTTCTTTCATGGACATCATAGGATAGCTTTCAACCTGTGCTTTCCAAACTGTGGCTTGCGGACCCTCTAAAGCCGTGCTGTCCAACATGGAAATGAAATTAAAAATTCAGTTCCTCAGTCACACTAACTACATCTCAAATGCTCAATGGCCACACGTGACTAGTGGTACTATAATGGATAGCACAGATATGGAACATCTCCAACCTCACAGGAGTTCCATTGGACAGCACTATCTTGCGGGGTCATGAAATCAGTTTAGAGGGTGACAACCAACATTTAAATAAATGAAATAGAAAGTCTCATTAGTATTGTTTTATCACATAAACATTGTTCATGTTTTCACATAAACATTTCACATAAAATATTGTTTTATATACACATAAGCATGTGTGCAAAGCATCGTGGATCACAGTAAAAAAAATGAAAGCACTGCTTTAAATTATATGTGCACAACTCTGATTTTTAAAGAGAGAGAACATGAGAGTAACAGAAATTCCTTGTACCTAGTAGAATCCTCACTTCTTATGATGGCATCAGCCACAGCCTAATATCCCTATAGGAAACTTGGGACCTAGGGCATCATTAAAAAACAAAAAATCACCTTGGGACAGCAAAATCACAATATGAAAGCTAGATGTGATGGGCCTTAGGGACAATTACACTCCCTATTTCTTCTCTCATTCATCTTTCCCTTTTTACAAAGCATCTTTTTTTGAAGTCCAGTGTCTCTGTCTCTGTCTCTGTCTCTGTCTCTCTCTTTCTTTGATACAGGAAGAAACTAAAGCTAAGGAGGGTATTTTGAGATTTGTCCAGGCTACAAAACTAGTGATACAAAGAGCCCAGGTCTCCTCACCTCTAAATCCAGAAGTTTTTCTTCAAAGTCTTCAGGGGCAAGCAGTCCTTTAAGGCCCTGAGGTGCGAACCAATATGTTAAATAACTTGACTCATGAATGTTACCTGGATACAATGATAATGATAACAGCTAACATATGTTTACTATGTTTTAAACACTTTATATGGATTAACTCATTTTTACCCTCACAACCATCCTCTGAAGTAGATCCTATTTTATCAACCAGCCCCATTTTTCAGGAAGGAGAAACATAGTGGAGGGATGTTAATGAACTTGCCCAAAGTCACACAGCAAGTGAGTGGCAAAGACAGGAAATAAATTGAGGCAATGGTTCCACAGCTCTAATACCATTTTACATATACCCTCGTATAACTCAGATAACTTAATTTCTCCCTAAAGTTTAATTAGCCTAAAGGTAACAGTTACCATTTATTAGCACGTACTAATAATCCACACAACATGACTATGTTTTGTCCCACAGTATCAGTGCTGCAAAGGGATTCTACTCTATTAACTGTACGAAAGTTAACAGCTTTGGGTTCAAATCCTCCAAACTAATGGATATGATTTATACAACCCAGGTTATCTGCTTAATGCAATTCTATAAACCTAGAGAGGAGTACTTCTGAAATATGTGTTTAAAAGTTTGGCTGGTATTCTTCAAACTTGCAGATTTTACCTTGATGCATAATTAAGCACAAATTGGCTTGATAATGTGGGTGAATTTATTTCTTAAGATTCGAGTGCAAACTTAAAAACCAGAACAAATGGAGCTTTTCATCAAGGAAAACATGAAAACCTAAGTAACAATCCTGCAATCGTGCATTTTAACAGAAAGTAGAAATATGAATACATTCTAATTTGTAACTACATTTGAAAATTAAAATATTTCTCTCCAAATCCCAAATACCACACAATCTTTAATCTGTTCTCATCTTGTTACTCCAGAAACATCTGTCACATGCTTCAGGAAAATATAGGCAAGGATTATTAATCAGTCTTTATGACCAAAGAAACATTATTCTCCTTAACTTCTGACTTTTTGAATCATTCATGTGTATCTCAGTTCCAAAAAGTGACACAATTATACTTCCATTCCAGAAAAAAAAATCAATACGAATATCAAATATCAAGGAGGCAAGGTACTTTCATGTAATTAAAGCAAAAGTCACAAGTGTTCGTCTTAGAAATGTACATAATTGCAGGAATTTTTTAAAGTACAACTTTATTTGATGGCTGACATGTAATAATAACAGTGAACAATTTAAACAGGTATAAAAATGTAGGATCAAAATCTTTACGCTCAAATACTTGAAAAGTCACTATGAATATGGAAAGATCTGTTTACATAAACACGTATATTTGTTGAGGAAAAATCAGGGGGTAGTGGCATCTCCCTGGTCCGTTAACAATATTTGGATTTTCGCAAAGAATTAGCAGCACCCAACCTTAAGTGTTAATTACGCGTTTCTAAAGGACCCATACAACAGATTAGTTGGCAGTGTTCTAGCTTTTGGGAGATGGGAGCGGGTGAGGGTTCAAATATCTGAGTACGCATGCACTCACACATTTAAAATCACCATTCCAAAAGGAGGGGACTCACATACAGAAAAAGTCTAAGAACATCATCCTTAGAGGATCAAGAGTGGGCCAGGAACAGTGGAAGCTGAATAGTAGTCTACTTGGTAAGAATGATTTTTCACTCTTAGAAGGCAAGTTGGGAAGAATGAGAATACTCACATACACATAACTCAGGGAGACCTTGCTTCAAATTTTACATTGCAGAACACTGAACATTCTTTACAAAAACCTCCATTCTTGCTTATAATAACACCAGATGATTTTTCCTTTTTACCACCATATACATAACATTTAAATATTTTCTTTATAAATATTCTAGAGCAAACAGAATGTGTTTTGTTGCAGTAGTGGCCCACATCTGTACAAAGCAATGTAAGCAACATATATATATAGGTATATATATATATATATATATATATATATATATATATATATATATATATATATATATAAATGATTAAGAAAAAAGTGCAAAGAATAACAGTATTAAGAATTTTTTTTTTTTTACAGTAACTATGGTTCAAGTGTGAATACCTATCAGGGATATATAATCCCAGATTTTAATTAAAGATTCAAAAAGAAGCCCACATACCAAGTTACTGCACAAGTATCAGTCCCTTAGTGAGTAACTTCCCTTCTCCCAAATCCAGCATTTCCAGTTTCTGAACTCTTCTCAAACAGAAAAAAAGTGGTAACAGTGTGTTCTTCCCTTTAAGTTCCCAAAATTCATCCAAGTTAATTAATCATTCATAGATTAAAACAAGATAGTAGGGAAGTCATTCATCATACCCCACTTTTGCTAAAATTAAAGCAAAATGAAAGGCTTTTGGTAATATAAATAATTGATCAAGAATCAAATCAGCAACAGCAAACAGACCTTAAATTACAAGTGTGATTTAATACAGTTTAAAATCAATCCCTGTTATCAAAGATAAGTTCAAAGTCTAAATCCTCTCCCAGGTTCAGTGCTGTGCAAGGGTTAGAATTCTAAATACTTACAATTTCATCACCTTTTCTAACAGAGAAAATGCTTCCTGTTAAAATTTGGTTAACTTTCTATTATTTTAACTCTTGGTTTGTCTTATTTTGAGCAAACAGAAATGCAATGTTCAGCATTTTTTAAGATGTACTTTTACTCTTAAGTTATTCAAATAATTACAGTTACTGATT
Source organism: Mesoplodon bidens (assembly GCF_964165515.1). Lineage (NCBI taxonomy): Eukaryota > Metazoa > Chordata > Mammalia > Artiodactyla > Ziphiidae > Mesoplodon > Mesoplodon bidens. Next base: position 45,787,590 of record NC_138163.1, on the reverse strand, counting down.
TTACATCTCCAAGTTTCAAAAAAGCACGTTGAATTTCCCTTTAACTATATTACTAGATACTTTTTGGTGCGTTTATATTGTTTTATTCTTACTTCAGGCACTGTAATTATTCACAATATTATAATGATTCTATGCGTAACCTACATAACAATTATGAATGCTAAAATGGTTTCCAAGGTATTATTTGATTCTGTATATCATATCATGATTCAAGACAAATGGTTGGAAGAGAATTTTAAAGCCCTGCAGCACTTCTGCTTTGAGTAGTGTTAATATATTTTTTGGTCATGCTTAATATTTGAGCATCTTCTGAACTAGGAAGACAATAGACATTGGAAGTTGCAAATTTCCTCAAACTACATTCTACTCCAGTTCCAACTTATTTTGTTCAATATTAAATATTTTTTCTTTAATGAAACAAGTATATCTTAGGCTAATTTTTCAAAACAGAAATTTTGCTCTAAAATTAATAACACAGCTACAGGGAAATAACTCTTCAGTTTCAGCTTCACTAGAACTATGCAAAACTAAGTCAAAGTAGACTCAACAACTATTTTAATCACTTTGGGTTTTGTTTTTTTATTACCATGTTTTCAGAGTGATACATTTTACATTCTAACAGACAGCTCAACAAGGCTGAAAACTCCAGAAATGAAAAACCACCAGGCAGCCTCCTGCACAACTGTAAGTAAGAGAGCAGCATTTTATTTGCCCCCATACATTCGCTCAATGTCTTTGAGGTAATGGTTCTTCAGTTCCTTCCTTTTCAGTTTGAAAGCATCAGTGACCAAACCAGTTTCAGGGGTCCAGGGCTCCGGGCTTAAGCGAACCTTGATTGGAGTTTCAAATCGCTCCAATTTCACTGAAATGAGAAAGGGGGGGTAGGAAAGAGAGAGAAAGAGGGAAAGAGCGGGAGAGAGGGGAAAGAAGGGGGAAGAGTGACAAGGGTTGGGAAATGGGGGCGAGTGGGAGAGAGAGAAACAATAAAACATGAATTTTGCAGGATTCACCTAGATGATGCAGGTGATGAGACAAACTTAATGGTATGTTATAGTTAATTAATGATACCAACACCTTACAATTTCATTTTATATTTCTCAAAGTACACATCAGTTGTTTCAGTTGGATGGTTTTGGACTCTGCAGTTTTTTTCCCTAATATATATGTAGACACCCTCCTCTTCAGAGTCTTTCTATCTGTTGCACCTTCTGCCTGGGATGGCCTTCCCTGCTGTAGTTGCATGGCTCACCTCCCTACCTCATCCACGTGTCTGTTCAAATGCCACCGCCTCAGAGAGGACTCCCTTGACCAATCCTAACAAAATAGAAGTCCCTTTGTCTCTCTGTATCCTCTTATGCTATGTCTTCTTCAAAATACTTATCACCACCCCATATATTATATATTTATGTCACCTACTAGAATGTAAGCTCCATGAAAGCAGGGGCTTTGTTCTGTTCACTGCCATCCATACGCTACACTGAGCCCTCAAGAAACATACATATGTATTCATTCATTCTACAGAAAATTAGCCTCTAGACAACTGTTCTTCATAAACTTTATTGTAATTCAAATAAGAATCAAAAGGGGGGTTGTGAGTTTCATACTCTTAAATGATATAAGAATTGATGCAGCACATATTGGATTTGAGTTAGACAACACAACACATGTCGAAGGAAATGTAAGAAAATGGTGAAAATAAGGGCATAGAAGCAATCCATACAGTACTCAATAATTTTAAATTCAATAAATTATATTCAGTGAAGTTACTTATTATTAATACAAGGTCATCCTTAAAATTCTGAAGCCCTACTAACAGTAATGTTAATCTACAGATGAGCTTTACTTTATATGTAATTATTTAAAATAGCAATTTCAAAGAAGCAAACATCTGCATGTTTTAAAACTACTGTTAAACAGCCTAGGTAACTTGAGAAACAACTTGGTTTCAGTGATAAGCACAAAGAACTCAAATTCAATGAAGTTTTTGTTCTAATGCTAGTCTGAGTTTTACGAAAGCTTGGGTGAATTAGCAAGTTCCTCATTAAAATAAGAGAAAAATATAAAGCTGAGTGTGAAAAGTAATCTTTCAAATTACTTAGAACCAACTTCCTAAAAGTAATGCCTAAAAAGGTAATAAAGGAATATAAAACTTGTTCAAATTAACCATATCTACTCTGATGATAGATTATAGCTCAGTTATACAGAGGTGCCTGAAATAAGGTCATATTTGGATCTCAAGGGAATAGTTAAATTCTCAAATATTGATCTGGCTCCAAAACCTTTTATTTCATATTATTTTACCTACTTACATAGGTCGTATTCCAGAAACACTGACAACAATGGGACAAAGCAGGCACGTTATTTCAATTGCACACAAGCAAAGTAAGCATTTTTTTTTTAATGCTGCATTAGAGGTTTCATAGTTTTGGAAACTCCTAAACACTAGCTAGTACCACAAGCTATAGAGAGCAACGGGCAGTCACACAGTTTCCTATAAATTAAATAAATTTATAAATTGCAAACAAGTGAAAAAGATTAGGGGAAGAAAAAAACAAAAACTTTACATGTGGCATTTTATCAGAATTACCTAGGACATTATGAAATGTGACCTGCAGGTGGCAGCAAATGTCAATTTTTCTAGCCACTGATAGTTGTCAAATCACCCCAAAACCATTATTTTGCATTCTTATGATACTACCTATACCTTGCACTTATATTTAAAACATGAAGAGGCCTGCTATGAACGATGTATGACTTCAGGCAGATTTAACTGAATACAATCAAAACTATTTTATAGTTTTTGGCCTGAGTCTCTGAAATTATAATTTGAAGCAAGAGGTTAGCAAAATAAATCTTCTGTGGCACAGACGAGCTTCTGAGTTATTTAGATTTAGCTCATGATTAGTGTTCATTATCCAAATCATGAATTGTTCGATTTCACGCCTCAATCCAAGCACAGGAAAGTTATGTAGGCCTAGCAGGTCCTAGAATTTTACTCCATTTTCCAGCCTGAAAAACTTCCCCCAGTGTTGCTTTTACACAGGTGAATATTCAATGACAAATTATTCAAGTCACATTCTGCTCCATTAGTATGTTCAGAGAGTGACTAAGAATAACAGCCTATTGGCTGAAATACTTTTTAAAATACTACATTTAAAGAAAAAAATGAGGATTTGTATCAAAAAAAATTCTGGAAGCCCGGTGATATTAACATTAAAAAGTATGATATGTCAATAATACTATAATTAACAAAACCAACTTTAAGAAAAAAATTAAGCTACTGTCTTTATGCTTATACAGTAACTTACTTCGCAGATTATGTTAATAGGTAACTGCTATTTAAAACTTTACAGTGACCAGAGTTAACTAGAAGAATGTTCTTCTTGGGGAAAATAGTTTTTCAACTTCAACTTGCTAACAAATGTTACAAACTATATTTTTTAACCAAAATGGAACCCAAGTAGTTAATTTAAAAAAATAAGTAATAGTAGCCTAGTTAGGGAAATAGGTGTGCTCATGTATCTCTGACAGGAGTATAAACTAGTCCAGTTTTTCTGGGGGAAGAGGGAGTTATTTGGCAACATAAGGGAAAAAAGCTTTAAAAATATACATTTTTCTTGACTCAGAAATTCCATTTCTAAGAATCCATATTAAGAATATAATTACATAAGACAATAAATTAGAATAAAAGATATATATTCTATTTGCTTACAGTGGAGGGAAAAAGTCTAACAATAAGGACTTAAGTGGACACTCCTATACTGGAATACTATTTAGCTTAAAAAAATGGTAATTCAATTCTATATCTACTGACTTAGAAGAAAGTTGATGACGTTGGTAAGTTAAGTATATATAACAGAATGTAATGTCACCACCCAAAGGTAACTACTATCAAGTGATTTTTACTTCCTCCTTTAAACTTTCTGTATTGTCCAGTACTTTATAATGAATATAGATACCTGTAATCAGAAAAATGATATTTTCATTTTTTAGAGGGGAAAGCAATAGGTTAAAACTAGGTTAATCGCTTCCAATTAAACATGAAGAGTACACAGTTTATCTCTGCTCCCCTGGAAAATAAACAGTTTAAAAATAATATTTTGAATGAAAAAGGTATTAACCACAAACAAACAATAGAAATGAGAGAAAGGGGACACTGGGTGAGAAGGCCCAACAAAATCTTAGAAGACGAAAAGCAAACAGGCCAGCAGTTAACTGACTGGGAGCCAAGAGAGCTAAAAGCTAACTGCCCACATCAAAGAGCGCCAACAAGAGGCAAACCAATCTCCCGAGCCCATAGACAGAAGCTGAGGGACAGAAGACAGAGATGAGGGGCATGCTGAAAACAGCAGGGCTGGCCCTCATCTGTTCAGAGGACAGTTCTCCCTCATCCTGCTCTTCCCCAACCAGGCTGGAGATAGATTTACCTTCTGGAAAAACTGAACTAGAGAGACTCTGGACTCAGGACACTTACAATAGAGGGAGGGAGTAAGGTTGAAAACCTAAGGGTTCAGTGAGGGGAAGACCTAACCACCCCACCCCCAGCCCCCTTCCAATGCTTTTTTTTTTTTTTTTTGGCTACCAGAATATTGGCAGTCATGCTAATATCCCCCAGGTAAGAGACTGCAGAAGTCTCCTCTGGAGAAGTGGAATGACTCAAGACACTAACATTTGAATAACTTTTCAGTGAAGCCCAGCAAGCTTTCCAAACAGCTTTTTAGAACCTCATTCTCAAATATGAATGGACAGACAAGAATCAGCAGATATATGCGAGGCTGACCAAAGCAAGCAGAAAGTGGAACTTGAAGGAAACAGAAACAATAACAGGAGAAGGAAACTTCATAAAATGAATCCTTTCAACATCCTCAGAGGATGACTGCACCCATGAAAGAGCAACAGGATGCTATTAAAGGGACACTAAGAAAGCAGGAAAGAACTCTTGAAAATTGAAATTCTGATTTTGGAAGTTGGAAGCTCAATAGACAGAGGCAATGATAAAGTTGAGGGATCTGCCACAATATAAAACAAAAAGGACAAGATATAAAGAAGATGTAGCACATATATACAATGGAATATTACTCAGCCATAAAAAGAAACGAAGTTGAGTTATCTGTAGTGAGGTGGCTGGACCTAGAGTCTGTCATACAGAGTGAAGTAAGTCAGAAAGAGAAAAACAAACACCGTATGCTAATACATATACATGGGATCTAAAAAAAAATGGTCATGAAGAACCTAGGGGCAGGACAGGAATAAAGATGCAGACCTACTAGAGAATGGACCTGAGGACACGGGGAGGGGGAAGGGTAAGTTGGGACGAAGTGAGAGAGTAGCATTGACATATATACATTACCAAATGTAAAATAGATAGCTAGTGGGAAGCAGCTGCATAGCACAGGGAGATCAGCTCAGTGCTCTGTGACCACCTAGAAGGGCGGGATAGGGAGGGTGGGAGGGAGATGCAAGAGAGAGGAGATATGGGGATATATGTATATGTATAACTGATTCACTTTGTTATAAAGCAGAAATTAACACACCATTGTAAAGCAATTATACTCCAATAAAGATGTAAAATAAATAAATAAATTGCAATCCTCCCACCCCCAGCAAAAAAAAAAAAGACAAGATAGATTACAAAAGAAAAAAAAAGATAATAAAATTAGAGGATGAAAGTAGAAGGTCAACAACCATATAAAAGTAGTCCCAGATACAAACATGAATACAAAACTCAGAGGGGAAAAGCAATGAAAGAAAAGCAAACAAACAACAAAAGGTAAAGGGATTTCCTGGAACCAAAGGGCAGAGATCTCTAGATTGAAAGGGCCCACACCAAGTAAGTATATGCAATGGTAAATGATAAAAGATTCACACCAGGGCACATTAGTATGAACTATCAGAACGAAGATGGACCATTCCAAACACAGACTAGATGACTACCTAGCAGGGATGCTGTGACATACAATAAAGAACTAGTTACATTATTCTACCATATAACATTCAAAGATCCTTCCAACATGGAAATTCATTATGTATATTTAAGAGGCAGGTTTTTTAAAACACAACATAGTAAATTGACTGTACTCCAATAAAAATTTAAAACAAACAAACCAAATAGACATCTTGAAGAGTCTAATGCACAGGACCTCATTAAATAACTTTTAGGGACATCAACAGATAAGCCATTTCTTACTTACTGGTATTTGCAGCTTCTCTAATCTCTTTCAGTATTTCAGCTTCCATGGCAGGGTCATTGCAGATATCAACCCAGGTGCCTTCCACCCCTTTCTGTTGTGCCAAAAGTGTCAACCTTTGCTGATTAGGAACCACAAAACTTATCACATAGGACTGGTCACTAAAAAATTAGAAAATAAAACAAACTAGAAATTAAAACATTAAGAACAATTATTCATAAATTATGCAAAGAAATACTACACATAATTCTGAATATATATTTCTCTTATTTGTTACAGCTTCATTAAGAAGTAATAAAGCCCATAGTACCGTCATAACAACAGACACATAGATAGCCCAATGATATAGAGAGTCCAGAATAAACCCTTGCATATATGGTTAAGTGATCTTCAACAATGGTTCCACGGCTGTTCAATGGGGAAAAGACAGTCTCTTCAATAAGTGGTATTAAAAGAACTGGATATCCATATACAAAGGAATGAAGTTGGACCCTTACCTTCTAGCACATACAAAAATTAACTCAGAATAGATCAAAGACCTAAATCCATAAGAGCTAAAATTATAAAATGCCTAGAAAAAAACATAGGGGAAAAGATTCATGACATTGGATTTGGCAATGCTTTCTTAGATATGACACCAAAAGCACAGGAGACAAAATAATAAATAGATGAAGAGTACAACAAAAATAAAAAAATGGGGAGCTGGGGTAAGATGGCGGAAGAGTAAGACGCGGAGATCACCTTCCTCCCCACAGATACATCAGAAATTCATCTACAGGTGGAACAACTCCTACAGAACACCTACTGAACGCTGACAGAAGACCTCAGGCCCCCCAAAAGGCAAGAAACTCCCCACGTACCTGGGTAGGGCAAAAGAAACAAGAATAAACAGAGACAAAAGGGTAGGGACGGGACCTGCACCAGTGGGAGGGAGCCGTGAAGGAGGAAAGGTTTCCACACACTAGGAAGCCCCTTAACGGGTGGAGACTGTGGGTGGCAGAGGGGGAAAGCTTCAGAGTAGCAGAGGAGAGCTCAGCAACAGGGGTGCGGAGGGCAAAGAGGAGAGGTTCCCACACAGAGGATCGGTGCCGACCGGCACTCACCAGCCCGAGAGGCTTGTCTGCTCGGCCACCAGGTCAAGCGGGGATGGGAGCTGAGGCTCGGGTTTCGGGTTTCAGTCAGAGCGCGGGGAGAGGACTGGGGTTGGCGGCGGGAAGAGAGCCTGAAGGGGTTAGTGCACCACGGCTAGCCAGGAGGGAGTCCGGGAAAATGTCTGGAGCTGCCGAAGAGGCAAGAGACTTTTTCTTCCCTCTTTGTTTCCTGGTGCGCAAGGACAGGGGATTAAGAGCGCTGCTTAAAGGAGCTCCAGAGACAGGCGTGAGCCGCGGCTAAAAGCGCGGACCCCATAAACGGGCGTGGGACGCTGGGGCTGCTGCTGCCGCCGCCAAGAGACCTGTGTGCGAGCGCAGGTCACTGTCCACGCCCCCTTTCCGGTGAGCCTGTGCAGCCCGCCACTGCCGGGGTCCCGGGATCCAGGGACGGCTTCCCGGGAGAGTGCACGGCGCGCCTCGGGCTGGTGCAACGTCACGCCAGCCTCTGCCGCCACAGGCTCGCCCCGTACTCCGTACCCCTCCCTCCCCCTGGCCTGAGTGAGCCAGAGCCCCCAAAGCAGCTGCTCCTTTAACCCTGTCCTGTCTGAGTGAAGAAGAGATGCCCTCCGGCGACCTACACGCAGAGGCGGGGCCAAATCCAAAGCTGAGACCCGGGAGCTGTGAGAGAATAAAGAAGAGACAGGGAAATCTCTCCTTGCAACCTCAGAAGCAGCGGATTAAAGCTCCACAATCAATTTGATGTACCCTGCATCTGTGGAATACATGAATAGGCAACGAATCATCCCAAATTGAGGAGGTAGACTTTGAGAACAAGATCTATGATTTTTTCCCCTTTTCCTCTTTCTACAACGAATTATCCTAAGTTGAGGAGGTGGACTTTGAGAGCAAGATTTACGATTTTTTTCCCCTTGTTCTCTTTCTGTGAAAGTGTATGTGTATGCTTCTGTGTGAGATTTTGTCTATATAGCTTTGCATCCACCATTTGTCCCAGGGTTCTATCTGTCCGTTTTTTGTTTTGTTTGTTTGTCTGTTTTGTTTTTAATTTTTCTAATACTTACTTTTTTATTTTAATAATGCTATTATATTTTATCATACTTTATTCTATTTTACATTATCTTCTCTTTCTCTTTTTCCTACCTTCCCTCCTTCCTCCCTCCCCCTCCCTCCTTTCTTTTTCTTTCTTTCTCTCTTTCCTCCCTCCCTCCCTTTCTTTCTTTCTTTCCTTCTTTCTTTCTTTCTTTCTTTCTTTCTTTCTTTCCTTCTTTCTTTCTTCTACTAATTCTTTCTTTCTACTTTTTCTCCCTTTTATTCTGAGCTGGGTGGATGAAAGGCTCTTGGTGTGGCAGCCAGAGGTCACTGCTGTGCCGCTGAGCTGGGAGAGCCAAATTCAGGACACTGGTACACAAGAGACCTCCCAGCTCCACATAATATGAAATGGCGAAAATCTCCCAGAGATCTCCATCTCAACACCAGCACCCAGCTTCACTCAACGACCAGCAAGCTACAGTGCTGGCTACCCTATGCCAAGCAACTAGCAAGACAGGAATACAAACCCACCCATTAGCAGAGAGGCTGCCTAAAAACATAATAAGGCCACAGACACCCCAAAACACACCACCAGACGTGGACCCATCCACCAGAAAGACAAGACCGAGCCTCCTCCACCAGAACACAGGCACTAGTCCCCTCCACCAGGAAGCCTACACAACCCACTGAAACAACCTTAGCCACTGGGGACAGACACCAAAAACAACGGGAACTACGAACCTGCAGCCTGCAAAAAGGAGACCCCAAACACAGTAAGATAAGCAAAATGAGAAGACAGAAAAACACACAGCAGGTGAAGGAGCAAGATAAAAACCCACCAGACCTAACAAATGAAGAGGAAATAGGCAGTCTACCTGAAAAACAATTCAGAATAATGATAGTAAAGATGATCAAAAATCTTGGAAATAGAATAGACAAAATGCAAGAAACAGTTAACAAGGACCTAGAAAAACTAAAGATGAATCAAGCAACGATTAAAAACACACTAAATGAAATGAAAAATACTCTAGATGGGATCAATAGCAGAATAACTGAGGCAGAAGAACGGATAAGTCACGTGGAAGATAAAATAGTAGAAATAACTGCTGCAAAGCAAAATAAAGAAAAAAGACTGAAAAGAACTGAGGACAGTCTCAGAGACCTCTGGGACAACATTAAACGCACCAACATTCGAATTATAGGGGTTCCAGAAGAAGAAGAGAAAAAGAAAGGGACTGAGAAAATATTTGAAGAGATTATAGTTGAAAACTTCCCTAATATGGGAAAGGAAATAGTTAATCAAGTTCAGGAGGCACAGGGAGTCCCATACAGAATAAATCCAAGGAGAGATATGCCAAGACACATATTAATCAAACTGTCAAAAATTAAACACAAAGAAATCATATTAAAAGCAGCAAGGGAAAAACAACAAATAACACACAAGGGAATCCCCATCAGGTTAACAGCTGATCTCTCAGCAGAAAATCTACAAGCCAGAAGGGAGTGGCAGGACATATTTAAAGAGATGAAGACGAAAAACCTGCAACCAAGAATACTCTACCCAGCAAGGATCTCATTCAGATTTGATGGAGAAATTAAAACCTTTACAGACAAGCAAAAGCTGAGAGAGTTCAGCACCACCAAACCAGCTTTACAACAAATACTAAAGGAACTTCTCTAGGCAAGAAACACAACAGAAGGAAAATACCTACAATAACGAACCCAAAACAATTAAGAAAATGGGAATAGGAACATACATATCGATAATTACCTTAAATGTAAATGGACTAAATGCTCCCACCAAAAGACACAGATTGGCTGAATGGATACAAAAACAAGACCCATATATATGCTGTCTACAAGAGACCCACTTCAGACCTAGAGACACATACAGACTGAAAGTAAGGGGATGGAAAAAGATATTCCATGCAAATGGAAATCAAAAGAAAGCTGGAGTAGCAATTCTCATATCAGACAAAATAGACTTTAAAATAAAGACTATTAGAAGAGACAAAGAAGGACACTACATAATGATCAAGGGATCGATCCAAGAAGAAGATATAATTGTAAATATTTATGCACCCAACATAGGAGCACCTCAATACATAAGGCAAATACTAACAGCCATAAAAGGGGAAATTGACAGTAACACGCTCATAGTAGGGGACTTTAACACCCCACTTTCACCAATGGACAGATCATCCAAAATGAAAATAAATAAGGAAACACAAGCTTTAAATGATACATTAAACAAGATGGACTTAATTGATATTTATAGGACATTCCATCCAAAAACAACAGAATACACATTTTTCTCAAGTGCTCATGGAACATTCTCCAGGACAGATCATATCTTGGGTCACAAATCAAGCCTTGGTAAATTTAAGAAAATTGAAATGGTATCAAGTATCTTTTCCGACCACAATGCTATGAGACTAGACATCAATTACAGGAAAAGATCTGTAAAAAATACAAACACATGGAGGTTAAACAATACACTACTTAATCACGAAGTGATCACTGAAGAAATCAAAGAGGAAATAAAAAAATACCTAGAAACAAATGACAATGGAGACACGATGACCCAAAACCTATGGGACGCAGCAAAAGCAGTTCTAAGGAGGAAGTTTATAGCAATACAATCCCACCTTAAGAAACAGGAAACATCTCGAGTAAACAACCTGACCCAGCACCTAAAGCAATTAGAGAAAGAAGAACAAAAATCCCCCAAAGTTAGCAAAAGGAAAGAAATCATAAAAATCAGATCAGAAATAAATGAAAAAGAAATGAAGGAAACGATAGCAAAGATCAATAAAACTAAAAGCTGGTACTTTGAGAAGATAAACAAAATTGATAAACCATTAGCCAGACTCATCAAGAAAAAAAGGGAGAAGACTCAAATCAATAGAATTAGAAATGAAAAAGGAGAAGTAACAACTGACACTGCAGAAATACAAAAGATCATGAGAGATTACTACAAGCAACTCTATGCCAATAAAATGGACAACCTGGAAGAAATGGACAAATTCTTAGAAATGCACAACCTGCCAAGACTGAATCAGGAAGAAACAGAAAATATGAATAGACCAATCACAAGCACTGAAATTGAAACTGTGATAAAAAATCTTCCAACAAACAAAAGCCCAGGACCACATGGTTTCACAGGCGAATTCTATTAAACATTTAGAGAAGAGCTAACACCTATCCTTCTCAAACTCTTCCAAAATATAGCAGAGGGAGGAACACTCCCAAACTCATTCTACGAGGCCACCATCACCTTGATACCAAAACCAGGCAAGGATGTCACAAAGAAAGAAATCTACAGGCCAATATCACTGATAAACATAGAGGCAAAAATCCTCAACAAAATACTAGCAAACAGAATCCAACAGCACATTAAAAGGATCATACACCATGATCAAGTGGGATTTATTCCAGGAATGCAAGGATTCTTCAATATATGCAAATCAATCAACGTGATACACCATATTAACAAATTGAAGGAGAAAAACCATATGATCATCTCAATAGATGCAGAGAAAGCTTTCAACAAAATTCAACACCCATTTATGATAAAAACCCTGCAGAAAGTAGGCATAGAGGGAACTTTCCTCAACATAATAAAGGCCATATATGACAAACCCACAGCCAACATCGTCCTCAGTGGTAAAAAACTGAAACCATTTCCACTAAGATCAGGAACAAGACAAGGCTGCCCACTCTCACCACTCTTATTCAACCTAGTTTTGGAAGTTTTAGCCACAGCAATCAGAGAAGAAAAGGAAATAAAAGGAATCCAAACTGGAAAAGAAGAAGTAAAGCTGTCACTGTGTGCAGATGACAAGATACTGTACATAGAGAATCCTAAAGATGCTACCAGAAAACTACTAGAGCTAATCAATGAATGTGGTAAAGTAGCAGGATACAAAATTAATGCATAGAAATCTCTGGCATTCCTGTACACTGATGATGAAAAATCTGAAAGTGAAATCAGGAAAACACTCCCATTTACCATTGCAACAAAAAGCATAAAATATCTAGGAATAAACCTACCTAAGGAGACAAAAGACCTGTATGCAGAAAATTATAAGACACTGATGAAAGAAATTAAAGATGATACAAATAGATGGAGAGATATACCATGTTCCTGGATTGGAAGAATCAATATTGTGAAAATGACTCTACTACCCAAAGCAATCTACAGAGTCAATGCAATCCCTATCAAACTACCACTGGCATTTTTCACAGAACTAGAACAAAAAATTTCACAATTTGTTTGGAAAAACAAAAGACCCCGAATAGCCAAAGCAATCTTGAGAACGAAAAACGGAGCTGGAGGAATCAGGCTCCCTGACTTTAGACTATACTACAAAGCTACAGTAATCAAGACAGTGTGGTACTGGCACAAAAACAGAAAGATAGATCAATGGAACAGGATAGAAAACCCAGAGATAAACCCACGCACATATGGTCAACTTATCTTTGATAAAGGAGGCAGGAATGTACAGTGGAGAAAGGACAGCCTCTTCAATAAGTGGTGCTGGGAAAACTGGACAGGGACATGTAAAAGTATGAGATTAGATCACTCCCTAACACCATACACAAAAATAAGCTCTAAATGGATTAAAGACCTAAATGTAAGGCCGGAAACGATCAAACTCTTAGAGGAAAACATAGGCAGAACACTCTATGACATAAATCACAGCAAGATCCTTTTTGACCCACCTCCTAGAGAAATGGAAATAAAAACAAAGATAAACAAATGGGACCTAATGAAACTTCAAAGCTTTTGCACAGCAAAGGAAACCATAAACAAGACCAAAAGACAACCCTTAGAATGGGAGAAAATATTTGCAAATGAAGCAACTGACAAAGGATTAATCTCCAAAATTTATAAGCAGCTCATGCAGCTCAATAGCCAAAAAACAAACAACCCAATCCAAAAATGGGCAGAAGACCTAAATAGACATTTCTCCAAAGAAGATATACAGACTGCAAACAAACACATGAAAGAATGCTCAACATCATTAATGATTAGAGAAATGCAAATCAAAACTACAATGAGATATCATCTCACACCAGTCAGAATGGCCATCATCAAGAAATCTAGAAACAATAAATGCTGGAGAGGGTGTGGAGAAAAGGGAACACTCTTGCACTGCTGATGGGAATGTGAATTGGTACAGCCTCTATGGAGAACAGTATGGAGGTTCCTTAAAAAACTACAAATAGTACTACCATATGACCCAGCAATCCCACTACTAGGCATATACCCTGAGAAAACCATAATTCAAAAAGAGACATGTACCAAAATGTTCATTGCAGCTCTATTCACAATAGCCCAGAGATGGAAACAACCTAAGTGTCCATCATCAGATGAATGGATAAAGAAGATGTGGCACATATATACAATGGAATATTACTCAGCCATATAAAGAGATGAAATTGAGCTATTTGTAATGAGGTGGATAGACCTAGAATCTGTCATACAGAATGAAGTAAGTCAGAAAGAGAAAGGTAAATACTGTATGCTAACACATATATATGGAATTTAAGGAAAAAAATGTCATGAAGAACCTAGGGGTAAAACAGGAATAAAGACACAGACCTACTTGAGAATGGACTTGAGGATATGGGGAGGGGGAAGGGTAAGCTGTGACAAAGCGAGAGAGAGGCATGGACATATATACAGTACCAAACGTAAGGTAGATAGCTAGTGGGTAGCAGCCGCATAGCACAGGGAGATCAGCTCGGTGCTTTGTGACCGCCTGGAGGTGTGGGATAGGGAGGGTGGGAGGGAGGGAGATGCAAGAGGGAACGGATATGGGAACAGATGTATATGTATGACTGATTCAATTTGTTATAAGGCAGAAACTATTAAAAAATAAAAAATAAAAATAAAAAAATAAAAAATGTTCTGTGTATCAAATGTCACAACAGAGTGTAAAAAGGCAGTCTATGGAACTGGATAAAATATTTGCAAATCATATGTCTGTTAAGGGGTTTATATCTAGAATGTATAAAGAATTCCTACAACTCAACAACAACAACAAAATAACCCCATTAAAAATGGGCAAAGACCTGAAACCATAAAACTCGTAGAAGGAAACATAGGGGGAAGATCTTTTGACATAGGTCGTGGCAATGACTTATTGAATTTGACACCAAAAGCAAAGGCAACAAAATCAAAAATAAACAAGTGGGAGTATATAAAACTAAAATGCTTCTGCACAGCAAAGGAAACTATCAACAAAATGAAAAGGCAACCTACAAAATAGGAGAAAGTATTTGAAAATCATATATGATAAGGGATTAATATCCAAAACACATAAAGAGCTCATACTACTCAATAGGAAAAAAAAATCAATTAAAATATGGACAGGGGAATTGAATAGACGTTTCTCCAAAGAAGACATACAGATGGCCAATGGGTACATGAAAAGGTGCTCAATATTACCAGTTATCAGGGAAATGCAAATCAAAACCACAACAAGATATCACCTCATACCTGTTAAAATGCCTATTATCAAAAAGCTAAGAAATAACAAGTTTTGGTGAGGATGTGAAGAAAAGGGAAGGGAACCCTTGTGCACTGTTGGTGGGAATGCAAAGTGGTGCAGGCACTATGGAAAACAGTATGGAGACTCCTCAAAAAATTAAAAATGGAACTACCATATGATCCAGCAATCCAACTTCTTGGTATAAATCCAAAGGAAATGAAAACAGGATATCAAGGAGATATCTGGTCCATGTTCATTGCTGCATTCGTCCATAATAGCCAAGATATAGAAACAACCAAGTGTCCATCAACAAGTGAATGGATAAGGAAGATGTGGTGTATATGTTCAGTGGAATATTACTGAGCCATGAGAAAGAGATTCTGCCATTTGAGATAAAATTGATGAACCTGGAGGGTATCATGCTAAGTGTAACAAACCAGACAGAGAAAGACAAAAACTGCATGGTATTGCTTAAATGTGGAATCTTAAAAAAAAAAAAAGTCAAACTCATAGAAACAGAGAATAGAAAAGTGGTTGCTATGGGCTGGGAGTGGAGGCTGATAAAAGGGTACAAACTTTTAGCTATAAGATGAATAGGGTCTGATGATCTAATGTGTAACATGGTGATTACAGCTGATAACACTGTATTGTATAATCAAAAATAAGAGGGAAAAAAATTTTAATGAGCAAAGGACTTGATTAGACATTTCTCCAGAGGTGATAAACAAACGGCCAAACAAGCAGATGTAAAGATGCTCAAACATCACTAATCCTGAGGGGCAAGATACCCCCTCAAACTCATTACCGTGACTACTATAAAAAAATTTTTTTAAGTAGAAACAAATGTTGCTGAGGATGTGGAGAAATTAAAACCCTTATACACTGTTGATGGGAAGGAAAAAAAATAGTGCTGCCATAATGGAAAGAGTATGGCAGTTCCTCAAAAAATAAAAAATAGAACTACCATATGATCCAGCAATCCCACATCTGGGTATATACCCAAAAGAATTGAAAGCAGGATCTTCAAGAGATATTTGAATATTCATGTTCATAGCAGTATCATTCACAATAGTCAAGAGGTAGAAGCAACCCAAGTTGTCCATTGATGGATGAATGACTAAACAAAAAAGTGGTCTATACATACAACGGAATATTATTCAGCCTTAAAAAGGAAGGAAATTCTGACACACACTACAATGTAGATGAATCCTGAGGAGCATTCTGCTAAGTGAAATAAGCCAGTCACAAAAAGACAAACACTGTATGATTCTATTTATTCAAGGTATCTAGAGGAGTCAGATTCACAGAAACAGAAAGTAGAATGGTGGTGGCCAGGGGCTGGGTGGGGGGAGGGGAAATGGGGAGTGGTTTAATGGATATTGAGTTTCATTTTTTCAAGATGAAAAGTTCTGGAGACTGGTTGTACAACAGTGTGAATATACTTAACCCTAGTGAACGGTACACTTAGGATGGTTAAGATGGTAAATTTAGGTTTTGTGTTTTTTATAATTAAATTTTTTAAAGGGAGTAACAAAGCCCAGAAAAATAAACCATATTAACACATAAAGAAAGAAAATGGTTCAATCTCTCAGGTTTTTTTATTTAGAAAACTTGTACTAGCTGTGTTACCCTCTTGGGAAAATTACCTATGCTAAGTTTCAGTTGTTATGGATGTTAAATGAAATAACTGTTGTGGCATAGCTAAGTATTTAGCAAGACATAGTAGGTGGTCCAGTAAATAGTTAAAATGTTTGGATTATCTCAAATGACCTTTAAGCTGTTGAATTCAAGAACTTTCATAAATTTACAACATTCCCCAACTCTGAAAGTTTGATGTTTCCCTTATGATTGTATCAATTTTTTCCCAATTATCCTTTTACTGTAAGTATATGAAACACAGATGCAACTTTAAAATTACCTTTTGGCAAAAGCACAGATGTTGTCAATAAGTGGACAGTTCTTCAGTGCAGCTTCTACTTTCCCAAGAGATACATATTCCCCTGCTTGTAACTTCACCAGATCTTTCTTACGATCTGTAAGTCATGAAGCATGTTATGTTATCCATAGTACATTTATTAAGGTATGTCCAATTCTGATTTTCTTTCAGTCTCATCACCTTAATCTTTATTTATAAAGATACTTCTTTTAAAATCTTGTTATATCTAATGTTTGCCCATACACATCAGTTAAAAAGAAAATGCCTAGTTAAAGAAGTACTGGCTAAAACGTTATATCCTACACCAAAAGCTTTAATATCTTACTATAATGTTTAATATTATAATGAATTTAATAGAAGGAACAAAGACTTTGGGGCTTTAGATTTGAATGGTAGCTCTGCCCCTTACTAGCTATGTGATCCTAGACATGTCATCTGACCGCTCCAACCCTCAAATTTTATCAGGGATAATGATGCCTACCTCATACTGGCATGTAGCACAATGTCTGACCTACAGAACACAGTCAATAAATGTTAATTCCCCATTTTCCAGATTTGTCATTATCTTGTTAAAATGACAGTGCACTAATAACACTCTGGCATAGGATGGCACATCATCAGATTGCCTTACATCCTTTGTGTGAGTGCTGACTTGCCTACCCATAGGCTGGGAACCCAGTACACATGCCACCAGAGCCAGCCTTTGATTCCAGCACAATTAAGGATCAAGGGGAAAAAGGCGGTGGTGGTGTAGGTGGGGGAGTTACTGGTTCTAGACTGAGCCATGTTTCCTGGGAATTTCCCTGGCAGATCAAACTTCTAGGCGAAGAACCAATTTTCCCAGGAATCTCTAACTATATTCAGGTCACATAAGGGTCCAGAGACAGACTTAAATGGACCACTAGAGATAATGACTGAGGAAATTTTATGGCTTGAAAAGGATCTGAATGGGACCCAACAGAGTGGTCCTTATCGGCTAGTCAAATTTTTAACTTTTGCCTGATTAAAGTGAGTAGTGTAAGGGCTATTTTGGAGTAGCTTTGAACATAATCTATTTCAGTAGGCTCAATAAGGGCAGTGCCAAGCCAACTGACATTCTCAGAAGAACAGATTAATGTTGAGGACTGATATTATAATTTTCTAAGAGTCCAGGCTAGTTAGAGTCATATAAATGGCCACTAGGGAAAATATCATGTCCACAATGCTTCTTGGGTGGGGAGGTAAATGGTGAGGAAGGCCTAGAATAGGGTATGTTACAGTAGATGGTTATACAGAACCAAATGTATCAATAGTTGACCAAAAGAAAACAAAACAAAGAAACAAACAAAGAAAACCTCTTCTGAGCAATTTTTGTTTTCTCACTGCCAACTGCTATTTTCCTGCCCACCCTCCCTACCCCAATGCTGCTTCTGCTACCACTTAGTAAGGTAGCAGGCACTGCCCTGCTCTAAACATTTTACATGTAACAACTCATTTAATCCTAACAAAACCCCTACCAGGTCAGTATTGTTGTCCCTATTTCACAGATGGAGAAGCACAGACCTAAGTTAAATAACTTTTCTAAAGTTTAAACCAATGGAATCCTCAACCCTATTAATGACTTGACCAATATTACCTTTCATATATGTGGAAGTTGCAAAAACTAAAGAAAAGCACAAAAAGAGAATACACTGACCGATAATCTGTAAACACCCATCGGGATGGAATTCTCCAATATCACCAGTGCAAAACCACCTTTGGCCATTTTCGTCCACAGAATAATCCTCAGCTGTTTTCTCTTCATTTTTAAAATATCCCATGGAGATATTCTGTCCACCGATTACGATTTCACCTCTGGGGTTTGGTTTGTCATGAACTGTATAACCACCTGGAAGTCATAAAAGCAAATTAGCTATTGTTCTAAAACAAACTTACTTGTATTAATTCTTAAAGATCCTTTGCTACTATTTTTCTGCTGATCAAATTTTACTTCAGTTTACGGGAGCATATTAGTTAATATTTCCCAGGATCATAAAATTTCACACTTGGAACATCATTAAAGCTTAGGGTTCATAGAGTTCTGTTAAGATAAAATCACCCCCAAGCAGGGTAACACTTGAAGTTGTTAGAAGTAAATTATTAATATGTTGATATCAAATGTGTTTCAGATATATTCTAAGGAGGTTTTAATCAAAGAGCATAGGTAGTTATAAATTTAAAACTATTCAATATTTCAGTATGACAAAACCCATTGTACATAAAACATTAAACTCATTATATAAAGCAAAGGGTCTTTCATAGCAAGGAAAACTCCAAATATGGACCCACTCTCCAAAACTGACATTAAAGCCCAGTACCAGAAAAATTAGAAAAATAAAAATTAAAGGCAAAATTCTCCTTACCAAGTTTTACAATATACCTTGTTTCTATGATTCCACTGCTTAATAAATAACCCATTTAGTAAAGCAATATTGATGCTGATGCCCAATATACATAGACACACACTTGCTATATTTTTTTAAGATTTTCATTCTAAAATTGGAAAGGCATTACCATGGGAGAAAGGAGGACTTATTCCCAAGATGTAAAACTCTTGGGAATAAAATTGGCCTTTCAGTGTGGTATTTAAAAAGGAACAGTTGTTTGCTCATAGAGCACCACAGTAATGCACATAATAAAAAGTCACATAGGAGGGCTTCCCTGGTGGCGCAGTGGTTGAGAGTCCGCCTGCCGATGCAGGGGAAACGGGTTCGTGCCCCGGTCTGGGAAGATCCCACATGCCGCGGAGCGGCTGGGCCCGTGAGCCATGGCCGCTGAGCCTGTGCGTCCGGAGCCTGTGCTCCGCAATGGGAGAGGCCACAACAGTGAGAGGCCCACATACCGCAAAAAAAAAAAAAAAAAAAGTCACATAGGAGAAACACTTTTTGAAACTTCAAATTTATGCCAGATAAAGCTCATTCATTTTCTTGGGTTCAAATAACCTAAGGGATGTGTCCTACAAGGTAACTGGTCCTTTAAAGGTTCAGTCTATGGCTCTTTACACACAACAATATTGTACTATATTCATCAGACTTGTTTAGAGACTAAAACTTAACTATCCCAGCCACTAAAAAGGCAATTATGTAATGTAATAGAGATGCTAAATATCGCTATGGCAGTGATCATATTATAACATGTAAATGTATCAAATTAACATGTTGTACACCTTAAATTTACACAATGTTGTATGTCAAATATACCAAATTGAAAAGTTAAAGAGGGATTTCCCTGGTGGCTCAGTGGTTAAGAATCCACCTGCCAACGCAGGGGACACAGGTTTGATCCCTGGTCTGGGAAGATCCCACATGCCACGGAGCAACTAAACCCGTGCACCACAGCTACTGAGCCTGCGCTCTGGAGCCTGCAAGCCACAATTACTGAGTCCGTGTGCCACAACTACTGAAGCCCTCGCGCCTAGAGCCTGTGCTTCGCAACAATAGAAGCCACCGCAATGAGACGCCCGCACACCGCAATGAGACGCCCGCACACCGCAATGAAGGGTTCCCCCTGCTCATCGCAACTAGAGAAAGCCTGCGCGCAGCAACAAAGACCCAAAGCAGCCAAATATGAATAAATAAATAATTTTTTTAAAAATAAAAGAAAATCTTAAGCTTTTTAATTACTCTTCCTTTATCTGGCATGGCTAGGCTATTCATTATTTTGCAGTTAATGAATATGTTTAATATTTTTCACAATTTCATCATAGGAAGACTGCTTTGCTTTTGCAGATTATCACCACTGTCTATAAAACACAGGTTTCCTCTAAGTGGCTCACCTTCTGCAGTTACTTATAAAAATTAAACTATACAAATAGCTGGACAATTGATTCTCAACTATAAAAATGTTTGCTGGGGGCAATTGGGATTGACATGTATACACTGATGTGTATAAAATTGATGACTAATAAGAACCTGCAGTATAAAAAAACAAACAAAAACAACTAATACTAAACTTTCTTTGGGTTATTTGTATGGAAATATGTTAATATAAATGTTTCAGACATTACATGAAATTTCTAAAAATCTTATATGTTCTGGTATAATGTTATAAGTCATAATTCTAGTTATTACTTTAAAATGTATATCTCAGAAATAACTAAATTTCCTTGTCAATTGCATTATCATGAACTTTCATCAAATCTTTAACTGTGGTCATTTTTAAGTCTTTTGTCATTTACAGACAGCTCTGGGTGTACTCTGATGCTTTTGCAAAAATGTTCCTATAAAAGGGTTTCATCTTCAAGGAATTCATGGAAAAGACTCTGACAAGTACAGGTATCTGGTAACTGACTATACTGCTGAACTGAATGAATAAGCATTTTCAGAACTCTAATGGAAAACTGATGAATTCATAAAAGTGCTAACAAAAGATCAAGATGAAAAAAAAATTAATTACATGGGACTGAGTGAACTGATGAGGATGATTATAATTTTTGTGACTTTATGTTTGAATAAAAAAAAATCCCACAAGGACCCAGAGGCAAAAAATATACAGATCAATTTTCACTGCAAAATAAAGGAGCTGTTACAGTGGAGGATTACTGGACTGAATGGCAATATTATGACATAGTATGAGTGTGTTTCATGTTTGGTAATTGCAATCATTGTTGCTTTTGTTGTGGTCATCCATTTACAATGCTTGGTGTCAGTTTATTTATCTCTTGTAAAAATAAAATACAGTGTGTGTGTGTGAAGAAAAAAAAAAACAAAGCTGGAAAATTCCAAAATACTTGAAGGTTAAATGGTTCTATTCTAAGCAATACATGGATCTTGCTGTCTGTATGTGAACTGAATAACATGCACAGTGACCAAGCAAAAAAAAAAAAAGAAATACAAATTATCAGGTCTCCTCAGATCTACTGAATGAGTCTTTCTGGAGGTAGGGTCCAGGAATTTGTGTTTTATCATCTTTCCAGATGATTCTCATGCATGCTAAAGAGTAGGAACCACTCTTCTATATGCCAGGTTCTGTGAAAATCTGTCCCCATTGCTACATTCTCTGTGAGGTTGTAAGACCATATGGATAAGACAGGGAGTAAAGAAGGTAGTTTTTGAAAAGCCAGTAAAAAAATTACTTAATATTGTTTACATAAGGCTGTTTGTTAACTTCCTCCTTTCACTTAGTTATATGGAATATCAAGTTTTCTAAGTGAGTTTAAGGTGCACTGGTGAATTAAATGCAAAACCTGGATTAAGGTTGAGATTTTCTTACTCCTTGTTCAGACCCAGTCCATTCTTTTTATTTTCCTCCACAAGGTTCCCATTTGCCTCTTGAGTAATCCAGTGGAACTGTTTTTTCCTTACTAAACTTCAGGATGTACCAGGAGTCAGGTCCAGGAAAATGTCTTCAAAATAATTCTCTCCTTGGTATCTTTTCTGATATAAGATCTTGCCAAGAGCTTGTACTCCACTGCAAAATCATATGGTGATTCACTGTTTACCAAAAGTTTGATTGAGCCAAACCAGGGATGTGATTTAGGAGACAGCAAAGTATGGTAGAAAGTGCATCAGTTTTAGTGTCAAACAGTTCTAGGTGTGATTCATGCTCTGCCACTTACTAGCTGTGCAATTAATGTCTCTGAATTACAATTTCCTTGGCCATTGAATGTGCTGTGTGTTAAGTAGTTCTTAATTCACTTGTTTGTCAGTCTATGGGTTTATTTGTATATGCCTATCTCACTACAAACTGCTGATGAAGTTAATGAAATAATTCACATCAAGTGTCTAGTCCTTTGCCTAGAACCTATAAGATATTTAATAAAAGTTAACTCTCTTTAAAAAAAATGTTTGCTGGGGTCAAGCGCTAAGTTGGGGGGGATGTGTGTGTGTGTGATTAGTCACTCTATCGCCTGAGAATATGGGGTTTCATTTCCCAGCCGAAACCTACTCACTAGCAAAATCTAGCTTCAAAAGGTAGGATATACATCCTTCTCCAAATCCAGGGAATGCCCCGCTAAGAATTGTTTCCTCTTTACCATCGAGTATTCCCAAGTTCAGAATCATCATGCCTAGATTCTAGAGATTTCCCTTTCCTCTTGGGAACCTAACAATGTTACTGAAGAAAAAGAAAGCACAGGGAAAAGCAACAGCAAAGACTCGCTTGCTACCGCAGACAACCTAATGCTTTATAAAAATGGAAGTCTAGAGGCTCGCAGTAGTTTTTAGCATATCTAGAAACACTAGAGCTTGTCATAAAATGCTTACCTTCCTGCCAGTCTTTTAGCTTAATCTCACAGCAAATAAGAGGGGCTCCAACTCTGCCAGTAGTATAGTCAGTAACTATAAGGGAAAGAGCAACAAAGATATTAATTAGTGTAACAAATTTCAGACTCCCACTAATGTGATTACAGGAATATTAAAGTTGGAGCCAGATTCTGAAAGATGACAAAAGAAGAGGCCATAGTGAGAGGAATGCAAAGCGTGACCATTTTTCAATAATTCAGCTTCATTATTTATTTATTTATTTATTTATTTTTGGCCACACCACACAATGTGCGGGATCTTAGTTCCCTGACCAGGGATCGAACCCGTGCCCCCTGCAGTGGAAGCATAGAGTCTTAACCACTGGACCGCCAGGGGAAGTCCCTTCAGCTTCATTTTAACAGTGTAATTGATTTCAATGTTGGTACATCATTTTGGCTTCTCATGGCTACATTTCGGATAATTAAGTATAAAAATCTGTTAAGGGAGGAGAGCTGGCTCCACCATTATCTACGTAGGATTCTGGTAAGACAGATTTTGATTGGAAGTCCTCCTCTACAACTCGCTGACTGGATGTATAAATTGGACAAGTTACTTAACTTCCCTAAATCTCCATTTCCTCATCTATATAAAAGGGAATAATAACAGAACCCATTTCATACAGGGATATGCTGTGAGGGTTAAATGAGATGATTCGTGGACAGTGCTTAACACTTCTTGGCAAAAAACAAAGTGTTCAATAAATGTTAGCAGCTATTATCCAACATGATGATGATGATGATATTATCCTTTTGTAGTTTGTGATTATTGCTCACAGTAATCAAGTATTTATGGACAACCTATTATGTACCTAGCATTATATTAAACATTGTGAGGAAAACACATTAAAGGTAAGGAGACCCTGCCCTCAATGAGCTTACAAACAAACTACCTGGAGAGAAAAGTACGTGAAATAATTTAGAGCACTTTTAAATACTAAACTGCGTGGTACTGATGGTGAGAACAACAGCACCTTGGAGACTAGAAAGATCAATGTAAGATGAAATGTCTGGGAAACCCTTAACTGAAGAGTTGCACATGAGAAGATGGCTGTGACCAGATAGCAAAAAGGGCATTGCAAGAGAAGGGAACAGAAAATACAAGAGAGAGTAAGAAGGTTGGCTTATTTGGAAACAAGAATCCTGGTGTGTACACAGGTGGCAAAGAATGATGAAGAGGTACAATGGTGCCAGGTTAGAGACATCTTGAAAGCTACGTTCACCAGGTATGAAGCAGTGTTTGAGGTGGATGTGTCTAACAGAAGAATAGAGGATGAATCAGAAGTAATATAATAGAGGCAGACACAGCAGCTGAAAGGCTGTTACCACAGGGCAGTGTGAAGTAATAAAAGGTTAGATGCCAAAGGTGGCAGGCAGTGGAGGGAGCAATCCAATGAAAAAGTGGGAAGATCTGGTGAAAGTTAAAGATATTAAAAATAAACAATCAGATGACTTCAAAGCTAATGCCCTGGATGATTTTAAGGATGGTAATAACACTGTCAAACAATTTGGCAATGGAAAGATGGTTTTGGATAATGGCATTGACTTTGGACATAAGTTTAAAGTGAAAGTGAGATAGTAAAAAAATTACTATACCCATTGTTTCACAACCTAGGGTGATTTGCCCCTTAAGGGATATTTGGTAACATCTAAAGATATAATTCATTGTCATGTTATATGGCAGCTATCTAGTGGCTAAACATCCTACAATGTGCAGGAGAGCTCCCAACAATAAAGAATTATCTGGTTCAAAATTTCAGCAGTGCTGAAGTTGAGAAACCCTGCTATAGGCTGTTGAAAACAACAGAAAGCAAACAAGAAGTCAGGGCAGGAATACAGATTCGAGAGGGAACACAAAAGTGATACCTTATTCCAAGAGTGCAGTTCTCCGAGGAAGTGATCATTTAGAGAAAGAAGATTACAAGACCAGGGTGACAGAACTTTCAGGACTGACAATGTGTCATAAGTATTTACGAGGCTTAAAAATAAAGGGTACACATGACTCAACTACAAGTTTCTAAAACTAAAATATGTAGATTTTCATTGAATCTGATATTACTTAAGAGGTATAAAGTTACCATGGTTCCCAAAGGCAATGCAAATTGGCCTTACCAGTAGCAATTAACATAATTATTTGCCACATTAAAAATGCTTACCTTCAGTAACTGTGCCAGCACCACACGATTCTGTCAGTCCATAACCCTGACCAACCGGGCAGCAGAAGCAGACATTCATGAATCGTTGTGTCTGCGGAGACAGGGGTGCTCCACCAGACAGCATCATACGGACATTCCCTCCTAGCAGAGCCTTCACCTTTTTAAACAGTATCCTTGATAAAAGGGATGATAAATGATTTTAATATACGCACAGATTATTCTTGGTGACACACTAATTTACAGGCTCTGGAAAAGATTTCTCAACTTTGGTTGAACACCTATATTTCAGGACTATTGTGATAATGAGAGGTGAACAAAGCAACAACTAGTAGCACATTGAAAAAAAATGCCAGAAAAACTCTTAAAAAGGCAAAAAGAAAAATGTATGGTGTCAGGAAACTACTTTGACACACAGTAAATGAAAGAAAAGGATGATGTCAAAGGAAAAAGTTACCTTTGGAACATTTAGTCATCTATCTTATTTCCCTTCCAATGAAAAATGCTTCCCCATCTCAACTCCCCAGCACCACATTTAAAATAACCGTTATATTCATACACTTAATATGCTATTTTATGAATACAATAAATCAGAAACCTTCACGCCAAATAAATCTTGAAAATCACTTTTTTGAGTTAGAAATGGCATTTTTTAAACTCAATTGTCTTGACACAAAAGTCTACTCTAGTTTTTCTTCATGAGACCAAATATTATAATTAAATCTTAAATATGTACTCAATTATTAAAATTTGTTAATTTGCCAAGATCAGAGTTCAAGGTCCTCTGCTTGCTATACAAGCAATGAGGCTTAGAAGTGAATAAAAGAGAAATTCAACATTATGATCATGGTGGTGATGCTCAAACTAAATTAACTTGTTGTTTACTTACTCATCTGCCAGATGTAAAAACACAAAAAGATTTAAAGGCTCAAACTACAGAGTCTATGAGATATACTTACAGATTGCAAAGTGGTGCATCATATCCCTTTTTGATCTGTTCCAATTTGTAATCATACCCTATCTTGAACAGAGTTTTCTGGATATAATTCATCTCTTGGACTTTGCTCATAACATTCTTATAAATTCTATCCATGATTTCCTAAAAGGCAAGCAACATATTAAATAATCTGAAAAGAACTACACCAACACTGAGACAGTCTTAGTCGAAAATACCTTATTTACAATACCTTAGGTAAAAGTCTTTAGTAGAATGGAAATATTTATTATATTGTAGGATTAATTTCACTAACTTGTTCACTATTTCAAAAACACTAAGGACAAGTATAGGGGTTTCTTCAGTTCTACACACTAAGTTTATCCTAAATTTTTAAAAAATTGACTGGAGAATAAATAGTTCATTCACCTATCACATAAAGATAATTTTTTAAATTCTTTTCTTCAAATATATTCACTTACTCTCAAATAGCACTAAAACATCCAACTATGTTGAATCTAATCCTGATGTTTTTCTTACTACTAGCTGGGACTCTTACAGCCTGGCAGAGAGTTTTACAGTTCCTTAAAATTCTTATGTCCTTATAATTTAGGCATTTCTATTCCATTTTAATAGAAGCTAAGATAACAACAAAAAAACAGGATTCTTGTTCACAGCTCCTTGGGAAATTAGAAGTAGGACTAGGTTTGGGATATACTGACTCCCAAGCTAATACATGCAAGACAGAAAACAAAAAAAAACCCAAACAAACCAATAAAAGCCCCAACTACCACTAAATGATGTTTTCTTGGCATTACTTAGCACAAATTAACAAGAGTTATTACATAAAGCACACCTATTTATAAATACCTAGCTTTAAATATTTAAAATAGCAATTAATGTAAATTCAGTTGTGCTACAATGAATAACTCTATGGATGGCTCTTTCAAGATTAGAACAGAGTCATACACAAATGAGGACAGCAGAACCAGCCCTTGCATTATGCTAAGTGAAATAAGTCAGACAGAAAAAGACAAATACTACATGATCTCACTTACATGCAAAACCTAAAAAAGCTGAATTCATAGCAACAGAGAGTAAATAAGTGGTTGTCCAGGTCTGGGGGGGAGGGAAATGGGGAGATGTTGGTCAAAGGGTACAAACTTCCAGGTGAATAAGTCTAGAGATCTAATGTACAGCACGGTGACTACACTTAACAAGACTGTACTGTATACTTAAAAGGTGGTAAAACAATAGATCTTAAATGTTCTCATCATAAACACACAAATAGTAACTATGTGAGGTGATAAATGTGTTGATTAACATTACTGTGGTAACCATTCCACAATACATATGTATATCAAATCATCACACTGTACACCTTAAACTGACACAATGCTACGTGTCAATTATATGTCAATAAAGCTGGGGGGGTGCACAGTACAATGTTGTTTTCTACATTTCCACAAAAGGTATCACTGTTGGATAACTGAAATCTTTGTTTACATCTGTGACTGAGAAATCCCAGAAGTTCCCTAAAAGGATTTCAACATCCTATAACTATCCTGCTTTAAAAAGTGTATGGAAACCAGACAAAGATGTCACAAAGAAAGAAACCTACAGGCCAATATCACTGATGAACATAGAAGCAAAACTCCTCAACAAAATACTAGCAAACAGAATCCAACAGCACATTAAAAGGATCATACACCATGATCAAGTGGGGTTTACCCCAGGAATGCAAGGATTCTTCAATATATACAAATCAATCAATGGGATGCACCACATTAACAAATTGAAGAAGAAAAACCATATGATCAACTCAAAAGATGCAGAGAAAGCTTTCAACAAAATTCAACACCCATTTATGATAAAAACACTCCAGAAAGTAGGCCTAGAGGGAACTTACCTCAACATAATAAAGGCCATATATCACAAACCCACAGCCAACATTGTTCTCAATGGTGAAAAACTGAAACCATTGCCTCTAAGATCAGGAACAAGACAAGGTTGTCCACTCTCACCACTATTATTCAACATAGTTTTGGAAGTTTTAGCCACAGCAATCAGAGAAGAAAAAGAAATAAAAGGAATCCAAATCAGAGAAGAAGTAAAGCTGTCACTGTTTGCAGATGACATGATACTACACATAGAGAATCCTAAACATGCTACTAGAAAACTACTAGAGCTAATCAACAAATCTGGTAAAGTAGCAGGATACAAAATTAATGCATAGAAATCTCTTGCATTCCTATACACGAAGGATGAAAAATCTGAAAGAAAAATTAAGGAAACACTCCCATTTACCACTGCAACAAAAAGAATAAAATACCTAGGAATAAACCTACCTAAGGAGACAAAAGACCTGTATGCAGAAAACTATAAGACACTGATGAAAGAAATTAAAGATGATACAAACAGATGGAGAGATATACCATGTTCTGGGATTGGAAGAATCAACATTGTGAAACTGACTATACTACCCAAAGCAATCTACAGATTCAATGCAATCCCTATCAAACTACCAATGGCATTTTTCACAGAACTAGAACAAAAAATTTCACTATTTGTATGGAAACACAAAAGACCCCGAATAGCCAAAGCAATCTTGAGAAAGAAAAACAGAGCTGGAGGAATCAGGCTCCCACTTCAGACTATACTACAAGGCTACAGTAATCAAGACAGTATGGTTCTGGCACAAAAACAGAAATACAGATCAATGGAACAGGATAGAAAGCCCAGAGATAAACCCATGCACGTATGGTCACCTTATTTTTGAAAAAGGAGGCAAGACTATACAATGGAGAAAACACAGCCTCTTCAATAAGGGGTGCTGGGAAAACTGGACAGCTACATGTAAAAGAAGGAAATTAGAACAATCCCTAACACCATACACAAAAATAAACTCAAAATGGATTAAAGACCTAAATTTAAGACCAGACGCTATAAAACTCGTAGAGGAAAACATAGGCAGAACACTCTATGACATAAATCACAGCAAGATCCTTTTGGACCCGCCTCCTAGAGAAATGGAAATAAAAACAAAAATAAACAAAGGGACCTAATGAAACTTAAAAGCTTTTGCACGGCAAAGGAAACCATAAACAAGACCAAAAGACAACCCTCAGAATGGGAGAAAATATTTGCAAATGAAGCAACTGACAAAGGATTAATCTCCAAAATATATAAGCAGCTCATGCAGCTCAATATCAAAAAAACAAACCACCCAATCCAAAAATGGGCAGAGACCTAAATAGATATTTCTCCAAAGAAGATATACAGATTGCCAACAAACACATGAAAGGATGCTCAACATCACTAACTATTAGAGAAATGAAAATCAAAACTACAATGAGGTATCACCTCACATTGGTCAGAATGACCACCATCAAAAATTCTACAAACAATCAATGCTAGAGAGAGTCTGGAGAAAGGGAACCCTCTTGCACTGTTGGTGGGAATGTAAATTGATACAGCCACTATGGAGAACAGTATGGAGGTTCCTTAAAAAACTAAAAATAGAACTACCATACGACCCAGTAATCCCACTATTGGGCATATACCCTGAGAAAACCATAATTCAAAAAGAGTCATGTACCACAATGTTCACTGCAGCTCTATTTACAATAGCCAGGACATGGAAGCAACGTAAGCGTCCATCGACAGATGAATGGATAAAGAAGATTTGGCACATATATACAATGGAATATTACTCAGCCATAAAAAGAAATGAAATTGAGTTATTTGTAGTGAGGTGGATGGACCTAGAGTCTGTCATACAGAGTGAAGTAAGTCAGAAAGAGAAAGACAAATGCCGTATGCTAACACATATATATGGAATCTAAAAAGAAAAAAAATGGTTGTGAAGAACCTAGGGGCAGGACAGGAATAAAGACTCAGACATAGAGAATGGACTTGAGGACATGGGGAGGGGTAGTGTAAGCTGGGACCAAGTGAGAGAGTGGCAGGGACATATATACACTACGAAATATAAAATAGTTAGCTAGTGGGAAGCAGCCGCATAGCACAGGGAGATCAGCTTGGTGCTTTGTGACCACCTGGAGGGGTGGGATAGGGAGGGTGGGAGGGAGATGCAAGAGGGAGGGGATATGGAGATATATGTATACGTATAGCTGATTCACTTTGTTATACAGGAGAAACTAACACAACATTGTGAAGCAATTATATTCCAATAAAGATGTTAAAAAAGTGTATGGTATGCAAATGTCAAATCATGTAGTACACCTGAAACTAACATAATATATATCAACTATATTTCAATTTAAAAAATCACCCCCAAAGGAAATAAATAAATTGTACCATGTGTACCCTACCAATAAATCATGTGTATGTCATTTTTTAAAGAAAGTATGTTGGGTGGAAGAGAGCATATGGGAGTGAGACAGATGTGTGAGAACCACTTCCAGCGCTCCTTCCAACACTATATACCAATCACAGGCACAGAAAGGGCTTAATGAGTAAGGAACACAACACAGTTGCAACAGGTTGGCAGGGTTTATTGTTAGCACATTCAGTCACCCTTTACCTCAACCTAACATTACATGACGTTCAGTGGAGTCACTGCTTATCAGCAGCGATTTAGTCTGAATTCTCACACTGGGAATATGTGACCATTACAATACTAAATGGACCTTTTATTCTGACTCAGGAAAGAAACAAACTCAGAAGATAGAATCTATCAAAAACAATTGTCAATAATAAGATTTTTTAAAGGCCTATTTCCAGACAAGTGGGAGGAGCTAAGGGAGCCAATAAGGTTTGGTGAAGCATCAATGGACTAGCAACATAGGAGGCCATTTACTATCCCTAGGCCTGAAGAAATAAGAGGAGAGAAGTATTACTGGAACCTGGTAGAGGATGGTAACCATGGGAAAGACCTGGTTAGAGCCAACAGGAAAGAGACTGTCCAATGAGCACCTGGCAACAAGTGCCAAAAATCGCAGCGCAGCAGGGAGAGGCAAAGGCAGTAAGTATGCAGACCTCTCCCCCTGCCCTCTGAACTTTCATGAGCACCAACAAGTGGCTAAGCCCCACCAGAAATCAGAAGGCAAGCAAGTCCTCCTGGTAATTCATCCACAGAAATTAGCCTCCCAAAACACAAAGTAAAGAAGAATGAACAATGGGTAATTAAAGGATACATAGCATATCAGCTAACTCCTGTTTACCTTTCAGGCCTAAATTCAGACATTACTTCCTAGACTCCTCGGCCCTTCCCCCTCCCTAATTATGTTCTCTGATACTGTTTCCTAGGAACTCCTGAGTAATAAACCCAACATATTGTTTCCCAAAACAAAACAACAAAAACAATCCTAAATAGACAGCCATAGTGGTTAAGAAGTCTCTGCGATCGTACTGCTACAAGAGTTCAAGCTTTAATGACCATCTATGGGCTCTGTGACCTTTGGCAAGTTTTTTTTTTCTTTATAAAATGGGGATAACAGGACCCACCTAGCAGAGTCTTAGGGGGGATTAAGTGAGATGATCCATCTAAAGCACTTTAGCACAGTGTCTAGAACATGCTTAAGTACTATGGTACCTATTGTTAGCATTGTGTTATGATTTAATCAGAAGCCTCTCCTTTTAGTTTGTAAACTTGCTGAATTCTACAGCACCTCTACATAAAAAAGCAAAGGCTATACTGATCTAATTCTTTGGTTATTCGGTAATTTTGTAATTAGAAGCTAAAAAAAAGTTATCTTCCATCTGTAATACTTAGAAAAAACTGAACACTTCATTGTGTAATCACAGGTTTTCCGTGTGCAAAAACAATTCTTTGAAAGATAATGGGATAAGATGTAAAGTCTGATCATGATACAAGCAGTGGTGTTACTCCCACTGGAGTTTCGGAAGCCTAAAGCGCTAGAATATATTTGATTATACAAGTTAGAAACACTGTGTTAAATAGCTCATAATTTATCATTATAAGGCTATAATATATAACATCTTATTTTTATAAAAGGCAATATTTCACATAAGGATTTTGAGTATCTAGAATTCAACTTTTTCTCTGGGAGTTCTCTCAAATGACAGTTTCCTTACTCTTTCTTAGCCACCATAAGGGTCAGGAGGCTTGGATTCTAGAATCAGCTCTGCCATGAATCAGCTCTGCAATGCTGGGTACACTGCCCCAGTTATCTAGGATGGCCTACGTTGCCTCACTTTTGAATGAAGTCATTAAACAAAATGATCTTTAGAGTGTATTCTACCTTTAAAATATTATGACCAATTCTCAGACTAGGTAATTTGAGCTAGGTCAGTTTCATCACTTAATTTTCAAAAATTGGCAAACCCTAACAGGCATACACTTCAGAAGTTTGCCATTTCATCTTTTCCCAGTGCTTAGCTAAGATTTTAAGGGACACGTTTGGCCATAATTTTCCCAAAGTACAATTATTTTAAAATGTAGAAAAATACCTAAGAGTGTTACTTTTTTACAAGTCCAAGTGCAGGCAGTGAATAACATAAACATTCTGTACTCACCGGGACAGCTGCCATGAGTGAAGGCTTCAGTACAGTACAGTCTCCTTTGCTTCCCTTTTTAATTTTGCTGGACTAGAGTAAAGAAAAAGTAAATAGGATCAAGGAAAGAAACTTTCAGCAGAAAAGGTTATAATTCAAGTATTAACAAGAGCAAAGACAGACTTTTTTAAACATCTTTATTGGAGTATAATTGCTTTACAATGGTGTGTTAGTTTCTGCTTTATAACAAAGTGAATCAGGTATACATATACATATATCCCCATATCTCTTCCCTCTTGTGTCTCCCTCCCTCTCACCCTCCCGATCCCACCCCTCTAGGTGGTCACAAAGCACCCCTCTAGGTGGTCACAAAGCACCAAGCTGATCTCCCTGTGCTATGTGGCTACTTCCCACTAGCTATCTATTTTACATTGAGTAGTGTATATATGTCCATGCCACTCTCTCACTTTGTCCCAGCTTACCCTTCCCCCTCCCCGTATCCTGAAGTCCATTCTCTAGTAGGTCTGTGTCTTTATTCCCGTCTTGCCGTTAGGTTTTTTGTGGCCATTTTTTTTTTTTTTAGATTCCATGTATATGTGTTAGCATACAGTATTTGTTTTTCTCCTTCTGACGTCACTCTGTATGACAGACTCTAGGTCCATCCACCTCACTACAAATAACTCAATTTCATTTCTTTTTATGGCTGAGTAATATTCCATTGTATATATGTGCCACATCTTCTTTATTCATTCATCTGTTGATGGACACTTAGGTTGCTTCCATGTCCTGGCTATTGTAAATAGAGCTGCAGTGAACATTGTGGTACATGACTCTGTTTGAATTATGGTTTTCTCAGGGTATATGCCCAGTAGGGGGATTGCTGGGTCATATTGTAGTTCTATTTTTAGTTTTTTAAGGAACCTCCATACTGTTCTCCATAGTGGCTGTATCAATTTACATTCCCACCAACAGTGCAAGAGGGTTCCCTTTTCTCCACACCCTCTCCAGCATTTGTTGTTTGTAGATTTTTTGATGATGGCCATTCTGAGCAGTGTGAGATGGTATCTCATTGTAGTTTTGATTTGCATTTCTCTAATGATTAACGATGTTGAGCATTCTTTCATGTGTTTGTTGGCAATCTGTATATCTTCTTTGGAGAAATGTCTATTTAGGTCTGCTGCCCATTTTTGGATTGGGTTGTTTGTTTTTTTGATATTGAGCTGCATGAGCTGCTTGTAAATTTTGGAGATTAATCCTTTGTCTGTTGCTTCATCTGCAAATATTTTCTCCCATTCTGAGGGTTGTCTTTTGGTCTTGTTTATGGTTTCCTTTGCTGTGCAAAAGCTATTAAGTTTCATTAGGTCCCATTTGTTTATTTTTGTTTTTATTTCCATTTCTCTAGGAGGTGGGTCCAAAAGGATCTTGCTGTGATTTATGTCATAGAGTGTTCTGCCTATGTTTTCCTCTACGAGTTTGATGGTGTGTGACCTTACACTTAGGGCAAAGACAGACAGTTACACATGGAATTTGATCTACTGCTCTGTGAGTTATCTGTTCCAACTAAAATATCCTACAAGTCTGAGGTATGAGTGCATAAGTGCTTTATGATGTAGATTATTTCTTCTAGCACATTTCAGCCTTTCTTAGAGGAGAAACTCTGATCCAGGATAAAAGAAAATGGGATATTTTGGTAAACTGAGCATTTTTATTAATAACATATCACACATAGCAGACCATCCATTTTCAAACAAAAACAAAAACAAAAAGCAAAAAACTTCAACTAAGGTAGATAAAACACTGAAACAAGCCTGAAGATAATTTTAACTTTCTTTGATTAGCCAAAAGGCAAAGCCACATCTCAAAGTCACCACTATGAACATCAACTAACATCATACAGAAATACTAATTTGATAACATTTTGGTTGATAGAATACTGAAGACAATGGAAGTAATTATTTGTCTCAAAATAATTTTAAAATATGTAAAATAAAGCAATGCTAACAAATCCTCAAGGTTATTCACTGCAGCTGCATACTTTTGAAGCCAAGGAGAAAGTTTTAGCTGAATTAAAATATCTCATGTTTTAGTAATCTATCCTCAGCCAAACACTGTAACTTAATATGATCATGCCAATATACTGAAAAGCTTGTCACCTGGTCAGAGAGAGTAAGTGGAGAAGAATATCCAATCCTACAACCATAGGTAAAACAAGATATCTCTGCTGTCAATTCTAGTACATGAGCCAAAGGCAGGTAGCCAATATATGTGTCCTTTGGTCTAAAACAAAGTAAGAGAAACATTTTAGCCATTCTTACAAAGACACTGTAAATTAGAAACATCAATGACCTTATCATTTTAATACAGACTAGAGAATGCCAAACATGAGCTCTGATTTCTAGGAAGAAAGCTGAATGATTCTCTCTTACCCCAGTCCAGGAATTCTCTCACACTGGCCTGTCATTCCAGCTATCAAATTGCTATGATGCATCATCACTCCCTTAGGTCGGCCAGTAGAACCACTGGTATACATGACGATAGCCAAGTCCGAAGGAGTTGGTCTATTTGGAGGAACGCTTGCTAAATAAATGACAAAGCACCAAATTTTCTCTAGTTTACAAGTCAAATTGCTAAGCAAAGATAAGACTTTTAGATTTTGGCATAATGGTAAACTATTTAAAACAAATACTCTCTACTGTTAATCACCACGAAAATGGTTATCAAATTCTGGTTACCTGCAATGAGAATTTCAAACTCAACCTGGCCCATCTTCTGGATGTTTACCCTAATCCCTGTCTGTTCATGCCTCTCCACAGTGCTGTTTACAGGGCCTTGTTGTGGAAAGATATCTAAGATTTGGACAATCAGGAAGATAGAGTATTTTGTGTGAGCTCCTCAAACCTCCGTTTTCTCATCTCTAAAATGAGACAATTGGACGAGATTATGGTTCTTAAACCACTGGTGGGAATGAGAATCACCTGTGGAACTTAAATAAAATACTATCTCTGGACCCTAGTTCTGAAAATTCTGATTCTGTATGTCTGAAATGGATCAAAGGCTCCACAGGTGACACTAATACACACTCCTGATTGAAAACCACTGGACTTGATTTTTTCAAGTTTTTAGAAAAATAATTTTATTTTAAAATAATTGAACCATGGATATTGAATTAGAGAACCATTATACATTTAACATATTTTTATTAGATTCCAAGTAGCAAGTAAACTCCAAAGGATATCAAACCCAAAC
This sequence comes from Mesoplodon bidens, assembly GCF_964165515.1. Lineage (NCBI taxonomy): Eukaryota > Metazoa > Chordata > Mammalia > Artiodactyla > Ziphiidae > Mesoplodon > Mesoplodon bidens. Next base: position 45,751,759 of record NC_138163.1, on the reverse strand, counting down.
GATAATGTCTACTGTTTTGATTGTTGCTTCTTGAAATCTATACAGGAAATCATTGTTTAAAAGTATTGAAAGTGCAGTGAGATTAAAATTATAGCAGGAGATCCTTTCTCTCTGCTACACACACACACACACACACACATATGCTCACTCACTCCTGTAGTTAGAATACTTGGTATGTGTCTGGATTGGGGATTCTTTTGCATCTTCCAGAATTAGTGCTTTTTTCCCTATCAGGGCATACCATACTTTGATTCTTTTTAATCAAATCAGACAGGAATTTTTGGAAACTAAGAAAAAGAGACAGTTTAAAGGGGTTTACAAGCCCTTCATTTCCTACCAAAGGTAATATCTAAACAGTTTCTAAACTTCGTTTGTTTTTGCCCTCTGTCTGCTGGTAGGAACGCTTAATCATCTTAAGGGTCCTGAACCCCAGTGCCATCTCTGCTTATTGAATGATTGGCGGAGGGAAATAGAGAGGTCTTCCCAACAGATTACAGTCAGCCATCTTGAACAGGAATCTGCAGGCTTTCTTTGCAAAGGACCAGACAGTAAATATTTTAGGCTTGGAGGGTCATATGGTTTGTGCCAAAACTACCCAACTTTGTTGCTGTAGAGTGAAAGGAACCATACACAGTTGTTAAAATGGATGTGACTGTGTTCCAATCCAACTTCATTTAGAGAAACAGATGCAGGCTGGAACTTGTTAACCTGTCTGCTAGAGTTGTGCTTCTCAAACTATCTGTTGTGAGGACCCTTTCTTCCCCTAATAATTTATGGATGGGTGCATTTGTAAAATACAATAAAAATGAATTACTGGAACAATGAAGTTAAAAAGGCATAACATAGAAGCTTAAAAATTTTAGATGAAACAGGCAACAAATTACATTTCAATAAATATAATTAGAATAGTCATACACAGGGAAAAGGAATTAGAGAAACTGTAAATGTTCCTTGAAAGTATCTTTCAGCCTATTAATAAAAGGAACTGCTATTATAAGACATAGCTTTTTTTGTCATTCCACAATACTAACTAAACAAAAAGTTGAGTGAAATTTCAATTCCCCATTTATTAACTGCCTACATGCACACTCTAAACAAACACTGTATGTATATATATATATATATATATATATATATATATATATGTCAATATTTTAAATTTTAACGTGACATGACTTTGCTTCCAGCTCTTAATCTATCGAACCTAGGTTGGACAGACAACAGTGCTGCTCACAAGAGATAATGTATATCTAAACTGTTCATATAGCTTTTTAATAGCTTTATTGAGGTATAATTGATAATATAAAGAACTGAATATATTAATGTGTACAATTTGATGACTGAACGTATACAAACATCTGTGATACAATCACAACAATCAGGGCAACAGGCGTGTCCATCACTTCCCTAAGTTTCCTTGTGTTCCTTTGTTGTTGTTGTTGTTGTTGTTTTTGATTTGATCTTTAAGGCAACATCAACTCGAAGATTCTAACATGCTAAGTTTTAAACAGCACACTGGGGCTTCCACTTTCAAGACAGTGTATTGTGCTAACCTAGTAATCTCCTTTCCTTTCTAGAATACACCAAACTAACCAAGAATCCCCAGGTATATGATCGCAATTAAATAAATAAAAGTTTAATAGGGTTGTTGGATTCTAAAAAATGAGTTTATACTCTGTATGATACTATAATGATAATACATGTCAGTATACATTTGTCCAAACCCGTAGGATGTGTAACACCAAGAGGGATCCCTAATGTAAACTATGGCTTTGTGGTGATAATGATGTCAATGTAGGGTCATCATTCGTAACAAACATACCACTCTGGGATGCTGATAATGGGGGATGCTGTGCACGTGTGTACCTTCCCCTCAGTTTTGCTGTGAACCTAAAACTGCTCTACAAAATAAACTTTTTTACAAATCAGTTTATAAAATGAATCACACTTATATATACAAGTTAAAATAACCATTTTAAACAGTATGATTTAGTACTGAGATAACCAAAGATAAAGTTATACTTAAATGGGGTAATGTTAATGCTCCTTAAAGGTATCTACTGTCATAGTTTATAAATCAAGCAAATAGGGACTGCATCCTTCTTCTGATGACTGATGGAAGCGGCAGCAGTAGATATGTTAAGGTCTTCTCAGGCTAAGCACACAATGTGACACTTCACTTCTTGTCATCATCATAACAACTGTCTACTCAGGTAAAGTATCACCCCAAACATATGTGTCTTATTAACTGTAGCGATGAGTAGACTAGGTGGGACCTGTGGTCTATCATGCTCTGGCTCACACAAAATTATGAGGGCCAATAGCTCCCATAGTTTTGTGCCAGCAAATCCCTACCAATCAGGACTTCCCAGTCAAGTTCACCGTGATCTTGCAGGGTCAACCTGGTGTTGAGAGATAATTCTCCATGGGTCTCTTGAGTTTCTGTACATCTTGCGAGCAGAGGCACTGACTGTTCCAGACTGTCTTTGCAAGGATGACTGCACAGTGAACAGCCTTGGAAGACAGAGAAAGTGTCTCCCTCCAGAGCAAAGAGCAGGCATGTTCACTGCCCAGTACAATAAAGATAATATCTTTCCCCAGAGCAAAGGACAGGCATACTTATGCCTACAATAAAAGACTCGGATTACTCATCTAGTAGAGTATTGTGATCTTCTCATTAAACATGAGAAAGAAAAATATTTCAATGGAGTATTTCATTTGCTCAACCCTCTGTCCTGATGACCAACTGACATTTTGATATAAGACACACTTAACTTGTTTCAAATGAAATACCAACTACCATATCAGTGGTAGAATAAGCCAAGTATGGTTTTGGCAAACGGCTCTGCATCCTCTGAGACATGATGAAAATCAGTAGCATTAAGCATTAAAAAAAAAAAAAAAGGTTACTGAATGGAAGGCCTGAGATCTTTGCCTTACGTTGAGTCCAGATTGGAAGGTTATAGTAGGTTTCTCTGAAAAAAGAAAAGTTTGGCAGCAACTGCCATAAGCCTCAACCATTTAGTAATATTTCAAATAGTGGTTACCTTTTTGAGGAGAAAGGGAGAGAAAAATCTTAATCATGTATGGTCTTGATAGCTTGTAAACGTTTTTAACGTTTTTTTATTGAGTTATACAAACTTTTTTTTAAATCAGAGAACTTCACAGCTTTCACTTGCATTACTGCTTTTCCTAACCTACTGGAATAACAAGCCTTGAAGAGATTAATACATTTGTTTTAACTGCTTTACTTACAGTTTTCTGGCTTGGATCCCAACTCTTCTACTGATTGCATGCTGTGAATCTCAAATCCTTCAGGGTATTCTGCCTTATTGATCGTCTTATTATCCACATAAATGATATGTTTAACACAGTTAATATCTAACAATGCAGTCTGTTGAGCAGAAAGAAAATCCAGTTATTAAATATGGGTATGCAATAAACTCAATTCTTGAATATTCTCTTATGCTGTCAAACACTACCATGAATTAAAAGAAAATTTCATACTTACCTTAAGTTTACTTTCCAGAAGTTCAACACTAGTAATCAGATAGGTAGCCTCAGATTCATTTAACCCGTGAACTACAGCTTCTTTGCCAAGTGTGGCATATAAAGTCACAACTACATAATAAAAAATGAACACAAAAGTTAAATGATAAACATTTCTTAGATATATTATTTAAGTCAACTTTTAATGACAGATATACTCACAGATGCAAAGACATTTTATAATCTAATTTGATTTCATAGTCTCTGCTATTACCCTTCAACCTTGCCTCAAACTTCCTGGTAGTCACAAATCTTTCTTACAAATTTTCGGGATTCTAACTTTTTAAAACTAAAGAAACCCAGAAATACTGGAAGTGCCACAAACTGGGCAAAAATCATCAGTCAATTCAGTTTCTCAAGGCCAATAGGTTCTGGCTGAACACTTGCTGGGAAAACAAGAGGATCTCAGGACAATTTCACATGTAAGCAAAGCCCACTCTCTCCCCCTCCAAAAACACCAGGCACTTACGAGGAAAGTTGTACTTAAAGCAGGTCTGTGCTGCAATCATCCATTCAGCCCTTGTCTCACAGAAAATGGCAATAGTGCTCTTTGGTTTCAGTCCCAATGCAGCGAGTCCACTACCAAAGTTATTCACTCTGCGGTTCACTTCGAGATAGTTCATCCATTTATAATTCCCAAGAATTAACTGTTAAAGTGAGACATTCTGTAATATTAGCATATGTACTCAAACAAGCAATTGACATACTATTCAAAGTGTAGAACTCTAAAAATACCCTTAAGTGAATTACACAGATGCTGTGAGCACCTTCTGAGAATTAGTTACGGACACTATAATGGAATGCCAGCATGTTTTAAATGCACTTGATTTATAATAAAGTGTACCTTCCCCTTTAAAAACAATAGGAAGCACAAAAATGCTTTACCTTCTTAAAAACCTTTCCATTTGGCTGCATTTCATTTTCTTCACTTAGGATTTCCCTGGTCCCCAGGCTGTCCTTCTTCCCAAACTTGGATACGGCATGATCGAATAATTTATCCAGGGTGTCTGCTCCAGGGATGTCTATGACAGCTAGTGAGTCGAAGTGCGTGACAGAGCGATACGGACTTCCAGGTTTGTCTGAGGTGGGCTTAGCTTTTATTCTCTTTGCCATAGCGTTTTTCTTCTTGGCATTGGTAAGAAAATACCACGGAATAAATACAAGGGCACTGTATATTGTTATTAACAAGTGGATAGGCAGCAAAATAATGGTGAGCACATTTTGCTTAAGTTTCATAGTGGCAAGGCTTCTAAAATGGTGTTTATTTCTTGTTATTCTTTGGCTTCAGAAAGCCTGATTTTGCTGAAGAAGGCAATAATGGAAGCAGTAGTAAGAGTAGCAGAAGAGTCAAGGCAGTTCAATTTTAATGATACAGATAAGAGTTAGTAATCTTTGGAAGCCGACAATAAAGTACACCTGTAGGTGAAGACAATGAACCAGGCAGAGAGCAGGGAAAACAAAACAAAACAAAAACAAAACAAAAGAGTATTAGCAAGTTGATAGACCACCGATTTAAATACTCAGGTCTTTATTAGTTTCTATAATTGATTTGATACAAGAAAGCGGAAATAACTGGTCTGAAAGACTGGCATTTTCCAGTTTTAATCATTATGGCCATAAATTTTAAATTTAATTTTTATAGGTTTTTAGGTATACTACACACCACTCTATAAGTCAGTCGTGTAACACTTATAGTGCCTATATGAGTGCAGGCATGTGGTATTTAAGTTTGGCTAAACTTTGGGAGAGTAGTGAATACCAATATTTAGGTTCCTCTTAAATATGTATATGTAAACTGGACAGCTTTAAATAGGATTAGGTTTTGTTTCCAAAAGAGAGAAAAAAATCCACCAATTTCGGTTTATTTCTCAAAGATCAAACCAGAAATATTATTCTGAGTTCTTCTTTAAGATAATTTCTTGGTAATGCTATTCACTACCTCCTATCCCCCAAATTGGAGCAATACAGTCATAAAATCATTTCCTACCTGCCCACTTTTGTGCTCAAAATTGCACTAGTTGCCTTGGAGTGGTAGTATTAAGTCCAAAGTAGTGTAAGTCCTGGCCCTTGCTCATTACGAGTTAACACTTGTGAGGCCATCAGCACACAAGATAGATCCAGTGTTTTTCAAACTTTGTTTGCAGGAGAAGGTGGCAGCAAAACCATTTCTTCAAATAAACACTCGTGCAGACTTCCCATATATAGACACTAAAGTGGAATTGCTCTGGCTGAAGCAGGGATTGGGGGTGCCCAGAGTCCCACCCTGGACTTCCGGGAACCCCACTCCCAAAGTGACCACTGGACCCTTTCCGATGAAAAGCCTGTGGAAATACCTAAGTGCTATGGTGTGCAGTGCAAGCAATAAATGCGATAGCAGTTCAGAGCAAGTGCAAAATGGTCCACAGTTACTAGGGGAGGCTTTGTGGAGATTAGACTTAAGCTGGACCTTATGTCAGGGATCTGGAAACAAAGGAGAAAGAATGGAGGTCATTCTGGGCTGGGGAACCACATGATAAAAGATAAAGAGGTAGAAATGAAAGGACTTTGGGAGAGGAGAGACTGCCAAAAAACAGGACACTCACCTGAGTGGGGCACAGAGTACTCGCTGGCTAAACAGGCCACAGTAGTACAGGGTCTGACAAATCAGGCAAAGTAGTTTTGATTTGATTTGACAGGAAACTGGAGGCCACTGCAGGTCAGAAAAAACAGTGCCAAATGGAAAGGAACTGCAGAAACAGCCTCAGGGAGAATAATGTCTCTCCGGGAGCTTGCCTTCAGCTGAGAAAGCTATTTTGGAGAGTGGCAGTGTATTTCTACTACAAAAATTAAAATATTAGTTCACTTTGAGGAGACAAATTGAAGTGCATCCTTCTGCAACTCTTGTGGAAATGGACTACTGACCCCAAGAGAGTTGTGCGTTTTTACACCAACTACTATAAAATGGTAGCTTAATCCTTAATCCTGCCTCTGCTTTTGTTCATGTCCTTCAACTGAGTGTGGTGAAATGAGCAAGAAACTACAGGTGAAAAGGCCTGGGTTTCAGACCCCATCTCTGTCACTGACTGGCTGTGTTAACCTTGGGCAAAACAATCTGTCTGAGCTTAGGATCTGACTAGATCAGTAGCCCTTAAGTTCCTAGAGGTGATGGGCCCCTTTCAGAATCCAATGAGAACTATGAACCCAGTTCCCCGCAGAAAGATATGCAAAATGGTATACACAAATTCAGGGGATTCCTGAGTTCCCTGGAATCCATCCATGAACACCAAAGGGTGACACCACGCTTACACTAAAAATTTCTGGCCTAGATGATTTCCTGGGGCCCTTCCAACTTTAATTTTATGATTTACTATACCTAGAAATTGCTTTCTCAGTCTCTTTGACAAGTCTGGTCATTCATTTTTTCAAGATAAGGTACATCAAGTGTCTATCATAGTGCCTGATCCTCAATATGCAAGATTCCCCCTAACAATCCTCTCCTCCATCAGACATTCCATGACTACCCAAATCCTTGATAATCTTTCCTTTTTCTAATTTCCCACATCACTTGAAATGTCTACCACTCATTCTGATCCTTGATTATACCATCATTTTTAAACATCTGAGCACCTAAGTATAGAGCACAGACCAGGAGTTCTCAACCCTATCAAACCCAACACCTCTTTGATATAACAAATACTTTATAATATTCCTTTATACACCTTAAAGGATAGTCACAGATGATAGTCTCAGATGATAGTCTACCTACACACACAATTTTTTAAAATAATTCTTTACTGGTAATATAAAGAAGTACTGAAAGGAAATCAATTCAAAATAAATACTTATTTCAATATGTAAATTATCAGGGACAATACCAGAAGTACCACCTCAGGCTCACCCTTGGGGCTGAAGAAGTAGAAGACAGCTTTTGAAGGGCTTACAATCTAGCTAGATTTAAACTGTATTGTATGTGTTCAGTCATTCATGTTGTTACATACACTTAATCTTTTAAACAGATTTGCCTTAAGTCTTGGAGGTAGGGAAACATCTACTTAATCCTTGTAGTACAGAGACACATAAACACACACACACACACACACAAACACACACACACACACAGAGTACACAAGGCTCAAAGAACATTCAGGTAAAGAGAGATCAGAGAGGTCATTTAGTCCAGAAGTTTTCTAATTCTTTCTGGTGGTACTGGGGGCAGGGGGCGAGGCATGGCTCATTCATTTGAATAAAATCTTCTGTGGACGTGAAAACACAAGTACAGATAAAAGCAAAAGCCAGAGTTGCTTTGGTGGGGGCACACTGGAACCTCCATTTCAGCTGAATATTTGAGCCACTGATATTGTCTGATCTTTCATCGCAAAGAGAAGCAAATGTGTGACAGTACAAACTGTAACCAAGGCCTGTCCGCAGTGTTACATCCAGCCTATTGATACATTCATTAAAAAAAAAAAAGATTTGAACACCTACTATGTGTAAGTTCTGAGCACTTAACACAAAGATGAGTAAAACATGCTCTCAATCCTTTATATGCACGTGTGCATGTACATATGTGTCCATATGTATGGTAGGGTGCAGGGAGATGAGTTCACAAATATATACAGTAGAATATGATAGATCCCATCCAAGAAACAAGAACAAAACACTAAAGGTATTCAAAAGAGGGATGAGATTACATCCAGTTTTGGGGGGAAAAAAAGAGGGAGGAAGGAGAACCATCCAGAAAGGTTTCACAAAATAGCACAGTATTTGGAGTCGGTATGAAGGATGGATATGTTTTCAAAAGGAGAGGACAAAGATTGGGAAATGAGGACAGTCCTCATGGACTGGGGAATGGATGGGGGCAGAACTGCAGGATGTATCAGAAAACAGCAAGTAGAGTAGCAGACGCTTTCGAGCTTTCTGTGTAAAGTGCTGTTCCCCTTTTATGATCTAAGTCAATGGGAAAATTGAATTATTTCAGAGTCAACGTTACTAGAACACCACTATACTATAAGAGACACGTGTATGATGATTTGGCAACTCAAGACTAAGCACCCTGCTATTATGTTAGGGGAAAATGAATTGTTCTCTAAAGAAGAGAAAGTCTGATATCCTGGGTGGTAAATGGACTAAACAAAGTTAGGAGGCCTGGCTTCTAACCTCAGCGTCTGCTCCTATGTGTGACTTCGGATGAGATATATGACCTCTCACCTAAAAGCTCTGTACCAGTGGCATTGTGTGTAAAACAGGAATACCGCTTGTGTTATCTACTTCATGGCACTGTTGGGAGAATCCTTCATCTGATCCAGCTTCAGTTTCACGAGCATTAATAATCAGTTCCTGGAATACACTTTCGACCCACTTGCATCTCTCCCTCTTCGTTGTACTCACTCGGCTAAACCACAAGCTGGTGAAATCCTGTCCGCCACCTAATCTGCACCTCTCCCCATGCAGCTGAATTTGGCTGGAGAAAAACCCAGCTGTGCTGAATGAACCCCTTTAGATCCATGATTGCTCCCTCAAATGGACCCTTGAAGCTGCACAGAAACCATGCTGCGCTGCACTAGGCCATCCACAGGCTTGCTCTCCTGGGGTTACACTTTGTTCTCTCTCTTCAGACCACCGAGGCTCCTCTGCCATCCTCATCCTCAGCTGCTGACCTGGCTTACCATTTGGCTGAGAAAACTAAAACCGTCTGAAGAGAACTTCCACAGACTCCCACCAGTGTGTCTCCCCATCTACTCGGATCTGTGGCCACGTGCTCTCTTCTCTCCCGTGACTAGAGATGAACTAGTGATGCTCCTAGCTAAGGCCGACCCCTTCACTTGTGTGTGACACCCCTGTCTAGACCAGAAAGACCTGGCCGCGCCACTCTACTGATTCTTCCCTCTCTCTCCTGCCTCATTAATTTTTCCAGCTCTACTGAATCGGTCCCATCAGCATCCTAACAGGCTATTATTTCTTTCATCTTAAAAACCACTCCCTCTCTTGTTCCTTCTTCTCTGGCTATGGCCCCATTTCTTCTCCTTCTCTGTAGAAGGAGAAGCGTTGTCTCTGTGCTCTGTCACTCAGTTCCCTCCTATTTTCTCTTGAACCCACTACGCTCCTTTCCCCTCTACCATTCCACAAAACTGTTCTGATCAAGTTCACTGATGACTTCTACGTTGTCAGATCCCAAGGTCAATTAAAGCTCAGTCCTCATCCCCTTTGACCCACTACCAGCCTTGAGCCCCGTTGACCCCTCTTTTCCTGCTAGAAACTTCTTCACTTGGCTTCCAGTAGACCCCATTCTTCAGGTTTTCTTCCGATTTCCCTGGCCATTCCTTCTCCATCTTCTTTGCTGCTTCTTCCTCATCTCCCTGACCTCTAAATGCTATAGTGCTCAGTCCCTGAACCTTTTCTTTATCTATGCTCACTCCCGTGGTGATTGATCTCATTTAGTCTCACAGCTTTAATTAGCATATATATGGTGATGACTCTCAAAATGTCCCCCCTTAGCCTGGAGGTCTCCCTTAGGCACCAAGGTTTGTATGTCCAACTGTTTCCTCAACAGATCCATTTAGATATCAGTTTCATATTCAAATTTAATACATATGTTGAAAATTGAGCCACTGATCGTCCTCCCAGAAACCTAGCACACCCAGTCTTGCCCCTTTCTGTAGTTCCAGTTGCTTTGACCAAAAGCCTTCGATGACCAGATTCACTTTCACTCCCCTCTCTTTCTCACACATTCCACACCCAATTCAACAGCAAATCCTACCAGCTCTACTTACAAAACAGATGTCAAATTCAACTACTTCTCACCACCTCTACTACTACCATCCTGGCTCAAGCCACTATCCTCTCTCACCTGGATAAATGCAATAGCCAATCTGATCTCCCTGCTTACACCTTTATAATAAATTCTAAACTCAGCAGCCAGAGTGCTCTAGTTCAAAGTGCAAGTTAGATCATACCATTCCTCTGCCCAAAACCTTTCAAAGAATCCCCATATGACTCATTCAGAAATACAGTCCTTACTCTGACCTAGGAGATGGGATCTGTCCTCCACCTCAAGTTTCCATCTTCATCTCCGACACTTTTCCCTGCCTCATTCTGCTACCGCCCCACTTGTTCCTTGCTGTTTCTGGGACACACCAAGCATGACCCTGCCTCAGGGCCCTTGTACATGCTATTCTCTTTGCCTGGAATGTTCTTCTAAGATACCTGCACAGCTTATTCTCTCACCTTCTTTTTGTCTTTACTCAAATATCACCTTCTCAGTGAGGCCTTCTCTAGCCACTCCAAAATCGAACCCCAAGACCTCCTATCCCTTTCTTGCTTTATTATTCTCCTTAGTACTTGTAACTACTATGTCATATGCTTTATTTTTCATGTTTATTATGAATGCCCCCATTAGAACATAAAAGCTCCATGAGGCAGAGAGTTTATTGTTTGCTGCTGAACCCTCCTACAACAGTACCTCTGTGTGTTAACTGTTCAATAAACTTGTTGACTGAAATAAGAATGGACATGGAGGGACTTCCCTGGTGGTCCAGAGGTTAAGAATCCGCCTGCCAATGCAGGGGACACAGGTTAGATCCCTGGTCCGGGAAGATCCCATATGCCGCAGGGCAACTAAGCCCGTGCGCCACAACTACTGAGCCTGCGCTCTAGAGCCCATGAGCCACAACTACTGAGCCCACGTGTCACAACTACTGAAGCCCGAGTGCCTAGAGCCCGTGCTCCGCAACAATAGAAGCCACCGCAATGAGAAGCGTGCACACTGCAATGAAGAGTAGCCCCTGCTCGCCGCAACTAGAGAAAGCCCGTGAGCAGCAATGAAGACCCAGCACAGCCAAAAAAAAAAAAAAAAAAAAAGAATGGACATGGATTGCTCTGAAACTATAAAGTAAAAATGGACGTAAGTGCAATAGCCGGAAGACAACCAACCTTAGTCATCTTTTTAAAAAATCACTTGTCCATGCCAACACTCTAGGAAATGGTATACTCTTAAAAGTCCCTGGTAATTAATTTGAACATGTGTTTAGTTGCTCGAGAGAAAATATGAAACTGGAAAAACTGCCTGTTACATGGAGGGAAAAGTTGTTATAAAAGCAAGAGGGTTATAGAATTTTTACTATGTGCTTTTTCACGGATGCCTTTCAGAGAGGAATGCTGTCCTGCCATGTATGAAGAGAAATACTGCTGTCCCACCAGGAGGACATAAACTCTGAGTTGCGCTTCCTTGAAATCAAGTGATGCATTTGTATTTCAGCTGTAAAAGGGAAGGGCATCAGCTTCAGTGAGGGGATAACTAATCATTCCTGTTGATGTTCAGCATTCTATATGAGAATCAGATTAATAACCACTTACTGAGCCTGTACTAGGAGCTAGGCACTGTGCTCAGTCCTTTAGATACATTATTTCATTTAGTCCATCATAAAACCCTTTTGAAGTAATACCCTGATGACATAGCTGATGATATAACAGTCTCAGACAGATCATTTGCCCAAGTTAACACAGCTAAGTAGGGATTTGGACCCAGGTCTATCTGATTTTAAAGTCCATACTTTTAGCTGTACTGTCTGTGATCTTGGTCATACTGGTATAATCTAAATGGGTGAGAGTGACAAACTTTGTATATGAAAAAAATCCTGATGACAACTTTGAGCACTGATCTGCCCTACAGCTTAAGTCATTTTTATAGGGGAAAAAAAGCCCTTTAGGTGTCTAGTAAGTCCTAGAAGTGTAAGTGAAAATCAGATGCAATTTTTTTTATTTTGAGGTCAAGTTTAATGTTAAGTATTTCATTCCAGTTACTTCAAACGCTCTGAGATAGTTAGGTTAAACACAAAAAGCATTAGTAATACATTGAGCTCCAGTACACAAAGTAAACAAACACTACATACTGATTAAAGTCTGAATTTAAAAGAAATCATCTCTCCCAGCAGCATGTGACACAACACCCATTTAAGAATTAAAGAGAAAAACTAATAAACTGAAGTCAATGCCAAGACACTTTTTTTCAAAAGTTTTATAAAACAGACTAAACCAAGCAAGGATGCACACATCTACCAAGCTGAAACACGTGGTAGGGCAAATTAACTTAATCTGTCCTTGATATAACACTTTATGAAAACATAAAAAATATAAACTTGATAATCAATGATTAACTATGTCAGTGCTACTTTAAGAAATCACATTTTCAAATCATACATCACCTAAGGGTAATTTAAACACCAAATAAAGAGATAATTTGCCTTCTGAAAAGGATAAGCTGTATTCACTAAACTTTAAATCAAAAAATTATTAAAAAATCCAAGAGATTAAACAGGTAAGCATACCAGTTGCACTTTAAAAGAACATACTCCTACATAGATATTACATCACCAAGACTTCTGTAAAGGGCTGGGGTGCTTTTTTTAAAAATCCTATTTTCTTTCACACACTATTAAAAAGCTCCAAATGATCTTAAAACATATAGGAGAAAGCTCATATACATGTTAAAGAAACTGGTTGCCTTTGGTTCATGAAATCAAATTTTACAGAAGCTACATTACAATATAATTCACTTTATATTTTAATATTAAAACTTTTAACATTAAAACATTTGTAGACAAATTACTTATTTAGTCATTTTCTTACAAAGTGGCTAAATAAGTCACTACAACTCAGCTACCTGTCCACCATGATGTGAAACCGTATCATGGTAGAGAACAAAAAAAAAAACCTCACTCTGCTCTTATACCTTATAAGTGAGATTAATAAAAGAACTCAAAGACTGATAAATCTATTGAAGACTGAAATCTTACAGCCATTCAGTCAACTTTTAACACTAAAACTAAAACATTAAAATTAACATTTTAACATTAAAACTTTTTAAATGTTAATATTTTAAGAAAATAAAAGTCATTAAGAGTAGCTAGCAGGATCTTTTGATATCAGGCAGTCTACAAGACTGAATAATCATGTGAAATATACGTCCATCTGCCCCTTGTAAGTCTCATCTGACTCAAAGTTAGTAAGCCAATATAATAAATATGAAATAGCTTATACAAGCCAACTTTTAACCCAGTATACAGTAATTATAATAAATACATTTGAAAACTGAAAAAGGCAAACCAAAAACACCTAGGGTGAATATATAGATGCTCTCTAACACCACATTGCACCTGTGCCTAGCTACTTTGACTAGGAGTGTCTCACAACTATGACTGATCTTTGGGTGTGTCTCTAACAAGATGAACCGAACCTGTTTACTTCATTACCTGGACAGGTATTAACTAGTGAAGTCGCCACCCTGCTAGTCTCTTCCCAGCTTTCCCCAGCAAAGAAGGCACCTCAGCTGCCATGTTGAAGATGCTCTTTCTTGTTCTAGCACATGTTCCCTCCCATAACACCTTAAGAACATCCTCAGCATTCATTCATCAGATAATGCTTTTTCTAGGTCATTGGATAGTATATAATTGGGACCCTACTCACATGTGTTAAAATGAGATCTAGTATGTTGAAATGAGATCTAGGAGCCCACGTTGTGCTTCTGCACTTCACACACACTGTGTATAATTACATATCTCTTCCTCATTTTAAGTGATCGCAACACTCGATTTTTTTAACATCTTTATTGGAGTATAATTGCTTTACAATGTTTTGTTAGTTTCTGCTGTATAACAAAGTGAATCAGCTTTATGTATACATATATCCCCATATCCCCTCCGTCTTGCATCTCCCTCCCTATCCCACCCCTCTAGGTGGTCACACAGCACGGAGCTAATCTCCCTGTGTGATGCAGCTGCTTCCCACTAGCTATCTATTTTACATTTGGTACTGTATATATGTCAGTGCCACTCTCTCACTTCGTCCCAGCTAGCTTTCCAAAGTTGAGAGTGGGCTGGATATAATTTAATCCAAAGCTTACATGTAAGGAATTTTGAGGATATATCATGCTAGAAGTGGCACCTACTGACAAAGCATGATGTTACAATCCAACTTTATCAGACATCATGAAAAAGGGGAGACAAACTAAGTTCTAGGAGTTATGTGTTTAGAGAGAAATATAAGGGTTCAGTGCTGTAGAAGGGAAGCAGCCAACACAATGACAATTCCAGTGTTCTACAGCTGCTGCTAAAGAGGATCTGCTACAGGTCCCTGTAGACAAAAGCCTGCTGCTACATTAGACAGCCCATCACACATGGTGTAGACTTTAATTTTGTCTGTAGAGTCTTCCATTTACTGGATATTTTTCCTTTATGATCTTAACATTAGTTAATCAAAAACAACTGGGCTACAGATCTGACCTTTCAAATTAGCTCACAGTTACAAATGCGTTTCATCTGAGTGAGAAATATGCAGACTCTATTGTCATCTTACCTATTTGTTACTCATCTGTCTTCTAGCATCTTATCTACTAATTATAATAAAGTAATACAACTGTGGGCTGCCAACCATGAACTCAGGTTCAAATAAAAATCTGTAACCAGCAGTGATACTTTCCACAGAAGTACCTTTGTGTTATAGGGAGAATTTTGCAACTTATATCTTTTTTGGCCACATGCCCTATCTTCCATCTTTGCTAGAGGAGGGACCAGTTTAATAGGTTGGTCCTCTGCTGATGTTGTTTCCCAGTACTTCACACTGTTAAAAATACGCAGCAATGTAGTCTTAAACCATTCCTTACAAAATGGCTAAAATAAGTCACTACAACTCAGCTACCTGGCCACCATGATGTGAAACTGTATCATGGCAGAAAACAAAACAAAACAAAAAAGCTTCACTCTGCTCTTCAGTAGTAAATATTCCTTATAAATGAGGTTAATAAAAGAACTCAAAGAGTGATAAATCTGTTGAAGGCTGAAATCTTATAGCCATTCAGTCAACTCTTAAATATTAGTGTTGGTAAGAAAAGGGTACAGGTATTCCAAAGACAACGAAACATTCAATACGTATTTTTGTTAACATTATTATTAATTCAAAATGTATTTAAATTATTGACATTATTAATTCAATATGTATTTAAATTATTGACATTGCATTAGTGTGTGCCTGACATTTGAGAAATTAAAGAATTCTTAACTAAAGAAGGAAGCCACATGAAGTCAAATACAAGAAGTCATGGAAAAGGACTCCTAGAGATAATGTCTCCATGGTAGGGATGGGTAATACTTTCCATTCTGTTCTCTCTTCACGTTCATTTGTTTACCTGGCCCATGAGAGCTTCACAAACGTTGAGTGAGGCAAGGGAGATGAGGGAATTAGGTATTTCTGTTTTGAGGTGTATTTGGGGATAGCCAAGGCAGAGCTATGCCAATTGAAGAGGAGTCTCCAAGGTGTCTGCTGACTCCTGAACACAACTGGCCAGATGATCTCACTAAGGCTCCTGGCAACTCCAGCTCTTCACCTTGGTAGTTTTTTCTGTTACACATCTAGATGGACTGCAGGCCAACTACTATAAGTATTTATCTATGTGTGTAGGATGTGTGTGTGTGTGTGTGTGTGTGTGTGTGTGTAGGAGGGGAGGGAGGGAGAGGGAGAGAGGGAGAGAGGGAGGGAGAGAGAGAGGGAGGGAGGGAGGGAGGGAGGGAGGGGGAGAGAGAGAGAGAGAGAGAGAGAGAGAGAGAGAGAGAGAGAGAGAGAGAGAGAGAGAGAGAGAACAGACTCTCTGGATAAATAACTATAGAAGCCTGAATAGTACAGCCCTCACAATTGCACTATGGTCTATTTCCCAAAGGAAACACTAAACTTATTGGTATCTTCTTTGTCAATCATGGGATAGCATGCTGCCTATGTAGCTGAATTCAGGGACAACTAATTCTGGCCTGTTGATGAAAATCTTTGGTCATGTTCAAGATTGTTCTAATGCAGGCTGATCAGTAGACTTTAAGCCTTAGCTTTACAACAACATTGAGTGTTTTGAATTAGCACATAAGAACTACTAGATCTTCTGTTTCAATTTCATAATCTATTATAATGAAAGCAATTCTCAGAAGAGCAGAAATACAAGAGAGGCAGCATTGTATACAGGGCTTTGGTCCTAGCTCAGCAGCTTGCTGAGCTGCACTACCTGGAACAAATTAAATAACCTCCTGTATCTGTACAGTGAGAAAGTTGGATTCAGATTTTAAGATATCATGGACCAATAAAAGTTTTAAAAACAAAGAAGGCAGCAATGACACAGCTGCCATTTTTTTTTTTGGCCAGGTATGGACATAAAAACAAAAAACATAAACCTATCATTTACTATCACCATCATTTCATAAAATACAGAATAGGTCTAACTCCTCAAAATTAGGAGGACATATCTTATAATAAGAAGCAATCCTTTAAATGGAAAAAGTTTAGCTTTAAAAATCTCATGGCCTGTTGTCTTTATTTTCCTCACTTCACCATGGACCAGTAAAAACTCTTCACTGGCGAGGGCACGGGCTAAAGGTCAATGTTTGGGAACACCTGGACTAGGTAATTTTCAAGGTCCAAGGCTCAAACCTAAAATTCTAACTTTAGGTGCTCTGTTGTATTTCTTTCATTCTATATTATAGTCTAGAGTAGATGCCTCAGTGAAGGACAGTATAGATGCTTAGATTTTTGAAGATCAGAAATATATGTAAATCAGTTTGAGAAACAGTAACTAGGATAAGCTTCAATTTACTGGAGAAAATATACACTACTACAGATTCAACTTCATCAAGATTAATGAACCATTCACTGGACACTTACACTTATTAAGCTCATTTTACAGATGAGGAAATTGAGGCAAAGAAAGCTAAATAGCTTGTCAAAGACACACCGCCTCAGTAGCCAGAACTGGAACTCCAATCTGTGACTCCATTTTTTGGTAGTACTCAAAAGAAGAAGATTGTATTTAGATTTTAAGTATCACTTCCCCTTTCATAAGTGAGTGACAGATAGTTTAAATTTTAGAAGTTGCCCAGAGTAAAAAGCTTTCCTATTTTACTTTCCCAAATATTGCCTTTTTAACACAAACATAAATACTGGCAGGGCTTTTCTAATATAAAGAGAGGAAAAATGCCTGTTAGTTTGGTCACTTAGATTTCTCCAAAAGCTGACAAGATTGCAAATTTAGAATTTTTAAAGGACAAATACTTACAGATTTCCTCTTTTTCTCTTAAGAAGAATCCGTGTATCTTTCGTGACTCCAATCTGCAATAAGAGACAACATTTATGTGTATAGTGACATGAGAAAAGATCCCCTTTAAAAAGAAACCTCGGACTTCCCTGGTGGCGCAGTGGTTAAGAATCTGCCTGCCAGTGCAGGGGACACTGGTTCAAGCCCTGGTCCGGGAAGATCCCACATGCTGCAGAGCAACTAAGCCCATGCACCACAACTACTCAGCCTGCGCTCTAGAGCCCACAAACCACAACTACTGTAGCCTGTGCACGCAGAGCCTGTGTTCCGCAGCAAGAAAAGCCACCGAAATGAGAAGCCCACGCACTGCAACAAAGAGTAGCCCCCGCTCGCCACAACTAGAGAAAGCCTGCACACAGCAACAAAGACCCAATGCAGCCAAAAATAAAAATAAATAAAATTTTAAAAATAACTAAATAAAAAGAAACCTCACGTGCTGTTTCACATTACCTGTGCATGATAAACCAGGTACCAAAGGAAAAACAAGAAATGACTAAAAGTCGTGCTATTGGGATCTCACAAAAGTAACTGAGCCTGGCTCTAAGAAACAGTAATCAAAACTCTACAAGTGGGGTTCACCCCAGGAATGCAAGGATTCTTCAATATATGCAAATCAATCAATGTGATACACCATATTAAAAAATTGAAGGGGAAAAACCATATGATCATCTCAATAGATGCAGAGAAAGCTTCTGACAAAATTCAACACCCATTTATGATAAAAACCCTCCAGAAAGTAGGCATAGAGAGAACTTACCTCAACATAATAAAGGCCATATATCACAAACCCACAGCCAACATCCTTCTCAATGGTGAAGAAATGAAACCATTGCCTCTAAGATCAGGAACAAGACAACGTTGTCCACTCTCACCACTATTATGCAACATAGTTTTGAAAGTTTTAGCCACAGCAATCAGAGAAGAAAAAGAAATAAAAGGAATCCAAATCGGAAAAGAAGTAAAGCTGTCACTGTTTGCAGATGACATGACACTATACATAGAGAATCCAAAACATGCTACCAGAAAACTGCTAGAGCTAATCAACGAATTTGGTAAAGTAGCAGGATACAAAATTAATGCACAGAAATCCCTTGCATTCTTATACACGAAGGATGAAAAATCTGAAAGAGAAATTAAGGAAACACTCCCATTTACCACTGCAACAAAAAGAATAAAATACCAAAGTGAGAGAGTGGCATGGACATATATACACCACCAAACATAAAATAGATAGCTAGTGGGAAGCAGCCACATAGCACAGGGAGATAAGCTAGGTGGTTTGTGACCACCGAGAGGGGTGGGACAGGGAGGGTGGGAGGGAGGGAGATGCAAGAGGGAAGAGATACGGGAACATATGTATATGTATAACTGATTCACTTTGTTATAAAGCAGAAACTAACACACCATTGTAAAGCAATTATACTCCAATAAAGATGTTTTAAAAAAAAAGAAAAAACCTAGCAATAAACCTACCTAAGGAGACGAAAGACCTGTATGCAGAAAACTATAAGACACTGATGAAAGAAATTAAAGATGATACAAACAGATGGAGAGATATACCATGTTCTTGGATTGGAAGAATCAACGTTGTGAAAATGACTATACTACCCAATGCAATCTACAGATTCAGTGCAATCCCTATCAAACTACCAATGGCATTTTTCACAGAACTAGAACAAAAAATTTCACAATTTGTATGGAAACACAAAAGACCCCAAATAGCCAAAGCAATCTTGAGAAAGAAAAACGGAGCTGGAGGAATCAGGCTCCCAGACTTCAGACTACACTACAAAGCTGCAGTAATCAAGACACTACGGTACTGGGACAAAAACAGAAATATAGATCAATGAAACAGATAGAAAGCCCAGAGATAAACCCACGCACATATGGTCACCTTATTTTTGATAAAGGAGGCAAGAATATACAATGGAGAAAAGACAGCCTCTTCAATAAGTGGTACTGGGAAAACTGGACAGCTACATGGACCATTATATTTTAGAATGATGATAATCAATTTTAGCCAAACAGAAAATCCTTCATTTTACTCCTAATCAAAAATTATTCTTTTCAATGCTAGAAGAACATATAAATTGTATATCCATGACAACAATGAATATTTCTTTATGTAGTTAAATCTGCAATATTCAGGGGTAAGTTCTTTGTTTCACTTTCTAAGTTTTGAAGCAATGTTTATTTATACTACACCCACTATCTTTACCCTAGCTCAAAGACAGAGTCTAGTTTGAATGTGAAGAGAAATACTTCAACTCTAGCTAAGAATTCTATTATCACACATTCTGTTACTTAACTTCTCCCCTTATAATTAGTATGGTAAATTATGTATATAAATTATATATATATACACACACACACATAGTTTTATCATTAGTATGGTTTTATATATATATGCACACATACACACACAATTTGCATAGCACACATATGTAAATTGTGTGTGTATAAAAATGACAAGTACCTAACCTACAATATAAGTACCAGACTTCACCTGGGATGGGAAGATAAACTACATGCATAGAAATTCCACCCCTTACTTCAAAAGTTGCACACTTTCAGAACTGAAATAGGCTTTAAAATGAGAGTAATGAACTAGTCTCTAAAAACAAACTCTCCCCCCCTCCCCTCCAAATGGACCAAAATAGGGTCTACTTTCTAGAACATTAGGAAAGCATCTTATATGCTTCCCTACACAGCAAAATTAAGAATTTCTTTCTAATCAGTATTGATTAGTTTTACTCTTAAGATGAATGTGGGGCTTCCCTGGTGGCACAGTGGTTGAGAGTCCGCCTGCTGATGCAGGGGACACGGGTTCGTGCCCTGGTCCGGGAATATTCCACATGCTGTGGAGCGGCTGGGCCCGTGAGCCATGGCCGCTGAGCCTGTGCGTCCGGAGCCTGTGCTCCACAATGGGAGAGGCCACAATAGTGAGAGGCCCACGTACCAAAAAAAAAAAAAAAAGATGAATGTGAGAATATTAGAAAACAAAAAAAGGTGCACTATCCCTATCCTTTTGATTACCTTGAATGAAACTAACAACAGTATCAAGAGGGAAAGGCACATTCTTTTTAAAAGCTCTCAATAGAACAACTGCATTTAAATAAGAATTTTTTAAAGCAACAAATATCAAAAATCTACTTGTAAGATCCACCTAAGATATAGCTTGACTATTAGGAAACAACCACTGGGGAAGAAAAATTTTAATAGATGAAAATTGCTGTCACATTGATAATTCTTGACTCAGGACCAACAATCCTTTTTTTTTTGCTTTTTTTAAAATTGTATTTTATTTATTTTTTTATACAGCAGGTACTTATTAGTCATCAATTTTATACACATCAGTGTATGCACGTCAATCCCAATCGTCCAATTCAGCACACAACCATCCCCACCCCGCCGCAGCTCTCCCCCCTTCGTGTCCATACGTTTGTTCTCTACATCTGTGTCTCAATTGCCCTGCAAACCAGCTCATCTGTACCATTTTTCTAGGTTCCACATACATGCGCTAATATACAATATTTGTTTTTCTCTTTTCTGACTTACTTCACTCTGTATGACAGTATTTAGATCCATCCACGTCTCAACAAATGAGTCAGTTTCATTCCCTTTTATGGCTGAGTAATATTCCATTGTATATATGCACGACATCTTCTTTATCCATTCGTCCATCGATGGGCATTTAGGTTGCTTCCATGACCTGGCTATTGTAAATAGCACTGCAGTGAACATTGGGGTGCATGTGTCTTATTGAATTAAGGTTTTCTCTGGGTATATGCCCAGAAGTGGAATTACTGGATCATATGGTAATTCTATTTTTAGTTTTTGAAGGAAACTCCATACTATTCTCCACAGTGGCTGTATCAATTTACATTCCCACCAACAGTGCAAGAGGGTTCCCTTTTCTCCACACCCTCTCCAGCATTTGTTGTTTGTAGATTTTCTGATGATGCCCATTCTAACTGGTGTGAGGTGATATCTCACTGTAGTTTTGATTTGCATTTCTCTAATAATTAGTGATGTTGAGCAGCTTTTCATGTGCTTCTTGGCCATCTGTATGTCTTCTTTGGAGAAATGTCTATTTAGGTCTTCTGCCCGTTTTGGGATTGGGTTGTTTCTTTCTTTAATATTGAGATGCATGAGCTCTTTATATATTTTGGAGATTAATCCTTTGTCCATTGATTCATTTGCAAATATTTTCTCCCATTCTGAGGGTTGTCTTTTCGTCTTGTCTATGGTTTCCTTTGCTGTGCAAAAGCTTTTAAGTTTGATTAGGTCCCATTTGTTTATTTTTGCTTTAATTACCATTACTCTAGGAGGTGAATCAAAAAGATCTTGCTGTGATTTATGTCAAAGAGTGTTCTTCCTATGTTTTCCTCTAAGAGTTTTATAGTGTCCGGTCTTACATTTAGTTCTCGAATCCGTTTGGAGTTTATTTTTGTGTATGGTGTTAGGGAGTGTTCTAATTTCATTCTTTACATGTAGCTGTCCAGTTTTCCCAACACCACTGATTGAAGAGACTGCCTTTTCTCCATTGTATATCCTTGCCTCCTTTGTCACAGATGAGTTGACCATAGGTGCGTGGGTTTATCTCTGGGCTTTCTATCTTGTTCCATTGATCTATGTTTCTGTTTTTGTGCCAGTACCATATAGTCTTTTGTGTGTGTGTGTGTGGTATGCGGGCCTCTCACTGCAGTGGCCTCTCCTGCTGTGGAGCACAGGCTCCAGATGCGCAGGCCCAGAGGCCATGGCTCATGGGCCTAGCCGCTCCGTGGCATGTGGGATCCTCCCGGACCGGGGAACGAACCCACGTCCCCTGCATCGGCAGGCGGACCCTCAACCAATGCGCCACCAGGGAAGCCCCCACATATTGTCTTGATTACTGTAGCTTTGTAGTATAGTCTGAAGTCAGGGAGTCTGATTCCACCAGCTAGGTTTTTTTCCCTCAAGACTGCTTTAGCTATTTGGGGTCTTTGTGTCTCCATACAAATTTTAAGATTTTTTGTTCTAGTTCCGTAAAAAATGCCATTGGTAATTTGATAGGGATTGCATTCAATCTGTAGATTGCTTTGGGTAGTATAGTAATTTTCACAATATCGATTATTCCAACCCAAGAACATGGTATATCTCTCCATCTGTTGGTATCATCTTTAATTTCTTTCATCAGTGTCTTATAGTTTTCTGCATGCAGATCTTTTGTCTCCCTGGGTAGATTTATTCCTAGGTATTTTATTCTTTTTGTTGCAGTGGTAAATGGGAGTGTTTCCTTAATTTCTCTTGCAGATGTTTCATCATTAGTGTATAGGAATGCAAGAGATTTTTGCGCATTAATTTTGTATCCTGCTACTTTACCAAGTTCATTGATTAGCTCTAGCAGTTTTCTGGTGGCATCTTTAGGATTCTCTATGTATAGTATCATGTCATCTGCAGACAGTGACAGTTTTACTTCTTTTCCAATTTGGATTCCTTTTATTTCTTTTTCTTCTCTGACTGCCATGGCTAGGACTGGAAAAACTATGTTGAAAAATTGTGGTGAGAGTGGACATCCTTGTCTTGTTCCTGATCTTAGAGGAAATGCTTTCAGTTTTTCACCATTGAGAATGATGTTTGCTGTGCGTTTGTCGTATATGGCCTTTATTATGTTGAGGGAGGTTCCCTCTATGCCCACTTTCTGGAGAGGTTTTATCATAAATGGGTGTTCAATTTTGTCAAAACCTTTTTCTGCATCTATTGAGATGATCATATGGTTTTTATTCTTTAATTTGTTAATATGGTGTATCACATTGATTGATTTATGTATATTGAAGAATCCTTGCATCCCTGGAATAAATCCCACTTGATCATGGTGTATGATCCTTTTAATGTGTTGTTGGATTCTGTTTGCTAGTACTTTGTTGAGGATTTTTGCACCTATATTTATCAGTGGTATTGGTCTCTAATTTTCTTTTTCGGTAGTATCATTGTCTGCTTTTGGTATCAGAGCGATGGTGGCCTCATAGAATGAGTTTGGGAGTGCTCCTTCCTCCACAATTTTTTGGAAGAGTTTGAGAAGGATGGGGGTTAGCTCTTCTCTAAGTGTTTGATAGAATTCACCTGTGAAACCTTCTGGCCCTTGACTTTTGTTTGTTGGAAGATTTTTAACCACAGTTTCAATTTCATTACTTGTGATTGGTCTGTTCATATTTTCTATTTCTTCCTGGTTCACTCTTAGGTTATACCTTTCTAAAAATGTGTCCATTTCTTCCAGGTTGTCCATTTTATTGGCATAGAGTTGCTTGTAGTAGTCTCTTAGGATGCTTTGTATTTCTGCAGTGTCTGTTGTAACTTCTCCTTTTTCATTTCTCATTTTGTTGCTTTGAGTCCTCTCCCTCTGTCTCTTGATGAGTCTGGCTAATGGTTTATCAATTTTGTTTATCTTCTCAAAGAACCAGCTTTTAGTTTTATTGATCTTTGCTATTGTTTTCTTTGTTTCTATTTCTTTCTGCTCTGACCTTTATGATTTCTTTCCTTCTACTAACTTTGGGTTTTGTTCTTCTTCCTCTACTTCCTTTAGGTGTAAGGTTAGATTGTTTATTTGAGATTTTTCTTGTTTCTTGAGGTAGGCTTGTATTGCTATAAACTTCCCTCTTAGAACTGCTTTTGCTGCATCCCATAGGTTTTGGATCGTCATGTTTTCTTTGTCATTTGTCTCTAGGTATTTTTTGATTTCCTCTTTGACTTCTTCATTGATCTCTTGGTTAATTAGTAACACATTGTTTAGCCTCCATGTGTTTGTGTTTTTTTACATTTTTTCCCTGTAATTCATTTCTAATCTCACAGTGTTGTGGTCAGAAAAGATGCTTGATATGATTTCAATTTTCTTAAATTTACTGAGGCTTGATTTGTGACCCAAGATGTGATCTATCCTGGAGAATGTTCTGTGTGCACTTGAGAAGAAAGTGTCATTTGCTGTTTTTGGATGGAATGTCCTATAAATATCAATTAAATCTATCTGGTCTATTGTGTCATTTAAAGCTTGTGTTTCCTTATGTATTTTCTGTTTGGGTGATCTGTCCATTGTTGTAACGGAGGTGTTAAAGTCCCCCACTATTATTGTGTTACTGTCAATTTCCTCTTTTATAGCTGTTAGCAGTTGCCTTATGTATTGAAGTGCTCCTATGTTGGGTGCATACATATTTATAATTGTTATATCTTCTTCTTGGATTGATCCCTTGATCATTATGTAGTGTCCTTCCTTGTCTCTTGTAGCATTCTTTATTTTAAAGTCTATTTTATCTGATATGAGTATTGCTACTGCAGCTTTCTTTTGGTTTCCATTTGCATGGAATATCTTTTTCCATCCCCTCACTTTCAGTCTGTATGTGTCCCTAGGTCTGAAGTGGGTCTCTTGTAGACAGCATATAGATGGGTCTTGTTTTCGTATCCATTCAGCAAGCCTGTGTCTTTTGGTTGGAGCATTTAATCCATTCATGTTTAAGGTAATTATCAATATATATCCTATTACTATTTTCTTAATTGTTTTGGGTTTGTTTCTGTAGGTCCTTTTCTTCTCTTGTGTTTCCCACTTAGAGAAGTTCCTTTAGCATTTGTTGTAGAGCTGGTTTGGTGGTGCTGAATTCTCCTAGTTTTTGCTTGTCTGTAAAGCTTTGATTTCTCCATCGAATCTGAATGAGATCTTTGCCGTGTAGAGTAATCTTAGTTGTAGGTTCTTCCCTTTCATCACTTTAAGTATATCATGCCACTCCCTTCTGGATTGTAGAGTTTCTGCTGAGAAATGAGCTGTTAACCTTCTGGGAGCTCCCATGCATGCTATTTGTCATTTTTCCCTTGCTGCTTTCAATAATTTTTCTTTGTCTTTAATTTTTGCCAATTAGATTACTATGTGTCTCGGCGTGTTTCTCCTTGGGTTTATCCTGTATGGGACTTGCTGCACTTCCTGGACTTGGGTGGCTATTTCCTTTCCCATGTTAGGGAAGTTTTCAACTATAATCTCTTCAAATATTTCCTCTGGTCCTTTCTCTCTCTCTTCTCCTTCTGGTGCCCCTATAATGCAAATGCTGTTGCATTTAATGTTGTCCCAGAGGTCTCTTAGGCTGTCTTCATTGCTTTTCATTCTTTTTTCTTATTCTGTTCCGCAGCAGTGAATTCCTCCATTCTGTCATCCAGGTCACTTATCCGTTCTTCTGTCTCAGTTATTCTGCTATTGATTCCTTCTAGTGTAGTTTTCATTTCAGTTATTTTATTGTTCATCTCTGCTTATTTGTTCTTTAATTCTTCTAGGTCTTTGTTAAACATTTCTTGCATCTTCTAGATCTTTGCCTCCGTTCTTTTTCCGAGGTCCTGAATCATCTTCACTATCATTATTCTGAATTCTTTTTCTGGAAGGTTGCCTATCTCCACTTCATTTAGATGTTTTTCTGGGGTTTTATCTTGTTCCTTCATCTAGTACATAACCCTCTGCCTTTTCATCTTGTCTATCTTTCTGTGAATGTGGTTTTTGTTCCACAGGATGCAGGACTGTAGTTCTTCTTGCTTCTGCTGTCCGCCCTCTAGGACCAGCAATCTTATGATTCTGATTTTAGAAAATGTTTTGGACAAATCGATTGCATAATATCAAACGCTGGACTTACCAAATCTCTTCCTTCCAAGTTTACTCAAGCTGTATGGTGATACATGAGTGATTCCAAATTCACAAGGCCTTTACTAAAATACTAAAGAACTGAATAATAGTTGAAAGAAGTATTTGTTAATTTAAGAGAACTTGACCAGAAATTACTGCTGTGTAACAAACCAAATGTTCCAAAAACTTGGACAATTTTTGCCAGAAGTTATATTTTGTTTTCGAAGGCAGGACTCAATAAATATACATACCGAAAGCACTAACGTAATGAACAATAAGCACTCGTGAAGCAATATTTTTTTATTAATTTTTATTGGAGTATAGTTGCTTTACAATTTTGTGTTAGTTTCTGCTATACAGCAAAGTACAGTTATTGAAGCAATAATTTTAGAAGAAAAGTATTAGCATTTTCCTCTACATTAAAGATGAGATTGACAAACTACTTGAAAAGGGAAAATATATTTTTAGAAACACAGACAGAGCTAAAATATGGCCTGTTTCAACAATTCTCAAAGTATCTGGGGCTGCCAGTTCGTTGTCATACTACTGTTTATAATATTACATCCCCCACTTTCATTTCTGCCAGGAATAATTTTTATTTGCTGAAACAGACAGCAATGCACTGGGGATCCATCAAAAGTAGTGCCAATTAAGAATAAAGAAATTATTCATTGTTCCCAAATGTATACAGAAAGGCACTTTTTATCCTGTTGACAGAAGTGTAAATTGATACAAGCTTTATAGAAAGCAATTTGGCAATAGGCATCTGGACGCTTGAAGTCATACATAACTCATGACTGAATAATTTCACTCTCTACTTCTACGAATATCCTAAGGAAATAGTCCGAGATGCACACACACAAAAAAAAATGTAGACAATAGTCACCATTGTGATATAAATAACAGAAAAACTAGAAACAACATCAAATGCCCAAGAGGAGATTGGTAAAATAATGATGTATCCTTATGATTGAATACGACACACTCATCAAGTGCAGTGTTGTCAAAGATACTTAAGGATATGAGAAAACAGTCAAGATATATGAAGTGAAATTGGTTTAAGATGCAAATTAACCAAATATATGCAGGCTACAATCTGAAATGTTAATCTCTGGGTTGTAGAATTATAGGTGACTTTTAGTTTTGTCCTTCTGTTTTTCTCTACATTTTCTAAAACTTCTGCAGTGAACATATTACTTTTATCATTCAACACATAAGTAGAAAACATAGCACCACTCTCAACTAATTCTAGCTTGTGTCTGTGTATATATGTATGTGTTGATAAGTGACAATGAGTATGGCCCTTAAGGCATTTGGCCCTATTCACGTGGTGAAGAAATGCTACAAAAGGAGCCAAAAGTTGACTTCAACCTCACTACGTGACACTTCTGTTTTTAAACTAGACTCAAAGTAAAATAAACTTCTTTCGCTCATGTAATATGATCTATGAAGTGAGATAAAATGAGTGGGTTTTTTTCTTGCTATAACTACAATGTTTCCTAAAGCTAAGCATCCCCGTGGTACCCTCTGTCAAAATGTGACTAACAAAAATTGACTACTACTGGCAAGTGAATAGACAATATCAAAAAGCCAGATAATCATGAGGGGTTCCATACAGATAGAAATTCTGTATCAATAATTTCCTTAAAGCCCAGAGTTCCACTCACTTATCCTATTAAAACAAACAGGAACTCAAATGCCAGATGATACCAGCATAAGATTTAATAGGTATGAGAAGAGTCATACTGGCACTCCTCTGCCCCATAAGGAAACCATTTTTCAGCTAACCAGACCCAGGCCCCTAACGGGAATTGAGGCCTCCCAGATGAAGGAGTCATGGGCAAAAGGCACCAACTGGGTATCCCTTCTTTGCTTACCACACAGGTGATGAGAGGGACGGTGAAGGGAGGGGATTTCAGAAGTCAGCTCTCCATCAGTACCCACTTGTTTACAACCTGAACTCTGGGACCAACTACTCAGAACTTTAGAGGATATCATCTTACCTAAGAATGTCTTGCTTCAGACGTTCCAATCAACTGTGGTATCAGCTTACTAATGTGTACTAGCTGACTTCAAAAAGCAGTAGGAGGCAGAAAAGGCTGAATCATTTCTTTCCCTCAAAGTTTTCATTTCAAAATGTTTCAGGCAACAGTAAAGTATCATTAAGTAATCTCACTTCCTGTAAGGCCCACACAGCTCTGTGTCCTGCAGTAACCTCAACAGGGCCTAGCAGCACCAAGTTCACAATGCTCAAAATTCTAAAAGGAACCCAGCTGCTACACATACAATTCCACTGCAATATACGATAATACATTTACTGGAAAATTAATGGTTTTACTCCAAAGTAAAGGGAAAGCTACCTGTGGCTGCTGGTTACCTCAATCGGGTTGAGCCAGTGCTTCTGAAGCTAAGCTCACAAATTTGAGCTCTATGTGAATTGGTTTAAACAAGGGTAATCACATTTCCCAGCTTGCCTAGGTCTGTCCCCTGGTTTACACATGTTGTCCCAGAGTAATTCTTATCAGAGTGTCCCCCCGCCTTTTTGCAAAAACATCCCTAAAGATGACCCTAGTAATAACCCTAACTCTGGTCGCATGGAGAACAAGGCAAGAATGTGTGGCTACATCAGCAAAAGCCTACCTTCACTACAGGAAAGACACTTCCAAGTACTAAGTCCTGACTGAATCCACAGTCATATACAAATGGGAAAATAAATGAAACAACCAGCTTTGTGCCATTTCACACACACACACACACAAACACACACACACAACTTTTTATTCCAAGTGTTTCAACGATATCTAATTACAACAATCTTAAATAGTTTATATACAACTGAGTATTTATAACCCAACTTCTAAAATCTAGAATTAAACTTTAATTAATAATTTCAAACTGAAGTCAATTCCTCATCTTACAAAGCACACACTTTTATATTAAGTACGTAAAGGACAAATCAGATCTGTTGTAAGAAAATATCTCCATGAATAGGTTTTTAATTCATATGACTTTTAAAGACTATAGTCCTATTTAAGAAGTTGTGTTTACCCTTTCACTAACTTAACCTAAGTCAGAGAAAAGGATATTGCCAACTTTAGCAAGCAAACAAAAATTCTAGCCTTGCGGGGAATATATACCTTACACTCATTTTTTAAAAATACGACCAATTACAACTTCCCATCTATGATTTTCTGGAAAATATGCGTTAGCAACCATAGAGTTGCATATCAAATGAGGTATTTGATTCCCAATCAATGATAAAAGACTAAAGCAAACCCGAGACTTTCCGGGCTAACCCAGATGCTGTAAGCTTAAGGACTTTTTCACATTATTTATAAGCTCCAGTTCTTGGAAGAGGTTGTACCCAGTACAGCCTAACGTTCAGTTTACTAAGAAAGATTTAACTTGGCCCTTAAAAAGACCACAGATGACAGGATAAGGCGCTATGCTTCATCAAAGGGTAAAGGGGGGAGGGAGCCGGGGAGGCGGGGAGGACAATGAAGCTCCAGTATCTATAACGCAGGGTCCTGCTGAGGTAGTTGTGAGCCAACGTGCTGGAGCCAGACGGCCTGGGTCCAGTTCCTGGCGCTACCACTTACTAGAGTGGGGTGACCTCGGGCAAGTTCTGT
The DNA here is from genome assembly GCF_964165515.1 of Mesoplodon bidens. Classification (NCBI taxonomy): domain Eukaryota; kingdom Metazoa; phylum Chordata; class Mammalia; order Artiodactyla; family Ziphiidae; genus Mesoplodon; species Mesoplodon bidens. The sequence continues at coordinate 45,721,848 of NC_138163.1, read as the reverse complement.
GCCCTCTGTGCCTCATCTGCTACAGCTCTAAAATGGAGGGAATACTACTCCTACCTCCCAGGACTGGTGTGAAACTTATAAATGAGTTGATCTCACAGCTCGAGCCATCACAAACTTCTTTTAGGTTCTCAAAAGCACGAAGCTTAATCTCTCACCTCTGCGTCTAGCACATCCTTTTCTCTCTGCCAAGAACATTCTCTTCTCCCTTTTCCTGGCTTCCTTTAGGTCTCAGTTTGAATGACGCTTCTAAAAAGGCTTCCTTGACCTCCCCGCTTTACGTCAGGTGCCTCTGCTGTTTCCTCTCCCAGCACAGCACCTAAACGCATTCAAGTTTCTGTTCCCCGGCTGGGCTGTAAGCGCTTTAAAGACAGAAGTCATCTCTGTCCCCATCGCTGCTATAATCCCCAGAACCTAGCACAGTACAGGTACACAGTAGGTGCTTACTAAATAGTTCTTGACTTAAATAACAAGTCATACTAAAGAGGAAGGAAACCAAAGAATGATTTCCCAGTTAAATCTTTCACTCTATGTATGTATGCCTCCTCACATCTGAGATACATAGGCGTGCTTCCACTCATACACTGACAAGCTTGAAATTAAACACAAGACGGGCCACATTCTGGCAGAGTACAAATTTTACTCCCATTCTGGGTAGGAATCATGACTTCATAAGCAGAGCGAATAACAGTCTGCTCAGTATGTTTACACGTATGATTTCATGTCTCATATTCCAAAGCCTTTACTTAAATAAGGATATAACAGCAAAATTATATGGCTAGTGTAGCGCTCTGATTCTTATCAGCTGGGCTAAATGAAACCCGTTACTGCAATTGGCACAGATGGAGAAAAGAAAAGGAAGGTGAGACTATAAACATGGGAGAAGAGGAAAGAAAGAAAAAAGTGAAAGTAGAGGTAAGAGCAACATCAGCTGCTCGTCTACAAGGTACCACTGGGTGGCGCCAGTGCCCCTGGCTATCCAATACAGATACAGAACCAGGACGCAGAGCCATCAGTCAGCCTGTATTTTCCAGAGCTTAGGCTGGATGCTCAGAAGTCTATTTTCAACATGCTGATGGACAGATGCAATTCACCGGAGTTCAAGTTCTCTGCATATGTCATCAACATAGGCATAAGTCATAAGGATGTTGTGTTTATCAGAGACACCTGGAAGGTGATTTGTCAACATTTTTGCCTGGTGAAATGTTTCAGAGTCAGCTCACCATTCTAAATGCAGGGATTCTCAGTAGAGTGAGAGGCCAGGGGTTCTCAGTTGAGTGAGATCGGAGGAAAGGGATCAGAATGAACTAGAAAGCTTTTTTAAACTATTAGGTTGAACCATATAAAATTGCCAATAGTCGAAAAGCTGTTACATACAAAAATATAGCAATTTCAAATGGTTCAACCTAATACACACATATTTAGAATCAATGGGTTAATGAACCATTGTTACTGATAAGAGTGTCCTATTTCTCAGGTTTGTTGGGGGGAAAACGTTGAGAACACATGCATAGTTTGGCCTTAAATCATGAAGAATTAACTGAACAAAGAAATGGAAACAAAATAACTAAGGACAGGGACTTCCCCGGCAGTCCAGTGGGTAGGACTTGGCGCTTTCACTGCCGGGGGCCTCGGTTCAATCCCTGGTCAGGGAACTAAGATCCCTCAAGCCACTGGCACGGCCAAATAAACAAACAAATAAATAAGGATAGGGAATAGATTAAACTATATTAAAAATAGCAGACATGGGAAGATGTTCACAAAATAATTTAAATGCTATATTAAGTGTAAAAAAGCAAATTACAAAACGGTATATAAAATACATTTTGTTTTTTAGGCGAATTCAAAAAGGTTTGGGGGATATGGAAGGATATATACTAAAAAATCTCAATAGTTGTCTCTGTAGGGGGACTACCTGTACTTTGTTTTGTTTTTTTATCCATACATGTTTTCTAAAATAAACATGTATAACAATTTTGGATCCTGGAACAGGAAAAAAATTGAAGACTTTGATAGTAAAACTAGGGAAATCCAAATAAATTCTATAGTTTAGAGTACTGCACCAGTGTCTGTTATGTAAAATGTTAACATTATGGGGAGCTGGGGAAAGATATCCAGGACCTCTGAACTATCTTTACAAATTCATTGTAAATCTAAAATTATTCCAAAATGAAACATTTATTTTTAAAAATAAGCCACGTATTAAGATCACATTTTTTAAATCCAGAAGAAAAAATCCATTTGGTTAAGAGATTCCTACATTTAAACAAGAATATGATGGAATAAAACTTCTTTGGTAGAAAGAAGTCTTGGAAGAAGCTATGCCTTCCAGCATGACAACCGAAAGTTGTAAAGACTTAATGACATATGCAGTGACTTTCATAATATGAAAGTGATGTTATCCTATTGGGCATAGGCTCACTGAAGCAGGAAACAGACGGTTGAGTCTCTACTTTCTTCGGTTTTGTAATCATCACTGCTGAAGACTAACCACCATAAGGACATTTGAGGGAAATAATTAAAAATAAGTATAGGCAGTAACCACCCTTTTCATCTGTAATATTTTTAAAAATTTAGTTTCCCAAATCCTGGGCAGCTACAGGTATATGCACATGCATTCGTTCAAGAAAAATTCAATGAGCATTTACCAAGCCCACCCCTTCTGGAGCTTACTGTTCAATAGACAATATTTTAAGAGGACATGACAAACATAGAGAGCAGACATATACATAGAATAGGAAAGGAGGGATACCCATGAGCCAACCCTCAACCCTATAATAATAGCCCAACCAGACTTTTTAAAAAACTTAATAATAATAGCTGCCCTCTGGGATTATCCAGTTATACCTGTTAATGCTTAGGTACCAGCTGGCTTGCTCAAAATGGATTTTTTTAATTTCCTTTAAATATTGGGGCAAGGAAAATTATGCAAAGCCTGAAAGTGAGGTTCTGAAAAGGAACAAAGGAAAGGACAATGCAGAGCTAAAAACACAAACAGAAAACTAAAAGGTCTGGATCAATTTCACCTGCAGACTACTATCCACCTGTTACAAACAGATTATAACCTTCTGGTTATAATACTCCTCCAGCAAGTGTAAAATTTGGAATAGGTTAGTTCCACTTCAGAACACACCCAACGGAGGTTTCCTTACTTGTAGGTTTCCTTACTTGTAGGTTTCATTACTTGAGTATTGACAATGCCTCAATATAAGGCACTTTTGCAGAAGATGAGATCCGAAACAAGAATTTCAAAAACAGATTTAAAGAGAAGCACCAGTGTACTAAAAACTCCCAAGCAGAGCAGAAGTCTTTTTCCCATCTCAATGAAACACTGTTTAAGGAAGGGGAGTTATCTGTCCCCATAAAAAGGTCAGCCAAGAAACTTGCTATAACTTCAACAGTGTTGATATTTCCGACCAGCAGATATCATCCATTTATCCCTAAAGCATTTAACTTCTGCTGTACCTACAATGTGTAATTTGCCTTTAAGACATCCCTTTGCAGTTATTTCTGTGAATAGTTAAGTGAAAAGACATCTTTAAATTAGGTTATAATTCAATCCTCCTGGAAGCATCTGCAAACAATGTGAGCAGCAGTAAAAGGTAAAGGCGGTTCGCTTTCTCATGTACTATACAGGGCAACCTGCTGCTTACTCTTCTTCAAAAGCAAAACTAAGGTCAACACAGAGGAGGTTCTGAAAATAAACGTTCTCTATTAAGCATACATCTTGAGGCCTGATGGTTGTGTGACAGCAACAGGCCAGATTTTTAAAGAATAAGAAAAGGGATTATCAGAATGCTTCCAGCACCTTGATCTTATGGTTTCCAGGGCTGCTATGCCTGAAAGTAGAAGAGAAAGGCATTGAGGTTCGGCGCCTGATGCCAAGTCCAGGCAACATCCTGATCTTTCATCAGCAATGGGGTACTGCCGGTAAAAGCAAGAAAAAAAAATTTTTTAAGAAGGTCTAGCAATCACAGGACATGGCCCCAGATCTGGCCAAGTACCAAACTCAAATTCTAAAAGTTTAGCTCATTCTACAGAACAATTTTATGCAACCCAAATATGTAACTGTATGACTTTGAAACATCATTGATTTTCTTTCACACAGGAGGCAGAGGCCAGCAGCAGAGGCAACAAATCTAAGAATTGATTTTCCATGCTAAACAGACTCCTAATCACTCCTCTCAAAGCAGAAGAAACATTTTCTCATGATCTCATGACAAAATGTAATGACATCTAGAAGAGACCAGACAAATAAAATTACCTTAGTGTCACATTAGCTAGGAATGATGCAAAATTAAAGAAATCAACTCTAGGCTGAAAAGCAATTCTTTCAGCCAAAATTAGCTGCTTCAAAATGAGTTGCTTGCATCTCATCAAAGTCATTAAAGTAACATATATGTGTTTCATAACAACAATCCTGTCTTTGGAAAAACAAAGAGTTTTGACTCACTTTTGCAGATTTCCACCGGAGACTGTGATATCAGATTAAACACTGCAAGGCTTCTCATCACACTCTTAGCTTAGGGACCCAATAGGCTGCAGCTTGTTTTTAAAATATGTCTCTAAAGAACAAACTGGAGTTGAGATTCCTAGTTTTCAAAACTCAAGGTACGCTCTGGCTAGAGACCATATGTTCATGGTCAACTCTCACTCCTTTGGTCATGCCCTAGTATAGCACTGACCTCCTCTTTCCTGTGGGCAGTGCCCTAAGCAACATGACCCTTCAATCAAAGGCAGGGAGGGAAGTGGTCAACAGTCTTCCTCAGTTGAGGACAATTAGAAGCTAGATTGTAAGGAAGCACTTTCTCCCTAAGAAGTTAAAAAAAAAAAAAAACCTACAATCTTTAGGGTTAGGGGCTTTTTGAGAAAAAGATCAGCTGTCTGAAAGTTAAGTTAGGAATGACTCTCCCATTGCACCACATGTACTATATCACTGCAATCATAGGCCAATCACTCCACACAAACATTTCATATAACCAAATAACAACGGCTCAAATGCAGGGTACCACTGAGACAAGACAGAGATTGGGAAGCTATCTGAGCACTGGAATATTCTTCCTCCAAGAGCCAGGTAGAATATTCTTCTACCTTTGCAGAGCCCTTATGCTTACAGTGACTCCAGAATGACTCTACTGAGCTAGGATTCAAGTCAGCCGGCAGGGCAAGTACAAGTATCTTTTTAACCCCAATGAACACTTTGTACTTCTGGGGTTGAGGATCACCCCTCATTCAATTCTACTCAGTCCTAAAAGAAAGGCATAAAAGTGAGGTTGGGGAACTCCATTTCAAAACATGGATTAAAAAAGGATGTGGGAGATTCACCAGGGAAGTTTCCATTTTGCAGTTGTCTTTTCTCAAATTACCTGTAAAGAAGTAAATTCCTTGGGGGATACTTCCTAAATAAAGTTACTCCCTTACTAACAGTTTAATATTCAACAATCTCTTGGTGATCAGGAGAATATGAAAATTAATGTAAATATGTGCATAAATTAAAAACCTGCTTCCACATAAAAACCCTGGCCTTTATACTTGACACTGAAAACAAAATCTAAGCAAAGGAATCCAAAAATTTCTGGTGGAAAATCTGTGTTATATAATGTCCTTACGAGTTCAGTCACTCTGCTTAAAAATGTATAATGTGTAACTATATTTGAATGAATATGCTAATACTGACATTTCTTTCTATTGGGAAAAATAAACACTACACAGCTTCCCATCTGCAGGTTGCTATAATTCACCAAACAGTGAGCCTGAACCATGACTTTTCTAGTTTCCAGAGTATGGAAACCACCTGCTTCACAGAAATTCTAACCTACTCACTCCTGTAAGGAAGTGCCTGGGCACAAACGGAATCCCAAATATTTCACCAGAGGCTTTAAACCATACTAAACTAACCTTGCACCAAATCCTGAAGGTCTCTGTGGTTCCAAGTACAAGAATACCATTATCCTAGCCTGCTTTTCCCTTTTCTGCTCTATTTGTCTGAAACACATTCATCTGACAGTTGTTTGTGGCTAGTTCTGCCCAGTTCTACCCCTCAGTCAAGTGATGATTTTTCAATTACTCTTTTAAGCTATGTCTCAACTTAGTATCTTCAGTGGTCATGGGGAACACAGCATCTTTTACTTGGATGCATCCCATGAGATACTAGTGCTAGTTCTGTCTTCTCTTCTGTTTCCAAAACCATAACTGAACTTTAAGCTCATTCAACCAAGTTCCTGTTTCCTGTCTGCGGGAAATGTTCAGCTTTCAGTTCATTTGAGAAGCAGAAATGACTAACATATTCTGAGAATAACGAATGACCACCATTTCAGCAGGAGCAGCTCTGCCCATTTCTGCAGGCTTTCTCTGATGACTCGTCACTCGGGTACCCCCAGGGGAGTGGTCCTTCAAAACCCTATCATTACTTTTTTTTGTAGTATTAAAATGCTTTAGGCACATATTGAAGGTAATAAACAGGATACCTAAGAGAAAACAGGTATTTCACCATGCCTTCCACTGCCTTAACTTCTTAACAACCACTGGAAGCCACCATAAATATTTTCAATACCTCTGTTAATAGCCTCATCTCACATGTCCCTGTCATTAATCAAGTGAGAAATGGGAAACCTCTATTCTGACTCCCACATAAAATCTGCTAACTTCACAGTGCTTATGAAAAAAAATCCTCTTGCTGTGAAATCAATTCCAGAAAGGCCAAAATGCACAAGATGCACAGCCTTGGAGAGCGGCGAAGCTATTTCAATCGCCATAACAAAAATATGAGCAGCTATGCTAGGCCATCACATTAACACCATTGTCTACAAGGTAGAATCTTCTTTTGTTAAATACTCTATTGAATTCATCATAAACTAAGGTCTTTTCACCTCTAAGTCCCACAGCATAAACCCAGAAAAGGATATAATGGGCCTACGGCGGATGTGCTTAATAAATGCTTCTAGAGGACATGTGAGCAGAATACGTACATACTTGCCCAAATCAAACACAGTTCTCCTAATGTACAATTTTATATACTATAGACTGAGTTACCGTAGACAAAGATTCATGTTGCCACAGAGACCTAGATTTTCTTTACTTTTATAAGTTGTGAAAACACAACTAAGCCCACACATTTACCAAAAATTAGAGCAGTTGGTTTTTCTTTGAACCAAAATAACTGTTCAAGCTCAGTTTTAAAATCTTCATTAAAACCAAACTCCACCCAAAAGATTCCTAATGACATTTTAATACATTGCACTTATACATCATTACTAGTAACTACAATTTAAACAACATGTGCATAAATTCCAAACAGAACTGAACTGGTTTAACATTGAGGAGTTTTTAATTCCTTGGTTATTTACTTTTGGTGGCCATGACTTTAAGATTATAGTTTGTCCTAGAAACCAGTTATTTTAAGTAGAACACTACACTTACATGGCACAGTGTTGTTCTTCTTCCCACTAAGATGTCTTTTTCACTTATTCAGAGTTACCAAACGTGAAATATGCTCACAGTATAGAGTCAAGTTAAAGGAAGCAAATTACAAATCGGTATGCACAGTAAGAACCCATTTTTGTAGAAAGAAGATACATGTGTGCACACGTGTATGTATGTGTGCACACATGTGCATGCAAGCATCCAAACATGTGTGTACACAAACGTGTACCCAAAAGTTGACAAAAGATCTCCCTGGGTATGGGATTATGGTGCTCTTATTCTTCTTTATACTCATATTTTCAGTGCAGAAAATTTAGACAATACAAATAGTACTTTAACAAAGGGAGAAAATTATTTTTAAAAACTACCTGAGTGCTCTCTAAATACAAGGCATTCACTCCATTTCAGAATCGCATTGTAATTATCCTCCAGTGTGTAATGTTGCATATGATGAATCTGTATAATTACTATCAAAATAGTAATCATAAATTAAAATTCATTGTAGAATTGTATAGGGTAAAATGTATAAGTATCTCTATACTGCCTTCCTCTAACACCACTCCCTTCTGCCCTAGAGATAACCATTTGTGGTGCGTATCAATCACATTTTTTTTGTATCATCCATACGCATGGTAAGGTTTTGTTCTTTTAGATAAGTGGAATCATGGTATACGGACTGTTCTATAACTCCCTCCTCTGCCTTCCCCACTTTTAACAACATATTTTGGAACTCCTATGTCAGTTTACATAGGTCTGAAGGGTTTCTTTCCTTTAATAGCCCCATGTTACTCCACAGCACAGCATGCCATTATTTAAATCATTCCCCTTCTGATGGACATTTAGGTTGCTGCCAAGTTTTCACTGTTATGACCAGTTTCACTGCATTGAAATCTTGTATGCATCTTTATACAAATGTGCAGCTATTTCCTTAGAATAGCTTCCTACAGAATTGCTGGGTCAAAATATATGCATATTTAAAAAATTAGAGGATTTTGGTACTCTCTATCAAAAAGCTACACAATTTGCACTCTCATTAACAGTGTATGAGAGTGCCCATTTCTTTCAAAAAGTGAATATTATAGTTTTTGCCAATGTATTTGGTAAAAAAAAAAAAAAGTTTTCATTTCCCTAATTACTAGAATGAATTTGAGCATGTTTTCTTTTTAAATCATCATTTCAATCTCTTATTATGTGAAAGGCCAATTCATAACCCTGTGCCACTTTTTCCAACAGGTGCCTTTTTCTTATTGATCTGTAGGAGCTCTTTACATATCATAGATATTACACAGTAGAAACCTTTTTATCTAATGTTATTTGGAACACTTGATTAGCTAATTGAAAAGGACAACTAAGGTGAACAGTCATAAGAAAATATGCACATGACAAACATTTCATTTTATCTTCATTTTATCAGTGGTAAATGTACACTCGCTCGTCAAACTTTTGATAAAGGGCCAAGAAGCCAAGACCTTTCTTTAACTCCAGGCCCACGGATTGTAAAGAAATTTAATTTGAATTATTAGATAATGTAGAACTTCAAAGAACTTAAAAGACACTTGCAAGGAACTATGAGTAGAGAACCCTTCAGATTTTTTGTATTTATTTTATACAAATCTTTTATCGTTGTCTTACCCACACCCAATTATACAGTAATAACTTGCTTTCACCAACTCTTTCCAAAGCATACCATTTGTTTTGTTATAATAAACCTATCTCCAGCTTCAACAATTATCTATACGTGCTGAATTTTATTTCTTTCACATCTCTATGCACTCCGTACCTCAACCCCCATATAATCTGAAGCAAATACCAGACACCATATCATTTCATATGTAAATTTTCAGTAAGAACTTCAATTCCCCACTACTCAGACTGTATCACATTATAAAATATGAAAATAAATTACGTATTTACAAAAACAAGAACAACGAGCATATATAGGTTCAGTAATAAAAAATCTGTTGTACTGGTGGGTCCACAACCGTGGCTTATCTGAGACCAACCTACTAATAGCAAGTGTTCAGTGCACAGTGTATTTTACGAAAGAAATGAGTATCATTTAATATGGTGAGTCGGTTAAGTAGAAGTCAATAAAAGCTTCCACTGCATATGTAGAAGTTATTTTCCCCCAGTCTGTCATATGCCTTTTTAACTTTGTTACGGTATCTTGTGCTTTCCAGAAATTTTTAAAATACATCTTTAATGTATTTTTGTGTATGATGTGAGGCTGAGATCCATTTCTTTCCAAATATACAGCCCACGGTGCTAACTCAATTTCCATTTTCAACATTACTTGTAGGTAAGACATTTAAAAGAACTAAAGTGTGAACTTCTAACTTATGAAAGGAAGCTGTGCAAACAAAATAATAAACCAGCCAGTCTTAAGGTCAGCTTGATAGGCTCAAACTACTATGTATTTAAAGATCACAGAAGTTTGGGGAGCAGGAGCAACAGTGCTGCCATACCTGGCTCTGTCGTTACCGTTCTGGCTCATGGTGGGATCTCCAAAGGACATCGCAACTGGACAGGCCTTCTTCTCAATCTCACTATTTGCCATACTTGTAGATTGACATTCACACTGAAATATCCCACACTTGACGACAACAACAACAACATCAACCTTCCCAACTCTCTACCCACTCCTTAATGCTGCTCCTAGACCACAGTGCCTTCAGACTTAAAGAAAATGAATACACTGTTCTGAACCACAAATTCCCATGGAAATATACCTAAAAGATACTAAAAGTCAAGGTAAAGTCTGTCAAATTTCCTTTATAACATAGAGACTCAATAATTTTTAAGGTTGCTTTATCTCTGGGCAAACTTTTTGTATAAAATTTACCAGAGAGTAAATTGGCTTTTAGGGCCATAAGTTCTCTGTTTCAACTCTGACATTGTATTTTGAATGCAGCCAGACAATACATAAATGAATGGATGTGCCTGTATTCCAACAGAAATTTATTCATAAAAACAGGTGGTGGGCAGGATTTGGCCACCGGCAGTATTTTACCAGCCCTTGTCTTATACCAATGATTGATCTTTTTCAAATCCACTTCCCTGGCTATACACTTATTTGAACAGATATGGTGACACTGAAGGGACAAGTAATAATTTCAGTACCACCTTACAGAAGTGAATAATCTAAAAATCGATCACTAAGCTCTTCCTGTAAGTTCTCATAATATGAGCACATATATTTTTCAAAATATAACACTGTAAGTCACCTTAAAACTAATGCTTATTCTAAAAGATAATTAAAATGAACATTAAGTAGCTACTATAAAAGAAAAACATGCAGTCTAGACAGACAAATTCAACAGTCTTCTATTCACTATTCTGAGTAGCAAAAGCCTACTAAATCTATCATCATATTCGCAACTTCACTACTTAAAATGCAGAAGCAGACTTTCAAAGTACATTTAAATGAGAACACAATTTTTTTTATTTGGAATACTTACCACAAATGTTGATTAGAAACTATAGAGTTTTGCCAAACTATTTTAAAATTAGAAAGTGAAACCAAAAATCTCCTTGGCATATGACGTGTCTACTTAATTTTAAAATATTAATTTTAATGTTTCATTTGACTGCCTGGTAAGGCAGAAATTATATTTTAAGGCACAAAAGGATGGCAGCCATTTTAATATAGTGAGAGCATGTATGAGTATGTACATACACTGTAAGCCATCAAGACCACTAGTTCAAAGAATACATCTGAGCTCCAGGATTGCTCAAAGAAAAAAATATTCACACTGTTTACAGAAGTACTGGATGTTATACAGAACAGCAAGGAATAAAATTAAATAACAAAAGTACATAAGACCCCTTGACACCAAAGGCATGATCCATAAAAGGAAAAATTGATAAACTGGACCTCATCAAAATTAAAGATTTTTGTTCTGCGAAACTTCCCTGTGAAGACGACGAAAAGGCAAGCTGCAGGATGGGAGAAGATATTTGCAAACCATGTAGCCAACAAAGCACTAGTATTAAGAATATATAAAGAACTCTCAGAACTCCACAGTAAAAAAAAAAAAAAAATCCAACTAGAAAATGGACAAAAGACATGACCACACATTTCACTGATGAAAATACAGAGATGGCAGATAAGCACATGAAAAGATGTTCAATGTCATTAGCCACCAGGGAAATGCAAATTAAAACTATGAGAAGATATCACTATATACATATCTATCAGAATGGCTAAAATAAATAATAGTGACAACACCAAGTGTCAGCAAGGATGAGCACCATTCATGCATTGCTGGGGCACGGGCAGGGGTATGTAAAATGGCACAGTCACTCTGGAAAGCAGTTCGGCAGTTCCTTATAAAACTAAACATGCAACTACCATACAAGCAGCAATTGCACTCTTGGGCAACTATCCCAGAGAAATGGAAATTTATGTTCCTACAAAAACCAGTTCACAATTTTTCATAGGAGTTTTATTCATAATAGGTTACAAAATACGGGAAATAGCCAGATGTCCTTCAATGGGTGAACGATTAAACATCCACAGCATGGAATACAACTCAGGAATGAAAAGGAACTAACTATTGATACAAGACACATTCCCTGCATGAATCTCCAGGGAATTACACTGAGTGAAAAAAAGTCGATCACAAAAGATTACATATCGCATGATTTCATTTGTATACCATTCTTGAAATGACAAAATTATAGGCAAGGAAAACAGATCAGTCATTGCCAGGGATCAGGGAGGGAGGGAGATGGCTGTGGCTATAAAAGGGCAACATTAGAGACCTTTGGGGTGATGGAATTGTCCTGTATCTTGACTGTGGTGGTAGTCACACGAATTTACACATATGGTAACACTGCATAGAACTAAATACACACATGCAAGTGAGTGGATGTAAAACTGGAGATCTCTGAATCAGGTGGATGGACTGTATCTGTCTCAATTTCCTTGTGACATTATGCTACAGTTATGCCAGATGTTACCACTGGGGAAAATTAAAGGGGATTATTTTTATGATTGTATGAGAAGCTACAACTATCTTAAAATAAACAGTTAAAAGAGAAAGGAAGAAAAAGAATATATAAGACCAGCCAATAGCAGGAGTGGAAAAAATAAAGCTTTCATTTTTGCTAAAGTCTCAATCACTGAAAGTCAAGGAAAGAAAAAAAAAAAAAGAAATGCCAAGAAGAGAGTCTACAGGCTATAATTAATACAATCATCTCCTCCTCCCCTGGGGAGCCTTAACTTCCCCAGGATTTTGCTTCTGTCCCTGATTTGACTGTTGTTAATAAAAATAAACTGACATACAAACTGTCTCTCCATAACTCCCACCATCATCACCTCCATCCTGGACTATAAAACTAAACCTTGCAGCGTAAGGATTGTCTTCTTAACCATCATATCCTAGTGGCCTGGCACAAAATACGTGACAGATGGAGGAATAAGATAAGTTGAATGAACGAACAAATGAATGAATGACTGAGATGCCTGCATATTCTTTTCAAGCGCCTAGCCAATTACAGTTATAAGGCAGTATGTATACATTCCCGTACAAATTTCTTAAAAGCCCTGAATGTTTAAAAAAAATAATAAAGTGTGGTATGCACACTCTTCACTTGCAAGCCTAAGTTAGCAATACCTGACTTTTGTAAAATGCTTCCCAATTTATAGACTTCCACATATAGTAATTCATTTGATAAGGATGAATTAAGAATTATGCATATATAGATTGGAACTAGTGTAAGCAGATCTTTCAGAAAAACGTTCTAAATAACTAAGGATTTACGGCACAGCCTTAATGCAAATTGTGATATATATATATAGATAGATAGATAGATAGATATAGATATATATGTATGTATGTATTTTTCAGATTGGGGGACTTATACGGATTATTCTGCCAATATCAAGACCCTTTGACAGATGCAAAAATGAAGAGAGGTAAAGTGACTTATTCAAGGTTATACAATCAGCTAGCACTGGAACTGGCACCTGAGCCTCTCTGGAGTCTCAATTCATTTCTCTTCTCACTGAACTGGGCAAGCCTCTCCTTTCTCCACCCATCCCACCCCTACCCAAAACACTCAAACAAAAAATCTTAATCTGAACCGCTTATTTTTAAAATAGGGGTTTTAGGGGGAAAATTGAATTTATTCAAGATGTTAATTGTCGCATTACACCTTCTGTGGATTTTTCGGTGTCAAATTACTTCTCCTATCAGAACAATAAGGTACTTTATTCTGTGGTGTGAGCAGACTAACAGTTTAATGTTTCATCCTGCACCTAAATGGCAGAGAGGGTGTTAATTATTACAGGAGTCTTACAAGTCTCACACTTCTTTTCAATCGAAAAGATGAGCTATATTACAATCCGAGGAAGAGGCCTCACACTATTAAAATCTTGATTGATATGCTCATTGACAGTACAGTCATTGGATCTCTGCTTACAGCCTTATGTATCAAGAGCAGTTAAAACTATTTGTTAGAGGCAATATAAAAGAAAAAGTAACGTGACTTTTTGTTAGAGGCAACATAAAAGAAAAAGTAACGTAGCAACAAGCAACTACCGGGAAATGAGGATTTCATCAGGTTAAATCTCCGTTATGCTGCAACATGTTACTAAGCATGAGTTTAGAGGTCCTAGAATCAAAACACTAGAAGGAACCTTCGTTCAACATCCTCATTTTTGTAAATGAGGAAACTGAGGCGTTGATTAAACCATTAACCAATAAAGCAGACTGCTTACTTTTTCAAAGGGATTCATTTAAATGCCATTTCGCCCTTATTCTCCATCTCGCCGTTTCTTAGAGGGATGATTTTTTTTTTTAAGGTGAAAAGAACGATTAGAGCAAAGTCATTTCAAGAGGGTGAAAAAACATGCCTTTGAAGGAGGAGATGGCTGGAGTGAAGAGAAGAAATGACGTCTTATTTAAAATATGTAACCCCTTAATGGGGGTTAGGCAGTGAATCATATTCTCCTCGATTCTTCTCTGTGCTATTGACATCGACCACAGTTCTTTCTGTAGGGCAATCGAATGAGAGGAAGAGGAAGTGAATAAAGCTGATGCTAAATATACAGCACCCATGGAGGACAGGGATGTAGATAGGTAGAACAGGAAAAAATAAGAGCATGTTTCTGCTATAAACCAGCCGTTTTTCTAACCTACCTAAAGATACGGAGGCTAAGAGGATATCGGAAGCTAGGGCATCCCTCAAATTCGAAGGGCGGATGCTTCTAGGGCCAGAGAGATCCCCTAGCTGTCAGATACAGAGAGACCCGAAGGGGACAAAATGGAGTTGAGGTCCAGGAGCTCCCTAAAGGTCGTTTGGAGGTCTGGCGAGCCCTTGATGTGCTCATTTGGAAAGAAAGGGTCATGGCAAAGCCTAGTACCCGATCGGGAAGATGCTTTTGGCTCTCGGAAGGCGGTGAGCGGCAGGAAGAGGCAGGCCAGGGTCTCGAGGACCCCAGACCTCAGCAAAGGAGATGACACCGGGACCTCGGGAATCTTCCCAGCCCCGGAGGAGGCGCAAGGGTAGAACGCCCGAGCTCCAGAAGAAAGCGATCGGATTCCGGTAATGAAACGTCCCCTCAACCTCCTCCGGGCTCAGGTGTGGGACGATAGCTTGGCCGGAGCGGGGGCCCCGGCACAGCGACAGGGCAGGGGTTGCCGGGGCAGGAGCCTCGCCGGCTGGGGTTACTCACCGGAGGCGCTGCCTGCGGCGTCTCTGCAGCCGGCCAACGCTAGACACTCGAGAGGCTGGTGGAAAGGAGCCGCGTGCCCGTTAGCGCTGGGGCGAGGAGGGGCGCGCCACGGAGGCCGGAGAAAAAACCGCAGCGGCGCGCGCACACACGGAGGGCCGGCGGAGGAGGAGGCGGGGCGAGGCGCGGCGCGGGCCCGGAAAAGACGCGCCCGGAGGGGCGGGCGGAGCGGGGGCGCGCGGTGGTGTGGCACAGCCGGCCGAATCGCCGGCGAAGGCGCGCTCGGCCCACCCACGCTCCCGCCTCCGCTCACCCCGACGTCAGCCGAAAAGGAGGGCCCGAGCGGGCCGCTAGCGGCGGGGGGTGGGGGGTGTTCGGTGTGCTCCGGGGAAGCTGAGCCGGCTAACGGCTCCCCGCGGGCTCACCGCAGGGTCCAGCTCCAGTCCCCGGGGCCGGGTGATTGAGCGTGTTTTCGTGAGGTCCGGGCGCCTGATTTCAGCGAGGTGCAGAACGGACCCACTCCCGCACCTGCGCTCGCTTCCCAGAACTCCACCCCAGAATGAAAGTTCCCCTCGGGTCGTCTTCCAGCTGCCCTTTCAAGATATTCATCTTCGGACTTCACTGCTCTTCCTATAGAGAGAGATCTTAACGTTCTTTGCCTAAGACATCCTGCTTCTTCGAGCCCCAGCTAACGCCTCTCTTCCCTTTATCTCGCCTCTCACTTCGTTAAGACCCCATCCAGCCATCCCCACTTATGAAATATTACAGGAATGCAGGGTTTTCACTTAATGCCTTGCATTTCCACGATGGTGTAATGGCAGAAGAGCTCTTAACTGATAAGGAAATGTCACCGCAGCACTATGACATCTTACTGGCCCCGATTGTTGCTTCTGAGCCAGTCCTACAAATACTGTTCCTAAGAGATTCAAGAAATTGTTGTTAAAAATAAAATGCTGGCGAACTGTCTCGGGGTTTCAAAAGAGACAGACCATAATTGCAAATGAGCCACGACAAACTGCCAAGAATATATCACCGAAAGAAAGAAAATGCCAGTATGCTTCAAGTTGTCTGATGCACGATGGAGGACTAGCTTCCTCTTCTTGCTAGGAAAGGACATGTCATTTCACTTGCTGTTTTGTATTTTCCCATAGAATTACTGGAGGTAACAACGTGTGTATTTGTGTGCGTGTTTGTGTGTGTGTGTGACCACCTCAGATTACAGGCTAGAGTTGTTCTTAGACTTTAGTATGCATCTGAATCATCTGGGTTGATTGTTAAAAATATGGATACCTGGATCTGAGCAGGGCTGAGAAATATGAATCTTTAATAAGCATCTCAGGTGACACTCTACGTGGTTGGAGGCCCACAACTAGACAGCATAGAGCTACAGCCTTTGTATGTTACTTCTTTGAAGTGGGATTACTCATCCAATTTCCAACAGGCCCACCCACTTATATATAATATGCCTATGAATTTTGCTATGGCAGTCATATAACTTCCTTTTTCGAGATTGACCTAGAAAGTTCAGGACTTCAACAACAAGTTTAATTGTCTGGTTTATTTATAAGATCTTGTTGTAATACCAGAAATAACTAATCATTTCTCAGCTATATAATTCACTGGGTACCTACAGTGACAGAGCACTGTCATGTACAGTAGGGTTAACACACACGAAATCAAAGAAATGGTCATCCCTGCCCTCAACAAACTTAGTGTCTAGTGGTGGAATTAAAACACAGACACAGAACAGACCCAGTGTAGCACGTAAATCAGACCAAAATGAAAAAGGACACGTAATGAAAGAGTACTCTTTTTTTTTTTTTTGCAGTACACGGGCCTCTCACTGCAACGGGCTCTCCCGCTGTGCTCCAGAGCACAGGCTCCGGACGCACAGGCTGTGGCTATGGCTCACAGGCCCAGCTACTCCACGGCACGTGGGATCCTCCTGGACCGGGACACGAACCCGCATTCCCCCCATCAGCAGGCAGACTCCCAACGACTGCGCCACCAGGGAAGTCCTGAAAAAGTACTCTTGTCAGTTTCCTTTACTAGCAGTCACTGAGCCCAGGCCTTTTCAATTAGGTAACTTCCTATGAACACTGAGTCAGTCCTAGGTTACTGAAGTTCCTCCAGCTTTACGAGGTATAAAGGGAAAAGCCTGAAGCTATCAGCTTTTGTTTGTATGTATGAATATGTCTACATATATACCTATGTATAAGGATGTCTGTAAATATAGATATAGAGGTACTTATCAGACAAGAAACTAGTTGAATTTTCAAGATCGTTATCACTTACGCTATTCACTAATGCTGACAGTTCTGGCTACCTTTATCACCTACTGTACCCCACCTTTTCCTCACCAGTTAACCACACCCCGGGTGAAGAGGATAAAAGAGCTACATCTCCAAAAAGGAAACCAAGTGTATCCACATTATTTCTAGCTGCTCTTTTTTCACTTTTTCAGGGTCAAAATAAACCTTGCTTAATTTCTTGTCATCAGAAACCCTCCAGAACAACTACCCAGGAACAAAACATTCCCCCAGCCAACTGTCTGACATTTTAGATAGAACATTTGCACCATTGTTTACTAGTTTGGAAGACAGGGGAATATTATCCCTAGTTTACAAATAGAGAAACAGATGCAGGTTAAATGACTTGTCTAGTCATACAACTAACTAGTAGCAGAGCCCGGATTTCCTACCAGAGTTCCCAAGACTCCTAGACCGGGGTGCCACTACATCAGGCTTCCTAGGTAATAAGTTTTGCCCAGAACTACTACTCCAATTAGAAACAGAAGAGATAAACATATGAAAATGGAGAAGAGTTAGGAAAATGTACAGTGCAATTGACAGATTCAAAATACAACATAAAAGGCACTGAAAGCATGGAAATTAAACTGAAGGCAAACAGAATTTACCAAGACAGCTCTGTTAGCAGGTACTAATATATAGGCCTTGACCATTTTACTCTCCTGTAACAAGAAGCTGAAACAGATAGCCAGGCCGCTCTTGGCATTAGTTATTTATGGAAGGGCAGAAAACAACTGTTCTTCATTGACTGTGTAACAAGCCTTTGCATGTTAAACATACCTCACATGTTTGTAAAATAATAATTTCCTTTTTGGTCCCACTACAAGCAGCAGGACTTTATAATAATATTTGCATAGACAAATGATGTTATGCTTTGTCATTCATGAGACCTTTTTTTTTTTCTCAGACCCAATAACCAAGCCAAATATTGTCTTCAATGGCATGTCTGAAACAACTGGTGAAATCAGAAACCTAGGCAGAAGATGCTCTCACTGTGAACATAAGTAATAACCTAGGCTACTCCTTTCAAAAATGGCCAAAGCCACTGCAGCTAGATTTAATGTCATTTTTTGAGCAATGACTCTTTTATCTTTTCAAACAACCATTTCTTGTCATCCCAGTACATTTCACTGGCTTTTAAATTAATTGAAAAGCCAAAACAAGTGGAAAGACATTGAACGCATCTGGATGGGAAAACACGGTATAGTAAAAACTCGATTCTTCCCAAATTCATCTGTAAAGTCCAAATCAAAATCCCAGCAGGGTTTTAATGAAACTTGAATTTACTGTCTCTCATTAACTCATTCTTTCTCTTTTGAAAAATGAATTCCTATCCCCCCTAAATAAAATCCTCCACAATATCCTTGCAAATTGCTTTAGCAACCTTCCCAAAAAGAAAAGAAAAACAAAATATTCATATTATCCATAAGACCAGAGGCAAATTAACGGGCGGTGGTAGTCATCAAATCTGCAAAAAGTTACCTTTTGTATATTTTGCCCATTTTCTGTAGTGATTCTAGCCCAGTAATGTTAGGGGAAAAGGTCATCAATATCATAACTCGCCTTAAATCTCTATTTTCCTTTCCTTTTCACATACAAGAAGATTTGATTTCATCACCCATTCTTAAAAGACAAGGCAATTTTTAAAATTTTTAAATTTTTAAATGTCCCTTACTCAGAATCATTGGCTACTAGAGTCAGGAGGCCACATAGAGTCAGAGTAGCAGGAGGAAAACTATTTGGGCTTTGGACTTGGACCACCCTAGACCAAGTTATATAACCTCTTCTGAGCCTCAGCCTCCTTATCTGTAAGTTGAGGATAATAATGGTACCTCATTCATAAGGCTTTTCTGAGGGAGGGTTCAATGAAATCATGCTCCTAAGATGCCTGGCTTATGGCAAGCATGTAGAAAATGGTGGCTATTAATTACTAACTTTGACCTCCTCATTTTACAGATGAGAAAAAAGGAAACTAGAACCAAAACTCATATCCTTCCATTACACCACACCAATCTTTCTCCAGATTCTCCTATTTATTGAGTGACTTCTTTAAAGCCAAGGGCTAAATTCCTTTCGAAGTGGTCTACAACCACCACCTTCACTTTCATTCACTAAATCACTCTCTGACCTCCAAGCCAACCCCCATTCTTTTCAATCCTCTAAATGTACCCTTTCTAATGCCTTCTTTGAAATCCACAAGCCCATCATTATACCTAGGTATTCACTCTGCTTAAACCTTCGAACATTCATTCAAAGCAATCCTTTTTCAAACTAAAATACTGTAAGAAATATGTCTCCTTCACTTGGACCATATATGGCACCTGGCACAGGCCAAGTTATTGTTATTCAAGTGGAAAATCTTTAGCAAGTGATTGGATAATGATGGCCACCAGTTATTGAATACTTAGTATGTGCCGGGCACTGCCCCAAACACATTACATGTATTATTTCATTTTACCCTCGCAATGAGCCTATGAGGTGGATACTATTATTATTCCAGAGGAAATGTACATATGACTGAATAAGTAATGTTTCACATGTCCATCTCATTATCACATAAACCCATTTAAGAGAGAAGCAAAATCTCATTTTGAAACATCCTACTTCTATATTATTCCCAGGGAAAACCCTTCCTATAAAAAGACATTTCAAGCAAATACCTTGGGGCTTCCCTGGTGGCACAGTGCTTGAGAGTCCGCCTGCCGACGCGGGGGACACAGGTTCGTGCCCCGGTCTGGGAGGATCCCACATGCCGTGGAGCGGCTGAGCCCATGAGCCATGGCCGCTGAGCCTGTGCGTCCGGAACCTGTGCTCCGCAACGGGAGAAGCCACAACAGTGAGAGGCCCGCGTACCGCAAAAAAAAAAAAAAAAAAAAAAAAGCAAACACCTTGAAGGCGAATTCATAGATTTTGAGAGTCACTTTTAGCTATGATATGTATCTAATCCATCCACACAGGCAACTTTCAGAATCGGTGGCTAAACTCAACTTTCTGCAAGTTCATTTCAATGGTATTTATGGAAGAGTTCAACAAATCTGATTTTATTGCCCCTGGGCAAAATTTAAGTATGGCAGTCTAGATCAGTTTATGAATCAGTTCCTGCCTGAGACTATGCTCTCTCTTTATTGAGCCATGGTGCAGATTAGGTCTTATATGAAGGTGGACAAACTCTTAGTAGCTGTACACCACTGTACATGGAACAATTCATTTCTGAAAGGCTATTTACAAAGCAAATTTTCATACAGCAATCCCCACTTTCCACTGATTGTTTCTTTACTATATATATATATATATTTTATTACAAATGAAGTGCATGTTTACTTCTTTTGTTCAAATAGAAGTATATGAAGTAAAAGAATCTCTGATCCCTCTCCACAGACATAACTGTGAACAATCTGGTATATATCATTCTAAATGTTTTCTGTGCACATATACAGTCACATATACTTATTTTTTCCAAATGAGATTATTCATATTGCTCTACAAATTGCTCTTACGCACTTAATAATATATCACAAACATTATTCCATGTCATTATGTTTGTATGTAGATAGATATCTAAAGAATTATTCCCCGGGTTTCCCTGGTGGTGCAGTGGTTGAGAGTCCGCCTGCCGATGCAGGGGACACGGGTTCATGCCCCAGTACGGGAAGATCCCACATGCCGCAGAGCGGCTAGGCCCGTGAGCCATGGCCGCTGAGCCTGCGTGTCCGGATCCTGTGCTCTGCAACGGGAGAGGCCACAACAGTGAGAGGCCCGCATACCGCAAAAAAAAAAAAAAGAATTATACCTCATCCTTTTTACACAGTTACACAGTATTCCATAGTATGGATATACCATAATGTATTAGTCATAGCCCTATTTGTGTACATTCAGGATTTTTCCCGGCATTTTGCAGAAGCTGCTGCTTTTTGGGAAATAAACCAGCTGACCTAGGGCTAAGAGAAAGACTAAATACAGAAACACAAGGAAAGCACTGATGCAAAGTACACCTGTAAATTAACAAAAAAGAAATAGCTAAGAAGTAATAAATATATGAAAAACAGGTCCTAAGTGCAGAATAGACCACTTTTCTGATAAAGTTCTGTGATCATAAATTTTGATAGAGTCTTTATCTTATCTAGTACAGTTTTTTTTAACATCTTTATTGGAGTGTAATTGTTTTACAATGTTGTGTTAGTTTCTGCTTTCTAACAAAGTGAATCAGCTATACATATACATATATCTCAATATCCACTCCCTCTTGCATCTCCCTCCCACCCTCCCTAACCCACCCCTCTAGGTGGTCACAAAGCACCGAGCTGATCTCCGTGCGCTATGCAGCTGCTTCCCACTAGCTATCTATTTTACATTTGGTAGTGTATATATGTCAGTGCTACTCTTTCACTTTGTCCCAGCTTACCCTTCCCCCTCCCCATATCCTCAAGTCCATCCTCTAGTAGGTCTGTGTCTTTATTCCTGTCTTATCCCTACGTTCTTTATGACATTTTTTCCCCTTAGATTCCATATATATGTGTTAGCATACGGTATTTTTCTCTTTCTGACTTACTTCACTCTGTATGACAGATTCTAGGTCCAACCACCTCACTACAAATAACTCTATTACATTCCTCTTATGGCTGAGTAATATTCCACTGTATATATGTGCCACATCTTCTTTATCCAGTCATCTGTTGATGGACACTTAGGTTGCTTCCATGTCCTGGCTATTATAAATAGTGCTGCAATGAACACTGTAGTACATGTCTCCTTTTGAATTATGGTTTTCTAAGGGTATATGCCCAGTAGTGGGATTGCTGGGTCATATGGTAGTTCTATTTTTAGTTTTTTGAGGAACCTCCATACTGTTTTCCTTAGTGGCTATATCAATTTACATTCCCACCAGCAGTGCAAGAGGGTTCCCTTTTCTCCACACTCTCTCCAGCATTTATTGTTTGTAGATTTTTTGATGATGGCCATTCTGACTGGTGTGAGGTGATACCTCACTGTAGTTTTGATTTGCGTTTCTCTAACGATTAGTGATGTTGAGCATCTTTTCATGTGTTTGGGGGCAATCTGTATATCTTCTTTGGAGAAATGTCTATTTAGGTCTTCTGCCCATTTTTGGATTGGGTTTTTTTTGTTGTTGTTGTTATTGAGCTGCATGAGCTGCTTGTATATTTTGGAGATTAATCCTTTGTCAGTTGTTTCATTTGCAAATATTTTCTCCTATTCTGAGGGTTGTCTTTTGGTCTTGTTTATGGTTTCCTTTGCTGTGCAAAAGCTTTTAAGTTTCATTAGATCCCATTTGTTTATTTTTGTTTTTATTTCCATTTCTTGAGGAGGTGGGTCAAAAAGGATCTTGCTGTGATTCATGCCATAGAGCGTTCTGGCTATATTTTCCTCTAAGAGTTTTATAGTGTCTGGCCTTACGTTTAAGTCTTTAATCCATTTTGAGTTTGTTTTTGTGTATGGTGTTAGGAAGTGTTCTAATTTCATTCTTTTACATGTAGCTGTCCAGTTTTCCTAGCACCACTTATTGAAGAAGCTGTCTTTTCTCCATTGTATATCCTTGCCTCCTTTGTCAAAGATAAGGTGACCATATGTGCGTGGGTTTATCTCTGGGCTTTCTATCCTGTTCCATTGATCTATATTTCTGTTTTTGTGCTGGTACCATACTGTCTTGATTACTGTAGCTTTGTAGTATAGTCCGAAGTCAGGAAGCCAGATACCTCCAGCTCCGTTTTTCTTTCTCAAGATTGCTTTGGTTATTCGGGGCCTTTTGTGTTTCCATACAAATTGTAAAATGGTTTGCTCTACTTCTGTGAAAAATGCCCTTGGCAGCTTGATAGGTATTGCATTGAATCTGTACATGGCTTTGGGTAGTATAGTCATTTTCACAATATTGATTCTTCCAATCCAAGAACATGGTATATATCTCCATCTGTTTGTGTCATCTTTGATTTCTTTCGTCAGTGTCTTATAGTTTTCTGCATACAGGTCTTTTGTCTCCTTAGGGAGGTTTATTCCTAGGTATTTTATTCTTTTTGTTGCAATGGTGAATAGGATAGTTTCCTTAATTTCTCTTTAAGATTTTTCATCGTTAGTGTATAGGAATGCAAGAGATTTCTGTGTATTAATTTTGAATCCTGCTACTTTACCAAATTCATTGATTAGCTATAGTAGTTTTCTGGTAGCATCCTAATGTGAGGAAACCTCTAAAATTGGAAATAAATACTAATGCAAAGACCACGTCAGCTTCTCTCATCTGAGATGACCAGCTTCACCCTTTCCATTGGCTTTGTATATTAATCCCAATATTTTGAACATGCTGTACCTACATGTAACATAACCCTTCCCAGATAGATCGTAAGCTCTTGACTCTTCATCAGGGACTAGAGTTTTCAGTTTTACTCCCCTGGCAATGGCAATGAAGTGACCCAGAGCTCCCCAGGTCTTGTGCCACAAGGCCTGGAAGGAGGCTGTATGGGTGGCAGGGCAGAATCACCTTATCATTTAGTATAAAGTTTTCCACAAGTGAAGGGAGGGGATCGTTTCAAAACCCAGTATCTTTCTGCAAAAAAAAAAAAAAAAAAAAAAAAAAAAAAAAAAAAAACATCATCAGATTAAGTGAAAGTCAAGGTATCTCCATTTGAGGTCACAGAAGTTATGGAATTTAAGACTGGTAAAGTTCAGGAGGTGAGAAACGTTTTAGCCACTGACTAGGAAATAGTGTTATGTCCTGTCTGAGCCAGTTGCATTATGTTTGATAAACAACTATCGAAGACACACATTGCAAAACGTAGATTAAGAAACCTCAGGGCAGAGGACAGATCTTCACATGTAGAAAATACCGAGGCACTTAGACAGTACACAAAGAGGAGCGTGGCTTCAGAACTTGAAAGCCTCTGTCCCTAGGCCTTCTTTTATTCTCCTTTTTAACTTATTCTGTTGATACATGTTTGAACTGAGGCAACAGTTTTAATTTTTATATATGCAAACATAGAAAGAGTATGCATTGCCTCGGAAATTTAACATAACACATGAACTTCTCAAGTAGAATTTTAGAGCTGTAATGGACTTTAAGGATAATCTAGAGTCCAATCATTCATTTATTTACAAATAAGGAAACTGGGGCTTCAAGAGGTTAAGTAATTTATCCAAGTTTACAGAACTAGTTATTTCAGAACTGGGGACTGGAACACAGATCTCCTGACTGGGCTCAAAGCTCAACCTATTTTGCTACATTGCCTACCTCATGTCAATTTGCCAGACGTTTGATAATCTAACCATAAGCAAAATTACCATAACCACACTTATTAAAGTGCCCTGTATTGCTCAGATTAAAAGAATAATCAGGAATATCATTTAAAAAACAGGAAAATATGGTATGTTCTAATTATGTGGAATGTGTCTGAGAAAGCAAGTGGAAATTTTGAGGGGAAAGATGATTTCTTCTCCATTACCTAATTTGTTAAAAAAAAAAGTAAACTATTCCAATACATTTGTCAGTTATCTGCATGTGGTCAATCTACTCTACAAAGGTCCACTCCTTTGAAGAGGAGGTTGCAACCTCCTCTTTACCCAATGGATACATGGAGTTGGTGGTCAACTTACCCCATCTATATGCCTTCCATATTTCCTGTCTGCCACTTTTATGACATTCCTGCTATGACACAGTTAAATGTAACTGTATCAGCAAATATTCAAGGCCAGTAAGACCTGATATCAGAAAGGAACTTTCCAGTGTTACGGAAAATGTGATATTCTCAGGAGTTGAGGCCAGGAAGACATTTGGGGTATCTGCCAAATATAATTTTATAACACTATCTGTCTCATTCCTGTTTGCTTCTGATCTTTCTAACTTCTGCACCGTATAACAGGAACTGTACAAGTTCAGTAATATTCTAAAGTCAGAAGTAATATGAAGATGGTGGAGCAGAAGGACGTGCACTCACTCCCTCCTGTGAGAGCACCAGAATTACAATAAACTGCTGAACAATCATTGACAGAAAGACACTGGAACCCACCAAAAAAGATACCCCACATCCAAAGACAAAGGAGAAGCCACAATGAGATGGCAGGAGGGGCGCAATGACAATAAAATCAAATCCCATAACCACTGGGTTGGTGACTCACGAACTGGAGAACAATTATACCACAGAAGTCCACCTACTGGAGTGAAGGTTCTGAGCCCCACATCAGGCTTCCCCCCTGGGGGTCCAGCAATGGGAGGAGGAATTCCCAAAGAATCAGACTTAGAAGGCCAGTGGGATTTGATTGCAGGACTTTGACAGGTCTGGGGGAAACAGAGACTCCACTCTTGGAAGGCACACGCAAAGTAATGTGTGCATTAGGACGCAGGGGGAAGGAGCAGTGACCCCATAGGAGACTGAACCAGACCTACCTGCTAGTGTTGGAGGGTCTCCTGCAGAGGCAGGGGATGGCTGTGGCCCACCATGGGGACAAGGACATTGGCAGCAGAAGTTCTGGGAAGTACTCCTTGGTGTTAGCCCTCCCGGAGTCCACCATTAACCCTACCAAAGAGCCTATAAGCTCCAGTGCTGGGTTGCCTCAGGCCAAACAACCAAGAGGGAGGGAACTCTGTCCCACCGGTCAGCAGACAAGTGGATCAAAGTTTTACTGAGCTCTGCCCACCAGAGCAACATCCAGCTCTACCCACCATCAATCCCTCCCATCAGGAAGCTTGCACAAGCCTCTCAGATAGCCTCATCCACCAGAGGGTCAACAGCAGAAGCAAGAAGAACTACAGTCCTGCAGCCTGAGGAACAAAAACCACATTCACAGAAAGATAGACAAAATGAAAAGGCAGAGGACTATGTACCAGATGAAAGAACAAGATAAGACCCCAGATAAACAACTAAGTGAAGTGGAGATAGGCAACCTTCCAGAAAAAGAATTCAGAATAATGATAGTGAAGATGATCCAGGACGTCAGAAAAAAGAATGGAGGCAAAGATTGAGAAGATGCAAGAAATATTTAACAAAGACCTAGAAGAATTAAAGAACAAACAAACAGAGATGAACAATACAATAACTGAAATGAAAACTACACTAGAAGGAATAAATAGCAGAATAACTGAGGCAGAAGAACGGATAAGTGACCTGGAAGAGAGAATGGTGGAATTCACTGCTGTGGAACAGAATAAAGAAGAAAGAATGAAAAAAAATGAAGACAGCCTAAGGGACCTTTACAACAACATTAAGCACACCAACATTCACATTATAGAGGTCCCAGAAGGAGAAGAGAGAGAGAAAGGACCCGAGAAAATATATGAAGAGACTATAGCCGAAAATTTCCCTAACATGGGAAAGGAAATAGCCACCCAAGTTCAGGAAGCACAGGGAGTCCCAGGCAGGATAAACCCAAGGATAAACACACCGAGACACATAGTAATCAAATTGACAAAAGTTAAAGACAAAGAAAAATTGTTAAAAGCAACAAGGGAAAAATGACAAATAACATACAATGGAACTCTGATAAGGTCAATAGCTGATTTTTCAGCAGAAACCCTACAAGCCAGAAGGGAGTGGCATGATATACTTAAAGTGATGAAAGGGAAGAACCTACAACCAAGATTACTCTACCCAGAAAGGATCTCATTTAGATTCGACAGAGAAATCAAAAGTTTACAGACAAGCAGAAGCTAAGAGAATTCAGCACCACCAAACCAGCTGTACAACGAACGTTAAAGGAACTTATCTAAGTGGTAAACACAAGAGAAGAAGAGGACCTACAAAAACAAACCCCAAACAATTAAGAAAATAGTAATAGGAACATACATATCAATAAATACCTTAAATGTGAATTGATTAAATGTTCCAACCAAAAGACATAGGATCACTGAATGGCTACAAAAACAAGATCCATATATATGCAGTCTACAAGAGACCCACTTCAGACCTTGGGACACATACAGACTGAAAGTGAAGGATGGAAAAAGATTCCATGCAAATGGAAATCAAAATAAAGCTGGAGTCGTAATACTCATATCAGATGAAATAGACTTTAAAATAAAGAATGTTAGAAGAGACAAGGAAGGACACTACATAATGATCAAGGGTTCAATCCAAGAAGCAGATACAACAATTATAAATATATATATGCACCCAACATAGGAGCACCTCAATACATAAGTCAAATGCTAACAGCTATAAAAGAGGAAATTGACAGTAACACAGTAATAGTGGAGAACTTAAACACCTCATTTACACCAATGGACAGATCATCCAGACAGAAAATTAATAAGGAAACACAAGCTTTAAATGGCACAATAGACCAGATAGATTTAATTGATATTCATAGGACTTTCCATCTGAAAACAAAAGATTACACTTTCTTCACAAGTGCGCATGGAACATCCTCCAGGATAGATCACATCTTGGGTCACAAATCAAGCCTTGGTAAATTTAAGAAAATTGAAATGATATCAAGCATCTTTTCTGACCACAACGCTATGAGATTCGAAATAAATTACAGAGAAAAAATATAAAAAACACAAACACATGGAGGCTAAACAATATGCTACTAAATAACCAAGAGATCCCTGAAGAAATCAAAGAGGAAACCTAAAAATACCAAGAGACAA
The DNA here is from genome assembly GCF_964165515.1 of Mesoplodon bidens. Classification (NCBI taxonomy): domain Eukaryota; kingdom Metazoa; phylum Chordata; class Mammalia; order Artiodactyla; family Ziphiidae; genus Mesoplodon; species Mesoplodon bidens. The sequence continues at coordinate 45,693,854 of NC_138163.1, read as the reverse complement.
ATGACAATGAAAACACGATGATCCAAAACCTATGGGATGCAGCAAAAGCAGTTCTAAGAGGGCAGTTTATAGCTATACAATCCTACCTCAAGAAACAAGAAAAATCTCAAATAAACAATTTAACCTTACACCTAAAGGAACTAGAGAAAGAAGAACAAACAAAACCCAAAGTTAGTAGAAGGAAAGAAATCATAAAGATCAGAGCAGAAATAAATGAAATAGAAACAAAGAAAACAATAGCAAAGATCAATAAAACTAAAAGCTTGTTCTTTGAGAAGATAAACAAAACTGATAAACCTTTAGCCAGATGCATCAAGGAAAAGAGGGAGAGAATTCAAATCCATAAAATTAGAAATGAAAAAGGAGAAGTTACAATGGACACCACAGAAATACAAAGCATCATAAGAGACGACTACAAGCAACTCTATGCCAATAAAGTGGACAACCTGGAAGAAGTGGACAAAATCTCAGAAAAGTATAACCTTCCAAGACTGAACCAGGGAGAAATAGAAAATATGAACAGACCAATCACAAGTAATGAGATTGAAACTGTGATGAAAAATCTTCCAACAAACAAAAGTCCAGGACCAGATGGCTTCACAGGTGAACTACATCAAACATTTAGAAAAGAGCTAACACCCATCCTTCTCAAACTCTTCTGAAAACCTGCAGAGGGAGGAACACTGCCAAACTCATTCTATGAGGCCACCATCACGCTGATATCAAAACCAAACATACTACAAAAAAAGAAAATTACAGACCAATATCACTGATGAATATAGATGCAAAAATCCTCAACAAAATACTAGCAAACAGAATCCAACAACACATTAAAAGGATCATACACCATGATCAAGTGGGATTTAACCCAGGAATGCAAGGATTCTTCAATGTACACAAATCAATCAATGTGATACGCCATATCAACAAACTGAAGAAAAAAAAAACCTTATGGTCACCTCAATAGATGTAGAAAAAGCTTTCAACAAAATTGAACACCCATTTATGATAAAAACTCTCCAGAAAGTGGGCATAGAGGGAACCTACCTCAACATAATAAAGGCCATATATGACAAACCCACAGCAAACATCACTCTCAATGGTGAAAAACTGAAAGCATTTCTCTAAGATCAGGAACAAGACAAGGATGTCCACTCTCACCACTATTATTCAACATAGTTTTGGAAGTCCTAGCCGTGGCAATCAGAGAAGAAAAAGAAATAAAAGGAATCCAAATCAGAAAAGAAGAAGTAAAACTGGCACTGTTTGCAGAGGATATGACATTATGCATAGATAACCCTAAAGATGCCACCAGAAAACAACCAGAGCTAATCAATGAATTTTTTAAGGTAGCAGCATACAAAATTAATGCACAGAAATATCTTGTATTCCTATACACTAATGATGAAAGATCAGAAAGAGAGATTGAGGAGACAATCCCATTCACCATTGCAACAAAAAGAATAAAATACCTAGGAATGAACCTACCTAAGGAGGTGAAAGACCTCTAATCAGTAATCTATAAGAAAGTGATGAAAGAGATCGAAGATGACACAGACAGATGGAGATATGTACCATGTTCTTGGATTGGAAGAATCAATATTGTGAAAATGACTATTCTACCCAAAGCAATCTACAGATTCAATGCAATCCCTATCAAATTAGCAATGGCATTTTTTACAGAACTAGGACAAAAAATCTTAAAATTTGTGTGGAGACACAAAAGACCCTGAGTAGCCAAAGCAACCCTGAGGAAAAAAAGAAAACAGAGCTGGAGGAATCAGAGTCTCTGACCTCAGACTACACTACAAAGCTACAGTAATCAAGACTATATGGTACTGGCCCAGAAACAGAAATATAGATCAATGGAACATGATAGAAAGCCCAGAGATAAACCCACGCACCTATGGTCAACTAATCTATGACAAAGGAGGCAAGGATATACAATGGAGAAAAAACAGTCTCTTCAATAAGTGGTGCTGGGAAAACTGGACAGCTACATGTACAAAAATGAAATTAGAACACTCCCTAACACCGTACACAAAAATAAACTCAAAATGGATTAGTGACCTAAATGTAAGACTGGACACTCTAAAACTCTTAGAGGAAAACATAGGAAGAACACTCTTTGACATAAATCACAGCAAGATCTTTTTTGACCCGCCTCCTAGAGTAATGGAAATAAAAACAAACATAAACAAATGGGAACTAATGAAACTTAAAAGCTTTTGCACAGCAAAGGACACTATAAATAAGACAAGAAGACAATCCTCAGTGCTATGTATCACTCAGAGATGGTCCCTTACTGCCCTAGCTCATCAATGATACTCTCTTGAGTCTGGGGCAGGAAGACCCAGTGGAATAATGTTTTAGAAACTAAAGCAAGAACTCAGGAACCAGCTTTAATAGCACTCCTTCCAGGAACTCTGATAAAGCTAAGAGAGGACCCATTACTGTAGGTACCAGGTGCTGGTACAATAATGGTATGAGTTAATGCATCAGGCAAGGCCACAGCCTAATGAGATCTTCTTTCACTCACCCATTGATAGATTGAGACAGAGATCTGCTAGTTTATTAATTCATTCATTTACCTGCTATATGTATCACACCCCTAATAAGTGCTAAGAAAGATGCAACAGAAATTAACCCATATTCAGTATACAGATGGTGCCTAATAAACATTCTTTCACTTCCAGAAGCTTAAAATATTTTACAGAGATAAGATACTGGAAAGAGCTAAGTAAATGTAAAATGTACGATATCAAGGCAGTGCTACACGATAGAAAGAACATAGGTTTCTACCAATATCAAAATGTATTATTTAAAGTTATTTCTTTATTATTTAAAGTTATAGGAATTAAAATTGTGTGTTATTCATGTAAGACTAGACAGATCAACGGTATAGAACAGAGAACAGTACCATAAATAACCATGTAAATGTAGATGAAAACAACAAAAAGATACCACTTTCAGCAACCAGATTAAATGTTTGACAACGCCACCTGCTGGTAAGAGTGGTGGGAAAAGGGAAATCTTATATAGAAAGTAGGACAAATTAGAATAGCTACTCTAGCAAAGCAATTTGGCAATATTTAGATAAACCCAAAAATACTCAAACCCTCTAAACCAACAGTTCAACTTCTAAGTATTTTTTCTACAGCAACTTTCACACAGTTTCTTACACAGAAACTCCGCCCAAAGAGACACATAAAAATATGCACAATGCATCACTGGGGAAAATGTAATGTCAATTAATCAAAGAATGGTGCTATGAAAAGAGAACCATAGATGTAGAATTTTAAACAAAACTTGGTCATTTACTAAGAATGTCATTTCAGGAAGGAAGGAGGGAAATGCTTAATATCCAGAGGCTAGGCAAACACCATACCTCAGTTGCTTAACATGTCAAAAATCGCAAACTTTCTTTAGTATATGGCACTTCTTAAAAAAGCCCTTCAAGAATTGTTCTGGGTTTTCAGAAGCCTTCTGACATACAGGTAGATCTCATGACACTCAGCAGTGAGGGGAGAGCAGACCTCATTATCACATGTCAGCAATCTTCAAAAGGTTATTAAAAAGATATGCTTGTAATACATGTTTGAAAGGGGATTAGAGTGTCTTTCCAATAAAACACAAGCACTTATCATTCTGTTAATGGGTAAGACTTATTTAATGAAGAAGATTTTTTTCATCAGTGGATGAATAAAATACGGTATATTTATTCAATATATTTATGTGAATGAAATTGATCTATATGTACCAGCATGGGGACAGATCTAAGTAAAATAAATGGCTGCAAAAAAAAAGACAACTCTCAGAATGGGAGAAAATATTTGCAAGCAAATCAACAAAGGATTAATCTCCAAAATATATAAACAGCTCATGCAGTTCAATATTAAAAAACAAGCAACCCTAAACAGACATTTCTCCAAATAAGACATACAGATGGCCAAGAGGCACATGAAAACTTGCTCAACATCACTAATTAATAGAGAAATGCAAATCAAAACTACAGTGAGGTATCACCTCACACATGTTAGAATGGGCATCACCAGAAAATCTACAAACAACAAATGCTGGAGAGGGTGGGGAGAAAAGGCTACCCTCTTGCACTGTTGATGGGAATGTAAATTGATACAGCCACTGTGGAGAACAGTATGGAGGTTCCTTAAAAAACTATAAAGAGAATTACCATATGACCCAGCAATCCCACTACTGGGCAAATACCCAGAGAAAACCATAATTCAAAAAGACACATGCACCCCAATGTTCATTGCAGCACTATTTACAATAGCCAGGTCATGGAAGCACCCTAAATACCCATTGATAGACGAATGGATAAAGAAGATGTGGTACATATATACAATGGAAAATTACACAACCGTAAAAAGGAACGAAATTGGGTCATTTGTAGAGACGTGGATGCACCTGGAGACTGTCATACAGAGTGAAGTATGTCAGAAAGAGAAAAACAAATATCGTATATTAATGCATATATGTGGAATCTAGAAAAATGGTACAGATGAACCAGTTTGCAAGCCAGAAATAGAGACACAGATGTAGAGAACAAATGTATGGACACCAAGGGGAGAAAGCAGGGGGCGGGTGGTGGTGGTGGGATGAATTGGGGGATTGGGATTTACATATATACACTAATATGTATAAAATAGATAACTAATAAGAACCTGCTGTATAAAAAAACTAAATAAATAAAATTAAATGAAAGAAAAAGAAATAATCTACACTGAAAATGTACAATAAACACAGGACAAGTTGCTCAGCCTCATTAGTCGTTAGGGAAATGTAAATTGAAACCACGGTGAGACACCACTTCACATTCACTGAGAAGGCTATAAAAAAAGAAAAAGGAAAATAACAAGTATTGACAAGAATATGGAGAAATTGGAACCCTCCCACATTGTTAGTGGGAATGCAAAATGGTACAGCTGCAGAAAACAGTTCAGCAGTTCCTCAAAAATGTAAACACAGAATTACCATATAATCCAGCAATTCCACCCCTGGCATATATCCCAAATAACTGAAAACAGGTAATCAAACAAATACAGGTACAACCCAATTTCCTAGTAACTTTATTCATGATAGCCAAAAAAAAATGGAAACACCCCAAAGACCCATCATTTTATGAATGGATAAACAAAATGTGGTATAACCATAGAATCAAATAATATTTGGCCATAAAAATGAATGAAATACTGATATGTGTTAGTACATGGATGAACCTTAAAAACAGCATGCCAAGTGAAAAAGGCCTGGCACAAAAGGTCACATAATGTACAATTCCTTTTTTTTTGGCCGTGCCAGGTGGCTTGCGGGATCTTAGTTCCCCTACCAGGGATCAAACCCTGGCCCATGGCAGTGAAAGTGCCGAGTCCTAATCACTGCACCGCCAGGGAAGTCCCTATAATTCCATTTATATGAAATATCCAGAATAGATAAATCCATAGAGACAGAATGTGGGAAAGTGAATGTCAGAGGCTGAGGGTAGAGGAGACACTGCTTAATGGGGGGCAGGGTTTTACTTTGAAGTTCTGGAAATGTTTTGGAACTAGATAGACATGGCGGTTGTACAACATTGTGAATGGGCTAAATGTCACTGAATTGTATAGTTAAAATAGCTAATTTTATGCTGTATGAATTTCACCTCAATAAGTTATTTATTAAAAATCTGCATTGAAAGAACGAAGCAAAAGATGATAAACTTTCTATTTTCAAAAGATCATGAACTGAAGCATCAAAGAAGACAGTAATATCTCAGTAATACCTCAGTGCTGATAGTAATACTTCAGAAAATAAAACTGAGTAGACAACGTTCCCTGGGGGTAAAATCTATGTTCAGTGAGTTGTGAGGTATTTTTCTTGCTCACTTCTCTTGGCTTCTTTTCTAAGAGTGAATATTTTCAATCTCTGCTTGGGATCCTAAGTCCTAAAACCTAACAGCTTCAGCATTGATGTTTTCACCTGTCCTCAAGGGTTTTTCCACTTCTCTTAAATGGGAAAAAATCTGGGTATGAAAGTTTAATTATTTTTAATTCAATTCTGAATTTGTAATTACTTGAATAAATTCTTCACTTATATGCAATACAACAAGCATAAATATTTTATGATCTAATGAAATTTATATACCATGTAGTGTGCTCCTAAATGATGAAGACTTCAAACTACAAATAGTTCTTTTTAAATATTCTGAACTTGAAATTTTACTCCCCAATTTTCATTCTTTTTCTTAAGAGCCTACTGAAGCAAAAAAAAAAACACATTTCTTAGAAATTTGAATTTCCAGAAATTTAAAATCTTTACACCAAACTCATTTATCCATCCATTTTGTCATTAAATAAATATTCATTTAACTCCGGCTCTGTGCCAGACTGGGTGTGGGGCACACAGATATGAGCTAAACTAAAGAGACATGGTTCTTGCTCCTAGCGAGCTTGTATGTTAATGTAGAAGACAAACGAATAAGATAACTTCAGAAAGTGGTAAGTGCTATGGACAATATAAAACTATGGGATCAAGAGTTTTGTGTGGTGGTATACTTTAGACAAGGTGATTACGGAAAGCTTTACTGAGAAGGTGATGTCTGACCTGAGATGGGGATGATGAAAGGAAGCCAGCCATGCTTAAATCTTGGGGAAGAGTGGTCCAGGCAGAAGGATCATCAAATGCAAATGTCGTAATGCCAGTCTGGGCTTGCACCTTTCACAGCTGGCTGGATCAAGAGAACCAAGGGCAGAAGAGCATGGAAAGAAGACAGAAAGGTGGGGAGGGCCTGGTTTTTTCAGGGTTTTATAGGCTAGTGTAAGAAGTTTGATTTTACTCAGATGCACCTATGCTCTGAAAATGTCTTTCAGCACCAGAAATCATCTGGACAAAGAAGTAGCGAAAAGAGCTTGGTGAAACACATGCACACACACACACAATTTTAAAAGGTCTCTACCAAGATAACTACACCTTTCTCTGGTTGTGAGAAATTAATTTGATCAAGTTGAAAGATTGTTTTCTTCCCCTCTAGTCCAGGGTTTCTCAACCTTGGCACTGTTGGCATTTGGGGCTGGATAATTCTTTATTTGGGGAGCTGTCCTGTGCATTATACCATGTTTAACAGCATCCCTGGTCTCACTAGATGCCAGCACCACCCCTCCCCTGAGGTTGTGACTTCCCCCAAAACATCTGCAGATGTTTCCAAATGTTTTGGGGGATGCAAAATTGACCTTGGTTGAGTACCACCATTCTAGTACAAGGCAAGGAAGTGAAAAGAAGCATGTACAGAGGTAGACTTTGAAGGAAATGGCATTTTCTTTTTCATTTCACCTTCCTACCTCAAGGGTCATTCCAAAGCCTCTCTTGATTCCCAGAACTCATACACTGGTGCTAAGTAAATATTCAGTAAATTCACTCAGTGCACACTACCACTCCGTGCTATTCAAAATTTTTCAATAGCAGGGTGATAGGTGGAGGATACCACTGGATTTGAATAGTCTGGGTAGCTGCCTCAACTTTCCAGTTCATTTTGTACATAGTCTTAGAGAGACTAAATCTCCTACTTTATGTCTATATAACACCAAAAGAATTATTCATTTTATGTATTCCAACAAAGTTCTCTGAAAACACAACTTTTATTCGCTGACTTCAATTATGAAATTAGACCTGTATTTCCATATGCAATATCTAACATAGTAGAACATCCAAGGCTCTAAAGCAGGGTTTCTCAACCTTGGTGCTATTGACATTTGGGGTCAAACAACTCTTTGTTGTGGAGATCTGTCCTGTGCATTACAGGACCAGCATTCACTGTCTCTGCCCACTAGATGCCATAAGCACCCTACCCAGACTGTTATAAGAATCTAAACGTCTGTAATAAATATCCAGGATTCCATACAAATGTAAGTGAACAATAAATAAATAAATATGGGAGAAGAGACAAATCTCCTGTACAGAATTCCAAATAATTTACGTAGATACTCCCCCTTTGACAAGATGGAGCATAGCTTACCCTGCAAGGGAGGGCTACACAAGCATGTGACTTGCTTCCAAAGAATAGAGTATGGGATGGGCGGGGCGAGAAGTCGATGGGAATAACTTTACAGTGGAGAAACCTCACAAATACTATCTTCAACAGGTGGTCAAGATTAAAACCATTAGTGATGTCATGTTGATAGTCTTACATATGATGTGATGAGAATGGCACTTCACCTCTATTGTCCTTCCCCTTAAAAACCCACAACCCCAGTCTAATCATGAGAATAACATCAGACAAATAGCAATTGAGGAACACTCTACAAAATACCTGACCTGTACTCCTCAAAACTGTCAAGATCATCAAAAGCGAAGAAAATCTGAGAAACTGTCACTTAGAGAAAGCTAAGGAGATATGACAATTAATACAATGTAGTTTCCTGGATAGGATCCTGAAACAGAAAATAGATACCAGGTAACACCTAAGGAAATCTGAATAAGTCATGAACTTTAGTTAATAATAATGTTGCCAATATTGTTTCTTTGGTCATAACAATGTATCCTACTAGTGTGAGATGTTAACAATAGGAGAAACTACATAGAGGTATTCAGGAAGTCTCTGTACTGTGTTTGCAACTTTTTTGTAACTCTAAAGCTATACAAAAGTTTAAAAGGTTTCGTTTTAAATGTCTACAGACATTGCCAAACATCACCTAGGGGGCAAAACTTCCCCTGATTGAGAAACAGAGCTCTAGGTCAATCTAACCATTTGCTTTTTCGTTATAGCACTTTCCATCCCTTGTAATATTTTACCAAGTCAAGATTCTTCTCTATGTTGTCAGCAACTATTGATGTTCAAGAATTTTTCTTACAACTTTAAAATCTCCTGAGTCATCACCCATAGCTTCCAGAACTTTCCTCCTCTCCACTTTTGTCTGGCAATTCACAACATACCTATTGAAGTGGGGTTTACTGTCATTTCCCTCATGGGTAACAATATCTAACAAATCAAGACTGTAAATTCTTCCATTTCAAAACAGGAGGTAATTGTTCAACTATTTCTTTTTTATGGTTTGAAAATCTTCATACTGAGATAACTAATTTAAAAGGGCTACTTGTGGAGTTTGGGTCTTTTGAACATGAGCCACCGGTTCTCCCTGCTTGGCCCTGCAATAAACCTTTCTCTGCTCAAAAAAAAAAAAAAAAAAAAAAAAAAAAGGATGGGGGGAGTACTTGCATGTTTTCACTGTTGCAGTAACTGTAGTTCGAAAGTGATATTATCTTCATAATAAGGCTGGTTTTCCTGAAAAGATATCCCACTGAATTATGGAACAGAAGCCTTCTGCTTTAGATATAAAGTAGAATTAATTCAAGGCAAAGAGGTCTACCAAACTCAACGTCATCCATCACTTTCCATAGCGTTTCATGATGAAAACCCATCTTAATTCATGGTTATTCAGCCACGAATACTAATTAATCTCTGTACTCTTCTGGATCTAAAGAGGAAGGAACAAAAGAGTTTGACTCAATATTGAAACTAAACCTGAAAAAATGAAAGAGAGCAGTAAGAAAGAATGACAAAGACAGTTAAAACCTCTTTCAAGTTTGAATTCTCTTTCTGAAGTGGTGGTTCCTTTTATACCACCGTTTCCTTCCTCTGATATGCTCTTCCTATTTCCACCCAGGCCCTAATAGAAACATAGCCTATGTTTTTAATATATGTGTAAGAGACTATCTTGACTAGGCTGAAGCTAGTGCTAGAACTTTGTCTGAAAAAAATCAGCTGACACTTTCCCCTATTCCTTCCTTCACCTATTAGCATAATTCTGTATACATGGAGACTTTGTGGTTTGGCCTGAAGAAGGAGTGATAAGTTGGGTTTTTGTTTGTTGGGTTTTTTTGTTTGTTTGTTTTTTTGCTGGGACACACAAAAGAAGAAAGAGAGAGCTTGAAAGAATAGAGGGAAAGGTAAAGTGTTGGTGCTCTGGCTAGCCCTTTGGATTCAAGTCTCAGTGTGGAAGACAGAGCCAGAAGCTGAAGAAACCATTTTCATGAAGGACCTTCTGTGATTCTAGGCTCAAATATTGCTGTTTAGGGCCAAATTGATAAAATTAATTGATAAAATTAATATGAAGTTGGGTGAGGGTCCCAGATATCAATACCTCAAGGACTGGAAGCTCAGTGTTATTTGCATGAAGGGTATCAGCAACAGAGGTAGTGATGAGGTGCCTTGTCTAGTAGGCTGGACTATAAGAATATGAATGATACTGTTATAAGCACATGCGGTAAACCCTCTTGCTAAGGATGGCTAGAAATAACTGGAGAGTTTTTGGAAGGGGGTTACATTCCTCTGTGAGCCTGCAGGGCCCTGCAGCTGATGAAATTTGGATAGTAGTGTTCATGTGATCTCATTTCACCCTCTGGAAAAGTCTGACATATTTGTGTTAAATAATTCTTGTCTTCAAGGCCACACTTCTAATAAAAACTGGGACTTCTTAAGCCTACCTCCATCATAGAAGACAGCTAGCTACTCCTCCAGGCCTAAGCCATCACTCCCCTCCCAGAGCTAAAGGAATTCTACTGCAGTTTCCACTGGCAGTCCTTCAAGCTATGTTATCTAATGTCATTCACTGGCTACAGTTCTTATCCTCTGTAAATTCCTAAGAGTTAGTCTTCCTCAGATAGTCTCTTAAGTCAACAAGGATCCTTCTTCTCCTTCAGAGGAATCATCTAGCTTTATCCCCCGTGGTAAGCTCTAAATATCCTTTTATAAACACTTCACACAGGGAGCCACTTGCTTCTTTCAGTGACCAATGATTCCTTTTATGAAAGTAAATAGCTTCAAACCATAACTTTGCTGAAAATCCAGACTTTTACAACTCTTGGATAAATATAACACTGTTTTGTTCCTTGTCTCATTTTCTTTGAGCCGTTTACTTAATGTGGAATAACAGGCATTCATGCTCTTTGCATTGTGACAGATACAAAAAAAATTTCAATCAACACTAAGAATTCTAGAACATATTATCAACTGACAAAAGATTTAGCACAGATTTCCTGAACCCTAGTCACTTGTCTTATTGTTAAGATTCAGATGATGTTCATAAGATCCCATAATAATATGGTCAGTTATATTGTAGATATTGGTATCCTGACCATTACCCTCAGTCACTAAGGATGTAAAAAAAGATTGTGTAGTAGGTCCATTTTTATCTTTGGTAGCCAAGACTACTAACCCAGCAAGGAATTTAGAAACTTGTCTTTGGAGTAAGCTTCCAATCTTCTTCTCAATAAGCATGTAATTCATACAAGATCCAAGTGCTCCTGTAGTCTGAGTGTGTGCCATGGAAAATATTCACAAGATGACATGCAAATAATCAAGGAAATAAATGCAAATACTACGGAGGTCATTTACTGGTTATATCAATGGAAACATTACATAACATCCTAAGATAATCATGGAGATAGACAACAAAAAACTAGTGACAAACCTTGCTATCTAGACAAAGCAGAAAATCAAAAATTATAAAATTGATGTCTCAGGAGATTAAGGAAGCAAGAATAGTGTTAAAGCAATATCAATCTTTAGATCAATCCAAAGATCTTCAGAGTTGGGTCTAGGGTTTCTTAAATAACTATATCATCATTGTCTTTAAAATCAAATGAAAAACAAGGATCACCAAAAAAGAAGTCTTAGAATGAAGGTAAGTGGAATTATACCAGGTCTGTTGCACATTCTAACAGTTTCCACATAGCAGGTACAAGTTGGGTAACTATAGACAGGTAGTCCCTCTCCCCAGGAAAATGCCATAAAGTCGAAGTAAAGCAGAACTCTGAGGATTTTCCCATTACTATAGAATTTCAGACATCCTCAGCAGATAATAATCAAGCAAGTCATCAACAAGCAGAAACTATGATAACGTGCCTTCCACTGTACTAGGTGCCATGGGAGATATGAAAGAGACATAAGATATAATCTCTTATTGTGGAGACAAGTCTTGAATACATAAACCAGAGGAAGCTATAAAACAAAACAAATGGGCTAAATGCCCTGGTACTGACTAGAAGTGTCAGAACAAGTGCAAAAAGGCCAAGGTAGTGGAAAATTTTACCAAGAAGTTTGGATTTGAGCCAGACGGATCCTGAAGGAGGGCAAGATAGGATAACAGAGTACTTCCTTGGAAGAAGAAACAATATGAGTGATGGCGGAAGCTGGGAATGAACATGGCATGTCAAGGAGAGTCTGAAGACTGGCCTGATTGGAGCAGAAGATTCATGTTGGGGAAGAGTTGAAAGGAAGTTTGGGAGAGACAGAGTGCAAATGGGAATAGACTTTTAGAGCTGTGAACTGTGAAAGGCCACAGAAACGGCACCTAGATCTCCTTATACACATGAGTGTAGAGAAAACTGCCTCACTTTTGAAACTCTTCAATCACTCTTCTACACATGGAAGACTCCACCAACAGTGGCATCTTTTAATAATACAAGAGGCGGTGATGATGATGCAGAGATGGAGGCAAGTAATCATAAATAAGAATGGCTTAGGGTGTAGTCCCTGTCTTCTGAGAGGTAACCATTATTGCTCCACCCACTGAAGTTGAAGTCCTTTTCTTACAAAAAAAAAAAAAAAAAAAACCTTAACCCTTGCCTGGGGAGAATAATAGCTATTTGATCAGTTGTACAGTTAATATACAATGAAGTGCCTGTCATCCTAGCCTGCCAATATTTCAGTAAGCAATTCACTCTTTAATGCAGATCAGATTACCTTTTTGTTTCTAAGGTTTTTATCTAAGTGTTGCAGAGATAACATCTACATTGAAAGGTGGCATTAAAAACATAACAGGAACTTCTGGTTTCCTGTCCAGCATGTAACGAGCTTGGAAGTCGGCACTCCATCCTGACAAAAAGTAAAAAGCTGAACAAACTGAAAAATTAACAGCTCTTCTTAGATCCACAGAAGAAGTGAGGTCACAGGATAAAATGCTCCCTTAAAATTGGAGAGACAGACAGGCAGAGACAGAGAATCACAGCTTATCTAAGCAGAAACCTCCAGAGGAACCAGTCTGGGTAGGAAAACCTGAACTGTAATTGATGAATTACTGGAGGCTTAGTGTGGACAACTCTACGAGTTAAAATCTCAAGGGGAGAACCCACACTTTTGTGAGTTTTAGCTCCTGGAGCTCTACCAGGTTCTTTTTTTTTTTAACTATCTTTTTTATTATTTTTTAACATTTTTATTGGAGTATAATTGCTTTACAATGTTGTGTTAGTTTCTGCTGTATAACAAAGTGAATCAGCTGTATGTATACATATATCCCCATATTTCCTCCCTCTTACATCTCCCTCCCACCCTCCCTAACCCACCCCTCTAGGTGGTCACAAAACACGAGCTGAGCTCCCTGTGCTATGCGGCTGCTTCCCACTAGCTATCTATTTTACATTTGTCTACCAGGTTCTTATAGTGAGGAAATTCCCTCAGGCTTCTGGCAGGAGGAAGGGAAAAGTATCCATTTTCAAATAGGCCAGAGCATTCTGTTCTTCTCAACAAGACTTAACCCTCAAGAGAATCTATTTTACCAGAGCCTAACCTATTAGGGTTGTAGTGGAGCCTGACTTACTTGGAGGGAATGAAATACTCAATTTTAGCTTACTCTAGCCTTCCACATGAGGAAAGAGAAATACCCACTCCAATTCCCTCTAGCCATCCTGTCCGACCTAAGGTGAGAAGGGAGGACTGAGAAACACTGACGACTTTTATAGCCCAGGGGTACAGGCTCATTAAAAGACTGAGACCTAATCATAGGACTATAGAAAACTTTCTCTCCCCCCTACACATTACCAGCATATCACTAAAGGCCTGTATACGGAATATCTTTTCATTCAGTACATGTCTTGCTTTCAACCAAAACTTATAAGGTATACTAAATGGCAAAAAATAAAATACAGCTTGAAGAGACAAAGCAAGCATCAGAACCAGACTCAGTACGGCAGGAATATTGGAATTATGACCATGAAGTTAAAACAACTATGATTAATATGCTAAGGGCTCTAAAGAAAAAGTAAAAGATATGCAATATAAGCAGAGAGACGGAAATTCTAAAAAAAAAAAAAGAATACAAAAGAAACACTAGACATCAAACATACTGTTACAGAAATGAAGAACGCCTTTGATGGCCTCATTAGTAGACTGGACACAGGTGAGGAAAGAATCTCTGAGCTTGAGGATATATCAATAGAAACCTCCAAAGTTAAAAAGCAAAATAAACCCAAAGCAAGCACAGGGAAGAAAACGATAAAAATTAGAGAGGAAATCAATGAAATTGAAAACAGGAAATCAATGGAGAAAATGAACAAAACCAAAATTTGGTTCTTTGAAAAGATCAATAAAATCACTAAGCCTCTTGCTAGGCTAATTAAGAATAAAGAGAGATGACACAAATTGCTAATATTAGAAATGAAATAGGTGACATCATTAAAGATCCTATAGACATTAAAAGGATAATAAAGGAATACTATGAACAATGCTACGCCCACATATTTCTTAACCTGGATGAAATGGACCAATTCCTCGAAAGACACAATCTGCCAAAACTCACACAAAAAGAAATAGACAATCTGAATAGGCCCATATCTATTAAAGAAATTGAATCAATAATTAATAACCTTCTAAAACAGAAAGCACTAAGACCAGATAGGTTCACTGGTGGGTTCTATCAAACATTTAAGGAAGAAATTATGCCAATTCTCTGCAATCTCTTTCAGAAGATAGAAAGAGAGGGAATATTTCCTAACACATTCTATGAAGCCAGCATTACCCTAATACCAAAACCAGACAAAGACATGGCAAGAAAAGGAAACTACAGATCAATATCTCTCCGGAATATATAAGCAAAAATCATCAACAAAATATTAGCAAATCAAATCCAACAATGTATAAAAGGAATTCTATACCATGACCAAGTGGGATTAGTGAAAGAACAGACAAATAAATCAAAGGAACAGAGTAGAGAGCCTGGAAATAGACCCACAAAAATACATATAGTCAACTGATCGTTGACAAAGGAGCAAAGGCAATACAATGGAGCAAAGATAATCCTGTCAACAAATGGTGCTTGAACAACTGGACATCCATATGCAAAAAAAAAAAAATCTAGTTACACTTTCCACGAAAATTAACTGAAAATGATCATAGACCTAAACGTAAAATGCAAAACTATAAAACTCCTAGAAGATAATGTAGGAGGAAACCTAGATGACCTTGGGTATAGCAATGATTCTCTTAGGTACAACACCAAAGCCAGAATCAGGAAAGAAATAATTAATAAGCTAGACTTCATTAAAATTAAAAGCTTCAGTTCTGTGAAACACAATGCCAAGAGAATGTGAAGACAAACCACAGATTGGGAAAAAAGTATTTGCAAGAAACATATCTGATTAAGAACTGTTGCTCAAAATATACAAAGAAGTCCTACAATTCAACAATATGAAAATGAACAACTCATTTTAAAAATGGACAAAAGACCTGAACAGATGCCTCACTAAAGAAGATATACAGATGGCAAATAAGCATAAGAAAAGA
Source organism: Mesoplodon bidens (assembly GCF_964165515.1). Lineage (NCBI taxonomy): Eukaryota > Metazoa > Chordata > Mammalia > Artiodactyla > Ziphiidae > Mesoplodon > Mesoplodon bidens. The sequence goes on along the minus strand of NC_138163.1, from coordinate 45,678,301 downwards.
TTCTCCACATCATATATCATTAAGGAAATGCAAATTAAACAACAATAAGATACCACCACACACCTATTAGAATGGCCGAAATTCAGAACACCGACAACAACAAATGCTGGTGAGGATGTAGATTCTGGTGGGAATGCAAAATGATACAGCCATTTTGGAAGCTAATTTTGCAGTTTCTTACAAAATTAAACATGCTCAATATATGGCAGAGCATTCACACACTTTGGTATTTATCCAAATGAGCTGAAAACTTACATCTACACAAAAACCTGCACATGCATGTTTATAGCAGCTTTATCCATAATTCCCCAAACCTGGAAGCAACCAAGATGTCCTTCAGTAGGTGAATGGATACATAAACTGTGGTACATCCAGACAATCGAATATTACTCAGTGCTAAAAAGCAATGCAGGCATGAAAAGATATGGAAGAACTTTAAATGCATATTACTAAGTTAAAGAAGCTAATCTGAAAAGGCTACATACTCTGCGATTCTAACTATATGACACTCTGGAAAAGGCGAAACTATGGTTGCCATAAAAAGGTCGCTATAAAAAGAGGGGAGCCAGGGGCTTCCCTGGTGGCGCAGTGGTTGAGAGTCCGCCTGCTGATGCAGGGGACACGGGTTCGTGCCCCGGTCCAGGAAGATCCCACATGCCGTGGAGCGGCTGGGCCCGTGAGCCATGGCCACTGAGCCTGCGCATCCAGAGCCTGTGCTCCGCAACGGGAGAGGCCCCAACAGTGAGAGGCCCACGTACCGCCAAAAAAAGAGAAAAAAAAGAGGGGAGCCAGAGTGAATGTGGGAATAAGGGGGGAGAGAGGGATGAATAGGCAGAACACAGGAATTTTAGGACAGTGAAAATATTCTGTGTGATACTGTAATGGTGGATACATGCCATTATATGTTTGTCAAAACCCATAGAACATACAACACCAAGAGTGAAACCTAAGGTAAACTCTGGATTTTGGATGATTATAACGTGTCAATGTAGGTTCATAGATTGTAACAAATGTACCACTGGCTCGGGGGAGGCCATGCATGCCTGGGCACAGAGAGTATATAGGAACTCTCTGTACTTTCAGCTCACTGTTGCTATGAACCTAAAATTGCTCTAAAAATAAAGTCGATTTAAAAGGGGAAAAACCACAATGGACAAAATGTTAAAAATTAAATTATTCTAATGGCACTAATAAGGTGGCATTCTTTTCAATGGTTTACATCAGAAATTCCAGTTGCAAAACTCTATGCCTTTTATTTCACTGGTATTTAAATTTATGGGAGCCCTAACTAGGCCTATTTTTTGCCATCCTTGAATCTACTGTTACAAAACATAGGTAACTATTTAAACTTGGGCATGGCCATGGAATCCAGTCAGTAGCTTTAAGGAATGTAAAAAACTGAAAAGGCCCAGTGTTTGTTCTCCAGGGAAAAAAGTACTGACCCAATGTACTTAAACATACTTAGTCATTCATTCAACAAATATTTATTAAGTGCCTACTATGTGCCAGGCATATAGTGTGTGCTAGGCACTAGGAATACTGTGTAAGTTCTTGCTCTCAAAGAGCTAACAATCTAGTGGGGATACAAACAATAATCAAGTAATCACACTAACAGATGTCAAAAGGGAACTATAATAAGTGCTACGAAGACTAGTACACAGTGCCCAGACACTTGATAACAGCTGGAGTTGACCTGCCTGGGGACTCAAAATGAGATCTAAAGGATGAATAAGAGGTGAGAAAGGAAGGAACAACAAAGAAATCAAACAAAGAAATCCGGATATGCAAAGGCCCCATAGCAGGAGGGAGCATGGTGGCATGAAGAACTTAAAGACAAATGTGGCAGTAGGTGAGGAAAGTGTAGGGGTCTGTGATAAGGCTGGAGGAATACATACGTGCCAGGTCATGCAGGGCCTTGTAGGCTACATTAAGGAGATTTCTTTGTGTTTATTTTAAAAGTGATGGGAAGCCATAAAGCTTTTAAGCATGAAGACAATATGGCATCCCTTATGCTAAGACCATTCTGGCTGCAATCAAGAGAACAGATTAGAGGGGAGCCAGAGTGAATGTGGGTAGATGAAGAGCTATTGCAGTAGTCTAGGAAAGAGGTGGTAGGATGGTGGTAATGGAGGTCGAAAGAAGTGGATGGATTCTGGAGATTTTAGGAAGTAAAATAAGCAAAATCTGACCCCAGAAAAGCAGGTTTCAAAGTGGGGGAGGAACAAAGAGGTATCAAAATATCCCTAAGTACCACTGGATAGAATGGAAGGGCAATCCACTGAGAGAAGGAAGGCTGGAAGAGGACCAGGTTGGGGAGCAAGTTGAGTTTGAGGGGGCGTTGGGACATCCTAGAGGAATGGTCCAGTTAGGCATTTCGATATACCAGTCTGAGGTCACATGAGAGGTCTGAGCTGGAAATATAAATTGGGGAACTCATGGGTGTGCATGTAGCAATTAAGCTGTGGATGTGGGTGAGTTTGCCCAGGGTGAGAGCATAGAGATTGGAGACGACTGAGGACTGGGCCTCAGGAAAAGTCAACATCTGTAATGAAAAAGTAGCTGTGACAATATGTGAATTCTCTCTCCACTTCCGGAATTCAAAAATCCTGAATTCTTTCTTTCGCTTTGCCACTCAATCACTTGATAACGTCCAAAGAATAACTCTCCCCTCTTTAAATCAACATTCCAGGGCTTCCCTGGTGGTGCAATGGTTGAGAGTCCGCCTGCCAATGCAGGGGACACGGGTTCGTGCCCCGGTCCGGGAGGATCCCACATGCCGCAGAGCGGCTGGGCCCGTGAGCCATGGCCGCTGAGCCTGCGCATCCGGAGCCTGTGCTCCGCAACGGGAGAGGCCACCACAGTGAGAGGCCCGCGTACTGTAAAAAAAAAAAAAAAAAATCAACATTCCATTTCTTGAAGGGGATTGTACTATTCTTATGAGGGAGTACTTTTACTTTTTACCATATACCATTAGGAAGATGTTAGTAAATATACTGTTAATACTTCTCAGTAAAACTAGAAAAAAATATATATATACTGTAAATACTGTTAAGTTGAGAAGATGATGGCAGAAGTTTAACTTGTTAAAGTAATGAGCCTTATTCATAGATGTGTGGGACTCAGAGAGAGCTGCTGTACTCGTCCAGAGTGGTTTCTGGCAGGGTGGGAAAAGGGTAGCCCTTGTACTATTGTGATCTTCAATATGGTTGGGTCTTATGTACCCAACCTTTCTCTGAGTGTAGAGCTATGCTTTCAAAGTCTATAGGCTTCTGGTCAAAGACTGCTCTGGGAGAAAGAGAGACAGAGACAGAGACAGAGAGACAGAGAGGCAGAGAGAAATCCCTTGCCTTCTTACTCAACTCTATAGTGCATTTTTTATGCCCTTGGGAGGTAGAAGGGAGGAACAAGCTAATAATTTGGTTGATTCAACATGCTAACCTCTGAGTCAAAAAGTTACTCAATAATCCTTTTAGCAGGCGATGCTAAAAGGATTATTGGGGGGGGCGGTATTCAGAGTCAGGAGTCTCTCCCTCTAATACTGACTCATACACTGGGTTATCTTGGGGTAAACCATATCAACTCCCTCCGTTTCCATATCAGCAATACCACCTGTCCCCCCATCTCTTGGAGTTGTTATGAGAGTCTGATGAGATCACAGATCTGAAAGCATTTTGAAAATGTCAGGCATTATAATGCCAAAAATTAAGCCATCCACTGAGAACTAGTCTGTTTTGAATAAGACACAACTTTGTTACACCATACAAGTATCAATTCCTGTTCTAATTGTTTTATTTCCAAACCATGTTTCCTTTGAAACTAAAGGTTTCTGAGCTATTGAGATATAAGCTGGCTGCTTTTACCTCTGCAACTAAATATAAAAATATCTAAATAAAACATTATTATATTCATCAATGGTCCAGTTCACAAATGGAAACTCTAAAAGCAAAAATGTAAAACCAAGATTAGTTTTTATCATAACATGATCTGAGCCCACTAGACCTTACATTATCTAGTTCCCAACTATCTCCTTGAGCTCCCCATGTGCTACTCCCCTCTTCCCTCACTCTGCTTTTGCCCTTTAGCAAAGGCCTCCTTGCTGTTCCTTGAACAACCCAAGCACTGTCTTTCCCCACGGACTTTGCTTTGCTGCTAGTCATGCAATTCCCTCTGACATCCCTCATTTCATTCAGGTCTCAGTGGATCCCTAACTACCCTAACTGCCCTCCCTAAAGTAGTACACATGCCTAACACTGATCATCCATGTCTCTCTCTCTCACTCCCTCCTCTTAACTTGCTTTATTATTCTTCGTAGGACTTATAACCACCTGACATCTTGTATTTGTTTTTCTGTTTTCCTCCCAACAAGTATGTAAGCTCCATGAGAGCAAGGGATTCTTGTCTGGTTTGTTCCACTGTTGTATTCTTAGTACTTAGAGCATATAGGTACACAGTAAATAGCTGTTGAATGGAAGAATGAAAGAACATATTCTTACCACTCCTCTGGCTGGCAAAGTCCTTCCTAACACAGCACCTCAAAACCATGAACTTAAGAAATCAGAATGGGATGCAAAGTGGCAGGATGTTTCTGCTGGGCATGATCATGTGGCTGGTTTGGCAAAAATGTGGGGAGGAGCATCAAGATTACACATGGTATTATGACCTAAACGAAACCTTTAATGCCATCGACAGAACTGGGCTTCGACAACTTTTGAATAAATCTGGCTGCCTCGAGAAGTCTAGCAGGTTCACAAGTTCCCTCTCACTAAAACAATATGGGCCTGTTAGTGGGAATTGGACATTTCATCTAGGTGTTCTTTAAGCTTGTTATCTTAGCAAATTAAGTGTGTTGGGGTCAGCTACAAGCTATACTTAGCATTAATTGTCAGGATAGATTCACCAATAACCAAGTCCTGGAATACAGCCAGGCTACTGGCCTTGAAACCATTTGAATTCATTGCAACACAAATCAGAGAATAGAGGACGTGAAACTTACTGTTGCCAGTGCTGACACCAAATTGTGCAGTTATCAACACAGAAGGTCAAGGCAAAGCTTTGTGCACAAACTGAAGCACAATATGTCCTATCTGTTGGGGGTGGGATGGGAAATCTTAATTTTGTTGCAATTTGGGCATCTGCTCTTTAAAGGATCTTGTGTCTGAAATCATATGACCACTTTATGAGAGGAGGGGATAGTCAGAGTACATCACTGAACTAACCAGAGCCCATAAGAACAATGAACAAGAAAAGAAAGAAAAGGAAAAAAGGAAAGAAAAAAAAGAGCTAAGCATTGACTGTGGAGACAAAACTGTTTTGATGAAGTCCGTTTAATCATATCAGAAAATTTGAATGAAATAGGTTAGATTTTGTACTCATAATTCATTTAGTGAAATGTGTTCTCATTATTTTTAATATTTATAGAGTATGGCTTATTGATTCTGTACTATAGTTATTTAATTACTGTTAGCTTCTATCTTCCATTTTGTTTACAAGGAAGAACTAATCAAAGTATTGAGATATTTCTACTTCCACTCACATGCTCAGAGGTAGCCAGATCTCTAAACAGTGAATCCAATACTTGGAACTATATCCTCATCCACTGGCAATGACCTGGGATGAGGTGAATCTCCTAGTGGAGAATTCTTTGTTTTCATCCTCTTCCTCTTCAATGCCATCTCACTTCCAACTACAATAAAGACATTTATTGATTGATTTTTATGTGTCTGGCAGTCTGCCAAGCACTGGCATTTTTAAAAACCTTTCCACATCTTACCTTCAAACCTCAAAACTCTGAGTGGTCCCACTTGGAAACAACAGCACATGAATTGCCTTCATATTCAGAAATCAGAAACGGGGTGGCTTTTTTGGAGTGAAGGAATCAAATGGGAAGGATGGTAGAGTGGTTAAAAGCACAGATCCTGTGTGGAGTCAGAATCTTCCAAATAAAATTCTTGCTCAAGGAGGCTTCCCTGGTGGCACAGTGGTTGAGAATCCGCCTGCTGATGCAGGGGACACGGGTTCGTGCCCCGGGCCCGGGAAGATCCCATATGCTGCGGAGCAGCTGGGCCCATGAGCCATGGCCGCTGAGCCTTCGCGTCCGGAGCCTGTGCTCCGCAACGGGAGAGGCCACAACAGTGAGAGGCCCGCGTACCGCAAAAAAAAAAAAAATTCTTGCTCAGGTACTTCCACAAGCTGTGTGATATTGACATGCAGTGTAACCTCTCTGGGCCTTACTTGCCTCATCTGTAAAGCAGGAATAATAATAATAATCTATGCACCAAAGAGTTGTTGTGAGGAATATATGAGAAAATTCCATGTAAGGTGTTAAGAGCCTGGTTCATTGAAAGTGCTCAATAAATATTAGCTATCCTCATGCAAGGTACTCAAAATTTGCAGGCTCAGTAGGGCCGACTTTGGCTAAAATTCAAAGAACACCTTCTTTTGTGAAGATTGTGTGGAAAGACTATTAGTTGCCTAATATCCTTTTGTGTTAAGCCCTCACACACAGTGATCATTGTAAGTGTGTAACTAGGAAGTCCAGCAACACATGGGAAGTTAAATTCAGATACTGGGTTTTCAAAAAGCCCCTACATTTCTGTAAAAAGGAGTTAGCAAACTTTCTCTGTAAAGGGCCAGATGGGAGTTATTTTAGGCTTCACAGGACAGTTTCTATTGCAACTACTTGACTCTGCTGCTGTGGGGCAGAAACAGTCATAGGTGATATGTAAATGAATGGGCGTAACTGTGTTCCAATAAAACTTTATTTACAAAAACAGGCCATGGGTCATAGTTGGCCCACTCCTGCTCTAAATAATTATCCTAGCCTATCAGGATTCTAATGGCCATTTCAGCTGATTAACCACAGAAAGCAAATAAATTGCAGAGGGGAATAAAGGGAGTGAGAAGAATTGAAGAAACCGGAGGATAAGTAGTGGCTCCTCCAATGTGCCTCCCCCATCCTAAATGGTATTAGATGTCTTCCATGACAAGGGAACAGCATATTCCATTCATTCTCTCCTTCATTTCACAAGTAATGGTGAAACACTCACGAGGCCCCAGGCACTGTGCTGTGACCTCTAATGCTGAGTGAAAACAGACCAAGTCCCAGCCTTCATGTGACTTACAATCTCATCAGGTAGGAATAGGGACCAACATCAGTCAAATAACCACACAAATAAATGGAACGCCACAACTGTGCTGGGTCCTGCCCAAGCTTATAAGAGGAGGTTTGCTGTAGTCATGGAGCTCAAGGTGGGCTTTCCTGAGGAACATAAATCTAAAACTGGAGCTGATACCTGACAAATGAGTAGTAATTAGGGAATAGAGTGGAAGATCATTCCAAGCAAAGGGAACAGCATGGGCTCTTTGATGGTAGACAGTATGGTGTGGTCAAGGGATGTAAATAAGGTCACTATGACTTGAGCTCAGAAAGCCAGGTGGAACGTGGTGGGAGAAGGGGTTGGGAAGGGAGGTAGAGGTCAGACCATGCAGGAACACCTGGAAGCAATCATTTATTTATTTATTCAGCAAATATTTACTGAACACTATGTTAGGCTCTGGATACTGTGGTGAAAAAAGGCAGACAATTAAACAAGCACACAAATAAATCTATAATAACAAAGTTCCACCTCTAGAATTTCAACGCCCCAAAACTCGGTCCAGTGGCCTGATATATTTGTTTTTTAATTACCTGGCCTGTTCCCAAGATGCAGTCCCAATTTAACCAAGTGCCCTGGTTAGAGCTATATATTGATATATTACTCACTCTATACATTTCTTTTTGGAATCATGAATGGATTTGATATATCATCCCCAGGGCTCAGCCTGTGAAACACTGTGTATCTCTTTTCTGGGTGTGAGCTTCCAGACAGATGTGGCTCCCTTGTGCTGTTCATATTGACAAGTCTATGCAACTTGCCATTGACGATGTTATCATGGGCAAGACTGACTATCAATTAATCTGAGTATTTGACATATAAATTCAATTGTTTAAATCTGAGCTCTTTTTTTTTAACTTTCCACCTGCTTCTCTTACATATTTATTCCTGTGGCAAACTCTGTCAATATATTCTAGCTTACATTTTTAAATCCTTAGAAGAAACGGGGATCTATTCTAGGGAACTGCAAGCTTAACAACTGCTTCTTGATGTTGATGACCCTGAAAAGCTAACAAGACTTTTAAACAGTTTCAAAGTGACTTCATTACAATGATACTGTTTCATTCAACTCCTTGGCCTATTTTTCTATCAAAGAAATAAATTAAAATGTCATGGAATGACTCCCTTTATATAAAGCTGGGCTGATTGCTATCTAGTACTTGACCCTGGAGCAGTTGTGGTTCTCACAGTATCGTTCACAGATGCTTGGGGGTTCCCACGACCCTTTGGGGGCACTGGAGAGGTAGGTCAAAATAGGATTTCCTTTTTCTGGAGTGTTGGCATTTGTACTGATGGTGAAAAAGCAGTGGTGGGTAAAACTGCTTGTGCCTTAGTGTGAATCAAGACAGAGTCATGAAACTATACTACTAGTCGTTGTATTCTTTACCACCATCCACTTACAGAAAAAGAAATGCCAGTTTGCTTAGGAATATCCTTGATGAAGCAGTAGAAATTAAAATTATTTTTCATTAAAATGTTATTTTTGTTAACATGTGATTCATTATTATTTTTATTTTTAAGCTAATAAATACTTTTAATTGTCTTAGTTTTAATTTCTAATTTGGTCAACATGGATAGCTATAGCTCACATAAACAAAAGATCTTTAGGGTCCTCAATAATTTCTAAGAGTGTAAGAGGCTCTTCAGAACAAAATATTTGAAAACTGCTGCTCTCTTAACTTTCCAAGCATGACTCTTAACTAGACAAATTTTCAATTATGGGTTGTACACAGACTTTTCATATCTCCAGGTCTATCTCTTCTTCATGACTTCTCAAAAATAATGACTAAGGGCTCTAAATTAGTCTTCTAAAATTCCTTAAACATTCTCCTGTGTGTTCACCCAATTTGTTTTTCTTCACTCTCTCCTAGCATGGTGTTTTGGAAAGAGTGACCTGCATTTTCCAGAATATTGGTGTAGTGGGCAGTGGTAGTTGTGGTTCTTGTCTACCCCACACACTTGCCCATTGTTCTTTGCCTAGTAACATTATCTTCCCTTTAGTGAACCCTCTCCCCATTCCTTGTCTTCCTGGTGAAGCTGTCAATCAAGTGCTCCCCCTTCACCCTCAACTCTTCACTACAAGAATGGGCACATGGTCCAGGCCTGGACCAACCATAGCACAGCATCTCCTGGGAAACGGTGATTGGCCGAAGGGATAGGGCACATGACCTAGGCTAAGCAAGTTGGAATCCTTACCCAAAATTGTCTGAAGTAAAGGTAGTCCTCACTTTGATCATGACTTTTTAAGGGCATATGATTGGGGCTACTACCCACAATCTTTCCCACCATATAAAGAGAACCTGCATATAGAAGGAATCCAAGCAGAGACAAGAAGAAATAAAGATGATTAGAGAGACATTTCTGGTAATTTTGATTCCTTATTTCAATCTCTGAGGCCCTGGTTCCTGGCAACGTTTTCTCCCTTCAATTCTGCCAGGTATCACAGAGTTATGAGAACAAATAAATCCACTTTTGTGCTCAAGTTACCTTTCCAGTTCAAAGAGTTTGGAATAGTACATTTGAGGAAGTTACTTAACCTCCTGACTTCAGTTTCTTTATGGGAATACCCACACCCTCACCTCACAGCTTGGGAGGATTTAATGAGACAATATTAAACACATTGAAAACGGTAAAGCATTAATCAAGCGTTAAGTGTAACAAGTATTCTCTCTCTCTACCCCAGAAGCAAGGTGGCTAGCCTTCCTGCCCCCAAACTATATTTAGACCACTAAGTATACTCATCCCAAATCCTTGGGTCCAAGAATGGCTTAAGAGGTCCTTAAATTTCTTCTGGAAGTCAAGTAAGGTTTAGAAACCCTTTATAAGACAGTTATTGTATCTAGAAGGTTCATCCTGCACTTAGGGCAGCTCAAGAATTATGAGGACACCAGGAAAGCAGTGACTATTCAAGAATCTGATTGGAGGTCTGGATTGGATCTCAGAGGACTTCAGTAAGTCCAGAGCAAAAAGCCATTGAGTCTTCCTTCCTGAGAAGGTTCAGTCAGCCCCAAGTGAAAACAGGCTAGAAAGTCTTCAGAAGATTGTCACATGTTAACCAAAGAGGACTCCCACACAACTAAATGCCACTTAATCTGAAGCATAAATGAATGAACACAGTCAGGTGAATCATCTTTGGCAGATGGAATTTGGGGTGTAGGTGGGGTCTACTGCCGTGGAAACATTAGTGGCTTCTACAGTGTGCTTATTAACTCTAGGTTACCAGGAGATTTTAGCCCAGTGTTTTCTCACTGTGGCCCGGGCTATCCAAGGACTCCATTGGATCAGAACCAAGGTGTTCTCATTCACTAGTGACTACTTCATACTATGCCTTTTCAGAAAATGGCAGAAGGAAACATGAAGCCTCCTGGGGATCAGTCTTTTGTTCTGTTTTGTCAAAAGATTGACTTCCTCTTAAATGACTCTTCTATTGTTTCTCATAGTCTCCTTAACTGAATTTGAGTATGTGGCTACAGAGAGCTCGATTCCCCAGGTGAGGCTTCCCACCAGGAAGTGGATCATTTTAACGGGAGAGTAAGTTTATTTCAATTGTTAAAATAGCAATCCTCCCCACTCATCTCTCGAAAAATTCAAGGACAGTGAGACAGGCATTTGCAGTTTATATTCCAGGTAAACATGTAGCATTTTTACTCATTAGCTGAGAAACAAGAATGGCTTTTAATTTTGAAGGAGGATTTGATCATTAATATTCTTTGTATTGTTTTCAATTCTGCCAAGGACCTGCCAGATGGCCTTGTTTCTAGGGGGAAATGGCTTACTCAGCTTTCTTTTTATCAATAATATAACAATGTAATAAATCTCCTTCTCTTCTGGTAGTCCTTAGGACCTCTTTCCTGCCATTGGTGAGAATGCATGGGGTTTCAGAAGCGTTAAATTCAGAGATGAACATAACATGCCTGTTGAAGACCTGACTTTACAATATCATCACACCACACGCACACTGGCCCTCAAATATCATTGAGCTTATTCCCTCTGTTAAAAAGCAAATTTAATCTCTGAGAATTTTGGTTCACCTGTCTTAGTAGGTAGTATTCCCTTTATAACCACACAGGACTCAACTCTGCAGTGCTTTGAAGTAAATTTGGAACATGAAACTTGTAGCTTTACCAGACCAAACTGGAAAAAAAAAGTCGGTTCAGTTCTCCACAGAGCAGGAAACTCGGCAGCCGGGTGAGTCCCCATGACCCAGATCACCTCAGCTTTGGCCCTACAGACTGAACAGACCGGAACAGTGAGAGCAAATCAGACTTTCATTAGCTCTGCCTTTCTGAAAAGCATGTTTGTTTCATATGTTTTATATGTTTTACATTAACCAGTTAATGTTCTATGCCACTCAGGTGTAGCTTTATTACTTTTTTTATACTTTATGACTTTTTTATAATGAGGTAGATTTAGCTGGCACCAGAAAATTGCAGAATAGGAAGTTCCAAGGAAGGAGCGGGGCTTGGAAGAGTTAGCTGTTTCTCTGACAAGTAGAAATCTCTGTGTGACACTGTTACAAGGCCATTTGGCACACTTTGCTTCCTGACCCAAGTCCGTCAGGTACATTATAAGCTCCAGGGCACCCTCAATTCACCCCTCCCCCAACTCCCGAGTTGTTCTAGTTCCATGCATGCCTTCCAGGTCTGCTTGTCTCATGGGAAGTAGAGCCAATATTTTAGGAGAAAATATTAGGCAGCACTAACAAACATTGCAAATATTGCTAGAAACAGACACAGTGATATTCTGAGGTCAGGGTAGACCTCTGACTATGACTGTTTACAGCTATTGATGACTATGATTTTGACTAGACTACTTCTTTAGAGCTTACCCAAGAGAGTCACGTTTGCATCTCGAGGATGAACCAATGCAGATTTGAGACCTAGTCTTCAAGTCCCTTGATTCACATGCACAGATTCTGTCATCCTCTGGGCAAAAAAATAACAACACAAAGACCCAATTACTCCAATTATTAGAAGATAGTAATTGATAATGCAATCTGACTCATTCAAAGAACAAATTGTGGGGATATTTATTTACACCCATTTAGGCCTCTTCCAAAACATTAAGCAGAAACCTACCACCCAACATGGATATTGGTCCAGAATACAAATAACATTTATTGAACAGTTACAAGAGGCTTGACACAGTCAACGGCTTTACACAAATTCCCGTTTAATCCTCATACCAACCCTTTAAGGGAGGTATTAACTCCACCACTCATTCACTGGGAATTGGAAGTCTGTTGCCAGATCCTGTGCTCTTAACCATTATGCCACTCTGCATCATTATAGGAGGATGATGAGGATTCTGTGAACCGAGTGGACCAGATCAATGCTACTAAAAAGTGTGGGCTGCAGACCAGTGGTGGTTCATGGACTGCTTGTTACTGGTCTGTAATGAGATAAGTCAGATAATAAGAGTTAGCTTTTATAAACATTTATAGCAAAGCAACAGTATTTATTATGTCTGTTGGACCTAATTATTGGGTTCGTTCGTTTTTCCCGAACGAACTTTTTGGCCAATCCAATAATAAAAATTGGGGGCTTGCATTTTGTGTGTCTTTGGGTTTTATTTAATATCATTTTATAGTAATTCATTCTCATTGTATTTTTATTGAGATATAGTTGATGTACAATATTATATGTTTCATGTGTACTATGTAGTGATACACAATTTTTAAAGGTTATACTTCATTTATAGTTATTATACAATATTGGCTATATTTCCTATGCTGAACAATATATCTTTGTAGCTTATTTATTTTATACATAGTATTTGTACCTCTTAATTCCCTACCCCTATACTGCCCCTTCCCTCTTCCCCACTGGTAACCACTATATTCTCTATATCTATAAGTCTGCTTCTGTTTTGTTATCTTCACTAGTTTGTTGTATTTTTTAGGTTCCACATAGAAGCAATACCATACAGTATTTGTCATTCTCTGTCTGATGTATTTCACTTGGCATAATGCCCTCCAAGTCCATCCATGTTGTTGCAAATGCCGAACTTTCATTCTTTTTTATGGCTGAGTAGTATTCCGTTGTGTATATATATCACTTCTTCTTTATCCGTTCATCTGTTTGTTGATGGACTCATTTTATTTTTTAAATGCATCATCCAGCAATTATACTCCAATAAAAAATGTGAAAAAAAATTAAAAGCATCATTCCATGATGGATTGGAATTTTTAGAAAAGGAAGAAAGAAACACTGGTCTTTCACTATAGATAGCTTGAGAAGCACTGGACTAAATAGCATATCTTCGTGAAGACTATTATAGTAAGGAAAATGGAAGGTAGTGAAGTTTGAGCTTCTTCATGAGGTTTGTGAGAGTTTTCTTTCTGTTTTTATCATTCCTCTCTACTTCTCCCTGATAAATTTACCCATTGTTCTGTTGGGCTTTAGGAGAACAGTAAAGAACACCCCTTTCCCTCTTCCTAATTTGAAAGCAACTGAGACAAACACCAGAGTCAGATAGGAGCTGAAAATATCAGTTAGAAAACTGGGCTGGAAGACACAGCTGAGATGTGAGACCTCAACTGTTTTTATAACATCTCCCTCTACCCCTGAATTAGGGATCCTCGTCCACTTAGTCACTGATTCAGGGAGATAAGCTCAGGCTTACTCCCATAAGCTAAGAGAAAACCACAATAAAACCCTTACACAGAAGACTTGGAAATGGCAGAGCAGAGCATTCTCAATCTCTTCTCAGAAACTCATTACCCAGGTAAGTCTTTCTTCACTTGGTAGGGTGAAGCATAAGGGAGGGTCAAGGATAGAGACCATGGGGGTCCCTCTAATCTATGTTTCCTCAAGAAAATGTGAGGGTAAATGAACAGAGTTCCCTAACAGATGTCATTTACCCATTCATTTGATGCCCGTCTCTGAATATTCTACTAAAATATACCCAATCTCATTCTATGAGCTTCATTTTTCCCATCATTTAAACGGCTCTTAAAAGTCTATTTCCACCAGACAAGTCTTGAGAAAGTGGCAGTAATTCCTTATTCAAGCTCCTTTGCTCAGTGCTCTGGTAAATGCACTTACCCTCTTATGTGCACTCAGTGAAAATATGTAATTTATTACATTAATGTCAGGTATTAAATTTTCAAGTTCTGAATTTTTTTACTGTACTTCTGCCATGGAATTGTCTACAGCATTAGAAATCCCATGAAGGCAGGGGATCATGTATATGCTTATTTATTTGCTACAGCTCCGTGTACCAATAGGTATTTAATGATTGCTTTGATCCCAAGGATGATGAGGATGTAGATGGCGGTAAGGATGTCTCTCTTGACTATTTACATTTAAGTCCTTAACCTTGGCTGATAAACCAGTTTTCCCACTTCTACTCTTGTTTTCTGGTAATACCTGATTTGCAACTTTTGTCCCAGAGTATCAGTTCTCAGCCAAGTACTTTTCAACAACATACTAACATTAGGAAAATTAGATGCCTCTCATAAAATATGTGACTTGACTTTTTGAAATTAAATTCTCCTACAGAGTAATTCTTAATGTACAGTATTTGTATTGTTGGATACTGCTACAGAGCCATCACAACTCTGTGATATGGTCAAGTTTATTTTCTAATGCTTCCACTCTTCTTTTCCTGCTCTCCTTGTCACTGATCCTCCTTCTCAGTATCTAGAGCTCTCATGGCACCTCTCATGGCACTTTCCAGAGCTGGCCCCATGGCTTCCTTCTCAGGCCTGACCTCTCTGCCTGCATTCTAGACCTTTTCATCCCACTCTTTTCTTACTCCTCTTTAAAAGATCCTGCTGCATTTTAACACGGACCTTCTGGAACTAACTCTTTCTCCAAAGAAGTAATGTTAATAGTGGGAATGTCATAAATTAATGTCGCTAGGGGGACATCAGGGAGCAGGGAGGCTTTTAATCACCCTTCAGATCACACCATGTAGGTGGCTGCATACATGGAAGGCCAAGTCTATGTATTAGTATTTGTGTCAACTTGCATAAGTACATAATTACATTTTAATGGATGAGCTATATATTCACAAATATGGATATGAATGGAACTTTCGTAAGTGCATGTCTGTGCAACCCCCTCATTAGGACATCAATAAAAACCTCTTCCTTGCTCACCTGGAACCCTTAGTTTCTGGCAGTAAGGAGAGTGCACCCATGTTGAGATCATAAAATTAATTACTAATTTCTTTTTTTTAAGAAAAAAGAAGCTGTGCTAGATATAAACTTAATTAAATAGTGATCTGAATCTCTGAACCTGGGTACTATAAAATTGGCCAGCCTGGAATGCATCCACCACCATCTACCACTTAGCAACTTGGAAACCTCACCTTCAAGCCTGCCTTGAACTCAAAACTGGCTTGGCTTATAGCAGATCCCTCTGAATGACTCTTCTTAATACAAAACAACTTCCCTCAACCTTGATTAGGTTCCTGGTCCTAAGAAGCTCCAGACCAGCTTGGGAGCCCAAGGTATGGTGGCAGGTATCTGTAACCCCCATTTCCAGCCCTGTGGCCAGGTACCATTTACTACTACTTCATTTGTATTCTGTTTGTGTCTATAAGTCAGATGAATAGGGAAATTTAAAATAAGCAAAAAAGATTACTGGCTGTCTCCATTGGAAACTATGCATTGTTTAGAGCAGATTCTTCCGGGCTATCTTATTCCAGGCTTCGATTTTCTTTGAGCTATTTTAAAACTCTGGAAGTTGGAGATAACTGGTAGCAATGAAAAATAATTCTTGTCCACGGACATACAAATAAGTTCTGTCTGGTGGAGGTTCAATTGAGTTTCCTCCTCCTCCCTGCCCCCCATGGAAAAAGCCAGTTTCCCATCTATTTTTAAATTAATTTCTTTACTCCATATAAAGGTGTTCATCTTCAACTACTCCTTTGAACTGGTTGTAGCATCGTACCGCTTCTTTCATTAATAACAAGATAAATAAAATCTTTAACACATTCATTTTATACCTGTAGGAGAGTCATGATTAACAGGTGTAAGCTCCTTGTAGGCAGAGGCTCTCCTAGACCTGGAGTGGTACGTGCTTCCACTCACTGGCTCTAGACCCAGGGCAAATTACTTACCACTGTGCATCAGGACCCACCTATGGGCTAGAATAAGAATGCCTTCTCTGTCTACCCGAAGGGCTTGCCACAAAGATAGAACGAGTCTATATACAGAAAAGAATTGTAAAACTAGGAAGTGTTAAATGTAGAGTCTTCACCCTTTCCCCGTGTGCCAGAGTAAATGTTACCCACGCTTTGACTCAGCATGATTCTTGCCTGCTTTAGCCACCCTGTTGTCACCCTTCCCTCAATTCATATTGTATTTACATGAGTTTATATGAGCAATATCATACCAGTCATTATTTATTCCCCTCTAATGATCTCATGTGTGTTAATTTCACCTGCTCGGGTAGATTGTAAGTTTCTTTAGGACTTCTTGGACTTATTCTCTGTGTTGACTTTGAATATCTGATTCTTCACCTTCCAGATCACATTCTGTTGAATGACCCTTGCCCTGATGTCATCCATGTCCCAGCTTATAGGCCATGGGAGGCAGTCCCCATGTTTCTGAATACTCCAGGGTGAAGAGACAATGCCCTCAACTTGCTTTGCATTCCCTGTTGCATCTAACAGTGTTAGATTCCTGATAGGATAGATTCCTTAATTGAAATGGAATAGTATTCTGATGTAAACATAGTACCTACCTTGCAAATGATATGCACTCAATTGAAGATGATGATATTGAAGATGATGACATCAATCACCATCAATCAGGAATTTATATGGTAGAAAAGACAATTCAGGAATACTCTGCCTTCAGAAAAGAAGAAAGATGAGAAGAAGGGCTAATTTGAATGGAACTATTACTATATGTTTGGCATTACTGTAAACCCTTTACATATATTAACCCATCTGAGACTCACAACAATCCAATGAGGTAGGTACTCTTACTATCCCCCATTTTACAGATGAGGAAATTGACACACAGAGGAATTAAATAACTTGCCCCAATGTCAACCAGCTACTGAGTGAAGACTGGCTCTAGAGTCTTCTACTATAATGAGAAGAAACATGAGATACAAAAGAGCTGTTTGGGGCTTCCCTGGTGGCGCAGTGGTTGAGAGTCTGCCTGCCGATGCAGGGGACACGGGTTCGTGCCCCGGTCCAGGAAGATCCAACATGCCACGGAGCAGCTGGGCCCGTGAGCCATGGCCGCTGAGCCTGCACATCCAGAGCCTGTGCTCTGCAACGGGAGAGGCCACAACAGTGAGAGGCCTGTGTACCGCAAAAAAAAAAAAAAGAGCTTTTTGGGGGAGTAAGTTTTACATTATTTTTGTATGATAGTCTCTTTGATTGTGAGAAAAATGAGTTACAATAAGAAGATAGAAATGAGGAAGAAAGAAAGATGTTAGCAAGGAGGAAGGAACAGTAATGATAATGGTCAGGTCACCTTGAGAATATGTGACCTTGGGCAAGTCATTTGACTTCTTAGTAAGATTGTTGTGGGTATGACAGGAGATAATTTATGTAAAGTGCATAAAGCAGCGCCTGGCACATAGTAAGCCCTCAATAAATGGTATTGTTATTCTCTTTTAAAATTATTATTATCTATTACTATTATTAACCACAGTGGACAGCTTATCTTATTATTGTTAAGTCTGGGATTTCACCCTACTTGCAGACCAGCAAATTAGCTTGCTGCAGGTTCATGGATGCTGGCAGAAGACAGGAGACTAGTGGTTCAGGGATAAAGGATTTTTACTCACAGCACAGCGAGCAACATGAGCATCTGTGTATTTGCACTGGTTCCCTTTGCCCTCAATACCCACAGGGGTGACATGTGGGAACCCATGTAGATGCTGAGCACACAGTGGGTCTGAATCATTGTCAAGGAACACTGAGCTTGGGGGATTCATAGCTTTTATAGTAAGCAGTAAGCAAGCCTGCTGTTTGTCCAGAAAGAGAAATCACCTCATCTTGCAAGGTTGTGTGTGAAAACACAGCTCTGAGAAATGGCCCAGGTAAAGGGAGGTCAGGGCTTTGCATGATTGGCATACCCAGAAAGAGCATGAAGGAAAACTCAGGGACTAGGGCAGACTGCTTCTCACAACAATTATCATCATCAACTACTATTATGAATCAGGGTAAAGGAAGATGACATCTTTTTTTCCGTTTATATCTGCACATGTTCCTACTATACCTTCTCACTCTGGGCCCTGAATTTGGTCTTTTGAGGGATTATGTAATGACTCAAGTAAAAAGGAGTCTGTTCTCTCTCTCTTTTTTTTTTTTTTTTTTCGGTACGCGGGCCTCTCACTGTTGTGGCCTCTCCTGTTGCGGAGCACAGGTTCCGGACGCGCAGGCTCAGCGGCCATGGCTCACGGGCCCAGCCGCTCTGCGGCATATGGGATCTTCCTGGATTGGGGCACGAACCCGCGTCCCCTGCATCGGCAGGTGGACTTTCAACCACTGCACCACCAGGGAAGCCTGAGTTTGGTCTCTTAACTCCTCCAATTTCCTTGTCATGACTGAGGACTTAAGCTCCTCCCATTCTTGCTTCCTATTTTACTTCAACCTGAGACATCATACAGACTTTTACTTTCATTTCTTCCCCTGCATTAAGGCATTTTGAAAAGGCATTAATTGTGTGGCTCTAGAACAGACCTGTTATCTTCTAGAATAATAGCTCAGTCTGGAACTATTACTTTCTCCACATGTATATCAATAAAGTGTCACATTTTAGACAAGATGTGGCTTTCTCCAAAATGAGCTTTGAAACGTTATGATCAGCATAAATTTCACTCGGCTACCTAGAATAGCCATCTGCATTTCACTGGATAGTAAATGTGCCTAGCACTATTAAACTACAATATCCATTAGAAATGCTTTTCTAAATCACAATCAAAAAGTGTTAGTGGGGGGCTTCCCTGGTGGCGCAGTGGTTGAGAGTCCGCCTGCCGATGCAGGGGACACGGGTTCGTGCCCCGGTCCGGGAGGATCCCACATGCCGCAGAGTGGCTGGGCCCGTGAGCCGTGGCCGCTGAGCCTGTGCGTCCGGAGCCTGTGCTCTGCAACGGGAGAGGCCACAACAGTGAGAGGCCCGCATACAGCAAAAAAAAAAAAAAAAAAGTGTTAGTGGGAAAAGAGAACTTAGATGTTGGTCATATTCATTTCTTAAGGCTGCTGTGAAAAAGTAACACAAACTGGGATGGCTAGGAACAACAGAAACTTATTCTCACACTCCAAAGCTGCTAGGAAAGATTCTTCCTTGTCTTTTCCAGGTTCTGGTAGCCCCAGGCATCCCCTGACTTGCAGCTTCATAACTCAAATCTCTGCCTCCATCTTCACATGGAGTTCTCCCTGTGTGTCTCTAGTCTCCTATTATAAAGACACCAGTCATGTTGAATTAAGGGTCCACCCTACTCCAGTATGACTTCTCTAATAATTACATCTGCAATGACCTTTTTTCCATATAAGATCACATTCTGAGGTACTGGTAGGTAGGATTTCAACGTATCTTTTTGAGGCAAATAGTTCAACTCATAACATTGACTAATCTAATTATTTTACAGATAATAAAAATGAGGCACAAGAAGGTTATAAGGTACCCATGGTCACTGCTCTTCAAATTCCATGTCTTTCTAGATGTGGGACCCTTCCCCAGCTTCTCCTTTAAGAACTGTGGGAGCCCACACACCTTGCCTAACTCCTTGGACTTATTCTCTATGTTAACTTTGAATATCTAATTCTTCACCTTCCAGAGTCACATTCTGTTAAATGACCCTTGCCCTGATGTCATCCATGTCCCAACGTGTAGGTCATGGGAGGCAGTCCCCAAGTTTCTGAATACTCCAGGGTGAAGAGACAATAGGCATTGGAGAGCATTTGTGACTTTATTTTGGAAAATTGAGTCAAAATGAGCTTCTTGGAGAACATGTGGGCCAGGAGGAAATTAATATAGGGAGTACTCATACATGGGAGAATTTACTATTGAAAGTCCCATTGGAATGGTAGGCAAGATGTACCCATATAATTTTAAATGGTACAAAACAAAACTAACTTATCTGAAAAAGGCCTTTTTTTTCAGACTTTCACAGGGCAAGTATGAGGAAATAAAATCTTTGGACCATTTCTCATCTTAAAGCCTTTTCCTGACTCTAGGGATTTGCTCACATTCCTCTGGGATTGTAAAACGCACAGGTGATTCAGAGCTTCTTTCTCTGGGTGAATGGTTCAAAAGCCAAACCCTCTAGGTAGGCAAACTTTCCCTCAGTTTTCTTGGGGATTTTGTTTTCTTTTCTTAATGCTGGAGGTATTTATCTTATGAACTATTTAGGAGATATTTATCTTCTCATCCTAACTCAACTGCAAAATACCTATCTAAATGCTATACAAAGTTCATACCTATCACTGAATGCATTTAATGGTATTGTTTTATATTGCTGAAACACCTTGAAACCTCTCTTGTTGCATTTATATTCTGAAAATGTCAACTACACAAAGAGTGGAAGAAAGACCTAAGGTTGATAATTAGCTGGATTCTTCTAGTGTAGAGAAAGATCATAGCACATTCAAGATCCAAGAGACTCTTTTAAACAAACAAAAAAAAGAAAAAATGGATTTCCTCAGTGCTCTTTTTTGCCTCTAGAGTTCATCACATTTCAAAACTAACGGCAACTGACAGGATAACTTAGGTCGTTCCTGCTTGTTGGAGTAGAATAGGTCCACCAACTCTACCTTAACGCCCATTCATAATTTTGGGTTAAAAAGAAAAACAGAGTGTGGCCTTCCTTTAATATCCATATTGAGCCTGTTATAAGCAGAAGCTGACCCCATTCAAAAGTAGATACAAGTCTAATGGTGGCTGCCAGGGATGGGGCGGGGGGCGGGGGTGGGAAGGGGAGGTTTTGTTTAATGAGTAGGGGTTTCCCCCGCTTTCCAAAAGTAGAGCATTCCTATGAAACCTTTTGTAAGCCAAAATGGCATAAAGCAAAGAAACAGTTACCTTAGGACATATCTTCCTGATGGATGCAAAAAATAAATCGAGAAAAAGTACAGATGCCCGCAGACACAGTTCAAAACTATGGCAGCTTGATGCTGAGATGCTAAGTGTAGTTTCAGGGGAAGGAGCTTGGCAGTGCCACTCTGCCTGCTCAGATGCGTTGCTGGCTGCAAAATAAACGCTGAACGCTATTTTTGCTTTTTGCCTTTTTTTTTTTTTTGTAAAACTGAAAATCCTCTTTGGATTTATTTCAGTTAGTGAAAACAGGTACTAAAGAAAAATTAACTTCCTCCCTCCTCAAGGACTATGCCTACATTTTAAAGAGCTGTTGACAATCCCACTACTGGGCATATACCCAGAGAAGACCATAACTCAAAAATGAAACATGCACCCCATCGTTCACTGCAGCACTATTTACAATAGCCAGGTCATGGAAGCAACCTAAATGCCCATCGACAGACGGATGGATAAAGAAGATGTGGTACATATATACGGTGAAATATTAGCCATAAAAAGGAAGGAAACTGGGTCATTTGTAGAGACATGGATGGACCTGGAGACTGTCATACAGAGTAAAGTAAGTCAGAAAGGGAAAAACAAATATCATATATTAACGCATATATGTGGATTCTAGAAAAATGGTACAGATGAACCGGTTTGCAAGGCAGAAATAGAGACACAGATGTAGAGAACAAACGTATGGACACCAAGGGGAGAAACCGGGGGCAGGGAGTGGGATGAATTGCGAGATTGGGATTGACATATATACACTAATATGTATAAAACAGATAACTAATAAGAACCTGCTGTATAAATAAATAAATAAATAAATAAATAAAATTTAAAAAATAAAGTGTATATAGATTTACAGGGAAGAAAGGAATGGCTAGATAACTAACTGTTAACATAAACTAGTTTATTTATTTTTTTGCGTTACGCGGGCCTCTCACTACCGTGGACTCTCCCATTGTGGAGCACAGGCTCCGCATGTGCAGGCTCAGTGGTCATGGCTCACAGGCCCAGCCACTCCGTGGCATGTGGGACCTTCCCGGACCGGGGCACGAACTCGTGTCCCCTGCATCGGCAGGTGGACTCTCAAACACTGCACCACCAGGGAAGCCCTAAACTAGTCTATTTTAAATGTATAGGTAAGAAATTAGGACATAAAGCTAGATAGTATTTGTTGGAGGGAAGGAATCTAGAAAAGTTGGAAACATAGGGTACAGTTACAGGAAGAATGAGTGAGGTGGGAGTCCCTGGAATGGGAGGCAAGGTCATCATTATGAATGCCCAAAGGACCTAGGAACATGACTACCATGCAATTTACTTACTGAACAACCAAAGCCAGGTTGATCCTGGGTCAAAACTAAGAACACGGGATGCTGACAATATCAAGGACCAGGACAAAAGCCCAGGACTGAAAACCAGAAGCTAAGGCTAGATATCCAAGAAAACTAGGTACAAAACAGGCCGTGTCTGGTGAAGATCCCAGAAATGGATGGTAACCGGGAAGCTTGAAGTCTGAAACCGGACAAGAAAGGTCAGCAGAGCTAGATGGTGGACAGAATGAGAGGCTCAGACAAGAGTGAAAGTTTAAGAAAGTACAAAGTTAGAATAGAGAGCAGTTCTGGAACACACTGAAAGAATGGACTTGAAACTCAGGCAGAGGTTACAAGGGTTAGAAACCAGATTAGAAGTTTTGGTGTCAAAAATCAGAACAGAGGCAAGAAGTTCTGGCAACAGGTAAAAGGGATGAATAAGAGCTTGACACTGGTCCAGTTTGTCTGAGATTTGGAGCTTAATATCATTCCTGTTAAGGCAAGAACCAATCCCGGAAAACTTCATCGAGACCCTGTAGGTGACAGTCGCTGTTTGGAACTCCCTGGCTGAGATGTGAGTGTACGGGCAAGACAAAGCATAGTTTTTGGCAGGAAGATTCAGGCACTTTGGTGCTGAGGAAACATGGAAAGGAAGGTGATTTTAAAAGCATAAGCTTTTAGTTATTTACTTTCACTGATTTTTAGACCTCAGTGTTTCTCACTTTGTGCTCCTAGTAAACATGAACCCCTCCAATTTTGCTGTCCTTCCTCCATTCATTCACCATTTCCCACCAGTGTCTGGACATACCAAGACAAGAGCCGATATGCATCTTATGTCTGTCTTAGACATTCTATGAGAAATGGTTTTGTAACTCTGCCTTAATAACCTGATGATTGTCATATATACTTTTTTCTATTAAGCTTAGAGTGCTGTCAAAATGTGCAAGAGTGATTTAACAACAATTATTATGTCTAAGTGGTGTTTTTTTTTTTTTTTTTGCAGATTGGATTTTATTTTATTTTTTTTTAATTTTTTTAATTAGTTTCTGCTTTATAACAAAGTGAATCAGTCATACATATACATCTGTTCCCACATCCCTTCCCTCATGCATCTCCCTCCCTCCCACCCTCCCCATCCCACCCCTCCAGGCGGTCACAAAGCACCGAGCTGATCTCCCTGTGCTATGCGGCTGCTTCCCACTAGCTATCTACCTTACGTTTGGTAGTGTATATATGTCCATGCCGCTCTTTCACTTTGTCACAGCTTACCCTTCCCCCTCCCCATATCCTCAAGTCCATTCTCTAGTAGGTCTGTGTCTTTATTCCTGTCTTACCCCTATGTTCTTCATGACATTTTTTTTCTTAAATTCCATATATATGTGTTAGCATACAGTATTTGTCTTTCTCTTTCTGACTTACTTCACTCTGTATGACAGACTCTAGGTCTATCCACCTCATTACAAATAGCTCAATTTCATTTCTTTTTATGGCTGAGTAATATTCCATTGTATATATGTGCCACATCTTCTTTATCCATTCATCCGATGATGGACACTTAGGTTGTTTCCATCTCCGGGCTATTGTAAATAGGGCTGCTATGAACATTTTGGTACATGTCTCTTTTTGAATTATGGTTTTCTCAGGGTATATGCCCAGTAGTGGGATTGCTGGGTCATATGGTAGTTCTATTTGTAGTTTTTTAAGGAACCTCCATACCATTCTCCATAGCGGCTGTACCAATTCACATTCCCACCAGCAGTGCAAGAGTGTTCCCTTTTTCGACACCCTCTCCAGCATTTATTGTTTCTAGATTTTTTGATGATGGCCATTCTGACTGGTGTGAGATGATATCTCATTGTAGTTTTGATTTGCATTTCTCTAATGAGTAAAGATGTTGAGCATCCTTTCATGTGTTTGTTGGCAGTCTGTATATCTTCTGTGGAGAAATGTCTATTTAGGTCTTCTGCCCATTTTTGGATTGGGTTGTTTGTTTTTTTGTTATTGAGCTGCCTGAGCTGCTTATAAATTTTGGAGATTAATCCTTTGTCAGTTGCTTCATTTGCAAATATTTTCTCCCATTCTAAGGGTTGTCTTTTGGTCTTGTTTATGGTTTCCTTTGCTGTGCAAAAGCTTTGAAGTTTCATTAGGTCCCATGTGTTTATTTTTGTCTTTATTTCCATTTCTCTAGGAGGTGGGTCCAAAAGGATCTTGCTGTGATTTATGTCATAGAGTGTTCTGCCTATGTTTTCCTCTAAGAGTTTGATAGTGTCTGGCCTTACATTTAGGTCTTTAATCCATTTTGAGCTTATTTTTGTGTATGGTGTTAGGGAGTGATCTAATCTCATACTTTTACATGTCCCTATCCAGTTTTCCCAGCACCACTTATTGAAGAGACTGTCCTTTCTCAACTGTACATTCCTGCCTCCTTTATCAAAGATAAGGTGACCATATGTCCGTGGGTTTAACTCTGGGCTTTCTATCCTGTTCCATTGATCTATCTTTCTGTTTTTGTGCCAGTACCACACTGTCTTGATTACTGTAGCTTTGTAGTATAGTCTGAAGTCAGGGAGCCTGATTCCTCCAGCTCCATTTTTCGTTCTCAAGATTGCTTTGGCTATTCGGGGTCTTTTGTGTTTCCATACAAATTGTGAAATTTTTTGTTCTAGTTCTGTGAAAAAAGCCAGTGGTAGTTTGATAGGGATTGCATTGAATCTGTAGATTGCTTTGGGTAGTAGAGTCATTTTCACAATGTTGATTCTTCCAATCCAAGAACATGGTACATCTCTCCATCTATTTGTATCATCTTTAATTTCTTTCATCAGTGTCTTATAATTTTCTGCATACAGGTCTTTTGTCTCCTTAGGTAGGCTTATTCCTAGATATTTTATTCTTTTTGTTGCAATGGTAAATGGGAGTGTTTCCTTGATTTCACTTTCAGATTTTTCATCATTAGTATATAGGAATGCCAGAGATTTCTGTGCATTAATTTTGTATCCTGCAACTTTACCAAATTCATTGATTAACTCTAGTAGTTTTCTGGTAGCATCTTTAGGATTCTCTATGTATAGTATCATGTCATCTGCAAACAGTGACAGCTTTACTTCTTCTTTTCCAATTTGGATTCCTTTTATTTCCTTTTCTTCTCTGATTGCTGTGGCTAAAACTTCCAAAACTAGGTTGAATAAGAGTGGTGAGAGTGGGCAACCTTGTCTTGTTCCTGATCTTAGTGGAAATGGTTTCAGTTTTTCACCATTGAGGACGATGCTGGCTGTGGGTTTGTCATATATGGCCTTTATTATGTTGAGGAAAGTTCCCTCTATGCCTACTTTCTGCAGGGTTTTTATCATAAATGGGTGTTGAATTTTGTCGAAAGCTTTCTCTGCATCTATTGAGATGATCATATGGTTTTTCTCCTTCAATTTGTTAATATGGTGTATCACGTTGATAGATTTGCGTATATTGAAGAATCCTTGCATTCCTGGGATAAACCCCACTTGATCATGGTGTATGATCCTTTTAATGTGCTGTTGGATTCTGTTTGCTAGTATTTTGTTGAGGATTTTTGCATCTATGTTCATCAGGGATATTGGCCTGTAGTTTTCTTTCTTTGTGACATCCTTGTCTGGTTTTGGTATCAAGGTGATGGTGGCCTCGTAGAATGAGTTTGGGAGTGTTCCTCCCTCTGCTATATTTTGGAAGAGTTTGAGAAGGATAGGTGTTAGCTCTTCTCTAAATGCTTGATAGAATTCGCCTGTGAAGCCATCTGGTCCTGGGCTTTTGTTTGTTGGAAGATTTTTTATCACAGTTTCAATTTCAGTGCTTGTGATTGGTCTGTTCATATTTTCTATTTCTTCCTGACTCAGTCTTGGCAGGTTGTGCATTTCTAAGAATTTGTCCATTTCTTCCAGGTTGTCCATTTTATTGGCATAGAGTTGCTTATAGTAATCTCTCATGATCTTTTGTATTTCTGCAGTGTCAGTTGTTACTTCTCCTTTTTCATTTCTAATTCTATTGATTTGAGTCTTCTCCCTTTTTTTCTTGATGAGTCTGGCTAATGGTTTATCAATTTTGTTTATCTTCTCAAAGAACCAGCTTTTAGTTTTATTGATCTTTGCTACCGTTTCCTTCATTTCTTTTTCATTTATTTCTGATCTGATTTTTATGATTTCTTTCCTTCTGCTAACTTTGGGATGTTTTTGTTCTTCTTTCTCTAATTGCTTTAGGTGCAAGGTTAGGTTGTTTATTCGAGATGTTTCCTGTTTCTTAAGGTGGGATTGTATTGCTATAAACTTCCCCCTTAGAACTGCTTTTGCTGCATCCCATAGGTTTTGGGTCGTCGTGTCTCCATTGTCATTTGTTTCTAGGTATTTTTTAATTTCCTCTTTGATTTCTTCAGTGATCACTTCGTTATTAAGTAGTGTATTGTTTAGCCTCCATGTGTTTGTATTTTTTACAGCTCTTTTCCTGTAATTGATATCTAGTCTCATAGCATTGTGGTCGGAAAAGATACTTGATACAATTTCAATTTTCTTAAATTTACCAAGGCTTGATTTGTGACCCAAGATATGATCTATCCTGGAGAATGTTCCATGAGCACTTGAGAAAAATGTGTATTCTGTTGTTTTTGGATGGAATGTCCTATAAATATCAATTAAGTCCATCTTGTTTAATGTGTCATTTAAAGCTTGTGTTTCCTTATTTATTTTCATTTTGGATGATCTGTCCATTGGTGAAAGTGGGGTGTTAAAGTCCCCTACTATGATTGTGTTACTGTCGATTTCTCCTTTTATGGCTGTTAGTATTTGCCTTATGTATTGAGGTGCTCCTATGTTGGGTGCATAAATATTTACAATTGTTATATATTCTTCTTGGATGGATCCCTTGATCATTATGTAGTGTCCTTCTTTGTCTCTTCTAGTAGTCTTTATTTTAAAGTCTATTTTGTCTGATATGAGAATTGCTACTCCAGCTTTCTTTTGGTTTCCATTTGCATGGAATATCTTTTTCCATCCCCTTACTTTCAGTCTGTATGGGTCTCTAGGTCTGAAGTGGGTCTCTTGTAGACAGCATATATATGGGTCTTGTTTTTGTATCCATTCAGCCAATCTGTGTCTTTTGGTGGGAGCATTTAGTCCATTTACATTTAAGGTAATTATCGATATGTATGTTCCTATTCCCATTTTCTTAATTGTTTTGGGTTCATTATTGTAGGTCTTTTCCTTCTGTTGTGTTTCTTGCCTAGAGAAGTTCCTTTAGCATTTGTTGTAAAGCTGGTTTGGTGGTGCTGAACTCTCTCAGCTTTTGCTTGTCTGTAAAGGTTTTAATTTCTCCATCAAATCTGAATGAGATCCTTGCTGGGTAGAGTAATCTTGGTTGCAGGTTTTTCTCCTTCATCACTTTAATTATGTCCTGCCACTCCCTTCTGGCTTGTAGAGTTTCTCATGAGAGATCAGCTGTTATCCTGATGGGGATTCCCTTGTGTGTTACTTGTTGTTTTTGCCTTGCTGCTTTTAATATGATTTCTTTGTGTTTAATTTTTGACAGTTTGATTAGTATGTGTCTTGGCGTATTTCTCCTTGGATTTATTCTGTATGGGACTCTCTGTGCCTCCTGGACTTGATTAACTATTTCCTTTCCCATATTAGGGAAGTTTTCAACTATAATCTCTTCAAATATTTTCTCAGTCCCTTTCTTTTTCTCTTCTTCTTCTGGAACCCCTATAATTCGAATGTTGGTGCGTTTAATGTTGTCCCAGAGGTCTCTGAGACTCTCCTCTGTTCTTTTCAGTCTTTTTTCTTTATTTTGCTCTGCAGCAGTTATTTCCACTATTTTATCTTCCACCTCACTTATCCGTTCTTCTGCCTCAGTTATTCTGCTCTTGATCCCATCTAGAGTATTTTTTATTTCACGTATTGTGTTTTTAATCGATGCTTGATTCATCTTTAGTTCTTCTAGGTCCTTGTTAACTGTTTCTTGCATTTTGTCTATTCTATTTCCAAGATTTTGGATCTGGGAAATAGAATCTTGGATCATCTTTACCATCATTATTCTGAATTCTTTTTCAGGTAGACTGCCTATTACCTCTTCATTTGTTACATCTGGTGGGTTTTTATCTTGCTCCTTCTCCTGCTGTGTGTTTTTCTGTCTTCTCATTTTGCTTATGTTACTGTGTTTGGGGTCTCCTTTTTGCAGGCTGCAGGTTCGTAGTTCCCGTTGTTTTTGGTGCCTGTCCCCAGTGGCTAAGGTTGGTTTAGTGGGTTGTGTAGGCTTCCTGGTGGAGGGGACTAGTGCCTGTGTTCTGGTGGATGAGGCTGGATCTTGTCTTTCTGGTGGGCAGGTCCACGTCTGGTGGTGTGTTTTGGGGTGTCTGCGGACTTTTTATGATTTTAGGCCACCTCTCTGCTAATGGGTGGCGTTGTGTTCCTGTCTTGCTAGTTGTTTGGCATAGGCTGTCCAGCACTGTAGCTTGCTGGTCGTTGAGTGAAGCTGGGTGCTGGTGTTGAGATGGAGATCTCTGGAAGATTTTTGCCGTTTGATATTATGTGGAGCTGGGAGGTCTCTTGTGGACCAGTGTCCTGAAGTTGGCTCTCCCACCTCAGAGGCACAGCACTGACTCCGGGATCCTCAATTTGGGATGATGTGTTGTCTATTCATGTATTCCACAGATGCAGGGTACATCAAGTTGATTGTGGAGCTTTAATCCGCTGCTTCTGAGGCTGCTGGGAGAGGTTTCCCTTTCTCTTCTTTGTTCTCACAGCTCCTGGGTCTCAGCTTTGGATCTGGCCCCGCCTCTGCGTGTAGGTCGCCGGAAGGCGTCTGTTCTTCGCTCAGACAGGACAGGGTTGAAGGAGCAGCCTCTTCGGGGACTCTGCCTCACTCAGGCCGGGCGGGAGGGAGGGGCACGGAGTGCGGGGCGAGCCTGCAGTGGCAGAAGTCGGCGTGACGTTGCACCAGCCCGAGGCGCGCCGTGCATTCTCCCAGGGAAGCCGCCCCTGGATCCCGGGACCCCGGCAGTGGCGGGCTGCACAGGCTCCCGGAAGGGCGGTGTGGGCAGTGACCTGCGCTCGCACACAGGCTTCTTGGCGGCGGCAGCAGTAGCCCCAGCGTCCCACGCCCGTCACTGGGCTCCGCGCTTTCAGTCGCGACTCGCGCCCGTCTCTGGAGCCCCTTCAAGCAGCGCTCTTAATCCCCTCTCCTCGCACACCAGGAAACCAAGAGGGAAGAAAAAGTCTCTTGCCTCTTCGGCAGCTCCAGAGTTCTCCTGGACTCCCTCCCGGCTAGCTGTGGCACATTAGCCCCCTTCAGGCTGAGTTCTCGCCGCCAGCCCCAGTCCTCTCCCCGCGCTCTGACCGAAGCCCGAGCCTCAGCTTCCAGCGCTGCGCGCCCCGGCGGGCGAGCAGACAAGCCTCTTGGGCCGGCGAGCGCCGCTCGGCACCGATCCTCTGTGTGGGGATCTCTCCACTTTGCCCTACCCAGGTATGTGGGGAGTTTCTTGCCTTTTGGGAGGTCTGGGGTCTTCTGCCAGCGTTCAGTAGGTGTTCTGTAGGAGTTGTTCCACGTGTAGCTGTATTTCTGGTGTATCCGTGGGGAGGAAGGTGATCTCCGCGTCTTACTCTTCCGCCATCTTACCCGGAAGTCTAAGTGGTGTTTGTTTAAATTTTATATTGACCTTTAAAGATACTAGGAGGTTAAGTGAAATGATCTGCCTGACTGGGTCATTTAGACCCCACCTACAGACTCATTCCCACCCTGATCACAGGGACCAAGGATGGTGGTCAAAGAGATTTAACGAGCCCTAAGCCAGTAGCTCTGGTGCCTCAGTAGTAAGCCAACTGTGGTATTACTCTATATTGGATTCCCCCTCCCCTGTCAGATGGGGGCCAAAGTGTAAGACGAATCGTTTGACTGTAATGGAACAAGAACAGAGCACAATTTCACTGTGGCTAGAGTGTGAAAATCCTGAGAGCACATCCAGTCTTTCCAGGTATCCTGAAGAGTGCCATGAACCAAAGCCAAGGCAGTTTGTATAACTACAGAAGCAGCATTCCAATAGGTTCAATAGAGAGCAACAGCTAAAGTCTGGAATCAGACTAAGGGCCAAACAAAACAAACAGAACAAAATAAATGCAAACAAATAGTAACAACAAACTAAGAAGTAAAAGAGAATTGACTGAATAAAATCAAACATGAAGAAATCCTAGAGACAAAGTGAGTACAGAAACCTCCCACTTTTTTCACCTAATCGCAGCTCAGGCTTAAATGGATTGCCGTACAAGGTTCATATAAAGTGACTCCAGTAGAAGAGTCTGGCTTCTTTGTACCTAGATTCTGATGATTAGATTCTTGCCTTGTTTCTTTTAACTTGACCTTCATCTTCCTCCTTTATCTCTGCATATTTAATTTGGTCATCTCAGAATCGTAATTCCTCTAGATCTGGGGCCCTTTCATTCCTATCTGTCTGTCGTCTCTGCTTGAACTTCGATCTCCTCTGCTTTTTTCCTGATACTCATATCCATCCCAGTGCTTTGGTTATAGCCAAATTCTTGTCTCAGTGAGCTCTTCCAGGCTACTGGGGGACACAACTGTAGTCCCTATTGAGAGCCCTCTGATGCCAGTGATCTGTTTACATAGTGCCTGTTGTTAGACTTTACCAATGTGCTGTACACTGGTCCAGATGTCCTCTCATTGCACAATAAATGCTTATTGAATTTAACTTCCTGGAAACTTCCCAGATTGCCTGCCCTGCTCCAGTGGGGTAAAGTTCAGGGGTTTCCAGGTGTCTGGTTTTGACAAAGACAGTTCAGCATTTGAGCTTGTTGTCTGGTTGAAAATACCAGACATGTGACTATCCATTTTTTCCAATTAAATAAATCATATTGTTATGTTATCACAAAAATTGTATACACATAAGCATTGAAATCTAATAAAAGCTAGAAATTGTTATCAGTGGATGATCTATGTCATGTCTTTTCAAAATTAGGGCTTCAGATACTTATCCACTGTACCTAGTATTTTTGCAGACACCACTTCACAACCCTATCTAGGTTATTGTTCCTCCAACCACATTTTACAGTATGAGAAAATGTAGAAGAGAAATATTAGTCAGCTTGTATCTTAGAAAATAAGTGTAATGATAAGAATGCCATTAACATCCACAAAAATATATTGAGCACCTGCTTTAGTGATTTGAGTACAGCTTTAGAGTATGCTGATACCTCTACTTCCTAAAGGGAGGAAAAAAGAGTTTAGCTGCAACTTCATTAGATGGCTTTCTTTAAAGAGAGATACATATAGAAAGGTATATTCAAGATAAGTATGAGCATGGTTACAAAAATAAAATAGGAGACTTCCACTTCTCAGAAGATGAAGTTGATATACTTTTCTCTATTTCTCCCACTAAGTACAACTGAAACTCCTGGATATTCTATATAAAATGAACATAAGAAGACTCTGAAAGGTCCAGAGAAGAAAGTAGACCAACTAGGGACTTCAGAACCCAAAGAATTACACAGTGCTAATTTACCTGGATATTCTTTTTGCCTCACACATTCTAGACTTGGATCTGAAGAAGCTGGCAACCCAGAAATGCCAACAGGCACAGAAAAAAGTGTCTAAGCAGTTAAGTCTGCTCTACTTAGCCAAAGAACTGGGAAAGGGGCAGCCTAGCAAGGCAGATTTTTCAAACAATACCACTCTACTCTAGCTAAACAACACAGAGAAGACTGTGACCCTCATTCCCACTCATACCAGCAAATGCCAACTGGTAAGCCTAGACTTACCTCCTCACCAGGCTGTAATGTCAGAGAAAGCCAAGTAGGGAGTCCAGACTTTCATCTTGGCTGGCCAGTAATAATCTCTCCTCCACCCCCAGTGGTGTCAATGGAGACTGTTGTGGGGAGCCAGAACATCCACCTTCATGTCGCAGTAACAAGGAGCCCCCAATTCAGGTGCTGACAGAGGCCAAGTGGAGAACTGGGACATCTACTTCTACCTGAAATTAATGAAGGAGACCTACCCCTTGCCCTACTAGAAGGTTATCAGAGAAAGCCAGCAAAAACAGAAGGTTTAAAGGAGGTGTTGTGTCTCACAATATACTATGAATATGCCCAAGTTTTGATCTAAAATCATCCATTTATCAAAAACCAGGATGATCTCAAACTGAATAAGAAAAAACAATCAGTAGATGCCAACAATGAGGTGAAAAGAATGTTAGAATTATCTGACAAAGATCTTAAAGCTGCTATAGTAAAAAAAACTAGTTCCACAAACAATTACAAATGCATTTGAAACAAATGAGAAAATAGAAAATCTCAGAAAAATAGAAGACATAAAAACTAAATAAACAAGTAGAAATTTTAGAGGGTAACAACACAATAATCAAGATAAAAAGCTCAGTGGATGGGTTCAACAACAGAATGGAGGGGACAGAGAAAAGAATCCATGAACCAGAAGATGGAAAAAAAAGAATTTACCCAATCTGTATAACAGAGAGAAAATAGACTTAAAGGAAAAAGAACAGACACTCAGGGACCTATGAACCTATAACAAAAGATCTAACATCCATGCCATCAGAGTCCCAGAAAGAGAAGAGAAAATGGGCAAGGCTAAAAAAGTACTCAAGGAAAGCTGAAAATGTTCCAAATTTAGCAAGAGACCTAAACCTACAGATCAGATTTAAGAAGCTGAACAGACCCTAAACAAAATAAACTGAAATGAAATCCACAGAAGGAAACATCATCATTAAATTTATAACTAAAAACAAGGGGAAAATCTTGAAAGCAGCCAGAGAAAAACACCTAGCCTATAAAGAAAAACAATTCGAATGACAACATATTTCTCATCAGAAACCATGAGGGACAGAAGGAAGTAGCAAAATATTTTACATGTTTGAAAGCAAAGAATTGTCAACCTAGAATCCTATATCCAGGGAAAAATATCCTCGAGGAATGAAGGGGAATCAAGACATTTTCAGATGTGGGAAAATGAAGAGAATTTGTTGCTAGCCAACCTACCCTAAAAGAATAGCTATCAGATATTCTATAAACAGAAAGGAAATGATAAAAGAAGGAATCTTGGTATATCAGGAAGGAAGAAGGTAACAAGCAAAAATAATATGGGTAAATACAATGGGCTTTCTTTGTCTTCTTGAGTTTTCTGAATTATATTTAATAATTGAAACAAAAATTATTGCATTGTCTGATGTGGTTCTAAACGTATGTAGAGGAAGCATTTAAAACAATTATATTATAAACAGGGGAAGATAAAGAGATATAAAAGGAGGTGAGATTTCTACACTTCACTCAGACTGGTAAAATAACCCTAGTAAGCCATGATAAGTTATGTACATATAATGTAAGACGTAGAACAACCACCAAATTTTCTTTTCCTTTTCTTTCCTTTTGTGTGTGTGTGCGTGTGTGTGTGTGTGTGTGTATTTTCTTTTTTGTTTTGGTGTATTTTCAAAGTGATACACCACAAAACACTACAGATAATAAAAATGGAATTCTAATAAATGTTCAAGTAACCCACAAGAAGACAGGAAAATAAAACAGAAAGATGAAAAACAAAGAGAACAAACAGAAAACAATCAAAAAATAAAATAAAATGGCATACTTAAGCCCTAATATATCACTAATTAAATATAAAGAGTCTAAAAACACCAATTAAATGACAGAGATTAGCAAAGTGGATTAAAAATATGACACAAAGCTATGTTAGCTAAAAGAATCTCACTTCAAATATAACTGGAAGGGCTGGTTGAAAGTAAAAGAATGGGAAAAGTTACATTAATGCAAACATTAATCAAGAGAAAGTAAGAATTACTATAATAATAGATAAACTAGACTTAAGAGCAAAGAAAGTGATCAGAGTTCTACAGGCACATTATATAGTGATAATAGGGTCAGTCTCCAAGAAGGATAACAATCCTAAATGTTCATACATAAAGATAGCTCCAAAATATGTGAAACAAAAACTGATAGAACTCAAAGAAGTAAACAAAAACTCAATTATAGTTAGAGACTTTAGCACCCCTATCTCAACAGTTGATAGAACAACTAAGAGGAAATCAGCAAGGATACAAAAGGATTCAACACCATTAGCCAACAGGATCTAGTTGGCATATAGAAGACTCTTCAAAACAACAGCAGAATACACATTCTTTTCAAGCACCCACAGAACATATAACAAGATATACTATATCCTGAGCCATAAAACAAGCGATACTAAATCTAAAAGATCTGAAATCATACAGAAAGTGTTCTCCAATCACAGTGAAACAAAATAGAAATCAATAACAGGAAAATTTCCAAACACTTGGGAACTAAACAACACACCTCTAAATCTATGAGACAAAGAGGAAGTCTAATGGAATGAAAATGAAAATACAATATACCAAAATCTGTGGAACATAGATTAAGAAGTTTTGAGAGAGGTATTTATAGCACTAAATGCTTATATTTGAAAAGAGACAGAGTCTCAAATCAATAATCTGAGTTCCCACCTCCAGAACCTAGAAAAATAAAAGCAAAATAAACACAAAGCAATCAGAAAGAAGGAAATAATAAAGTTAAGAGCAAAAAATTAATGAAAAATTTAAAAGAAAAACAACAAGAAAATCAATGAAACAAAGACCTGGTTCTTTGAAAAGATCGATAATGTTGACAAACTTCTAGGAAAACTGATAAAGAAAAAAGAAAGACAAAAATCACCAATACCAGGAATGAAACAGAGGATATTACCACTGAGCTTGCAGACATCAAGGGATAATATGGGAAGACTACCAACAATTTTACACACATAAATTTGGCCACTAAGATGAAATGGATGAATTCCTTAAAATACAAACTACCACAACTCATACAGATTAGAAAGGAAGAAATAAAACTGCCAATATGTGTAGATGACATGATTGACTACATAGAAAATCCCAAGGAATCTACAAAAACATCCTAGAACAAATAAATGAGTTCGGCAAGGTCACAGGATACATGATAAGCATACAAAAACTCAGTTGTATTTTATATACTAGCAATGAACACATGGACACCAAAATTTTATATACAGTACTATTTATAATTGCTCAAGAAAAAAGAAATCTTAGGTGTGAACCTAATGAAATATGTATAGGGAGGGCTTATATGCTAAAAACTCCACAATGCTGATAAAAGAAATAAAAGAAAATCTAAATAAATGGAGAGACATACTGTATTCCTGGATTGGAAGACTCAAAACTGTAAAGATGTTAGTTCTCTCCA
The DNA here is from genome assembly GCF_964165515.1 of Mesoplodon bidens. Taxonomy (NCBI): domain Eukaryota; kingdom Metazoa; phylum Chordata; class Mammalia; order Artiodactyla; family Ziphiidae; genus Mesoplodon; species Mesoplodon bidens. Next base: position 45,642,579 of record NC_138163.1, on the reverse strand, counting down.
AACTGATATATAGGTTTGATAAAATGCCTATCAAAATACCAGCAAGATTTTTTTGTAGATAAAGACAAGATTCATCTAAAATTTATATGGAAAGGCAAAAGAACTAGAATAGGTGAAACAATTTTGAAAAACAAAAATAAAATGGGAGGAACAAGTCTATCTAATTTCAAGTCTTACTGTATTAGTTTCCTACTGCTGCTGGAACAAATTACCATAATTTAGTGGTTTTTAAACAACACAAATTTATTATTTTACAGTTCTCAAGGTTAGAAATCCTAAATCAATCTCGGGCTAAAGTCAAGTGTTAGCAAAGCTGTGTTCTTTTTGGAGGCTTTAGGGGGGAATCCATTTCCATGCCTTTTCCAGTCACTTACATTCCTTGGCTGGTGACCCCTTCCTCACAACAGCACTTACTCTCATTTCTGCTTCCATCATCAAATCTCCTCTCTCTGACTCTGATCTTCCTACCTCCTTTGCAATTACATTAGGCCCACCTGAATAACCCAGAATAATCTCCCCATCTCAAGATCTTTAATTTTATCACATCTTCTAAGTCCCTTTTATCATGTAAGTAACAGTCACAGGTTGGGACATAGACATCTGTGAGGGGCCATTATTCAACCTACCAGACTACAGTAATCAAGACTGTATGGTGAAGGATAGACACATAGATCAATGGAACAAAACAGAGAACCCCAAAATATGCCCAACTGATTTTTGACAAAGGTGCAAAAGTAATTCAATGGAGGAAAGATAGCCTTTTCAATAAATAGTATTGGACAACTGGACATCCAAATAAAATGAACCTCAACCTAATGGACAACTGGACATCCAAAAAGAAAAAAAAATGAACCTCAACCTAAGTCTCACACCTTACACAAAAGTTAACTCAAAATGGACCACAGACTTAAATTTAAAATATAAACCTATAAAACTTTTAGAAGAAAAAACATAGGAGAAAATCTTTGGGATCTAGGACTAAGCAGTTCTTAGACTTGACACCAAAAGCATGATTCATAAAAGGAAAAATTTTTAAGTTGAGCCTCATCAAAGCTAAAAACTTTTGCTCTGCAAAAGACCCTGTTAAGAGGATGAAAGACTAGTTACAGAGTAGGAGAAAATATATGCAAACCACATATCTGACAAGGACCTAGTATATAGGATATAGAAAGAACTCTCAAAACCAAAAAGTGAAAAAACAAAAAATCCAATTCAAAACTGGGTAAAACGCTTATAATAAAAAATAGTGACAACATCAAATGCTGGTGAGGAAGTAGAGATCACTCATAAATTGTTGATGGGAATGTCAAGTGGTAAAACCACTCTGGAAAGCAGTTTGGCAGTTTCTTATAAAACTAAATATATAACTACCATATGACCCAGCAATTACACTCCTGGCATTTATTTCAGATAAATGAAGGCTTACGGTCACAGTTTATATCAGCTTTATTTATAGTAAGTCAAAACTGGAAACCACCCAGATGCCTTTCAACAGGTGAAATGTTAAACAAGTGGTAGTACATTCTTATTGTGGAATACTATTCAGGGATAAAAAGAAACAAGCTATCAATACACACAACCTGAATGAATCTCCAGAGACTCTGAATGAAAAAAGCTAATCCCAAAGGTTACATACTGTATGATTTCATTTATAAAACATTATTGAAATAACAAAAATTTTAGAAATGGGGAATAGCTTAGTGGTTGCCAGAGATTAAGGAGTAGGTTGAAGGCAACATGAGGGTAATGGAACTGTTTCTGTATCTTGACTATATCCGTGTCAATATCCTGCTCGTGATAGCGTGCTATGGTTTTGCAAGATGTTACCGTTGGGGGAAACTGGGTGGAGTACAGGAAATCTCTCTGTATTATTTCTTACAAGTCCATGTGAATCTAAAATGAACACTCAACACTAAAAGTTTTATTTAAAAATAAATACATGATAGTAAGAGATTAGAACCATAGGTAAAATAAGAATCCCTGACTCTGTACTGAATTATATAAACAAACAAACAAATCTTAAAAAGAAAATAGTACTCAAAGGCTTAAAATGAAAACTGGTGATCTCTTTTCCTCCTCACCCCCCCCGTCACACTTCTCAAGGATAACCACTATCAACACTTTTAACTGGGTTCTTCTTATATTTACTTACATATTTCCATATGTCATCTGTAAGCTTATATTGTTATTTCCTTATCCATGTTTTGCATTACCTACTGAATTCCTATTTTGATACATGAACATAGCTCCCATCCTCTCAATTCATTTTTGTTAAATCAGGGGTCAGTAGTTACATTATTACGATGGAAACACCTTGCATTGTTGAAGCAAGTAGATTCTATGATTGTGTTTCCTTTCTTGCATACCCTTTTGTTTTCCCTAGAGTTGCTAGAGGGTTTTTCCCCCATTTCCTTTGGTTCTATGTACCTATCAAAATGCTTCATTAGGCCAGTCAGATGTCTACCAATTTTTTTTTCTGATCTCATATGTGTATCAGATAATTTAACAATTCCATTTCATTTATTGACAACTTCCTTCTCAGAGCTGGCTCTCTCTTCATTTGCCTGCTCTAAACTGAAATGACTGTTCCCTTGGCCTGATGCACATTGTCATCCTGTGACTTCCCTCCACTACCTTACAGTGTTGATGTCATCGTTCACTGAACCCCATGTCTTCTTTTTTGTTTTATTACCTCATTTTGCTGCAGATCAGAGGGTGAATGAAAGGCAGACTTTTTAAGTCCTTCTATATCCTTGCATGGCTGAAAGTGACTGTAGTCTAACCTCACTGGGTATAGAGTTATAGGATGAAAATAATTTTTTCTCAGAGATTTGAAGGTATTGCTGCATTGTCCCAGGCTTCAAGTATTAATGTTGTAAAGTCCAATGCTGTTCTGCTTTGTTCTTTGTATGAAAAAGAGTGAAATAGGTACCTATGCATAAACTGTAGCAATTTTAAAAGCATGGAGGGATAAATATGTACAAGTTTGTGCAAATAAATATGAAGATGAATGATCTCTTTTTAGAAAAAACATAAATTACCAAAATAGACCTAAGAACAAATAGTGACAATTAAATAAGCCAATAACCACTAACTAATTTGAATCACAACTAAAAAACTCCCCACCAAATATACCATAGGCCCCAATTATTTTAGGTGTGGATTTTACCATAGTTGTTTAAGATGGAAAGCTTGCAAAATTGATCTCTGAATCTATTATAGTCTTGACACCAAAACCGAGTAAGAACACTACGAGAAAAATTATAGACCAAACATACAAGTATAAATGTAAAAATCTAAAATAAAATTTTGGCAAGTTTATTTCAGCAGAGTATTAAAAAAAATCATGAGCAAGTAGGGTTCATTCCAAGAATTTAATAATGTTTCAACATAAAAACCAAGCAGCTTAATCACTACATTAACAGACAAAGGAGAAATATATGACCATTTCAATAGATGCAGAAAAAAATAGTTGATGAAATTCAATATCTATTCATGAGAAAAAAAAAAACTTCTGACACACTAAGAATGGAAGTGAACCTTGATTTAACCTGATACAGGATATCAATCCAGAACCTAAAGATAATATCATACTTAATGGTGAAACTTTAGAGGCCTTCTCATTAAAATCAGAAATAAGACAAGGATATCTGCTAAGATTTCTTCTATTCCACATGGTGCTGGAAGTTCAAGGGACTACAATAAAATAAGTAAAAAAAAAGAATTTTTTTAAGAAAACAAGATTTAGAAAGGGTGATACAAAACTGTTATTTGCAGATGATATTATTGGCTACATAGAAAATCCAAGCTATCTACAGACAAACAGAATTATAAAGAGTTAGACAAATGCTGGCTATAAGATCAACATACCAAAATTAGAAATAAAACAATAATATATTAAAAATTGTAAGAAGAAAAGATGTGTAGGACCTTTAATCGAGAAAATTATAAAACATTAGCAAAGTACATAAAGGAAGACCTGAATAAATGGAAAAATATATCATGTTTATGGATGGGAAGTCTTAATATTATAAAGATGTCAATTTTCCCTGAAATGAATCAATAAATGCAGTGCAGTTACAATAATAATCCTAACATGGGATGACAGAAGAGCCAAGAATAATCCTAACTCATACCACATACAAAACAAATTGCAGATGGATTAAAGAACTACAACTGAAAAGCAAACCTTTAAAACTTTTAGTAGAATGTACAGGATGATATTCTTATGATCTCAAGGTAGGGAAGGATTTCTTAAACCAAACACAGAAAGACCAAACCAAAAAGAAATTCTTGATACATTTTAATTAATTATATTGTAAAACTACTATACAACAAAATACATCAAAATATAAAGACAATTCACAAACTAAAGAAGATAACTGCAATGCATATAACTAAAAGGATTCAAATCCAGAATATATATTAATAAGTAAAGAAGAAAACAACCCCAAAGGGGCAGGGGAGGACAGATACATAAACAGGGGATTCACAGAACGGGAAGCCTAAATAGACAACATGTGAAAAATGCTCATCCTCACTAGTCACCAGAGAAATGCAAAGTGAAGCAACAAGATACCATTTAACACCCATCAGATTGACTAAAAATTAAAAAGAACTCAGCACCAAGTGTCAGTGGGGATATCGGGAAATGGAACTTCATACTCTACCAATAACAGTGAAAATTTGCAAAATTTCTTTGGAGCCTAATTTGGTGATACCTAGTAAAGTTAAAGATGTACATCAACTAAGAGCTTGCAATTCCACTTCCTCATCTCTCATACTATGTCATTAGAGATCATCTAAAATTGATATATCAAGAAATTGAGTTAGATATAAGCAGATTCTATACCCCGGGGCTTCTCAACCTTTCATGTGTATACAAATTATGTATGATTCTTTTTAAAATGCAAGTTCTGATTCAGCAGGTCTGAGATGAGGTCCAAGATTCAGCGTTTCTAAGAAGCTCCCAGGTGGTGCCCAAGCTGCTGATAGGAAAACTTTATTTTGAGTAACAAAGAGATAAAGCATAGGTTGCAAACTCAAATGCCTACGAAGGCCAGGCAGGTGGGAAAGTGTGAAGCTGATTAGATAGGGACTGAAATGAACTAGAGAGTATACCCTGAATAGAGAGGCAACTGCTATCCAGCTTAGGCTGCACAATGCAAGTTCAGAGTTTCCAATTTCTCAAGAGAGGCTAGAAAATTGGTTTTATATGAAATCTTCCAATTTTAAAATGTTAACAACTATTTAGAGGGGAAAAGAAAACACTATATAAACTAAACAAAATGTATCTTTGGGCAAGGTATGACTTGCTGGCCTTCAGTGTGCAATCTCTGATCTAGAGTTAAGATTGTAACCAATAGAAAACTTAATATCAAACTGTTAAGAGGTTGCCTCTGGTATGTGGAGCTGGGATGGGGAGAGGAGGATCTGGAGACTGCTGCTTCTTATCATAAGATCTTCTATACTGTTTGGTCTGTTCCTAGATGGGCATAGCTTTGACTTTTTAAAACTGTTTTTACATAAGACAGTTATGACTAAATTTATGGTTGTTTCATATTTGCTTTGCCCACCCTAGCTATGATTTAGTTCAAGCTTAATCAGGAACATATCATCTAATTATGTTGTTGCTCTTGTGGGAATCCAGTAACCTACTTTATAATGATCCTTCAATGATGTGATTTCAAGGAATACAACATAGTGAGAAGTAAAGATGACCTGAAGTGAGGGTGTAAAGTTAATTAAATTGCATCGACAGCCTTCTCTGGGGTCTTGTAATCAGCCAGTATTTCAAAAAACATAAAAAATCTAGGATCCCAAGGCTGGATCGCCACAGAGGTCATGCTGTCCACCATACCACCAAGTACTTGAACTCTATAGTTCCTTAACTTATATTGTTCTACATTCCTGACTTCTCCTTTAATATCACATAAGGTGTAGAATACCAGGTCCAGGTCTTAAAATATTTTTGATTCACAATAACAATGATATAGTATGAATAATAACAAAGATGATACCTAACATTTTTTGTACATTTACAATGTGCCAGACATTGTGACCAATACTTGATGTATATCACCTTATTCGATCCTAGGAAAACCAACTGATAGCTCCCTATAAATGACTTGTTAGTTACAAAAGGACAATTTTAATGTTAGAGTGAAGAAAGCTGATGGACATCACCTTAATCAAGTGATCAAAGTTAACACTACAAATACTGGGACAATCTGACATCATATGCCTGCTAATATGATGCACTGAGAAGGACACAACATAACTTCAGTGGTATTTTTGTCCAAAACACATAGCCTTAACTTAATCATCATAAAACAACAGACAGACCCAAACTGAGAGACATTCTGCAAAATAACCAGCCTGTACTTTTCAAATATGTCAATGTCATGAAACACAAATAGAAGCTGAGGAACTATTACGGATTAGAGGACATTAACAAAACATGACAAATGGATTTAGTGTATAATCCTGTTTTGGATCCTGAATTGGGAAAAGTAGCTAGAAAGGACAATATTCATTAAAATGACAAATTTGAATATGTACTATGGATAACAGCATTGCATCAATTTTAGATTTCCTGATTTAGATAAATGCACTGCATTTAATGTAAAAGAATGTCTTTTACAGTATGTGAATTATATCTCAATAAAGCTACTTATTGAAAAAAAAAGACAATGTCTAATGTTCAGGCTTTCTTCACTTCCCCATAGCTCATTCCTCACTTTCCTAGTTTTCTCAACCATGTCTGACTATGTACTTTCATTCTTACTTTCCAACTTCCCTCTTGAATTTGAAGAGAACAAGTATTGGAACATTCCATCCACAATTGGTTCAGTGATGGACACACGACCCATGTCAGGCCAATTTGTACCAGCAAGACTCCATTTAGGGACTTCCATTGCTCTACCGGGAAAGGGAACTCCACTGCTGGATTAGGCATTTTGAGATTGAAGGTACCAGGGGTCTCTAGGAAGAGCCTGAAAATGGAAACCAACCAAAGGGAAGTATCTCTGTTGGTCTTGGTGAAGTAATCTGCACTGTGGATTAAGCCATGTATGAAGTTGGCTCTAACCCTGAACTATTAAGCTTATGGTAAGCTCTAAGTTGCCTGGATTTTTTTGTTTTGTTTTGTTTTGTTTTTTGCAGTACGTGGGGCCTCTCACTGTTGTGGCCTCTCCCGTTGCGGAGCACAGGCTCCAGACACGCAGGCTCAGCGGCCATGGCTCACGGGCCTAGCCGCTCCGCGGCATGTGGGATCTTCCCAGACCGGGGCACAAACCCATGTCCCCTGCATCGGCAGGCGGACTCTCAACCACTACGCCACCAGGGAAGCCCTAAGTTGCCTGTTTTGATTAAGCCAGTTTGGGTCTTTTTTTTTTTTTCTTTTTTGTCACTTGCAGTGAAAGAATCCTAAATGATATAGGCTGTTTTTCCTGGGTGCCAACCCCCTCAGGACATGATTTCAAATCATCACCCCTCACAGGACCCTGCCTGTTAGGCCTAAAATTATAGGTTCTTGCCTATCAAAGGAGGGATACCAGGCAGTTCCTATACCACAACACATGTAAATTGGATTCTCACATAACACACAGATAAATGGGCATCAAACAATTGTTAACCCATAACCGAAAAGTTGGAAAGGAGTTATCCTCTTCCTATCCAAAAGCCAGAGAGGTTATGCCGGTAAGGGAAGTCGGGGCAAAGAGTGTGGAGGACTCAATAACCTGGAGAAAGGGTAAATAATTAGGTGGGCCTCTGGTAATTAAACTATCAGAATCCCCACACAAGGAATGCCATTAGCTATCTCTGAGGGCCAACCAAGTGAGTGTCTGTACATGTGTGACTTGAGGTTGGAAAACATGTAGAACTCCAATCAAGGTAGTCACTTCAGAGAGACCAAAATGGAAAATGACTGTAAATAAGTAACCTGAAACCTAAGTATATACTCCCCTGCACCTAGCCTCATGCTTGGCACATGGCAGTTTCAGTAAATATTTGTTGTATGAATGAATAAATCTATATGAACAAAAGGGTCAACACACCGGAGGGAAATCTATTGAGCCTGAAGTAGGCAGTCATCCTCCACGTGGCGTCCAGGGGACAGGGTATCTCAAGTAGATGTACACATAGTTAGGAACATGGATGTGGCTATGGATAGAGAAAATATAGGCAGAGACCTGGCTCTGTGTGCTTGGTTAATGTATATCCACCACTGGACTACAGACCCTCTCTCAGTGGGGGGACCCGACCTTGGACTCTACTATGTTGAACAAGGTAAATTTTACTTATTGTGGCCTCTTGGCAGCCAGCCAGCTGCCTTTCATCTAGTGATAACCTCCGCATTTGTCATGAGCTAGGCTAGCCTTAGCACAGCGACTACTTTAACCTATGTACGGATCAGTGAAAAATACAACCATTGCATCAGGGAAGATGTTTAAAAAGTGGAAACCATGATAGATAATCAGTGTGTGTAGTTTTTGCTGTGTGATTCCTCCTTCTACAGTCTTACATTGGGAGTACTTCAAAGAGGACTGGGTGAGAATATTGCACAAAAATAGCACTAGGCCCTTTGTAGCACCCAAGAGAAGGTCCAGTGGGCCTTGCCCCATCTCTATCAGGAACATCACGTTCACATAGACACTGCTACATCTCTCGTTCCAGATAGAAACACATTCCAGATTAAAAACAAAAACAAATTTTCCATTTGTAAACCTACTAGTTCAATGCAAGGCCTTGCTTTGCTCTTTTTTGTGGTTACATTTTCTTATCAAAGGAAAACACAGGGGCCTCACTGTGTCCTCTGTGTCAGTCATAACTAGAGAAAGGGAGTTTGATCCCTCCTTGATTTATTCTTCCTTTTTTTTCCTTTTTTGGTCAAAAGGTCAACAAAAAATATTTGCTCGGAGAGAAAGGATATTATGTAAATAATTAGCCCATTCCAAGATTATGGTGTACATATATATAGTAGAGTAGAAAGCTTTAAAAAGGATGGGAATTTGCAGCAGGACTTCTTTGAGAAATAGGAACTGTCTCTATAGTTCTGCTTATCTAGAATACATGAAGAATGGATTGTATTGGCTAGTGCGTTGAGGCTCCCAGCCCAGACCTGAATTTTCAACGTGGCAAAGAATCAGAAACAAGTGAGGGAGAACTAAATGCTAATACCATACTGAACTGAACAGAATCTCTTCTTCATCAAATGATAAAAATTTGCTACTGGATTATGTAGACCCTCTGGATCCTTGATGTGTACACTAATTCCTCCTCGTGGGAAACTCTAACAGAGCGTTTCTGGGATAGCCAGGTAAGTGTGTGCTCAGACGGGTACCCAGGGGCATCTGGTCAGGCTCATTTTGATGACACTTTCTTTCTCTGATTTTATAGGCTCAACCACAGCTTTCTCACCTATGGTTTGGTCTCCTGAGGCTACCTGAAGCATCAAAGGGTAACAATACTAAAATCTATACCTGACCATTAACCAATGTCTCTATTCCCCTTAGGTGCAAATGGAAATAACTTTATGTTGTTGTTGTTGCTGTTTTTCCAGTGTTGTCCTCTACTTTCAAAGAAGACAGTGAAGGCTGATGAAGGTTGAAAATAGTACCACCCATCAGTATTTTGAGGGCATCCAGGGTCGCTGATAGATGTACCAGGAGTGGAGCCCTCTGTGGGAAGTTGTGGTGGATCTAGTGCCGCATCAGTGAGCCGCCTGCCAGTGAGAACAGGTGTCTGACACCCTTACCTTGTTCCCCACCTCCTGAACGCAGTCCATTCCTAAATGGTTTCAGGTAGCCTTGACTTAAGCCCCCAGGCCTGATGCTCGATTCTCTCCCTCCAGAAGGGACATTTTGCTAGACTTGCCTCTAACTCACATTTCCCTTTTGGATTACTTCTCCTCTCTCTGTTTCAGGTCAACACTTTCACTGATCCAGAAACAAAAGCAAGGAAAAGCTGGAGGGGGAAGAAAACATGGAGAAAGACATTTTGGCTCCCGTGGAGGCTCTGACGACCCAGGCGAGGGACACAGACTCAGCCCCCACACACACAGGAGCCCCGCCTGAAGTTCAGACCACACTTGAAGATGCTCCACTTGCTGCAAGTAGTGGGGAAAATGTGGGGCAGGAAAGCATGGGTCCAAGGGAGGGTGATGAGATGGAAAAATTGTCTGATGTCAGTCTGTGTCAGAACGTGGAAGGTGAGGCCCCATGCCCACAGGCGGCTCCCAATCATGCTGCAAGGCAGGAGGCTAACAGCAGGGGAAACGCGGGGAAGAAAAACAGCCGTAAAAGGAGGAATAGAAAGGAAAGGATGATTGTGTATCTTCCTTGGCCTCTGACGTTGTGGACTCGGGCGTCTTCTGCAGCCCCGGTTCTGGGTAACACTTATGTCATGGGGCCTCTGCCAAGTGAGAGTACGGAAGTTAGTGTGGGGCATGAAACCACGGAGCAAAGGGGGAACAGCGAGACGGAAAAGACATCCGTTCTCACTCAGCCTTGGGAGGCACCGGCTGGTGCCCTGTTGCCAGCGGCAAGTCCAGATTTGCCCTCTCCTGAGAGGGATTCTCTAGAGGTTAAGGGGGAGAAAAAAGCAGGGAAGAAAAACAGCCGTAAAAGGAGAAATAAAAATAAGAAGATCATAGCTAGTTCCTGGCCTCTGACAGTACTGGGTTGGGCACCTTGCACAGAGCCAGGTCAGTTACTAACGGCTTCTGCAGGGGCTTCAGAAGTTGCTGATGATGGAGTCGACGTGGGGCTTAGAAGCAGAGATCAAAAGGATGAGAAGGATGAAACGTCGGTTGTTACTTATCAGAGTGCTCAGGCTAGCACCCCATGACCAGCTGTGGCTCCGGGCCAGGGTTCATTGGAGGAGGTTTCCTTTGCTAACGATGGGGGGAATGTAGGGAAGAAAAGCAGCAGTAAGAGGAGGAATAAAAAGAACAAAAGTGTCTTGTCTACTCCTTGGCCCCTGACAGTCCAGGCTTGGGCATCATTCACACACACAGATCCGATTAAGACTCTTTTGCGGGGCAAGTCTTCCACGGCAAGTATAGGGATGAGTATGGGCCAGAAAAGCTGGCTTCAGTTGGAGAATAGTAAGGAAGAAGCAAAGTCTGGTTTTCCTTGTCTTGAGAGGGTCCAGGAAGGCACCTCCTTCCCAGCAACAGCTCCGGAGCAGGCTTCATTTGGGGGGGCTCCAGCTCTGGAAGACCTACATTCCAAGCTGAGCCAAACCAGGAGGATGCCCAAGAGGGGAAATGAGGACCAAGTGCAGAGCAGTGCAGAGAAAAGCCTGGAACCCTCTCAGGGCTGTAGAGATGTAGAGAGATACTCGGGGGATCAGGACTTCTGGGAATACACGGAGATGAGTTTTGCTGAGCAAGTCGACTGTCCTGATGTCTGTTCTTCAGTGGTGGGGGATGCAGGGACAAGAGAGGGAAAGCGCTGAATCTCAGACAGACTGGATGAGGAAATGGGGAGGTTTGTAAGATGCAGTAGAGAAAAGAAAGGGAACTAAGGAGCTCTCTGGGCCTTGGAAGAGTGACCATCTGTCTCTGTTTGGGAAAGAGAAGGGTTTAAAATGCTACTCTGAGGAAAGAGAGGCTCGCTAAACAAGTGGTCAGTTTTCTCCTGTTATACCATAATATCGCAATCACACTCTTGATGGGCGACCTCTCTCCTAAATAAGTTTTAAGTTTACAGGTGGTAGATGCTGTATACTTGGCACATACAGGGTAACGTTTTTCGAGAAGCAGAAGTCCTTATTCTGTCTGTTTTCTTTCCCATAAGATTTTTCACATCCTTGGGAGAGGTCTGTTATTTATGGCTGGCAAATGGTATTATGAGTCTAGAGTGTAAACCAATGGCAGAATGTGTATTGGATCCTGAGAACACTTTTCCTGACTGGAAAATGTTATTGTGTATTGTATACTAGACTGTAAATTGCCTTAATGGTTGCAGTGGGTTCCTGGACTGGCCAGTTTACAGTTGCTGAGAGCACAGGCTCTAGAGTCACAATGCCTGGGTTCAAACTCCAGGTTTGCAACTCACTACCTGTGTTCCTCTGAGCAAATCACTCCTCTCCTCTGGATCCCAGGTTGTGCTTCTATCACCTGGTGATAATAATAGCACCTGCCTTGTAGAATTGCATGAGGATTAAATGAGTTAACACACTTGAAGCCTTTAGAAGAGTACTTTGTATATGATAAGCCCTCAAACAGTGTCGCCTAGTATTACTTTATCTTGCAGCACTAAATTTCATGGACGGGTCTGGCAACTGTAGCATTATTTGTCTTAAAAGTTATACAAATGGCAGTGCAGACGTAAGACAGAAGATGATGCCTCCACTTAAAATTGTGGTAACAGCAATTCTTAAAGCCATGGAAAAATGCTATTTAAGGGGAGAACGGGCAGTGAAATGGTAGCTATCATTTTGAAGTAGTAGGAGTTCAACCATGTCAAGAAAATGTGCAGCAATACAGGCCAGGAGAGAAATATGCTACTATGTTAATATTGGTTGTTGCTGGATGCTGGGATCATGCATGGGGATGTTTTTCTGCTTCTTAATTCTTTTCTACAAATTTCTACATTACCATGTAATCAGCAAATGATCAAAATCAATTAATGAGGGGGAAGAAAAAGACTTCTCCACAGTGGACTTGGAGGAGAGTCACCCGACATGGGAGGCACTGAAGGGACTGGACCTTCCCCAGTGAAGACTCTACAGCCTGCAACTGCTGGAAAAGAGGTCCAGGTGCCTTTGACTGTGGCCAAACAGACAGCTACCCTACAGGGAAGGAGGGCAAGGACTTCTATTTTTCTCAAACAGCCTGTGGGAACAAGGGAGGGGTGCTTACTTTTCTGCTATAACCAACCATTGCCTGATTTGGCAGGGACTGTGCTGCTCTGGCTATATTATTGCTACTGTCTGTCACCTTTGTTGAAAACTTATCTAGAAGCTTGGCTGGACAATGTAGTTGGATATAGGGTGAGATAAAAAGGTATACGTGTTTTGACCTTTTGTATAGCCTGGCTTTGGGGTCAGTTTAGTTAAAATGATGTCCTGATGCATTCCCTGGCAACATTGAAGGGGTAGATATTCATGGAAGTCTCGGGGGGGGGGGTGTCAAGTGCCCCTTTTATGTGTCCCAGATGCTCTAGCAGGGGTTTGGGAACTTTTAGAGAAGAACCTTCTTGAAGGTACAGGTGGGACTTTTCTGATGCCCGCTCATCTTCCTGCCCTGAGAGGTCCAGCTATACTCTGATCCCCCTTGAAGGGGACGGTAGTACCCCCAGTTGGTCACATGCCTTGCTGTAAAACCCATGGCCTTAACCAGAAGAGGGACTGGGTGTATGTGTGTGTTGAACAAGTGGCCACATAGTCTTACTACCCCTCACTGTAATCTCAGGGGCTGGCTCTCTGATATACATCAAGGTTAGAATATAGGGAATGAAAGACTTCCAATGGAGCAGGGCTTTGGAAGGAAAAGAACAATGGGCTCCATGCTTTCCCCCAGGTGAGTTTTCCCCTCCACTGTCTCCCACATTAGTAGGAAATTCAGTGCAGGAAAACTAAGCAGAGCAAGGGGAGGAACAGGGGAAAGGAATTGAGAAACTAGTTGCCCAGTTCTTGGTCTTGTTCAAGTTTAAAGCTATATAAGAGGGTAAAAGGGGTCTGAGGTTTCTTCATTGTCCAGCTCAGCTCACCTGGGTAAGAGACTCACAATGGATTTGAGGCAGATGCCTATAACTATGAATAAAGACTGCGTTTACCTAATGTATTTCTTGTGTCACATTAATCTTGGGAACCTTCAAGTACAACAGCAGGCAACTGACAAGAGTCTTGGTACAGTGTTGTGGAGGGAATCCAAGCATCTGAGAAACAGAACTAGCCTTGTGGCTGTGTTTTCTTTATCCTACTGTTGCCAAAGCTTGTACTTAAAAGAGGTGGGGGCTTCCCTGGAGGCGCAGTGGTTGAGAGTCCGCCTGCCGAAGCAGGGGACATGGGTTTGTGCCCCAGTCCAGGAGGATCCCACATGCTGCGGAGTGGCTGGGCCCGTGAGCCATGACCGCTGGGCCTGCGCGTCCGAAGCCTGTGCTCCACAGCGGGAGAGGCCACAGCAGTGAGAGGCCCGCGTACCACAAAAAAAAAAAAAAAGAAAAAGAAAGAAAAAGAGGTGGGAGCCAGGAGAACTGTTCTTTGAAAAAGGCAACATGATGGAATCACTCATTTTGGGATAAGACCTTGACCCTGAGATTTGTAGTCCCAACACATTATTTCTGCTTATTTCAAATCTAAATCCTTCTGCCTGCCTTTCTTCCCTAAGAATTCTTGACATTTCTAGCCCTGTCTATCACTGCTCCCCAAAAGGAACCATCTACTTCAGCCAAGATGGTCACCTTAGTGTCCCCCAAATACGCTATGAACATCCTCACCTGCAGCCTTTTTTCAAATTCTTGCCTATGCCTGGCCTGTCTTTCTCTCCTGGAACAGAGTCCCAGCTCCCATTTCAGAACACAAAGCTGCACTAGGCCTTCCCCTCAGCTCACTGATGCATTTTCATTGTTTTATCTGGGCCTTTCTTTTCACCTGAACCAAAGTTATTTACTCTGTTGCTTCAGGGGCTCAGTGAAGTTTTGTAACAGGAAATATTCCTGCAGGATATATATTTTTCTAAAACTCAGTCAGCCACTTGGGGGGTCACTTCCTGTATACATCAAGTGGGCTGGGTTCACAAGGGGCTATACTTTAATTTCACATCTAGGTAAAGAAATTGCTGACATCATTCATTTCCTACCAGTAAAATAAACGGGCTCCCTGGGGTGGGGATGGGGGAGCCCTGAGAAACTCAATAGCTCTTTCATGGGACCTGCCTTAAATAACAATCCTTCAGTACCCAGAGTTTATATAGTCCTTAGCTTCCAAGAGGTCCACAGTGGTCCTTAATATCAAAATATGCTGTCCGTAGTCCATGAACATGGCATCAATGACCCATTGGCAGTAGGACGTGGGTTTGGAGTTGTTTTGCCAGCAGGGGTGAGGTTGCACTCAATCTTTCAGTCTCTCACTCCTTGTGACCAAAGGCAGCTATTTTCCAGCCAGGGATGGGCCTTGGAAGGGAGTAAAGCTAAATGATCCACAAAGTCCCCTCCCCTGGCCCAGAGCTCTCACCATGTCAGCTCACCAGCCAGAAGTACTTCAGTCTCTCAAGGCTCTTGTGTTCTTCAATTACTCACATGACTCCAGGAGTGTGGGGTCCGGAGTCTGACCATCTGAATTCAAACCCTGACTCTTCTTACTAACTTGGATAAATTACCGAACCCTTCTATGCCTCAATTTCTTCAACTGTAAAATGAAACTAATAATAGTACCTACCTCTTAAGATTGTTGTGAGGATGAAGAGAGTTAATATGTGTCAAGTGCCTAGAGTAAGTGCCTGGCATGTATTTAAGTCCTCAATTCATGTTGGCTATTCCTATTATTCATTCTTCCCCAGTGAAGAAACCAAGAACTGAAGTATTTTGCCCTGCCGGCTTTGGTTTGCCCTACGACTTAGTGCCAAGTTCTTCATCTTCATCTGGTTATCAGACTAGATTTCTTGACAACCATTTGACACCCACCCCTTGCCCCCATCCTGATAACATTATTTAAGTGCTTTTTTTTTTTTTTTTTTTTGCGGTACGCGGGCCTCTCACTGTTGTGGCCTCTCCCATTGCGGAGCACAGGCTCCAGACACGCAGGCTCAGTGGCCATGGCTCACGGGCCCAGCCACTCCGCAGCATGTGGGATCTTCCTGGACTGGGGCACAAACCCGCGTCCCCTGCATCGGCAGTCAGACTCTCAACCACTGCGCCACCAGGGAAGCCCTAAGTGTTTTTTTGACACTGCCATGGGTGCGTCAAAGAAACTTCAAAGAAACATTGTTTCTGCCCTCAGTGAGCTTGACATTTACTTCTGAAGATGGGCCAAAAGGAAGGCAACTTTGGCAGCATACACACCCTATCACAGTGAGCACAGCCCAAACCCATTGGATCTAGGCACATGCAGGCCCAGCCCAAGAACATATTTTTAACCCAAAGTTGGGAAAGCTACAAAAAAAGGTCTGGGCGGGGACTTCTCTGGTGGTCCAGTGGTAAAGAATCCACCTCACAGTGCAGGGGACGCAGGTTCGAACCCTGGTCGGGGAACTAAGATCCCACATGCTGCAGGGCAACTAAGCCCGCATGCCACAAGAGTGCTGCAACTAGAGAGTAAACCCGAGCCAACCCTGTGCTGTAATGTGAAGATCCCGCAAGCCTCAACAAAGATCCTGTGTGCCGCAACTAAGACCTGATGTAACCGAAAGAGTTAAGGAAAATAAGTAAATAGAATAAATATTTTTCTTTAATTTTTTTAATAAATAAAAGGTCTGGGTGATGTCTTATAAGACATTCTTGGTTTGGTTTCCTGACAAGGTGAGAAAAATCCACATCTGTTAATCACTCCCAATTATGCTGGATACTGTGAGAATATCTATCTATCTATCTATCATCTATCTATCTATCAATCATCTATCTACCTACTTACCTGTCTATTTCTTATTTCAGCAGGGTACCAGTTCCTTGAAGAGTTTCCAATCTAGCAAAAATCTTGAAACAATTTTAAAAATAATGCAACAAAAGGACAAACGTTGTATGATTCCACTTATATGAGGTACCTAGAATAGTCAAATTCATAGAGACAGAAAGTAATATAATGGCTACCAGGGGCTGGGGGTGCAAAATGGAGGTACGAAGTTTCAGTTTGGAATGATGTAAAAGTTCTGGAACTAGACAGTGGTGATGGTTGCACAACAACGTGAATATACTTAATAATACAGAACTGTACATCTAAAAATCGTTAATATTATAGGTTTTAAGATATGAACATTTTACCAAATTTTAAAACAAATAATGCAAGACTATAAAAAAAACTCACATGCTAAATTATGCAAACTATGCTGAAAGTTATTTCTGGTCATAATGTGTTCAGAATAAGGAAAACCAAAAGACGGCTGGAGTAGCTCAGGAAAGTTTTCTAGAAAAGGCAAGATATGAGCCAGGGTTAGATGAAGGGGGACAATTTGGAAAAGGGGGAGTGAGAGGAAAATTGCTGGAGCAGAGGCCCAGAGATAGTGATGAGTATGGCCCCCAAAATGAGCACAGTCCCACAGAAAGAGGTGTGCGTGCTTACCAAGCAGTGGGAACTGTGGCCGCTTGAGTGGGGTGGAGCCTGACCACAGAGGGACTTGAACTGCAGGCAGACACTTAAATTGGAAGCTTTGGCCACTAGACATTCATTGTAGTGTTATATAATTTAACTTTTTACTACTGAAATCTGAGCAACATCTGCAGTCTACTTAATTATAAGGAGTCTGGTTTTGATAATATGTTATAATTATGTAAGATGTCACCATGGGGGGGAATTGGGGTGATGGGTATTAGAGACCTCTTGGCACTCTTTTTGCAACTTCTTGTGAGTCTATCATTATTTCAAAATCAAAAGTTAGAAAATGAATGTTCGAAAGATCAATCTGTCATCTGTGTGCGTGCTGATTTGAAAGGAGGTGAAATGGACACAGGATGAGAAAAAGTTATTCCAAGCAGGTATTTCCTCACTTAAACATGGTTCATTCAGAAAAGAGGTTGGCCCTGGGTCAACAAAACTTTCCTTTGGGCTGTTCAGTCAAGGAGAAAAATTTTTTGAGTTTGTTGAATTTATGAGCCAAGTGCCATGTTGCTGGATGAGGATGTTTGGTCTTGGGAATTTGGAGTTGAGACTTTCTAGTCAGCCACCTGGGGGTGAGTCAGGCTCTGACAGGGCAAACAGCCCCCTGTTTATAAAGAAACTGTGAATGATTCATCTGCTCGGATGTTGAACCAGCTAAACTAGAGCTTATTCTCTAGGAAAACAATGGAAACACCTCTAAACGTCTGTAGCCTATAGAGAAGGTGCTGGGCTTGGTACAATATTCTACAGCAAGTGAGTGGGCATCTGGCTGTACAATATGCCCATCGAGTGATGCAGACTCAGAAGTCCATCATCCAAACATCATCTGCTTATCCAACCAAGCCCATTCAGCATCCAGAATCTACAAAAGAAAAAGCTGAATGCCAACAAGCAAATTTCTCCCACTTTCCTTCCTTGTATTTCTTTTCAGAAAACAGATGTTGGTTGGGGTGGACAGTGAATGAAGGGACAGGAGCCGGAGGGCAACCTTCCAGATCATCTCTTCTTAACTGGTAGCTAGCTAGCCCATCGTCCCTTTGCCCCCATCTCCCAGCTGATTGGGACCTCGGAGGAGCCACTTGGAGTAAATCTGGCTGGCTGGCTTCAGCTGGTTGCCTGGATACAAGCCAAAAGTGGAGTGGGAGGGTGATGAGAAGGAACTGGAATCTCTCTTCCCTGTTTTCGTCTTCCACTTGCTCTTCCTAAAGTTTACACCCTTCATCCCATTCGGTTTCCTGCTTCAGCATTCTTTTCTGGGGGACAGGTCTCTTGCTGCCGGTTGAGTTTGTTTTCGGCCCTGCACAGCGGCTGGCTTCCTTAATGTTTCCGAGGTAGCTCAATTATCTTGATTCTTTCAGTTTGGGCTCCCTAATTAAACCAGCTCGTCATGAATACACAGAGGATTTATCACTTAATAGCTGAACTGCTAGGTCATTAAGGAATAGGAGAGAAACAGTCAAGTGATTGTTAATCTTGCAGAAAATGTAACAAGGAGATGGCCATTTGCTTCCTGTGGTATCCTTTAAGGTTTCTGTCTGTGAAAGGATGGCTTGTGTTTTCCCTTTTTGGCCTTGGGGGTCGGAAGCACAGTTTGTGGTGAGGTAAGGGGCATGGCAGGGTGGAGGGCAAGCAGAGGAGACTGTTTGGGACTTCTGAGAGCAAGCTGTGTACTTTTGGGTTTTTTGTTTTGTTTTGTTTTGTTTTGTTCTTTGTGGTACGTGGGCCTCTCACTGTTGTGGCCTCTCCCGTTGCGGAGCATAGGCTCTGGACGCGCAGGCTCAGCGGCCATGGCCCATGGGCCCAGCCGCTCCGTGGCATGTGGGATCCTCCCGGACCGGGGCACGAACCTGCGTCCCCTGCATCGGCAGGTGGACCTTCAACAACTGCGCCCCCAAAGGAAAGCCCCCAAAGTCACTTTTTACTCTCAAATTGTGTGCTGTGGTTGGGAGTGAGGAAGCGGGCTTTTGAGTACGGGAACTGCTTGAGCACCTCCTAGTAGTGGACCGTGTGATTTGTCCTGCTCGCAAGCCTGTGCTCTTTCTTCTGCAAACACACTGGGCTACAAAACCAGCCATGTGGTGAACCAGGGAGGTATGCAGCCCATTGGGGAAGGAGATGAGTGGGCATCGGAAAAGTCTCACCTGTACCTTCAAGAAGGTTCTTCTCTAAAAGTTCCCAAACCCCTGCTAGAGCATCTGGGACACATAAAGGGGGCACTTGACGCCCCCCCCCCCGAGTCCTCCATGAATATCTACCCCTTCAGTGTTGCCAGGGAATGCATCAGGACATCATTTTAACTAAATTGATCCCAAAGCCAGGCTATACAAAAGGCCAAATCAAAAATTTACTTTTTAATCTCAACCTTGACCCAGCTACATTGTGCAGCCAAGCTTCCAGATAAGCTTTCAACAAACTTGGCGGATGGCAGCAATAATATAGCCAGAGCAGCACAGTCCCTGCCAAATCAGCCAACGGTTGGTTACAGCAGAAGAGTAAGTGCCCCTCTCCCATGTCAGGTGAATCTCCTCCAGCACGTCCATCATGGAGAAGTCTTCTTGCTCTTCCTCTCCTTCTCCTTCTTCTTCCCTCTCCTCGTCCTGTCCTCGTCCTTGTCCTCCTCCTGCTTCCTCTTCTTCTTCCCCTCACTAATTTATTTTAATTATCATCTGATTACATTGTAACATAGAAGTTTGGGAGTTACAGAAAAGAATTAAGAAGCAGGGTTTCCCTGGTGGCGCAGTGGTTGGGAGTCCGCCTGCCGATGCAGGGGACACGGGTTCGTGCCCCGGTCTGGGAGGATCCCGCATGCCACGGAGCGGCTGGGCCCGTGAGCCCTGGCCGTTGAGCCTGCGAGTCCGGAGCCTGTGCTCCGCAACGGGAGAGGCCACAACAGTGAGAGACCCACATACCGCAAAAAAAAAAAAAAGGAGCAGAAAAACATCCTCTTGCATGATCCCAGCATCCAGTAGTAACCAATATTAACATCGTAGGATATTTCTCTCCTGGCATTTATTGCTGCACATTTTCTTGACATGGTTGAAATTCTACCACTTCAAAATGATAGCTACCATTTTATCATCTGCTTTCCCCTCTTATGTAGCATTTTTCCATGGCTTTAAGAATTTTTGTTATCACAATCTTAAATAGAAGCATCATCCTCTGTCTTACATATGCACTGCCATTTGTACAACTTTGGGGAGAGTAATTCTTAATGCTTTGTCTTTCAGCACTGAATTTCACAGAAGAGTCTGCTGCTGTGGTATTATGTGTCCTAATAACCCCTGGAGTCTCTGTTGAATGCCAAAGCTTACCTCCATCCTTTTGCTGAAGCTGAGAAAACCAGACCCTGTAAGTTTTCCTGTCAAACTCATGTTTAAAGTTGGAGCATCTTTAGACATGTGTCTTCCAAGCTCTTATGTGGCAATGCCTAATGTTGTCCATTCCATGCTTCTAACATGCAGTTCTGTTCTCTATATTATAGGATGTCCAGTTCGTCCAGGTTTGCCTAGGGCTTTGTGTTCTAGCACTGAAAATCCTGTCTCTTAGGAACCATCTCAGTCCTGGACAGATCTGAACAGTGGAGAGACTGTCCCTATTTTAGCACTGAGAAGTCCTGCATCTCCAGAAACCCTTCACTCCCAGGCAAACATAAACAGTTGGTCATTCTCTATAAGATTCCATAAGGAATTGGCTGATGGCATTCCTTCTACCAGGGGTATTTGCATTTTAATAAGACATCCTCCAAATCATGAATGCACAATCCAAAGGAATGAATGGCTAATGATGGAATCACAGGTACTGGGAGAAGTTGGTGGGATAGCAACTTTCCTCCCTTCCCATGCCTTTCAGTTCTCATTCAGGTGACTGCATACTCTGCCAGCTCCTTCCAGGAGGCAACATACAGTGTTATATTTGTTGGGAGTCCTTCTCCCCTAGGGCATGGTTCTCAAACTTAAGCTTAAATCAGAGTCACCCAGAGGGCTTGCTAAAAACATAGTTTTCTGGGTCCCATCCCCACAATTTCCCATTCAGGTGGTCTGGGGTAGGGCCAGGGATTTGCAGTTCTAAAGAGTTTCCAGGTGATGCTGATGCTGGCGGTCCTGTGACCTTACTGAGAACCATGGTGTATTTTAGTACAGTCTCTGCAGACCAACTGCATGAGTTAGAATCCTTGCTTTAATACCAATTGGTTTCACAACCTTAGCTACTTACCTAACTCCTTGTGCCTCAGTTTCCTCATTAGTAAAAGTGGAGGTAATAACAGGACCTCTTTCATTGGATTGTTGTGATGTAAAGAAACAGTACCGGGATATAGTAAGCTACGTACGTGTTTATTATCATTACCCCCAAACTCATAAGAACTGATATGTTATTCTTCTTCTTTAGACTTAAAGCAAGCTGCAGGCAATTTGTGCTCTGACAAGCATTCCTGCCATGCCCGGCCCCTGGGTAGTTCTTCCAGATGCTGACTGCCCCTCTGGAGAAATTTGGCTGAGCTAGCATTTAGTATTCTCTCTATCCCACCCTGCAGGCTTTTAGAGAGCTTCCAGAAAAGCTCTCCTGTTTGCCAGGAGGATGCCCATCAGTATATCCACAAAGCAGCCCAAAGTATTTGAATAACACATGGCCCTATAAACTCCATAGACAAAGCCTTAGCTGTTGAGGAAGAAAGACCGCTTAGTTGGAATAGACACATGCGGACTTCCTTGTTTAAGGACGGATGAGTTTACAGCAGGATGCAAACATTCAGTATGTGTGTGTGTGTGTGTGTGTGTGTGTGTATATATATTGCCTTTCTCCATTAGGAGGGGTCATTTGGCCCATTGTGCAGCAAAGAGCAACCTTCCCCAGGATGAAGGGCACATTTCTCCTCTTCCCTGCAGGAAGCAGAGGTAAGCAATTGAGTTTTGTGAACACTGAGCCCCTTCCCTGACCTCCAGGGAAGATGAGCCTCTTTTCTGTTGCCATTGATTGGGAGTCCAGTTTTAAAAGAGCCACTGAGGCTCTTCCTGGTGGGCCCTGAAGGGGTTTTGCTAGTGTCAGTGAAACAAAGAAGTGGATCTGCAGGGGAAAACAGCCAGCCTGAGAGTGCATGGTAGATTTTAAGGGAGCAGGCACCACTCAGAGGTGACAGATATTTGCCACTTAGAATTTGGGCCTGTGTTGTTGGATCTTAAGACTTTAAAAAAAAAAAAAAAGCCCAAACTCCAGTTTTTTAAAGGAAATCTCCTTTTTTTTTTTTTTTTTTTGGCCGTGCCACTTTTGGGATCTTAGTTCCCAGACCAGGGATTGAACCCTGGCCACAGCAGTGAAAGCGCTGAGTCCTAACCACTGGACCACCAGGGGATTTCTGAAATCTTCTGATTTTTAAACGTTGTTAACCAACTGAAATCTTTAAAAAAACATACCATGTAAGCCAAACAAATATGTCCACAGCACATACTTGCTGCCAGCATGTGACCTCCACGTCATTATGAGAGAAAGGACACTAGGGCTTTTAGCATGGGTGGCAGATGAGGTTAGCAGCAGGCAGGCAGCAGAGGCTTGGTGGGTGGAGAAAAGAGGAACAGGAACCCTGAGTAGAGTCCTTGAATTGAGGGTGAGCACCTCCAGCTAGCTACCCAACCTTCAGCGGGTAGGAATAACAAGTAACATTTATTGGACACATGCTGTGCCAGGCATTGTTCTGAAAGCTTGACTTGTATTATTTAATTCAATCATCACAATGTCCCTGGGAGGTCGGTCTCATTATTAACCCCATTTTAGTTCACTTCACCTGCACCCCAGGCTCGCTCCAGTTGACTTCACGGACCAGGAGCTTTGCCCTGTCTGGACAAAGCACCCTATGAGCCAATGCACTGCTATGGGCATTGGGGTTTTTTTTTAATTAATTAATTTATTTGTTTGTTTATTTATTTTTGGCTGCATTGGCTCTTCTTTGTTGAGTGCGGGCTTTCTCTAGTTGCGGTGAGTGGGGGCTAATCGTTGCGGTGTGCGGGCTTCTCCCAGCGACTGCCTCCCCCCCCACCCCGCCCCCTGGCCCCGCTGCCGAGCACAGGCTCCAGGAGCATGGCCTTCAGTAGTTAGGTAGGTACCATGTTGGTAGGTACCATGGATTTCATGCAGCAACACTACCCCAACCGTAAGAAACCTAGGAGTCCTGGCCAGGCATCAAAGAGGAGCTCCCGAACCTGTTTGCTGGGGCCATGAACTGAGCATGCCAAAGCTTAGACAGTGGGAAGTAGCTACATTATTCTAGTTTTATCTCCTGTTGTCTTAAAAACTAGTAGCAGAGCACCAAAGGAGTAACCAACAGGAAAAATCAGCTTTGATGGGAGGCAGGACATGGGCTCTTTGAAAGCTACTTCATACAGGAGATTGCAGGGAGGGATTTGGGGGGACTGGAGAAGAACATGAAGATACTGGGGACCCAGAGCCGAGAGGAGTGGAAAAGAAGGCTAGAAGGAGGCAAAGAGAAAGTTGGCCTGCTACATGACTTTTCTGAGGGCCAGTCTTGAATGGAGGTCATTAGCCTGGCTGCGAAAGAACCACAGAAGGAAATGGGGTTAGGAAATTCCATCAGTCCAAATGTTGGACTAGGGCCCTGGTCTCTTTGAACATTTTTTCCATTTCCTTTGCGTAACTGCAGCCACAGACGTGGGGAGGGGATTGTGAATCTGGCCTAAGGTCTTGGTTTATCATTATCTAAATATATATTTACCAAAGGCTTACCAAACAGGGTTTTTTTTTAAAGTTCTGGGTGATGTCCTTTCTGGTATTTTCTTAGGGAAATGAGACTGTTGCTTCATCAAATGGTGGGTTATTTATTGATGGAGAAAAGTAGCCAGCAAGACCATTTCCCCATATCGCTTAGTAACTTTTACACACACTCCTAAGTCATATTTATATACTGGCTTAGCACTAGTAATTACTAAACAACAGGAAATTCCTAAAAGGTTTCAGTATATATAAGGCATGGACATATATACACTACCAAACATAAAATAGATAGCTAGTGGGAAGCAGCCACATAGCACAGGGAGATCAGCTCGGTGCTTTGTGTCCACCTAGAGGAGTGGGATAGGGAGGGTGGGAGGGAGACGCAAGAGGGAAGGGATATGGGGATATATGTATACGTATAACTGATTCACTGTGTTATAAAGCAGAAACTAACACACCATTGTAAAGCAATTATACTCCAATAAAGATGTTTAAAAAAAGATATCAAAACATTTTGGCTTAAAAAAAAAAACCTTTTGACTAGAGAGTTTCATGTTCACTTTACCATGTCAAAGCTGAAGTTCATGGGTTTTCCTCTCTCAACTACTGAATATGATTACTTTGGACCCACTAGTTAATTGGTCATTCAATAGCATCTATTGGGTACTCAATGTTGCCATCATTGTGCCTAGTAACAATAGCTACCATTTACTGAGCACTTACTAACTGCCAAATATTGGGCTAAGTAGATTATCTTATTTAATCCTAATAACCACCCTACTTAGTTAGTGTTGCTACCTTCATTTTACAGATGAAGAAACTGAGACTTGGAGGAGTTTAGTAACTTGCTCAGGGCCATAATACAAGCCCAGGTCTCCCTGCCTCCAAACTCTGTGTCCTAAACTACAGTAACAACCACAACACCATCAGTGATGATGATTGACTTTTACTGAATACTTTACATGCCAAACATAGTACTAAGTGTTATTTATGTGTCATCTCATTTAATCCTCAGAATGATTCTGTGAGCTCAGCACTATTGCCATTAGCCCTATTTTGCATATGAAGGAAATGAGGCTCAAAATGTCAATTTTCCCAAAATCACACAGCTGGTAAGTGAAGGAACTATGGTTCAAAATAGCTCCATGTGACAGCAGAGGCCAACTCAAAGGTCACCTCCTCCAGGAAGCTTTCCATAAACCCTCTAAAATGTTTTAGGTGTCTATGTACCAGGTTGTTGTGAGGACTGAATGGGTTAATAAAGCACAGCAGTATCTAGCAACCTAGCATTATTATTATTATTATTGAAAGGAAATAAGACAATCCTATTCCTATCTTGAAGAAACAGTCTTACCTGCCAGTTAACCAAATATAGCAGAAAGTAAGTGTGAAACCAGCATGATGACAATAATAGACTTGGATGCAAAATCCTGTTTCTGAAAACTTCCTGTCTCCTGTTTTTGACCTGAACTCCTTGGTGACTATAAGAACTCTCTAGAAGCCTCCTAACAGGGGTCCACAGCAGATGTGGTTCATTTGTCCTGCACAGTGGTTTGTTGTTTGTTTTCATTTTTGACTTTAATATATTAAGGCACAGCGTGCACACTCCACCTCACTGTGGGCACCACTGCTCTCTACTGTTTTAAACTCTCAACATCCCTGATTAGCCCCTGAAGGCCTTTGAGTTGGAAACCTCTGCCCTAGTACCTCTACCCAGAGCCTTCATCAGCGACCAGCTGCCCTGAAAGAATTCTTGATTCTTCTTTGATTTGTAAGCATCAGCCTAAATGAAGGTGTGCCCCCTACCCGCTCCCCCAACGTGGCACTGACCTCCTACTTCATTCTCATCTCTTGCTGTTTCTGAGCTCCTGCTCTACACTCTGGCCATGCTGAACTTCATTCAGTTCCTCAAACAAATCGTGTTCCCTCTCAACTCCTGTCCTTAGCACTTGCTGTTCTCTCTGCTTGGAACATTCTTAACCCTACTTAACTAGGTTAATTCTTCCTCATCCTTCAGGTCTTTAACATAGAGATTACTTCATCCAGGAACCTTTTCCCAACACTTTAAATTTTAAGGGCTCCTCCTCTGAACCCTAATAGTGCCCTATACTTTAGTAACAGAGACTGGCTAGTTTTTCACTACCCTTATTTCCTTACTGGACAAAGGGGAAGATTACATGTCCCAGTCTCTCTTACCTTTGGATTGACTTGTAGTCACTTTCGAGTCTGGCCATAAATCACGCTATGTGATACTCCACGTGCTGTCTTTGCTTATTGGCTGCAGAATACAGAAGATCCACTGAAGGACCTAAGGAGATCTATGGGATGGTGAAGCCATATGACAGAAAGAGCCTGGATCCTGAGTCCTTGAAAGACAGCTGCCTAGGAGAGCTGCTTGAACTGGATTGGCCTGTGACATGAATGACAAACTTTTATTGTGTTGAACCACTGAGATGTGAGGGTTGTTTGTTACAGCAGCTAGACATAATTACCTTGATTAATGTATCTTCCTTATGTCATAGTACATAAAACCCTAATAGTAACTGCCTATTTGCTCGTCTTTATTAGTCATTAGAGTGTAAGCTCCACCAAGGCAGGGAGTTCTGTCTGTTTTATTCTCTACTATATCTCTAGCATCTATGGTGCCTGGCACTTTTTAATTACTCAATAGATATTTGTTGAATAAAAAAATGAATGAGCATTTTATTTCTTTTAAAACCCACTTTGAAAGAGTAGAAGGAGCCATACCATGCCATTAGGGCTATGGCACTCAATGCTGCCTGAGGGAGAAGCTGCCTTGACCAAACACCAAGTGATGCATTCTAGATCACAGCTCTAGAACCAACCTTATGGGGATAATCCCATCATCCCTTACATTTCTGTTAACGTCAGCCATTGCCAGTCTAACCCTACCACCCCCCAGTCCCAAAACCTCTTGCCAAGGTCACTGAAGACTTGCACGTTACCACATCCAATAGGGTCCTTTTTGTCCTCATCTAACTTGATCTCCCAACAGTGTTCAATACAGTTTACTACTCTCCTCCAACAGTCTCCTCTCTCAGCCTCTGTAACATTGTAAATTAAAAAAAAAAAAATCTCCTATATCTTTGACTGTTCCCTTTCAGTCTGTTTTGAAGCCTCCTCCTCTAGCTAATATCTGTTCCCATGGCATCTAGAGGTTAATTTCTTCCATATTCGTATTCCCAATCCAAAGTCTCCTCTAAATGCTAGACTCACATCACCAACTGCCTAGAGATCTACTTGGAGTTCTCAGAGGCAACTCAAACTTCAGCTGTCCAAAATAGAACTCTTTATTAGTGTCCTCTTCCCTACCCCTTTGGTATAACTGTTCCTTTCCATCTTTTCCATCTCATCAGAAGGAATCGCCATCTACCAAGTTACTGAAGCCAGAAACTGCTAAATCATTCTTGATTCTGCTATCTCCCTCACCTCTAACATCTAATCAGCAAGTTCTATAGTTTCTACATCCAAAGTATACCATGTACCACTCTTCTTTATTTTCATGGCCAACACTTTAGTCTAAGCCACTATTACTTCTTGCCCGTACTACTGTAATAAACTCTTAACCGATTATCTAACTTATACTCTCCTTCCTTCTAGTCTAGTCTCCACACATGAGCCAGAATAATCTTTTAAAAGGGCTTTCCTTGCACTTTAAATGAAGTCCATACTCTTTCAATGGGCTACAAGTCTCTATGTAATCTGGCCTTTGCCTACTTCTCCCACCTCCTCTCAGGTCACTTTCCTCTGATCCTAGTAGACATACTGTCTCCTTTCAGGTCTGTGAATAAGGCAAACTCTTTCCTGTCTCAGGCCCCTAAAACATGCTAGGGCTTCTGCCTGGAAAACACTTTCTTTCCCCTACTCCTGGCTGTTCTTCACAAGGCTAACTCCTTAATAAAAATATCCCCACGTACAAGTCCTCCTTCCCCGACCACAATTTCTAAGTATGCTCCCTCCTCATTCTCTACAACTGCTCTCCCATTTCCTTCACACACCTATCACAATTTGAAATTACATATTTATTGTTTATTTACTTACCTTTTTGTTGTTTTTTTGTTTTCTTCTGCTGCGCTGGGTCTTCGTTGCTGCGCACGGGTTTTCTCTAGTTGCAGCGAGCGGGGGCTACTCTTTGTTGCAGTGCATCGGCTTCTCAATGCCGTGGCTTCTCTTGTTGCAGAGCATGGACTCTAGGTGTGTGGGCTTCAGTAGTTGTGGCACACGGGCTCAGTAGTTGTGGCTCGCAGGCTCTAGAGCACGGGCTCAGTAGTTGTGGCGCATGCGCATAGTTGCCCCGTGACATGTGGATCTTCCTGGAACAGGGATCAAACCCGTGTCCCCTGCATTGGCAGGCAGATTCTTAATCACTAGACCACCAGGGAAGTCCCCCTTATTTACTTGTTGTCTATTTTCCCCCATTGTATTTTAACTTTATAAGGGCAAAGACAGCATCTGCTTTATTCTATCAATGTATTACATAGCACCTAGCACAGTGCTTGGCACATAGTAGTTACTCTATAATGTGTGTTGAATGAAATAGCAAGCATTTCCACCTAGCTTGTGGAGTTTGAAGAGGATGGTGAGGTTGCCTCCAATCCCATTCTAAAAAAACTCTCTCCATCCCATTCAACTTATAACAGCATGTGAAATCCCCATATGAATCAATCCTTTGGGCTAAGGCACTAGTTGGCAAACTACAGCCCACTAGCCAAATCTGGCCCGCCACCTGTTTTTGTATGTCCAAACTGAGAATAGTTTTTAACTTTTTACATGATTAAAAAAATTCAAAAGAAGAATACTATTTCATGACGTGAAAATTACATGAAATTCAATTTATTTACTTATTGGAACATAGCCACTCCAATTTGTTTATGAATTATCTATTGCTAATGTCATGCTACAATAGCAGTGTTGAATAGTGGCAGCAAAGACTATGTACAGCCCTCAAAGCCTAAAATATTGACTATTTGTCCCATTACAGAGAAAGTATGCCAACCCTTGGGCTAATGTATTGAATGATCCTATTAAAATGTGTTGCCTGAGAAAAGCAGCAGAGTGAGCCATTATCTATCTGCCATCAACACTCAAACTTGGATTTGTTGATTTGATCTGTTTCAGTCACCCAGAAGGGGCCTAGGAAAATGGGTTATAAATCAAGAGAAGTTTTGTTGGGGGAAGAGAGTAAGACAGGTCCAAAGCACGTACCCCTGACCTTCTCTGGGGAGAAGAGATACATTTAAGTTGTCCCAAAATTCGAAGTCATGAGTGGGGACCAGGGAAAGGGGACAGTGGTGCTTCTGGGGGAGCCTGGTGAATGAACACTGAGGGGGGTGGTGTCTGTCCATGCACAGTGGGAGAGAGGAAAAAGAGTATCTTCTTGCCCACATCTCCTCATTGCTTGATGCTCAAAGTGCCTGGGAGCCATAGAGAAGGCAGCCCAGCAGAAGCTAAGAACTTGCCATAGAGTAGGTCAGGCTTCCTGTTCAGTGGAAACTCATGGTTTCCATTGTGATGAACCTTGGGGATGCCTGGTAACACTTGGGCTGGGGCACAATCCACCTGGGAGGGAGAGCTGGGCACAGAGTCAGTCCGAGCAGCACAGAGCATCAGGAAAGCCTTGGGTCCCAGGAGGATCAGGGAAGGTGTAAGACTGAACGTCAGCAGCACTTCATTCACTATGTTGCTCTCCTTCATACACATCCTCCAGATTTAGCTTTGTAATCACCAAGATCTGAAGAACCTCACTGCTATCAAGTCCTCTATAACCGCTTTCCCCCAAACTCAAAATGTGACGGTTGAGATTGGGGCAGAGGTTTTCTACCGTCTCCCAGCTTCTTTCTTACACCAAAGAGATGGCATGCTCCTGGGCCTCCAGAGGTTTTCTCAGGAGATTTCACTCATTTATTGGTTTAGGTGAGTATGCTACCACCCAGGCAATTGTCCTGCATGCCCACACACTGACACAGCTCCCTTTCCCTCCCCTACTGGGGAAATTATTCCTGCTTCTCCGCATGAGTCACCACATAAGAGCTACCACAAGGTCAGGGGCCCCAACATGCTGTTTTTTACAAAGGGTGGGGAAAAAGGAGGGAGAGAAAGAGAGTGGGTAGAAATGGGGAATGGAACAAAGCGAGTAGACCACAAACCAAAGGAGTAGTCTGGTCCTCGACTTCCTATTGGCATGGTGGACCCTTTGATGTGTTAGGCAGCCTTCCCCTTGCTATTCAGTTTCACTTCCCTTGCTGTTTTTTTTAACATCTTTATTGGAGTATAGTTGCTTTGCATTGTTGTGTAAGTTTCTGCTGTATAATAAAGTGAATCAGTTATACGTATACATATATCCCCATATCTCCTCCCTCTTGCATCTCCCTCCCTCCCACCCTCCCTATCCCACCCCTCTAGGTGGTCACAAAGCACTGAGCTGATCTACCTGTGCTATGCAGCTGCTTCCTACTATTTTACATTCGGTAGTGTATATATGTCAATGCCACTCTCTCACTTCGTCCCAGCTTCCCCTTCCCCTTCCCTTGCTCTTTTGTTCTGTTTATTCCCTTGCAGATTAAGGAGTTTATTCTCTGCTACAGTGTTAGGGCCCAAGGGGATCGCCAAGAGGACTTAGGGAAAGAGCCCTATATGAACATTCTCATGGACCTAAATAGGTGGAGTCTAATCCTATGAAGTTAAAGGTACTGTTGGAACACCAAAAATGTGTTGAAATCCAAGGGCAACGTAGAGAACTAGTGACCGTAGTAGGACAAGACAGGCTGGAAAAGCCCCTAACCCTGGTAATAATAAAAATATTAATAAAGTTATTAAAACACTGTTTTAAAACATGCACACATATATACACATATACACGTATAATGTGTTTAATATGGTCCTCACAACAACACAATGAGGTAGGTACTGTAATTAATGCCACATCCCAAATGAGAAAACCAAGGGCTCTCAGGTGAAGCAATTGCCCCAAAGTCTCTAGGCTACTAAGACACAGAGCCAGAATTTGAGCCTAGGGACCTGGCCCTGGAGTCCATGCCCTTAACCACTAGATTGCTGCTCAGAGAAAGTCAAAGTGCTTAAATATAAATGACTATTTTGACCCTTGATCTGAGAGAGTCCCATGATCAATCCTTTCCTTCCAGGGCAGACATTCTGACATGTAGCTCTGAGGAGAGGGAGGGAAGGAGAGAAGGAAGTAGAATATGAGATGCTCTGCACTGCCACTTGTCCCTTGCCCTACCTCTTCATAACTAGGCACATGCTTAGCTTTGGCTGGGATCGGTAGAGTCTCATCTGGCAAAAGTCTTGGAGGCTGGTACTGCAGCTTTGAAAAGCTCTTGGAGTAAAAGCTTCACGCTGCTTATGTTTCTTTGTGTCTGTATCATGGATTTGTTGTTCCTTGCCACGCATCATTTCCTCTCATATAATAGGGTTTTATGGGGCCACTCACGCTCTTGGAGGACAGTATACACATTTTGAGCTTAGGCAGGAGGCTTTCTGGTAAGAGATAGCAAAGGAGGAAGTGACTCACAACTGAAATTTTTCAGCTGGTCAGAACATTCTGTCTGATGCGTTCAACCACTGATAGAGTAAGGAAGGAGTCTATCATTCCCATCTTCACAAACAAAAGCTGCCTAGGGTAACTATCATGCTTTCCACTGAAACAAAGTTCACCATCAGAAACTTTCTGGGGTTGACTCCTGGACGTAATTGCAGCCATGGGTGCCCAGAATTACATTATAGGTTTAAGCTGTAATGAAGGACTGGACTAAATATTCAATGACAGCTCAGGTCCTGGAACATAGCCAGTCTACTTGTAAAGAAACAATAATCATCAAACAGAGCCTCTCCAGGATGGAAAATAGATGACTGTCCCATACTCACACAGCTGCCATATGCTAGACTGAAGTGGTACAACCTCAAGCAGGGTAGACAGAAGGATGCTATAAAGATGTACCAAGTCATGACTTTAAAACATAGACTGTAGTTGCTGGGGAACACTGCAACAGATGGAATACTAGGTATGCCACAAGTAGGACGAGGGCTGCTGCTCTTTCTAAGGATGGGCATTGAGAAGACCAGGGGACAAAGAGCTTCAAGCTGAAACTATAGACCAAGGACAACCTTTATATATGGAGTGTGGATGATACTAATCGTCATGGGCATATAACTGCATGTATAACTATATAGGCGTATAGTAGCAGCTTGAAAGACCTAACAGTGATCACTATAAAGAGTATTAGTGGTTAACATATGGAGTAATACAATTAAATTACTTAGAATTTGATTAAAATGCTTACTGACCACCAAATATAGACTTTGCTAACCTCAACAGAGGAAAGTGAAGAGGAACAGGGGAAAATAACAGATGGAAATGTTAGGAACCAGCTATGATTTTCATTTTTTCAAGAAAAACTTGTGATCATCTTTAAAGAGAAGAAAATAAGATGAAAAGAGGGAAACTAAGAATGTGAAGCCAGGTTCTTTCAAAATGAATGTTTGAAAAAAAAGTAATGACTTTTTAAAAAAATCTCCATCCACCTAAAATTTTCTGCAAAGAATTTTAGAGGTTTATTAACTATCTGACCAGGTCTTGTGTACCAGAGGTTTTTAACCTGGGGTTTAGAGGGCCTGTGAAACCCTTGAGATTATACGCAGAACTCTACGTGTTTATATAAAGATGTGTGCATATTTTTCCATAAAGACGGATTTCCGCCCTTTTTTATATTGGCTGGGCAATCTTGACATTAGTCAGTATGATATATTTGCCTTTAACCATAACATATTTACCATCAGTGTAAATAAGATATACATCTCTGACTTAATGGGGGAAGATATTTGCAAACAATATATCTGACAAGGGGTTAATATCAAAAAAATATAAAGAACTCATAAAACTCAACATCAAAACCACAAATAACCCAATAAAAAAGCAGGCAGAGGACCTGAAGAGATATTTTTCCAAAAAAGATACATAAATGGTCAACAGGCACATGAAACGGTGCCCAACATCACTAATCAACAGGGAAATGCAAATCAAAACCACAGTGAGATATCACCTCACACCTGTTAGAATACTATTAGCAAAAAGACAGCAAATAACAAGTGTTGGTGAGGTGCAGAGAAAGTGAACCCTCATGCACTGTTGGTGGGAACATAAATTGGTGTGGCCACTATGGAAAATAGTTTGGAGATTCCTCAAAACATTAAAAATAGAACTACCATACAATCCAGCAATTCCACTTCTGGGTATTTATCTAAAGAAAACAAAAACACTAATTTGAAAAGATACATGCACCCCAATGTTCATAGCAGCATTATTTACAATAGCCAAGATATGGAAGCAGCATAAATGTGCATCCACAGATGAATGGATAAAGAAGATGTGGGGGCTTCCCTGGTGGCGCAGTGGTTGAGAGTCTGCCTGCCGATGTAGGGGACGCGGGTTCGTGCCCCGGTCCGGGAAGATCCCACGTACTGCGGAGCGGCTGGGCCCGTGAGCCATGGCTGCTGAGCCTGCGCGTCCAGAGCCTGTGCTCCACAGCGGGAGAGGCCACAACGGTGAGAGGCCCGCGTACCGCAAAAAAAAAAAAAAAAAAAAAAAAAGAAGATGTGGTACACGTACACACACACACACACACATACACACGCACACACACACATGCACACACACAAACACACAATGGAATATTAGCCATAAAACAGAATGAAATCTTGCCATTTGCAACAACATGGATGGACATAGAGGGTTTTATGCTCAGTGAAATAAGTCAGACAAAGACAAATACTGCATGATTTCACTTACATGTGGAACCTAAAAAGCAAAACAAATAAACAAAAAGAAATAGTCATAGATACAGAGAACAAACAGGTGGTTGCCACACAGGAGGAGGGTGGGAAGAGGAGAGCAATAGATGAAGGAGATTAAGAGGTACAAAGATAAATTACAAGATAAATCAGTCACAGGTATGAAATGTACAGTGTGGGGAATATAGTCAATAGTTATGTAATATCTTCGTATGGTGAGAGAAGACAACTAGACTTACTACCATGGTGATCACTCTGAAATGTATAGAAATACTGAAGCATTATATAGTGTTGTGGGTCAATTATACTTCAAAAACAAACCAGCAAACAAACAAACTCATAGAAAAAGAGATGAGATTTGTGGCTACCAAAGGTGGGTGTGAGGGGAGGGGGAATTGGATGAAGGTGGTCAAAGGCACAAACTTTCAGTTATAAGATAAATAAGTACTAGGGATGTAATGTACAACATGACAAATATAATTAACACCACTGTATGTTATATATGAAAGTTGTTGAGAACAAATCCTGAGTCCTCATCATGAGGAAAAAATGTTTTTCTGTTTCTTTAATGTTGTATCTACGTGAGACAATGGATGTTCACTAAACTCATTGTGGTAATAATTTCATAATGTATGTAAATCAAATCATTATGCTTTACACCTTAAACTTATACAGTGCTGTACGTCAATAAAACTGGAAGAGGGGCTTCCCTGGTGGTGCAGTGGTTAAGAATCTGCCTGCCAATGCAGGGGACACGGGTTCCAGCCCTGGTCCAGGAAGAACCCACATGCCGCAGAGCAACTAAGCCTGTGCGCCACAACTACTGAGCCTGCGCTCTAGAGACCGTGAGCCACAACTGCTGAAGCCCACGCACCTAGAGTCTGTGCTCCACAGCAGGAGAGACCACCGCAATGAGAAGCCTGCACACGGCCACGAAGAGTAGCCCCCGCTTGCCACAACTAGAGAAAGCCCGCGTGCAGCAATGAAGACCCAAGGCAGCCAAAAACAAATAAATTTATTTAAAAAAAAACTGGAAGAAAAAAAGATATACATTTCTGGACTGAATAGTACCCATGGGAAAAAAAACATAGAAGTAGACTAAACAATTTCTAGAGTATTAGGCTGATATCTGGATCCTGTGGCTCAATAAGAATAATTTATCTCACTATATGGTTTCATATATGGCTGGGGAAGAAAGAAGATGAACCTACACCTAAAAACCACCTATTACGTGCCAGGTGCCACCATACATTTATTGAGTCAACAAAAATGTATTGAGTGCCTACTATATTTACATATATTTTTTCTTTCCTAAGCCCCACACAATGAGAATTATTTCCCATACTTTATAGATGAGGAATTGAAAGTTCAGAGAGGTTAACTGATTGCTCAAGGTCCAACAGGAAATGTTAGAGTGGGGATTTGAACCCTGGCCTTCTTGGACTCAAAGCCTGAGTTGCTACCCTTAATCCCATGTAACAAACAAAAAGATTGAGGCCTAGAGAGTCAAAATGTTTGACTGAATGTCACAAGTAACAAAGTGATGGGAAGTATTCAGGGCTGCCTTAGGCTTCTGTTTCTGAGTAAGACCATCTGAGGAGCCAGCACCTATGACCTGTCTCTGGGGCTCTGCCAATCACCCTGGCACTGCTCAGGTTGCTTTCTCCAAAGCAGCCATGCCCCTATGCTCTTGTTTTCAGCAGAACTGATGCTATTAGATTACAGGCTTCCCTGGGTGGGGTGACAAATGGCTTTTCCAACCTGCCATCTGCCTGACTGAATCCTCCGAGGCAGACTTTCCTCACAGGGCGAACTCAAAAGAGTCAGCTATTGGTGACACTATTGTTTGACTTCACATTTTGGCCTACCACCAGCTTGTGGTGAAGGAGTCTGACTTTTGGCTAGCCATGCCTGATTTGTAATTGATCAGTCTCTCCCCTTTAGCTGCCCTGCAGAAACCTTAGACAGTATTTGATATCTGTTTCTTAAATTAGCTGCTTTTTGTCCAAGTCACTCCTCCACACACCAGATCTGTTAAAGGATATTGGCCTTGAAGATCAAAGCTCCCATGACTTTCATTAGGACCCAGGAGCACTCACGCAGAGGAAATAGAAGAAAATGCTTCAGGGGCTCCCTGAGAATACAGGAGCTATAACCTGCTTCAGCGATCAGACAGAGCTGTTAGACCCAACTTCCAGAGGCTAATGGTGAAAGACCTGACATGGCAATCACATACTTTAGGATCAGAGTCATGTGCTCACACTCACACCCACAATTTTAATGTTTCCATGGCAATAGTGGAGGCACCAATGCTCTTCTGTCTCTTATATATTATAGCAGTCCCAATGCCCAGTGCTAGTTCTCTGCTTGTGCAGTTCCCTGGAGTCTCCTGCCTCCGTTTTCCAAACAAGATTCCAGGAGAATGTAGAAAGGAACTCTTGGGACTTCCCTGGCCGTCCAGTGATTAAGACTCCACACTTCCACTACGGGGGGGGGGGGGGCATGGGCTCCAACCCCTGCCAGGGAACTAAGATCCCACATGCTTTTCTACTTCTTAATATGAAACCAAAAATGTGGGAGTTATTGAGCGACACCTACAGCTATTTTGCCCAGGGCCCTGTGTCTCCAGTCCTTGAGCTGCAAGAGGCAAATAAATCACAAGGCAAATAACAAAAAAGGCAGCAGTTAGACATTTCCTGGGCTGAGGACATTATCGGCACCCTTTGGAATGCCAGTGTTGATCAGTTACAATACCATTACCATCAAGATAAGAATACCCTGTTTACTGTAGCATATCCTTTCTGACGCTAAGATTTCTCAGAATCGCCCCTATATTTATGGAACCACTGGGTATACTTCCTTGGAAGCCTGAACAACCCAAGTCCATCCTTTGCTAAATGACAACCTTGAAAAATCCAAGATTATCTATTTCTAGAAACCAATTCTACCAGAGGGTTGTACTCTGGATGTGGTCAGTGCTTTTGGTTTTCCAATGGTAACAAACTCCAATCCCCTCTACCCCAGCCCCCATGGTTATGATGATTGCCCAGAGTACCTGGCTGACAAACTGATAGGCACATCATTTGACCAGGCCCTCACTTTTAAAATGAGATGTTGGAACAACCATACAGAAAAATGGAACCCATGTCTCTCATTTTTGAGAGGAGCCAACTAATCTTCCAAACTCTACTTCTCCAGAGTTATGTTCGCTGCAGAGATGGTGGAGTGGGGAGATTTAGATATGATATCTTCGATTCTCTGGAGATTTTTTTCAATATCTCTGAGGTCTAGACTCAGTGGTAACTGGAGTGCTGCATTTTATCCTGGTGGCCAACTGAAGATTCCAATGACTGGTAAAAAGAATCAAGTTCCATTGTCTAGACTCTATTCTTTAAGTGAACACACACTCATTGTGTGTCTTCTGAGTCCAAGGCACATTGTCTGCTGAATATCGGTCTACAAACATATTTGTCCCCCCTCTTCTTTTTTAGTAGTCTCTCTTCCTCTACTTTCTCTTGCTCACAACCAAGCCAGAATAAATAAAGAGGATGATTTCTACAATGTGCAGGGAAAATCCATCTCAACTTTCTACTCAGCATGTGACTTAGAGAACATTTCATGGAATTTACCCACTCTCATGTAAGAGGTGGCACTAGGTCTGGCTCATAGAAGGTATTTTAGCTAAATTGTACAGTAAATGAAACAAGTATGTTATGTCTGAAAAGCCAGGATTTCCCAACCCCAGATATATGAGATTATTTTTATCTATTGGCTCTGATAACACTATATCATTCAGCCATCAAATGCAAGGATAGTGACTTTTTTCCTCATATAATTGCACATCTGAACACTAAGTGTATGTAGTAATTCTTAATAATGAATCCAGTATTGATGTATACTTGCCAAAGACTCTGGGGACGTTTCACTAGAAAGTATGGACCTTAATGCTGAAATTCACATTTACTCAGTTGACAAGCAGAAATTAGAGTTGAAAGCAAGGACTTCAGGAATTCTGAGTATACCAATGTTAAAAAAACCACAAGCCCTGGACTTCCCTGGTGGCACAGTGGTTAAGAATACGCCTGTCAGTGCAGGGGACAAGGGTTCCATCCTTGGTCCGGGAAGATCCCACATGCCATGGAGCAACTAAGCCCGTGAGCCACAACTACTGAGCCCACGCACCATAACTACTGAAGCTCACGTGCCTAGAACCTGTGCTCCACAACAAGAAAAGCCACCACAATGAGAAGCCCATGCACCGCAATGAAGAGTAGCCCTGGCTTGCGCGCCACTAGAGAAAGCCCACTCACAGCAACAAAGACCCAGTGCAGCCAATAAATAAATAAATAAATTTAAACTACTTTTAGTTACATACCACAAATTCTGTACGTTATGTTTTCATTTTCACTCAGTTCAAAATATTTTCTAATTTCCCTCCCCCAACAAAAGAAGATGTCCTGACCTGAAAATAATCCTTTCTTTTCTTTTGCTAATAAGTCCCTGACCTCACACTTCTTATAAAAACCTTCGATTTTGTACAACACCTTGGAGCATCCTTCTACTTGCCAGATGTGTTGCTGCCCGATTCCTGAATCGCCAATCAGGCCTTCAAATTTGCTCAGTTGAATTTTGTTTTTTTAACACCAGACACCACAAGTGTCTTTCAAGTAGAAAAACCTTGTGGGATAGGAAAGTACCCACCTTACCTCATCCTACTATTTTGCCAAGAAAAGGCCTCCTTTGGAAAACCGGGGGAAAGGTCAAATGATTTCTGGGTGAGGTTCCTTTAGAAGTTCATTTTTGGCCATGCTCTCTGCTTTTGCAAGCTCATTGTGCAACCCCCATAATTCAGGAGAGGTGGCTATTGGAGAAATGTCGTGGGGCCTCACTCGAGTGTGTATGTGTGGGAGTTCCAGTTGGTATATCCAGCTCAAGTTCTAGGAAGGAAAGATAACATCACTCAATGAAATTCCATTAGCATGTAAGCCTAGACTTCAGGTTCAGAGGGAAAACTGAATCACAAAACAGTGTGCACTAATGCTACTGCAGCCGCCCTGTACTGCCAGTTTTTTCTCACTTTTTTTTGGGGGGGTGACTCC
This sequence comes from Mesoplodon bidens, assembly GCF_964165515.1. NCBI lineage: Eukaryota > Metazoa > Chordata > Mammalia > Artiodactyla > Ziphiidae > Mesoplodon > Mesoplodon bidens. The sequence continues at coordinate 45,603,670 of NC_138163.1, read as the reverse complement.
TTGGTATAAGGATTGGGGAGCAGTCAGAAAGAGATGTCCTTGAAAGATGTACTCCATGTGTATATATGAAGCACCTCACTTTCCCCTCTTCCTTTCTCCACTCTCACCCCATACTCAGCTCTAAGTCTCACACAGACAGTCAGGGCGGGGATCCCCAACCCCCGGGTCATGGACCTGTTAGGAACCGGGCCGCACAGCAGGAGGTGAGTGGCAGCCGAGTGAGTGAAGCTTCATCTGCTGCTCCCCATCGCTCGCATTACCACCTAAACCATCACTCGTATTACCGCCTGAAACTTCCCCACCCCAACTCCTACCCCCTTCCGTGGAAAAACTGTCTTCCATAAAACCAGTCCCTGGTGCCAGAAAGGGTGGGCACTGCTGCTTTAGAGGATCCTTAATGCTACCTGTGGCTCAAACTAGTTAGGTCATTATCTTCAGAACCATGGCTAATTTAGAAAACTTTGCTAAGTATCCTGACTCATATCTTTCTTGGTAGCTCTTTAGCAAATAATATTCATGGCATGAAGCATAGAAGCTCAGGTCCATGGGGCGGTCTAGGTACAAAACAAGTCAAAGGATTCCTCCTGTTCATTATCCATCAGAGTCCAGGAACCATTCTCTTCTCTTGGTCCAGAACAATTAGCATCTATGCCAGGATATTTCTTCATTGCCATATCATCCCCAGTTCACTGTGGACCCACATACCCCTCCCCAGAAGGAAGTATGTTTATTCAAACTGAATGTGGCAAATAAATATGAAGAGGAGCCTTGGAAGCCAAAGAAAGGGAGGGGCTCTCATGAAGGTGTTGCAAGAAAGAGAGGTGGGGCTGGAGAGGATGGTCACATCCCAGATCTCAGGTGAGTCCCTGGGACGGCCGCCAAGTGTGGGTTCTTGTTTTCGCTCAGGAAATAATTCAAGAGCGAGCCATAGCAAAGAGAAAAAAGGTTTACTCAGGGAGACACACACTCCACAGTGTGGGTCATCTGGTAAGGCAAGAGGCACCAGGGTATGGGGTTGTCAGTTTTTATAGGGGTGCGTAATTTCATAGGCTAGTGAGTGGGAGGAATATTCCAGCTATTTTGGGGGAAGGGGTGGGGATTTGCAGGAATTGGGCCACCGCCCACTTGTTGACCTTTATGGTCAGCCTTGGAACTGCCATGGCACCTGCGGGTGTGCCATTTAGCTTGATGACGTGTTACAATGAGCATATACTGAGGCTCAAGGTCTACTAGAAGTTGACTCGTCTGCCATCTTGGATCTAGTTGGTTCTAATAAGTTTATGCTGTGTCCTCTGGCTATGTCATTCTTTTAAAGGTTGTGCCCTGCCCACTTCCAGTCTCAAAGGGGTCTCGTGGAACAAGGGTCAGGAGGACTCAGAGAATGGGGAGGGTGCCATAACCTAGCAGTCAACCTCAACCTAGCTACTAATTGTAATATATTCATGAGCACATCGATCTTTTTCTTTAACCTCCAGCTGGTGAAGCCTCCAGCTTCTTTGCCCGCCCCTCACTCCACCCTCACTCCACCCTCACACCACCCCCACCCTCACTCCCATCCCATCAACCACCTGGTCTCTGCTGCAGGGTGGGAACTCCCAGAGTGCATAGGTCAGAGCAATCACCCCATTAGCCATACCCTTGGGACAGTTTGGGTCACTGCCCTTTCAGAAAGGCCTACCTAACAGAGGGGTAGGGGTTGGAAAAAGAGCAAGAGGAGACTGTAGAAAGAGATTAAGGGCACAGGAGGGGGGAAGGGCTGCCATATGGCAGAAAGGAGACCTGATTAAAAAGATTAGCTGCCCTTCAATCAGAAAGGCTGGGATGGGGGAAATGCATTAGAAAGCTATAAAATCACAAAAAGCCTTGTGGAGTGAACAATGAATTCCAAAACAAAAAAGGAAGAACCCCCTTCAAGTTTATGAGGTGAGTTTAAGCCAAATCAAGGGAAGTCTGATTTTACACAGTGGGGAGAAAATTTACAGAATCCATTACCATGAGAAATGGCACAAGCTGGCAATCATCCCCCAAAAGGCAAAGAAAGATGAACTCTTAACAAACTCACAATACATTATTACAGGAAAGGCAGTGACATCCAAGAAGCCAACCTCAGGCCTCCCTCAACCCATCCGTGAAAGATAAGACCCCTGGGCTGAAGAAGGGGGCTGGCCTAGCCTTTTCCGTTCTTAGGTTCTTAGGCAATGTAATGAAGATCTGTTTGCATTCCCAACACCTTTGGTTTCTAGATCTTCCATCTGGAGGAGGATCAACCTACTGAAAACTATACCTTCTACATGTCTTCTGAAGGTTTTCCAAATAAAATTTTACAGTCTACCATGTTATAAATAACTTTGAACTAGGAGCCATAAACAGTTATACAAACATCCTGGCCTAGGTCATAAAAGTAATTAGTCTGAGCCCAAATGAAATCAGGCTCAAAGACCTAAGAATCTGAGCACAAGTGGAAACCTTCAACAAACTTCAGTTTTGCTAAAGCGAAGGGAAAGATTGGGGCAATTACCTGGTTCTGTGGAAAACTCCACAGGCAAATTTGAGCAAGGCTGACTCAGAAGATGAGCTGCTCTCCTCAGGAAATTGTCACTTCTACAGGTCACAGGGTGGTAAGCAGCAAATGGAAAGACAAAAGGAGAGACTTACTCTCACCTTGCCTCTCTGTCTCTGACTATCTGTCTCTCTGTTACACACACACGCGTGCACACGCACACACACACACACACACACGATGCTTAGCATGTGGGAATAATGCGAGCACGTATTCAGTGAGGGCCTGACTACTTACAGAATTCTACCTTGTCACAGATAATGCCAGAAATATGTCAGCCAGTCAACCAGATGGCACTCAAACTTCGGGAAAACCTCACACAATTACAAGATGATTATCATGCTCTTTTAGGGTTGACTGCACTAGAACAACTTTTAGATGTTACAGAAGAATTTGAGTATTTCCCTGGGGAGCTTTTAGACTGGCTAAGACATTTTTTAATCACTTGAAGTTGCTGCCAAAGGAGACATTAAAAATGGATGGATAGGTTTGGGTGATTTTTAAGGAACTGGCAGGGAGCCTGTTGAAAGGGCAACTTTACTTTGCTCTTCAGATTTATTGTCAAAGGCAACGCCATTACCTTTGCTGGGAGCAAAAGCAGTTAGCTTCGGTCGGTGACTGAGGCCAAGCAAGCTATTAGGAACAACGCCTGAACCTTGTTGCTGATGTCGGGGAGGAAGAAATTTTCCTCTACCTTCTAGGTTCTTCTGGCTGGTCTAAGAATTCAATTGACATGAGACAGATTAACAGGGGAAATTCAAACAAAATTTTAATAACATGTATATATGGGAGAGACCCAGAAAAGCTGAGTAACTCACCCAAATGGCAGAAGCCCTCACCTTAAATACCCTTCTCAGCTAAAGAGGAAGTTGCGGGTGGGAAGAATAGTTATGGGAAGTTACCAGGAAAAGCAGATTTATGTTAGTGCCTTTTCCATTGATAAGAATTTCTAGAAAGTTGGTGTTCCTAACCCCCCCAGGTACAGAGAGGCAGTCTCTCTTACAAATTGAGATTTCCCTTACAAATGTAAATGTTTCTTTCTTAAGGGCAAATCTTCCATGGTTTTCAGAGCACTTCCCATGTCTGCTGTTTCTCAGAGAGTAACCCACTTAAAACAATAAGCCAAAGAGACATATTTTAGGGTGACAAAGTTTCTCTCCCTTACACTGAGAAAAAGGGGTTTTTACGAAGAATTCCAGGGAGCCAAGAGGTTTCTGGGTAATGTATAAATCACAGAAGAAAAATCTACTTTTTCCAGGCCAAAGGTTGCCTCTCCGGTGATGTAATAAGATCAATAGGCCATGAGGCCTTTGTCCTCTTCAAGTTGCTTTAAACTGTACATTTAAAGACCTAATACTGTATTTATCAGAAACACTGTCTCTGTAGCCCTCAAGGAGTGAGAAGGAGGAGGGAACCTCCACCCTTGGATCAGAGCTACTAAGGAGCTTCCCCCTAGATACTGTCTCTTTCTGGGAGAGAGTCCTGGCTCTTCATGAATGCCCCACGGACTTCTTGAAGCCAGCATTCTTCCCAGTGTAACTGAACAGGACCCTATGAGGCCTTCCTAGGACAGACCCTGCCCCCATATCCTCTGCTTCAGCTCCTCTCTGAAATACCGAGGTTATAGTATCTGATGCATATTTCTTGAGTATTTCAGATTCTAAAACCCTCACCGAATGGAAAAAAATAACTACTTGATGATCACGAGTATGGACCCCCAGATCTGGCGCCTAAGGATTGATAATGTTGACCCTTGTGACACCACCCTGTTACCTCACCATCAGCCAATCAGAGAATTGTACACAAGCTGATCACGCACCCTGGGGGATACCCCTCCCTCACCTGACCTTTAAAAATGCTTTGCTGAAACACTTCGAGGAGTTTGGGGTTTTAGAGCATGAGCCACCTATTTTCCTTGTATTAGTGTCTTTACAATAAATGCTGCATTTTCCTTCACCACAACCTGGTGTCGGTAGATGGTCTTTACTGCGCATGTAAAGTTTGGTTCGGTAACACCAGCACCTTGCATTACCAGGAAATCTGTATGCACCAGAAAGTGCATTTCTGTTAACTTCATGTCTTTATGTCTGCTGCTGACATCATCCTTATCCTGATCAGTAACACGGATCCTTAAATTTAAAAAAAAATTATTACTCAGCCATAAAAAAGAACAAAATAATGCCATTTGCAGCAACATGGATGGACCTAGAGATCGTCATATGAGTGAAGTAAGTCAGACACAGAAAACCAAATATCATATGATATTGTTTATATGTGGAATCTTAAAAAAGGGTACAAATGAACTTATTTACAAAACAAATAGAGTCACGGATGTAGAAAACAAACGTTTGGTTACCAGGGGATAAGAGGGGTGGAAGGGATAAACTGGGAGATTGGGATTGACATATACACACTACTATATATAAAATAGATAACTAATAAGAACCTGCTGTATAGCACAGGGAACTCTACTCAATACTCTGTAATGACCTATATGGGAAAAGAATCTAAAAAAAGAAAAGCACAGGGAGATCAGCTTGGTGCTATGTGACCGCCTGGAGGGGTGGGATGGGGAGGGTGGGAGGGAGGGAGATGCATGAGGGAAGGGATGTGGGAACAGATGTATATGTATGACTGATTCACTTTGTTATAAAGCAGAAACTAATTAAAAAAATAAATAAATAAATAAAAAATAAAAATAAAACAAATAAAAAAAAAGAGTGGATATATATATATGCATTATATAACTGATTCACTGTGCTGTACACCTAAAACTAACACAATGTTGTAAATCAACTATACTCCAATAAAAAACTTAAAAACAAATATGTTATACATATTAGTTGTACAAAAATAGGCACACACACACACACACAAGGTATATACACAAAAGCATAAAGAATAAAATTCTAAGTAGTTGTACATTCACCCCTCCATGATTACAACCACGTACCATGCAGTGGTTTTAACTTTTCCAAAATTACCAGCTATGTCCTTCACACTTCCTTCTCCAGTGGGGTGGCAAGCACCCTAATGCCAGCTCAGTCTGATCCATGATATTGTATATTAACTTCTGGTCATGAAAATAGGCCCATTCTGCTTCTTAAGGCTTAGTTCCATTTGTTTGCAACTTTAACCTTCTGTTTGATTCTAACTTCTTCCTCCTCACTCCCTCTCAGTGCTCCCCAACCTGCCCCCTTTCTGGTGCTTACCCTTCTGGTGTTGGGGTTAGAAGAAGAAAGAGAAACTAGTTGAGCGCTGTGGGTGCTACCACCTGATACCTCCCCTCAGCAAGTCTGCAGTTGGGTCGCTGCTGAGGAGCTGGGTGCTGAGCACACCCACCCCCAGGCACTGATGTCCCTGGCATCTTCCAGCTATTAATCCTTCTCTGCATTCCTCTCATGCACATGCCTCTTGACTCCACATTGCACACCTCTGTGTGTGTGTGTGTGTGTGTGTGTTGGGGGACCTGTAGCTCCCAACCTCTTCCAAGCCCCTGACTCCCATACCTCTTGGGAAAGAGAAATTCAAGGAGGAGATATTTGCTCCCTCTTCAACTGGCAGTCCCATCATTCCTTGGATTCTAAAGGTCTTGACTCCTTTCCAATGGCACTAGGACTGGTCTACCAAGCAGGACCAGTGACTAAGCAAATGTCTAAGCACTGTGGTTCTCTGAGGTCTCCCTCCAGTAGTGTGCTGCAATCAGCTAGCTCATCCCATCTCACAAAAATGGATTGCTAAATTTTCAGAAAACATGTTAGTCAGTTGACATCACATTGGTAGCTTGAAATTGGCCATGGTGGGAGTGTGTACACTCCGGAGATGCCACCAGTGGGCTGCTAAACATTTATCAGCATACCATTGACTCTTTTCCACCAAGGGGAGGGGAGGTGGAGATAGGGAGAGTCTCTCAGCATCACTGCAGTTCCCAAAAGGCAACCTCTGTTTTCCTTTCAATCCAACTCTAGGTGAGTAGAGGTGGCTGGCCTCAACAACTGGGGCTATTAGATTGTTTTTAATGGCTGCTTGCCATTTCATTGTATCATTGCACCATGATTTTTGTAAGCATAAATCTTTGCTTTTGATGAAGTAAACTCTCAATAAATGTTGGCTCTTATGATGATGATGATGATGATGATGATGATTTTTAAGTTGGGTTATCAGGCTCAGCACAGAGCAAGGGTGATGCTAAACAGCCCCTCACCCTTCCTCTTTCCCATCAGCACCATTAATGCTGGCAGTCAGGCTTCTTACCCCACTCCACCCCCACCCCCTGGCAGGAAATCAAAAGGTTCCTTTCTGGGGAATTTGATTGGCCTAAGAGAAAAGACCCACAGACACTGACATACAAATGAAATGTCCGGGTCCACTTAAGGATGTAAGACCCACCAGTCAATTGCCCCAACACACACACACACACACACACACACACACACACAGCTTTTCTGTTGCCTCACTCTGAAATACAACTGAATAGTTAAGGATAATCAAATACTGAAGAAAAATCTTTAATAGTAAAAAAGAAACTAAAACAAACATTGAAAAAATAAACTGGGAAGAAATAAAAACAATGCAGAAGCCATATAATTGATAATCTCAGAGAAATACATGGATGCACTGTATATGTGAAACATTCACTGATGCTAGAAATGTAAAGGAACATTCTGAGAACAAGAATGAGCTCTTGAAAATTCAAATTATTAGAGTAGAATTATTTTTAATTCAGTAGAAAGAGCATACATTTAAAAAATCTTGAGCAGAAACAAGAAGAAATACAATCTTGCAGCCTGTGGAACAAAAACCACATTCACAGAAAGAAAGGCAAGATAAAAAGGCAGAAGGCTATGTACCACATGAAGGAACAAGATAAAACCCCAGAAAAACAACTAAATGAAGTGCAGATAGGCAACCTTCCAGAAAAAGAATTCAGAATAATGATAGTGAAGATGATCCAGGACCTCGGAAAAAGAATGGAGGCAAAGATGGAGAAGATGCAAGAAATGTTTAACAAAGACCTAGAAGAATTAAAGAGCAAACAAACAGAGATGTACAATACAATAACTGAAATGAAAACTACACTAGAAGGAATCAATAGCAGAATAACTGAGGCAGAAGAACTGATAAGTGACCTGGAAGACAGAATGGTGGAATTTACTGCTGTGGAACAGAATAAAGAAAAAAGAATGAAAATAAATGAAGAAAGCCTAAGAGATCTCTGGGACAACATTAAACACAACAACATTCGCATTATAGGGGTCCCAGAAGGAGAAGAGAGAGAGAAAGGACCCAATAAAATATTTGAAGATGTGGTACATATATACAATAGAATATTACTCAGCCATAAAAAGGAATGAAATTGGGTCATTTGTTGAGATGTGGATGGATCTAGAGACTGTCATACAGAGTGAAGTAAGTCAGAAAGAGAAAAACATATATCATATATTAATGCATATATGTGGAACCTAGAAAAATGGTACAGATGAACCGGTTTGCAGGGCAGAGATTGAGACACAGAAGTAGAGAACAAACATATGGACACCAAGGGGGGAAAGCAACGGGGGGTGGGGGGTGGGCGTGGTAGTATGATGAATTGGGCGATTGGGATTGACGTGTATATACACTGATGTGTATAAAATTGATGACTAATAAGAACCTGCTGTATAAAAAAATAAATAAAATAAAATTCAAAAGTTCAAAAAAGAAGAGAGACTTTCTGGGGTAAAAAAATAAGTAAGTAAATAAACAAAGTTAATATCTTTACCAAAAAAAAAATATCTCTAGAATGCAGAACAAAATGTCTGAGAGGTAGGAAATAAAGACAAGATAGAAGAATTAAAGAACCATTATCCATCGTGAGGTCCCAGAGAGAGAACAGAAAAAAAATGGAGAGGAAATAATCAAACCATAAAAGAAGTCTTTTCCTCAACCAACAGAAATGCGTTACCAAATTTAAGGGCTGACTAAGTATCCAGTACAATGACTGTAAGACACATGCTGAGGCACATTGTCATAAAATTTCAGAATATGAGAGATAACCTCTCAAAAAAATTACTTCCCGTGAACCCTTTTCAGGAAGCTATTGGAATAAGTGCATCACCAAGACAAGGGAGTGGTCAGAGGATGACATGGGATCCAGGAAACAAAGGGTTCAACACAAGAGACTGATGAAGAAAAGTCCCAGGATGAAGGTGAAAGGAAGACAGCCATGCTGTAGGATAGATACTGGTAGATGGAAGGCTCTGACAGGACGTCTCCAGAAAAAAAAGATGGAACCATCAGATTATCAGATGTGTTGGCCTTACTGAGAAGAGTTTTAGATCCTTTGAGGAAATTTGGGGTTGGATTAGTAGTGATAACCACATAAAAAGTAAAACTGGACAGTTGTGTATATGTAATGAAGGGGAAGGGTTGCAAGATAGAACTAAATCATTATATTCCATATAGGAAGTGAATTGATAATGCTTAAAATTGAAAAATCAAGAAATAGTATTCTATAAACTGTAATTCAGGAATTTAAATACCAAAACAAAGCCCCAAACCAACCAAGAGAAATGATAGTGGTTGCCTCTTAGAAGAGGGACACAGGAATTGGGAAGAATAGGGGTTGCTGTTTTTTCAATATTATCTGTTCAACTACGTGCATGTATTGCTTTGATAATAATAGTAACTGCTGAGAAGGGTTTTTCTGGGGTTTAAATAATATAATGCAGATAAAGCTCTTAGTTTACTGCTTGTAGTGTATGTGTTATTCAAAGTCTCTGTTACGTAATAGGCACTAAAAATTTTATAGTGCAAAGTTTTTATAAAATTAGCTACAGAAAGCTGTAATCGGGAAGGTCAATCAGCCATATATAGTGTTCAATGTCATGTGATTCTTGGTCTTTCAGGCACTTTGGAATTTTAAGGCTCCTTCCTTCTATTCATACACAAAATGGAGAGCTTTACTTCCGTTATTCTCCTTCCTTGTAAGTCCATTTCCTTCATTGTTGGAAGCCAAGAAAGATATCTATGTTTTTGTCCCTCTGACATTTAGCCCCAGAAGTGCACTACAGCAAAATAAATGATGTGGCTTTGTTTTGTAGAGCACATGAGACCTTGATTCTTTAAAGTAAATGTCTCAGATGGGATGGAGTTTTCTCAAGCATTGCAAAGGTGCTGGTGCTTCTATCCTTGAGGCTGAACTGAAGACACTGGCTCTCCCTGATATCTGAGCCATCAAATCTCTGGACTCTCAGGCTAAGGGAATGGAATCTGAATGAATGGCTTCAGAGTATCCTATGATCTTCACATCTAGAAGTGTAGCTGGGGAAGTTTTTTTTTCCCCTGAGATTCCCCCCAACTTGAAAGCTTTTAATCCTGTTTTAGTTGTTGTTTAGTTGTTTGGTTTTTTTTTTCTTCCTCCCATTTATTTGCACACTAGAACCGTGGTTTGAGACAGTCTGATTGATTAAAGGTCTAGTCACACCATAGTCAGGATAACCTTTCTTATACTACAGCCTAGTAGAAAGTTTGTAGAATAAAGACAGCGTATAGGTGGTGTGGTATCTGAAAAAAACCCTGACTCTGGAGTCAGATGAGCCTAAGTTTGTCTCAATTTTATTATCTCACTGTCACCTTAAGCAAGTTACTTAACTTGTCTATGCCTCCGTTTTCTCAACTGGTAAATGGGGATAATAATAACATCCACTCTCTAAGATTCTCATGAGGGCTAAATAAGATACAGCATGTAAATTGCTTGATCTAGTGCCTGGGGCATAGTAAGCACTGGGAAAATGCTTAAGCAGCTGTCTATTCATCATGCCTCCTTGGGAAGTAATGCAAGTTCCTTTCCAATTGATGTATGGGAATAGAAAGGTACGTAATCAAACCTAGAGTTTCCACTTTATCATCCAAACTGGAAAGACACAAAATCTGAAGGAAGCCCAAAAATGATCAAAAATACTTTTTATTTCTCCAACCTGCTCAAAGCAAAACTGCTTTCATAAATTCATCGGTGGCTTCTCAATGCACCTCTGGCGCCCACTAGTGGCAAAATGCACAAAATGTCCCCAAATTTCTCTTGGTGCTTTTTTTTAATTTAATTTTATTTATGTTTTTATACAGCAGGTCCTTATTAGTCATCCATTTTATACACATCAATGTATACATGTCAAACCCAAACTCCCAATTCATCACACCACCACACCTATCCACAGCCTCTTGCCCCCTTGGTGTCCATATGTTTATTCTCTACATCTGTGTCTCAATTTCTGCCTTGCAAACCGGTTTATCTGTACCATTTTACTAGGTTCCACATATATGCGTTAATATAAGATATTTGTTTTTCTATTTCTGACTTACTTCACTCTGTATGACAGCCTCTAGATCCATCCACATCTTAAAAAATGACCCAATTTCGTTCCTTTTCATGGCTGAGTAATATTCCATTGTATATATGTACCACTTCTTCTTTATCCATTCATCTGTCAATGGACACTTAGGTTGATTTCATGACCTGGCTATTGTAAGTAGTGCTGCAATGAACATCAGGGTGCATGTGTCTTTCTGAAATATGGTTTTCTCTGGGTATATGCACAGTAGTGGGATTGCTGGGTCATATGGTAATTCTATTTTTAGTTTTTTAAGGAACCTCCATACTGTTCTCCATAGTGGTCATATCAATTTACATTCCCACCAAAAGTGCAAGAGGGTTCCCTTTTATCCACACCCTCTCCAGCATTTATTGTTTGTAGATTTTTTGATGATGGCCATTCTGACTGGTGTGAGGGGATACCTCATTGTACTTTTGATTTGCATTTCTCTAATAATTAGCCATGTTGAGCAGCTTTTCATGTGCTTCTTGGCCATCTGTATGTCTTCTTTGGAGAAATGTCTACTTAGGTCTTCTGCCTATTTTTGGATTGGGTTTTTTGTGTTTTAAATATTGAGCTGCATGAGCTGTTTATATATTTTGGAGATTAATCTTTTGTCTGTTGATTCGTTTGTAAATATTTTCTCCGATTCTGAGGGCTGTCTTTTCATCTTCTTTATGGTTTCCTTTGCTGTGCAAAAGCTTTGAAGTTTCATTAGGTCCCATTTGTTTATTTTTGTTTTTATTTCCATTACTCTAGGAGGTGGATCAAAAAATATCTTGCTGTGATTTATATCAAAGACTGTTCTTCCTATGCTTTCCTCTAAGAGTTTTATAGTGTCCAGTCTTACATTTAGGTCTCTAATCCATTTTGAGTTAATTTTTGTGTATGGTGGTAGGGAGTGTTCTAATTTCATTCTTCTACGTGTAGCTGCCCAGTTTTCCAAGCACCACTTTTTTTTTTCTTTTTTCGATACGCAGGCCTCTCATTGTTGTGGCCTCTCCCGTTGCGGAGCACAGTCTCCGGACACGCAGGCTCAGCGGCCATGGCTCACGGGCCCAGCCGCTCCGTGGCATGTGGGATCTTCCCAGACCAGGGCACGAACCCGTGTCCCTTGCATCGGCAGGCGGACTCTCAATCACTGCGCCACCAGGGAAGCCCTCCAAGCACCACTTATTGAAGAGACTTTCTTTTCTCCATTGTGTATCCTTGCCTCCTTTGTCATAGATTAGTTGACCATAGGTGCATGGGTTTATCTCTGGGCTTTCTATCTTGTTCCATTGATCTATATTTCTGTTTCTGTGCCAGTATCATATTGTCTTGATTACTGTAGATTTGTAGTATAGACTGAAGTCAGGGAATCTGATTCCCCCAGCTCTGCTTTTTTCCCTCAAGATTGCTTTGGCTATTCAGGGTCTTTTGTGTCTCCATACAAATTTTAAAATTTTTTGTTCTAGTTCTGTAAAAAATGCCACTGGTAATTTGATAGGGGTTGCATTGAATCTGTTGATTGCTTTGGGTAGTATAGTCATTTTCACAATATTGATTCTTCCAATCCAAGAACATGGTATATCTCTCCATCTGTTGGTATCATTTTTAATTTCTTTCCTCAGTGTCTTATAGTTTTCTGCATACAGGTCTTTTGTCTCCCTAGGTAGCTTTATTCTAAGGTATTTTATTCCTTTTGTTGCAATGGTAAATGGGAGAGTTTCCTTAATATCTCTTTCAGATTTTTCATCCTTCGTATATAAGAATGCAAGAGATTTCTGTGCATTAATTTTGTATCCTGCAATTTTACCAAATTCATTGATTAGCCCTAGTAGTTTTCTGGTGGCATCTTTAGGATTCTCTATGTATAGTATCATGTCATCTGCAAACAGTGACAGTTTTACTTCTCCTTTTCCAATCTGGATTCCTTTTATTTCTTTTTCTTCTCTGATTGCCACGGCTAGGACTTCCAAAACTATGTTGAATAATAGTGGTGAGAGTGGATATCCTTGTCTTGTTCCTGATCTTAGAGGAAATGCTTTCAGTTTTTCACCATTGAGAATGATGTTTGCTGTGAGTTTGACATATATGGCCTTTATTATGTTGAGGTAGGTTCCCTCTATGCCCACTTTCTGGAGAGTTTTTATCATAAATCGGTGTTGAATTTTGTCAAAAGCTTTTTCTGCATCTATTGAGATGATCATATGGTTTTTCTTCTTCCATTTGTTAATATGGTGTATCACATTGATTGATTTGTGTACATTGAAGAATCCTTGCATTCTTGGGATAAATCCCACTTGATCATGGTGTATGATCCATATAATATGTTGTTGGATTCTGTATGGTAGTATTTTGTTGAGGATTTTTGCATCAATATTCATCAGTGATATTGGTCTGCAATTTTCTTTTTTTGTAGTATCTTTGTCTGGTTTTGGTATCAGGGTGATGGTCACCTCATAGAATGCATTTGGGAGTTCCTTCCTCTGCAATTTTTTGGAAGAGTTTGAGAAGGATGGGTGTTAGCTCTTCTCTAAACGTTTGATAGAATTCACCTATGAAGCCATCTGGCCCTAGACTTTTGTTTGTTGGAAGATTTTTAATCACAGTTTCAATTTCATTACTTGTGATTGGTCTGTTCATATTTTCTATTTCTTCCTGGATCAGTCTTGGAAGGTTATACATTTCTAACAATTCCTCCATTTCTTCTAGGTTGCCCATTTTATTGGCATAGAGTTGCTTGTAGTAGTCTCTTAGGCTGCTTTGTATTTCTGCTGTGCCCATTGTAACTTCTCCTTTTTCATTTCTAATTTTATTGCTTTGAGTCCTCTCCTTTTTCTTGATGAGTCTGGCTAATGGTTTATCAATTTTGTTTATCTTCTCAAAGAACCAGCTTTTAGTTTTATTGATCTTTGCTACTGTTTTCTTTGTTTCTATTTCACTTATTTCTGCTCTGGTATTTATGATTTCTTTCCCTCTGCTAGCTTTGGGTTTCATTTGTTCTTCTTTCTCTAGTTCCTTTAGGTGTAACATTAGATTGTTTATTTGAGATTTTTCTTGTTTCTTGAGGTAGGCTTGTATAGCTATAAACTTCCCTCTTAGAACTGCTTTTGCTGCATCCCATAGGTTTTGGATCATTGTGTTTTATTTATTTATTTATTTATTTTAGCTAATTGGGGCTCTCACTGTGGTGGCCTCTCCCGTTGTGGAGCACAGGCTCCAGACGCGCAGGCTCAGTGGCCATGGCTCACGGGCCCAGCCGCTCTGCGGCCTGTGGGATCTTCCCGGACCGGGGCACGAACCCGTGTCCCCTGCATTGGCAGGTGGACTCTCAACCACTGCGCCACCAGGGAAGCCCGATCGTCGTGTTTTCTTTGTCATTTGTCTCTAAGTAGTTTTTGATTTCATCTTTGACTTCTTCAGTGATCTCTTGGTTACTTAGTAACACATTGTTTAGTCTCCATGTGTTTGTGTTTTTTACCATTTTTTTCCCTGTAGTTGATTTCTAATCTCATACCGTTGTGGTCAGAAAAGATGCTTAATATGATTTCAATTTTCTTTTTTTTTTTTTTTTGCAGTACGCGGGCCTCTCAATGCTGTGGTCTCTCCCATTGTGGAGCACAGGCTCCGGACATGCAGGCTCAGCGGCCATGGCTCACACGCCCAACCACTCCGCGGCATGTGGGATCTTCCTGGACCGGGGCACGAACCCACGTCCCCTGCATCGGCAGGCGGACTCCCAACCACTGTGTCACCAGGGAAGCCCGATTTCAATTTTCTTAAATTTACTGAGGCTTGATTTGTGATGCAAGATGTGATATATCCTAGAGAATGTTCCATGCGCAGTGAGAAGAAAGTGTCATCTGCTGTTTTTGGATGAAATGTCCTATAAATATCAATTGAATCTATCTGGTCTATTGTGTCATTTAAAGCTTGTGTTTCCTTATTTATTTTCTGTTTGGATGATCTGTCCATTGGTGTAAGGGAGGCGTTAAATTCCCCCACTATTACTGTGTTGCTGTCGATTTCCCCTTTTATACCTCTTAGCAGTTGCCTTATGTATTGAGGTGCTCCTATGTTGGGTGCATATATATTTATAATTGTTATATCTTCTTCTTGGATTGATCCCTTGATCCTTATGTAGTGTCCTTCCTTGTCTCTTGTAACATTCTTTATTTTAAAGTCTATTTTATCTGATATGAGTATTGCTACTCCAGCTTTCTTCTGATTTCCATTTGCATGGAATATCTTTTTCCATCCCCTCACTTTCAGTCTGTATGTGTCCCTAGGTCTGAAGTGGGTGTCCTGTAGACAGCATATAGATGGGTCTTGTTTTCATATCCATTCAGCAAGCCTGTGTCTTTTGTTTGGAGCTTTTAATCCATTCACATTTAAGGTAATTATCAATATGTATGTTCCTATGACCATTTTCTTAATTGTTTTGGGTTTGTTTTTGTAGGTCCTTTCCTTCTCTTGTGTTTCAAACTTAGAGAAGTTCCTTTAGCATTTGTTGTAGAGCTGGTTTGGTGGTGCTGAATTCTCCTAGCTTTTGCTTGTCTGTAAAGCTTTTGATTTCTCCATCGCATCTGAATGAGATCCTTGCCGGGTAGAGTAATCTTGGTTGTAGGTTCTTCCCTTTCATCACTTTAAGTATATCATGCCACTCCCTTCTGGCCTGTAGAGTTTCTGCTGAGAAATCAGCTGTTAACCTTATGGGTGTTCCCTTGTATCTTATTTGTCGTTTTTCCCTTGATGCTTTCAATAGTTTTTCTTTGTCTTTAATTTTTGCCAATTTGATTACTATGTGTCTTGGCATGTTTCTCCGTGGGTTTATCCTGTACAGGCCTCTCTGTGCTTCCTGGACTTGGGTAGCTATTTCCTTTCCCATGTTAGGGATGTTTTCGACTATAATCTCTTCAAATATTTTCTCTGGTCCTTTCCCTCTCTCTTCTCCTTCTGGGACACCTATAATGCAAATGTTGTTACGTTTAATTCTGCCTCAGAGGTTTCTTAGGCTGTCTTCATTTCTTTTCATTCTTTTTTCTTTATTCTGTTCTGCAGCAGTGAATTTTTAAGGTAATGATGCAATATTTGAGCTCTAAATTTGAAGTGGGAGAGAAGTCTGTAAACTGCCGTTGTGGTGTTTGTTTTTTAACCATGACTCAATCAAGTTGCCACATGTTTTAGGTGCGTTTGTCTGTAAAACTCTTGTCTGTGAATGTGCTTTAGATTCAGATTCTCTCTGCAGACAGAGATGAAAATACGGGATGACCTAATAAAGAGCTGACTAGGTGCCAGTAGTTACAACTTCAGAAAACACTAGGCTGCATCAGTAGGATCCAGACAAGGACTGTGAAACTCAGAGTGCAGATTGGCCCCCACAGCTCATGGATGACTCTGACGCAGAAAATAGCATTTTATATCCTGCGCTTAGGGACTTCTGAGAAAAGTCATTCAAAGCTGTATTAATTATTCAGCAAATTATTTTTGTATTTTATTTTAAAACTAAGTCACTTTGATGGCCTCTAACTGAATGCTTGAGAAAAATTTCAAAGACGTCAAGACATTTTCAATTAAAAGACAATCACAAAACCTTCTAACTTGGATCACGAGGCAACATCCAGTCTGAGGAAAAAGGAAAGGACATTTCTGATTCTAGTGGCTTAACTAATGTCTTGTGTCAAAGTTCTATGAAATTTTTAATCAAAAAGAACAAGCCTCGGGCTTCCCTGGTGGCGCAGTGTTTGAGAGTCCGCCTGCCAATGCAGGGGACACGGGTTCATGCCCCGGTCCGGGAAGATCCCACATGCCGCCGATTGGCTGGGCCCGTGATCCATGGCTGCTGAGCCTGCGCATCTGGAGCCTGTGCTCCACAACGGGAGAAGCCACAACAGTGAGAGGCCTGCGGACTGCAAAAAAAAAAAAAAAAAAAAGAAAGAACAACTGTCATGTTGCTTCAGTTATTTCTCTATTTCTTCCTTCTATTATTTTCCTTCTTTTTGTCTTTTCATATATCTGTTGCCACTCCTTTTCCTACACCTCCCTCAAACCAGTTCAGCTTTATTTCGCAAGAGGTGTGTTTAGGAGTCAGATTCCAAGTTTTCTGAGACACGCCCCCACACACCATTTAATGAACATCATCACTAAATAGTATATTCCAGAAAATATTACTGAATAACTAAAGTTGCCATGGCTTCAGAGCTTCTAGGAAGAGAGCCACCTTTCTTGGCTTGGCTTGTGAAATATGCTCCCAAGTGTGCCTGATTTTGCTTTCTCTTTGTCTGTTGGACAATGCAGCCTACACCATACTCGCTACAACTGCCACATTGCCTAAGACCTCAATCATCGTGATCTTGTCTACCTGTCTGCATATTTGTCAAGTGAATATAATGTACCCAGTAAACAGTGTCCTGTGCCCATGGCTTGCTGAGCACAGAACACAGAGGGGGGCTTTAATGAGGCACAGAAGAAATGTTTTAGTGGTGGGGATCACCTGAGAAAACCTTCAACTAATGAGCTAACTTCTGTTACGGCAGTTTTTAGAACTGGTTTTGCCATTTAAAATATGAGCCTGCCAGGACTTCCCTGGTGGCACAGTGGTTAAGAATCCGCCTGCCAATGCAGGGGACACGGGTTCAATCCCTGGTCCAGGAAGATCCCACATGCTGCGGAGCAACTGAGCCCATGCACCACAACTACTGAGCCTGCACTCTACAGCCTGTGAGCCCTAGCTACTGAGCCCGTGTGCCACAACTACTGAAGCTCGCACACCTAGAGCTTGTGCTCCGCAACAAGAGAAGCCACTGCAATGAGAAGCCCATGCACTGCAACGAAGAGTAGCCCCCACTCGCAGCAACTAGAGAAAGCCCGTGCACAGCAACGAAGACCCAAGGCAGCCATAAACAAATAAATAAATAAATTTATTTTTTTAAATATATAAATAAATAAAATAAAATATGAGCCTGCCAAAGCTCTACCAAAATGTCCTGCTACTCTGCCTGCCATGGATCATAATGGTGACCAACACACTAAAAAAGGAAAAACCAACAAAGAGACAGATCCTAGGTCTCCCAAAATACAACTGGATAAAAGCTAGAGGATACAAAGGCATAAAACTTGCCCGCTGTAAAAATCTAAGCTTACTCATAAAAGATAACATCTTGAACAGAAACTACATCTTGGCTATGTCTTCTGTGTCTTGGGTGTCTTCGCCCAGGGCCAGAAAAGTGCTTGAAACCAACTCCACTGAGCGTGGACAGATGATCTTGATTGACCCTCTCAGTTTAAGGGAAAGTAGCAGCTTTTGAAATGATTGTGAAATTCTAAGACCAGGTTCAGTCCATTTTGGGCTGAGGGGTTGCCCACTTCTAGGGAAGTGCTGAGGTCAGCACACTTTCCTAGAACTCCTGCAGCACTTCAATTGCTGTTTATAACAAGGGCACGATCCTGAAGGGCTTTCTGAACTCTCAAAGACAGAATCAGCCATGTTTAGTAGAATTTTAATGTTAAATATATTTTATTGGATTCCTGTTCTTTTTAAATTGGTAATTGTCAGACAGGAAGCAAGCAGTTCCAAGCTTACAAATAGACCTGGTTCCTAAAATGTAGTAAATAGTAATTTGGAATTCAGATCCCATTTTCCCAGAAGTCAATGACATAAATGATGATTTGGTTCCAAGTCCAGCCCACAAGAGCTTATTTAACCTTTAATGTTGGTGAAATGCTGAATCTTAGCCAAAGAAAATAACAGAAATTGGTGGTAGCAAAACCAATAATTAAATGAGGCAGAAAGAAAATTGAATAATTATTTTCCGTTTTTTTCTCAAATGGTAATGCTTGAAGAACAGCAAGTCTAATTACAGGAGGATGAGGAAATAGGTGGAGATTTTTGTGGCAACTTATATGGGGAAGCTTCTGGGCTTTTTAAGGGGCTATGGTACTTGCCGGCCCTGGTGCCTTATTATGTTTTACTGTTAACCTTCCTCTACGATTTCAGGGACTTCCCTGGTGGTCCAGGGGTTAGGACTCCACGCTTCCACTGCATGGGGGCCCGGATTTGATCCCTGGTCAGGGAACTAAGACCCTGTAAGCTCTGTGGCACAGCCAAAACAAACAAACAAAAAACCTTCCTCTAGGATTTTAGAGTGAAGTTCATGGTACCGATGAATTGACCCAATTCTTTGTTAGAGCAGCTAAATGAGATGCATAAGTGAAGGTCTCTTGCACAGCACCAAGTCCAGAGCCTGGGCAGGTGGAAAGCAATTAATGAACACTGGGTGACTCTGAGCTATGGAGAAGATATGAAGTCTGGATTTGGGCAGCATTTCCCAAGAGGCGGTTCAGAAACCCATAGTTTAACATCATTAAAGGCAGGAATGGCATCTTTTTTCAACTTCTATTTACAAAATCAATATTTAAAAGTGTTTAAAATTGTTCATTTAAAAAGAGAACAGTGTGATAACTTCTAGAGCATAGGTAGTGAGCCCACTTGGCAGTTAGTGGCTAGCCTGTTGGTTGGAACATTATGTGGTTTTTAAGTTGGTTTTGTTGATAGTCATGTATTGTTCCATTTATGCCTACAGTGGATCGTTGGCTAATAGACAAGAAACTTAAGAAAGACTGCTGTTGAAATATAAGTGAATAAGGATGGTAAGAATGGCAGCACTTTTGAAAATTTGTCCCTTGTGGGCTGAACTGTGTTCCCTCTAAATTCATATATTGAAGTCCTAACCCCAGTACTTCAGAATTTAACTGTATTTAGAGATAGCTCCTTTTCAAGAGGTAATTGAGTTAAATGAGGCCAGTAATAGGGTGAGCCCTAATCCAGTGTGACTGGTGTCCTTATATCAATAAAAAGAGGAAATTAGGACACAGAAGGAAGATCATCTGAAGACACTGATAGAAAATAACCATCTACCAACTAAGGACACAGGACTCAGAAGAAATCAACCATGCCAACACCTTGATCCTGGACTTCTAGCCCTCAGAGCTCTGACACAAAACATTTCTATTATTTAAGCCACCCAGTCTATGGCACTTTGTTATGACGGCCCTAGCCAGTTGAAGCATTGTCTGAAGCTTCTCTTTACCAGATTCTTAAGTGACAACCTCTAATCCAAAAAATTTACATGGTACATTAAGCTATCTCTCATGCTTCAAACATCAATCACAAAATTGAAAGTATAGTGACAATTATATACAATTTGGCTCTACATCTATTGGGGGGGAAATTAAACACATTTGCTATATTATTTATGTAGAAGATGTGGAGAAATGGCAGCACCTTTTTCTAATGTCATCACTTAGAAACAAAATACTAAAATTATGTAAATAAGTGAATTTATTTTTATAGTACAAAATGTACGAATTTCAAACATCACATGAAAGCATTTTCTATTTTTTGATGCATTACACATAGTTAAATTGTTTTTGACATCTTAATATGCATTCAGTCTCCAAACAAAACATACTGCAATGTTGTGTTTAAATACATTTCTCAATAAATCACGTTTTGAGAGGAGGTGATGCTGCCCACCTAAGAATTTAACTCCTCATTTTCCATGAACATTTCTTGGGTGGTTTCCAGCCCAAGGTCTGCTGCAGAAAGGCAGTTCCTAGGTAGAAGCCAGCCAATAGTTAGAAAATGTAAAATTTGGAGACCTTCAAGATGGCAGAGGAGTAAGACATGGAGATCACCTTCCTCCCCACAAATACATCAGAAATACACCTACATGTGGAACAACTCCTACAGAACACCTACTGAACGCTGACAGAAGACCTCAGACCCCCCAAAAGGCAAGAAACTCCCCACGTACCTGGGTAGGGCAAAAGAAAAAAGAGAGACAAAAGAACAGGGATGGGACTTGCACCTCTGGGAGGGAGCTGTGAAGGAATAAAGGTTTCCACACACTAGGAAGCCCCTTCTCAGGCAGAGACTGCAGGTGGCAGGGTGGGGGGAAGTTTTGGATTCACGGAGGAGAGCGCAGCAACAGGGGTGTGGAGGGCAAAGCAGAGAGATTACCGCACAGAGGATCGGTGCAGACCAGCACTCACCAGCCCGAGAGGCTTGCCTGCTCACCCACCTGGGCAGGCGGGGGCTGGGAGCTGAGGCTCGGGTTTCGGAGGTCAGATCCCAGGGAGATGACTGGGGTTGGCTGCGTGAACACAGCCTGAAGGGGGCTAATGCGCCACAGCTAGCTGGGAAGGAGTCCGGGAAAAAGTCTGGAGCTGCTGAAGAGGCAAGAGACCATTGTTTCAGGGTGTGCGAGGAGAGGGGATTCCTTCCCCATGTGCCCACAGAAGGCAGAGCACCGCCTAAGCGAGCTCCAGAGATGGGCACAAGCCACAGCTATCAGCTCGTACTCCAGAGATGGGCATGAAATGCTAAGGCTGCTGCTGCTGCCACCAAGAAACCTGTGTGAAAGCGCAGGTCACTACCACCCCCCTCCTCCAGGAGCCTGTGCAACCCACCACTGCCAGGGTCCTGTGATCCAGGGACAACTTCCCCAGAAGAACACATGGCATGCCTCAGGCTGTTGTAGTGTTATGCTGGCAGCTGCAGGCTCACCCCGCATTCCAATTTTGACTGCCATACCCCTCCCTCTCCCTGGCCTGAGTGAGCAAGAGAGCCCTAATCAGCTGCTGCTTTAACCCCCTCCTGTCTGTGCAGGGAACAGACACCCTCAGGCGACCTACACACAGAGGCGGGGCCAAATCCAAAGCTGAACCCCAGGAGCTGTGCGAACAAAGAAGAGAAAGGGAAATCTCTCCCAGCAGCCTCAGGAGCAGCGGATTAAATCTCCACAATCAACCTGATGTACCATGCACCTCTGGAATACCTGAATAGACAATGCATGTTCCCAAAATTGAGGCGGTAGACTTTAGGAGCAACTGTAGACTTTGGGTTTGCTTTCTTCATCTGATTTGTTTCTGGGTTTATGTTTATCTTAGTTTAGTTTTTAGTGCTTATTATCATTGGTGGATTTGTTTATTGGCTTGGTTGCTCTCCTCTTTTTAAAAATTTTTTATTGTTATTTTTTAAATTTTTTTATTTATTTTATTTTTTATTTTAATTTTTTTCCTTTTTCTCTTTTGTGGGTGTGTATATGTATGCTTCTTTGTGTGATTTTGTCTGTTTAGGTTTGCTTTTACCATTTGTCCTAGGGTTCTGTCTGTTTTTTTTTTTTTTCCTTTCTTCCTTTTCTTCTGAGCCATGCTTCTGGCAGCGTCTTGGTGCTCCAGCCAGCAGTTGGGCCTGAGATTCTGAGGTGGGAGAGCCAATTCCAGGACATTGGACCACCAGAAACCTCCCAGCCCCATGTAATATCAATTGGTGAGAGCGCTCCCAGGGATCTTCGTCTCAACACTAAGACCCACCTCCACCCAACGGCCAACGAGCTCCAGTCCTGGAAGCCCCATGCCAAGCAACTAGCAGGAACACAACCCCACCCATTAGCAGAGAGGCTGCTTAAAGTCATACTAAGTTCACAAACACTCCAAAACACACCACTGGACACGGCCCTGCCACCAGAAGGACAAAATACAGCCCCACCCACCAGAACACAGGCACCAGTCTCCTTCACCAGGAAGCCTACACAAGCCACTGAACTAACCTCACCCACTGGGGGCAAACACCAAAAATAATGGGAACTATGAACCTGTAGTCTGTGAAAAGGAGACCCCAAACACAGTAAGTTAAACAAAATGAGAAGACAGAGAAATATGCAGCAGATGAAAGAGCAAGGTAAAAACCCACCAGACCAAACAAATGAAGAGGAAATAGGCAATCTACCTGAAAAAGAATTCAGAGTAATGATAGTAAAGATGATCCAAAATCTTGGAAATAGAATGGAGAAAATACAAGAAATGTTTAACAAGGACCTAGAAGATCTAAAGAGCAAACAAACAATGATGAACAACATAATAAATGAAATTAAAAATTCTCTAGAAGGAATCAATAGCAGAATAACTGAAGCAGAAGAACAGATAAGTGACCTGGAAGATAAAATAGTGGAAATAACTACCTCAGAGCAGAATAAAGAAAAAAGAATGAAAAGAATTGAGGACAGTCTTAGAGACCTCTGGGACAACATTAAAGGCACCAACATTCAAATTATAGGGGTCCCAGGAGAAGAAGAGAAAAAGAAAGGGGCTGAGAAAATATTTGAAGAGATGATAGTTGAAAACTTCCCTAATATGGGAAAGGAAATAGTGTATCAAGTCCAGGAAGTGCAGAGAGTCCCATACAGGATAAATCCAAGGAGAAACACTCCAAGACACATATTAATCAAACTATCATAAATTAAATACAAAGAGAAAATATTAAAAGCAGCAAGGGAAAAGCAACAAATAACATACGAAGGAAATCCTATAAGGTTTGTGACCACCTAGAGGGGTGGGATAGGGAGGGTGGGAGGGAGACTCAAGAGGGAGGGGATATGGGGATATAGGTATACATATAGCTGATTCACTTTGTTATAAAGCAGAAACTAACACAACATTGTAAAGCAAGTATACTCCAATAAAGATGTAAAAAAAAAAGAAAATATAAAATTTTAAAGGGAGCCATTTATAATGCATTTTTTAAAATCTAGGAATAATTTTAAAGGGGGGATGCAGGCACTTCCCTGGTGGTCCAGTGGGGACCCCTCCATGCTCCCAATGCAGGGGTCTCATGTTCGATCCCTGGTTGGGGAACTAGATGCTGCCTGCATGCTGCAACTAAGAAGTCCGCATGCCGCAAATGAAAGATCCCACATGCCGCAACTAAGACCCAGCACAGCCTAAATAAATAAATAACTTTAAAATAAATAAAAATAAAACCTTAGCCCTAATACAGTAACCCCTACATAAGAATCTTCAAGTTGCGAACTTTCAAAGATGTGAACATGCCCCGTATGCCAGCTGCTATACTGTACCGCTGTACTTTTCAAGGTACTGTACTGTAAGATTAAAATTGTTTTCTTTATTTTAGAATAAATAAATCATGTTTTGTTTTACATACTTTAAATAGCATGTATCACTCAAGGTAAATCATTTTCCTATATTTTGAACAATATTAAATATTGCATTAAAATGTGCTTTAAAATATGATCTTTGTGGTAGGAAACCTCTGAGATGGCCCCCAATGATTCCTGCCTCCTGATATTCAGGCCCTTGTGTAATCCACTCCACTTGAGTGTGAGCTGTACCTAGCAACTTGCTTCTAACAGAGTGTGGCAGACGTGATGGGATTTCACTTCCAAAATCAAGCTACAAAAATCTGGTTTTTGCTGGGCTTACTCTCGCTGCATTTCTTTCTCTGTCTCTCTGACTCTCTGTCTGTCTGTATGTCTCTCTCCCTTGCTCACTCTGAAGGAAGCCACCTTCCCTGTTGTGAGCTGTGAGTTGCCTTAAGAAGTGGTCCACATGGCAAGGAACTGATGTCTCTGGACAACAGTCAGAAAGGAACTGAATCCTTCTAACAATCACATGAGTGAGTTTGGAAGCAGACCCTTCCCTTGCTGAGCCTTCAAAGGAGACCACAGGCCATGGCCAATGCCTTGATTGCAGCCTTGTGTGAGACACTGAGCCAGAGGCACAACAAAGCCAGGCCCAGATTCCTAACCCACAGACACTGAAATAATTAATGTTGTTTTAGCTGCTAATTTGGGGATAATTTGTTTCAAAGAAATAAATAACTAATATAATCTTCAATAATATAATGATCAAAAATAAAAATATTTGGTGGGAGGGAGATGCAAGAAGGAGATATGGGGATATGTGTATATGTATAGCTGATTCACTTTGTTATAAAGCAGAAACTAACACACCATTGTAAAGCAATTATACTCCAATAAAGATGTTTAAAAAAGATATTTGTTGCTCAGAATCACTGTTTATTATATATTATCACAAGAATGAGAAAATATTTCAACAATTGCTGAAAGGGATTTAGGAGATTATATATTAACGCGAAAGGGGTATAGAAACATAATCGATTAAGCAATGCCTTCCTTCTCTGGAGAATCTTTGGGTTGCCCTAGCCAGGAATGGTTACCAAGGGAGTCATCGTTTCCCCTAGGCCAGAGTTCCTGGGGGTGCTGATTAAAAATGCAGATTTCTGAGGCCTATCAGGAACTACTAGATCAGAAGATCTTAGTGGGTTGGGGTCTATAAATCTGCATTTTTATCAAGTCCCACCCCACCAAGTCAATCCAATGTGCACTGAAATGTGAGAATTACTGTTGCTCAGACAGGCCTGGCTTCTTAAGCCTAGCTGTGCATCAGACTCATCTTGGGAGTTTATTCAACCCTCTGTTCTTCTCCAGAGTCTCTGAGGATGGGTCAAGGAATCTGTATTATTACCAATTCTGCCTAGTGAGTTCTGAAGCAATTTCCCAAGGACCAGCCTGGCTAGGCTAGTAAATGTCACTTCCTTGGCTCGGGCCACCCACCTGACCTGTCCTAATACACTCACTTGGAAAACAGTGCTTATACTAAATATCCCAGATCTTATCCATCCCTGAGGAACCCACCCACACCTCGGTCACATGCACTAGGAGAGAGAACAAGAGGCTGGCTTTTGGGGAAAGGCCCCTGGGCTACAAGTGACAAAACTCAGTGATGGCTGGGTGGGAGTAAAGCACATAAATGAATAGTCTACAAATCCCACCACAGTTCTGGATGTGCCCACAACTCGGGTCTCGTGAAGCACGGGAGAAAACAAGGACCTTGTTATAAACAGTATCTGGAAATCAGTGTTCTCAAGTGTGGCCTGATGAAGCACTGGTACCAGACAATTTGGCCTGTGTAGTAGTTGGCCACTGGTCTTTTCTTTCTCTACTGTATCTCAGTGAGCAGGCTGATGAGATCTGTGATAGCAACAAACTCAAGCAGCATTTCTGGACTCTTGCTCCAGTCAAGTCTTATGTTAAAGACTTATCATGCATCCATTCATTCAATACTCACAATAACCCTGTGAACTGAGTACATCTATAGTCTCCATTTTATCCATGAGAAGGCTAAGGTTCAGAGAGGTTGAGTAGCTTGCCCCCGGGTCACAAAGCTAGAAAGTGGCAGAACTTGAGCTCAAACACAAGTCAGTCTGACTCCAGAATCTGAGACCTTAAGCACTAGATTATTTGTATCTACAAGATGGTACCACTTGTCCCCTTTGGCTAAGGCCTTCACCACTGAAGCTAACAACAGCTAAAACTGGGGGGGTGTTTTGCATATTCTAGCTTTAGGGTTTCCCAGGGTAGGGTAGGTGACCTCAGCTGGCTCTTACTTAGCCCTCCTGTAAGCTCTGAAGTTCCTTTAGATAGGAATGGTTCATTCTCATAAATCTTGCCTCTTGGACTGATTGTGGGGACAGGATGAAAGGCCCCCAGAGTAGCCTCTCAACTCTCTTTGAGCCTGGGGGCTCATTGGCCCTCATCACTGGACCTGCTCCTTGGTAGGCTGGCATTCTTGAGACCCCAAGCCATTCAAGTATAGTAGCAGCTGGCTTTGAGATAACCAAGAACTTGGGCTCTCTACCTTGGCTTACTATTTGTTCCAGGAACAAACTGAGACTCATAATTAGCTCTGATAGCAACTTGGGGGCAATGGCTGGCCATTACATAGCGTGCATAAAAAGCATGATGGGGGAGAAGACGTTTTCTCTACAGCATCAGTGGACTAGTAACTCACCTCCTTTCAGGGTAAGAAACTGACTCTGGTGCCTCTCTCCTGGGCAGGGAAAGGAATAACTCCACTGGGCTTGGGGATCCTACCCCATCTCTGCCCTGACCCGTGAGATCTTCCCCGTTGGTCAGGGCCACAGAACTAGTGCTGAGTGCCCTGGATGCGAGGACCCTGCCCTGCTAGCCAGCCCTCAAGGGCTCCTTGGAAAACTGCTTCTGTGAACCAGGAGATCCAAGAGCCTGGAGGAGGATATTTCAGGAGTTCTGAGACCCTTACAACTGGGGAGCAACAGTGTCCACAGTAGTTCACTTCCTGGGCTCTGGAAGCAAGGAGGTACAGAAGATGGCTTTAACAGGGACTAGAGGAGAGTCCCCTCAGACTTATGGGATGCAACAGGTCAGATCTGCCCTTACCTGGGGGTTATCTGAGACTGCACCTACCCATAACTACCCTCTTCCTAGCTTCAGAAGAGAAAGCAGAGTTAGGTCCCACAGGTCTAGGGGACTGGCTGACTATATATAAAACCCATGAAAGGCAAGGGGTTCTCAAGACTTGGAGTTAACTGGGGTCTGTCCTCTTCCTGACAAAGTTCTTAGCGATTGGCTTTAGGACCTCAGGGACTTAACTAAGAAATCATTGGGAGACTAAGGCCATCCTGGAAAGAGCATTCTGAAAATAAGATTAGGTCAAGTGTCATAGGTCAGGGTCAAGCATCAGAGGCTAAAACGAAGTCGGAGTTTCCTAGGGGCTCTTTGTAAACTTTGGGGCACCTCAGAGAGGATACAGTTCACTTCCTGATTGGTATCTTCAGTAGCAGGGTAGGCTAGCTTTCAGCGCTTTGGGGCCTGGGAGCTAATCCTCGGTTCTCTCACATTCCTCACACTTGATGTCCAGTTATTCACTGCCTAAAGCAGCTGACAACACACAGCCATGGTCCCCAAGTTGCTGTCAGAGCTAATGATGAGTCTCAGTTTGTTTTGGGACAGCATTTCTGAGGGAACAGCCTAGGATGGACTGGCAGTAGCAACTCAGGGCATCTCTGTGGCATTAGGGGTGGTGTGGGGAGGTGAACAGCTACTGTTCCCAGTTGTGGGATTTCCAGAATTTCTGGGTTGCCTTCAGATTGCATCTGGGGAGAGGACCCCAAGTAGGTGTACTGCTCCTAAAGGGAAGAAAGGAGGCAGTGAGGAAGAGGCCTTGAGGTAGCTAGATCCCATGCTAAACCCTAAGTAACCCGGTCCCAGTATTAGTTCCCTGTCCAGGACTTGGTTGAGAGCAAATACAGCAGACACTGAAGAGACAAAGAATGTGTGCATATGTGTGCGTGTGTACATGTGTATGTTTGTGTAAGCACATTACTAGTTTCTATGTCCCCAACTCAGGTGATGGTGACGATGGCAAATCGCAGTTAAAGCAACACCTTTCAATGGTATACGAACAGTATGGTACCTGCATTCAGAGTGTAACTGAAACTCTCGTGGCTAACTTGCTGCTACAGATTTATGGGATTATGGGATTTGGTTATGAGACCCACTAGGTCTAATTAAAGTGTTAGGGCTCCTAGGAGACCCACGGTGGTTCGCACAGACTGGATCTTTAAAAATGCCCTCATGGGGCTTCCCTGGTGGCGCAGTGGTTGAGAGTCCACCTGCTGATGCAGAGGACGTGGGTTCGTGCCCCGGTCTGGGAAGATCTCACATGCCACGGAGCGGCTGGGCCCATGAGCCATGGCTGCTGAGCCTGCGCGTCTGGAGCCTGTGCTCCACAATGGGAGAGGCCACGACAGTGAGAGGCCCGCGTACCGCAAAAAAAAAAAATAATAATGCCCTCGTGAATGTGCTTCTGGCTCTGCAGCACTGAAGGCTCGGTTGTTTGCACTGAACACTCCGGCGGTCACTGTGTAGCCCTTGTATTTGTCCTTTCTGTCCCAAATCCCCGGTGGCTAATTTATTGGATTTCATTAGAAGACACTCCCCCACTAAAGAACTCAAAGCTGAAGTGACTGTCCTTTCCGTGGCTCACAGCCCCTGTGTGACATGAGTTCTGCGCACAGAGCACCTCCCTTCGCTGGCGGGAGCGCAGCCCTGGAAAGGGGACAGTGGTCCCGAGGGGAAGGGACAAGGTTTCTGGGAGGGGCTGGGAGAAAGGTGTCTTCCCACCCTGGGCCAGTGTCCTCCCCACATCACGCCCCTTTCATGCTGGGGCTCACTTGGCTCTGTCCCCAGCCCTTGCCCTGGAGGAGTAAACGGGAGAAGAGACACTCCATCCGGTCCCACAGGGTCAGCTAATGCCATTTGAACCCCAGTGGTCTCTCAGCCCATCTCCCACCCCGCTTCCTGCTGGACATGTCCACTCGCAAGTCGCACCGCCATCCCAAACCCAGCGGGTCCCAGATGAACTTGTCACCTGTCCCCACTCACGCCCCTGCCGGCTCATAGTCTTGTGTTCCCCATCTCATCTCAGTTAGCATCACCACGGACCCGAGCTGGAAGCTCAGGGTCACTGTCACCTTTTCTCTCTCCTGGACCCTCCGTGACACCCAGCCCTGCGGTTTCTACCTGTTGACACGTCCCTGGGCTGGTCCCCTGCTCTCTGCTCTCACTGCCACACTCCTGGGCCAGAACACTTGCCACTTCTTGTCAGGACCCTTGAGAGGGCCTCCCAATCAGTCTACCCGCTTCGAGCCTCTCCAAGAATTGTCTTCCTGTCCTGTCCCTCCTCCACCTTCACAAAAACCTTTGGCGGCTTCCTATCGCTCACAGAACAAGGTGCAAAACTCTCAGCCTGGCCAACAAAGCCTTGAATAAGCTGCTCCCAGCCACCTTCTCTGCCCCCTCTGCTGATGCCAATCCCGCACCCCACCAACCATTGTCCCGCCCTCCAGAACAGGCGCTTTCATGCAAATACTGCTCCCTCTGCCCGGAATGTCCTTCCCGTCCCTCCACTGCCCCTCCTGGCAAAAGCCTCCACCCCTCAAAATCCAGCTCAAATGTCCTTCATCTGAGAAGCCTGCCTAACTTCTCGGTACCAGGTCACTTACCATCAGTGGCCCCGTGACGCTGCTACTTTCCTCGACCACAGCACCGTTGGACCATGAGTGTTCATGTGCGCCCCAGTCCGTCCTGCTAGATGGGGAAGTCCCCAAAGACTACTTGGGACCATATTGGGTTCTCCTTTGCATTCTCAATGCCTAGCACAATGCCTGATATATAGTAGGTACTCAATAAGTGATTGTTGTTTAATCTCTTCTTATTCTGCAATCCAGTCAAATATGGCAAACTAATCTGAAACACATGGTTTTAACCCTTTGCACGTGCCATTCCCCTCGTCTTGATTTCCCATTTCTTTCCTTTATTTTTTGTACATTGTTCTCTTCAATTTCCCTCTTAAGTCACCTCTTCCAGGAAGATTTTTCTAATGAGTTTCATCCAACTCTCCTGTTTTCTTTTGCTTGCCTTCCTCTGAGTTACAACCATGTAGTTGTAACATCTACAGCAGTACCCACAACAGAGATTCTGTCTACCAGAGCCCTGGGGAAATGTCCCTTCCAAAATCACCTTCTCATGCAAATGGTGAGTCTTTAGGAGAGGAATTCCATCTCTACATCTATTTCAGCTTTCACCAACATTGCTCTTTCTGGTTTGTAAACATTTCCCCTAAATGAGTAGTCTGTAACTCATTGACTCATGATTTAGGATCCCACAGAATAAAGTACATCTTCAGTCTCTACACTGTTCCTAAACCCCAGAAATGTTTAGTTGTTGTAAAGAAGAGTTACCAAACAGTACCTTAGAGGAAAACCTGTTCTTCTCACTTCTTCTAATGAACTAACACATGTATCACACAAGGAACTGGGTTAAGGGTGGTGGCAACATACAAAAAGATTTACAAAACAGAAATAGACTCACAGACATAGAAAACAAACATATTGTTACCAAAGGGGAGCAGGAGATGGAGAAATTAGGAGTTTGGGATTAACAGATACACACTACTATATATAAAATAGACAAAGAACAAGGACCTACTGTATAGCACAGGGAACTATATTCAATATCTTGTAATAAACTACAATGGAAAAGAATCAGAAAAGTAATATATATATATATATACCTGAATCACTTTGCTGTACACCTGAAACTAACACAATGTTGTAAATCAACTATGCTTCAATTTTAAAAAAAGAATAAGCCAGGGTCTTGACATTCAAGTTGGTGCAACTTCTTCACCAGGAACATCTATAGTATACTTCAGTAAACAGCAGTTCAGTGGGTACTGTCTTTCAGAGGACAGTATATAGTGAGGTGGTTTAAAGCATGGGCTCAGGCTTGAAATAGACATGGACTCACATCCTGCCTCTACAGCTTATGGCCCGTGTAACATCAACACTGTCACTCCATTTACTCATCTGTAGAATGGGGATAATAACAGCTCTTACTACACAGGGTGGTTGTAAAGATTACATGAGTAATTCTTGACAGTCAGTGTTTTATAAATGTTAGTGATTAGGGCTTCCCTGGTGGTGCAGTGGTTAAGAATCCACCTGCCAATGCAGGGGACATGGGTTCAAGCCCTGGTCCGGGAAGATCCCACATGCCATGGAACAACTAAGCCCATGCACCACAACTACTGAGCCCTCATGCCACAACTACTGAAGCCCATGCGCCTAGAGCCCGAGCTCCACAACAAGAGAAGCCACTGCAATGAGAATCCTGCACACCGCAACAAAGAGTAGTCTCTGCTCACCACAAGCAGAGAAAGCCTGGGCGCAGCAACGAAGACCCGAAGCATCCAAAAATAAATAAATAAATAGATAAATAAATAAATAAATAAATAAATAAATAGAAATTTTTAAAAATGTTAGTGACTACTTTTTCCCCTCATTCTCCCCCACATATAAGAGCAATATCCTTCTCCTATTGTGTTAAGACGTAAGGAATACTGGAAGAAGTCAGGCCTGGGGAAGCTGGGAGCTCACAGAATAAAACTTGGGACACTGATTTGCCATAGGTCAAGAGAAGCAGTAGTGAGTGATCTAGAGGACCAGGATGCCTAAGCTAAAGGATCCCACACCCTTACAAATACCAAAAGTTAAGAGGCCTACTGGAATAGCTGCAGGACATGATGGCAAGAAAAAACCATGTGACTGAATCAGCTTGCTGGCCCAGTTTCACCTGCCCTCTCCTCTCCACCACCCCTCACCTGACTTTGGCAAGGCCCAATCTCAAGTACGCCTGGCCTGGAGGCAGCAGATGGTAACAGTAACATTTAGCCAGAGTGAGTGTAGGACCACGAAACCAATGCACCTCTCTCCAGCAAAGCCAATTCCCAGATGTGCTCTTGGAAAGATGTAAGATCTGCTCACCACAAATCCTGCAGGTTTACATTGTAGGGGTGGATCTTCCAAACTTGCAACATTTTGAATAAACCTGAGTGGGCGAGTGAGTCCGGAGTTTACTTTGTAATCAGTAATCTCCGGGACAGATTTTGTTCTTTCATTGCTCAAGTTCTATGCCTGAGTCAATAATGACTCCACTACTTGGTTCTTGTGGGGACTTTCAACAAACTTTGGGGTTTAGCAATCTTCATTCCAATGAGATCACATTGCCAGAATGGACACTGTCATTCAATAAGTGGAAAACAGCTGTTTGCAGGCGCTGGCCTGGCCAGGATTTAAAGTAGTGCTGTTGTCTGGTAAAAGGAAGTTGTGCTTAGATGACATGTAAAAAGTGTCAGTACTGGTGACTCATGGTATCCAAATAAAATATCACGCAAAAATCATAGTTTATGCACGTAATAGTTGTCTTCATATAGTATTGGTCATAAGGCTAATTTGATGGCTAAAAATAAAAGCAGGTAGAAAACATATAACACCTATGTTAACTAATTTTATTCCTCATGCATTTTTTATGTTCTATCTCCTCTTCCTTTGAAATAAACAAGTTCTTATCTCTTTTAATTTAACATTTTATTATTGAAATTTTCAAATATACAAAAAAGAAACTAGTATTATGGGATTTTTAAAAATTTATTTTTAAAATTTATTTTTGGCTGTGTTGGGTCTTCATTGTTGCACGTGGGCTTTCTCTAGTTGCAGCAAGTGGGGGTTACTCTTCAATGACGTGTGCAGGCTTCTCACTGCGATGGCTTCTCTTGTTGCAGAGTACCGGCTCTAGGTAGGCAGGATTCAGTAGTTGTGGCACGCGGGTTCAGTAGTTGTGGCTCATGGGCTCTGGAGCGCAGGCTCAGTAGTTGTGGCGCACGGGCTTAGTTGCTCTGAGGCATGTGGGATCTTCCCGGACCAGGGCTCGAACCCATGTCCTCTGCATTGGCAGTGGATTCTTAACAACTGCACCACCAGGGAAGCCCGAAACTAATATTATGAACTCCTATGTACTCATCACCCAGTTTTAACAATCATTAACATTTCACCATTCGTGTTTTATCTAGCCAACCCTCTCCCTAAATTAAAAAAAAATTTTTTTGGAAGGAAAAAGTATTTTAAAGTAAATCTCAGACATTATGTCCTTTCACTCATAAAAAAATCAGTATGTATCTCTAACAGATTATGCTTTTTAGAAAAACATAATCACATTTCCAGTTATAGGTAAAATAAGTTCTGGGGATGTAATGTACAGCATAGTGACTGTAATTAACAATATAGTTGGCCCTCTGTATCCATGGATGTGGAACCCATGGATATGGAGGGCCAGCTGTAAGGACTTGAGTACCCATGGATTTTGGTATCCAAGGGGGTTTTGGAACCAATCTTCCATGGATTCCAAGGGATGACTGTACTTTACTGTATATTTGAAAGTTGCTAAGACACTAGATCTTAAAAATTCTTGTCACAAGAAAATAAATTGTAACTATGTGATGTGATGAATGTTAAGTAGACTTATTATGGTGATCATTTTGCAATACATACATATATCAAATAATTATGTTGTACATCTTAAGTTTCTACAATGTTGTATGTCAATTATATCTCAATACTAGAATAGACAACATAATCACAATACCACACCTAATACAATTAACAGTAATTTTCTAATATCAGTTAATACCCATCCAATTTCAATTTCCCCTGTTGACAAGCTGTGCTCCAGAAGAGACTTTTGAAATGAGGAATTGGAGGCTCTGAGGTGTGGCATGCCTTGCCCAAGGTCATACAGCCAGTTAATGAAAGAGCTATGACTAGAACCTAGGTCTCTTGGTCCACTGGTCAGTGTTCTTTTTACCTTCTCTGTGGTTTTCTTCACTTTTTACTCTCCACTTACCCCTGCTAATTGTCTTTCCTAACTTTCTCCACTTTCCATCTGACAGGACAGTCACCAGTTTCTATTTGAGGGTGAAAAAAGCAACAATAAGAAATAGGATCATGATGTTAGAAATCATGGTTGCTGCATGTGTTCTCAACTGAAGATTTGGCAGCAAATCAATGCCAGAGCTGATTATTAACTAGCTTAGATGACTTTGGCAACCTCCTGCTCATACATCAAAGCCAATGACATTCCAGGGTTTCTGTCTGTACATGTTTCCTCCTCTTCTGAGCACACTGCTTCAGCATTCAGATACTTGGGAACGTAGTTAATACTTGCTGAGGATGCCAGCATTTCTTGAATCTGTGGCATACCCTGGCACATGCAAACAAGGGAAACATTGTAGGGAGCAGACCAAATGCACTACAGAGGTGCAGAGAGGATTAACAGCTAAAGCTCTAAGAGCAGCTGCCTATTAGGGATTGCTGGGCAGGTGGAATTGTCAGGGGAATGGTCCAAGAAAAACAGGACTGAACATGTCCTGCAGGAATTCTGTGTTAAAGATCAGTATAGGGCTTCCCTGGTGGCGCAGTGGTTGAGAGTCCGCCTGCTGATGCAGGGGACACGGGTTTGTGCCCTGGTCTGGGAAGATCCCACATGCCGCGGAGCAGCTAGGCCCGTGAGCCATGGCCGCTGAGCCTGCGCATCCGGAGCCTGTGCTCCACAACAGGAGAGGCCACAACAGTGAGAGGCCCGCATACCACAAAAACAAAAAAACCCATAAAACTTTAAAAAAAAAAAAAAAAAGATCAGTATAGCTAGAGCCCAGGATCCGAGCTGGAGAATCTGTGAGATTATCAGTGGGCAGAGAGTGGACTGCCAGCTATGTCTGGCATAGAAATTTGAATTTTTATACTAACTCTAAACAAGCAAACAAGTAAATCAACAAATCACTAGCCAACCCATGATCAAATAGTTAGAAATGTAAAATAAAGTCCTATTAGACCTTGCGTTTCTGTATCTTTGTTTGGACAAGTATCTCCATGAAACATTTACAAGATTTCAGCTTTTTGCCTCATCATGGTATTAACCTAAAAGAAATGCAGCTGCTGGAACCAAATCTGGACCAACTGCTTAGAAAACAGATCCACCAGGACACCTCCAGTCAGACTGGGGGATGACAGGTGAGATTTGGACAACACTTAGTTCTTAGATTTTTGGTAGCAGCTGAAAATCACTGAATGTAGGTAAGGAAGGAGAAGGCAGGCTGACTCCCTAACTGGTTGGAACATGACAATTAGACAGTACCAACTCAAAGTTATGTTCAAACAGCCTTGCTATCCTACAATTCCAAAGCCAAGCTGTTTCTCAGACCAGTCATTTCCACCATTGCCAGCCTAGTCCAGTCCGATTATAATGCATAAACAGGGAGAAATAGACATTTAAGCCATTTACCACAAATGGCTGGAGTCCAGAACTCAAATTTCTTGATTCTTCATTCTTTCTGCTATATAACGAGTAACCTCATTGTACCTTAATTTCCTCATCTTTTAAGTGAGATAATGATAGTTCCCTCTTCATAGAATTTATGTAAGGCTTCAAAGAGTTAAAAAATGTAAGCACTCAGGAAGTATAATTATTTATTCCCTCATTTATCCATTCACTTAGCAAATATTTGTTTACTACCTACCATGTCCATACACAGGAAGGAGCTAGGCCCTATGGGATAATATAACAAAGTAAAGACATGCTCCTTCCTTCAAAAAACTAACAATCTTATGGGGAAGGCAAGACATACTTCATGAATCTGTGACACAATCTGCATTAAATGAGCAAAACAAAAAATATAGGTTATAAACGATCAGAAGTCATGACTTCTGGCTAAATTTTCTTCTTCTCTAAGACACACCAGGTTTCTCCTCCTCTAGGAAGACTTCCTTCCTTGACACCTCTCTCCCTCCCACCCCTAAGCTCTGCTCCATCTCTCTCATCTGTTGTCCCATAATATCCTAGGCATAATACTCTCATCCATGCTCCATACTACTGTGAGTGGTGTTTCTCTGCCTCCCCCACTAGACTGTGTTTTAAGAGCCAAAACCGTGGCTTATTCATCTCTGTATCCCTAAGACATTGCACAATGTCTGGCACACAACTGATGGTCAACTCTGTTGAATGAATAAGAATTTGCTGTAGTGAAAAGTTTGCTGGAAAGAGAGCCATAAAACTCGGGTTCTGGGGAGGGTGGGAGGGAGATGCAAGAGGGAAGGGATATGGGGTTATATGTATAGCTGATTCACTTTGTTATACAGCAGCAATAACACCACAATGTAAAGCAATTATACTACAATAAAGATGTTAAAAAAAGAATGATAACAAAGGATGTGAGGAAATACAACCCGTATATATGAGCCTCCCTCAGGAAGATGCTACGTGCTTCTTTTATAGACTGTTGTCCAGAACATGTATTTCAACCAGTGGCTATGTGAATACCAGTTACTAGAGTGGCCTTTCTCTACTGAGTGGCTTTGGGAGGTGTAAGAGGGTCAGTTAGGCTGGTCAGGAGGGGTGTGACTTAGAGTGTTTCCCTCTTCTATCAGAGATCAGCTCTGGCATTAGCAAGAAACTGGTTTCAAATCCTAGCCCTGCCACTTACTTGGTGTGTGAATTTAGGGCAGATAAGTTAACTGCTCTGAACTTTCATTTCATCGTCTTTAAATTGAATTAATAACACCTGCCCCATAAAGGTGTGGTAAGCATTAAATGTCAGAAATGGATATTCTATCAATATTTTTTAGTAGTGTGAAATTAAATGAGTAGCATTAACAAAGCACATATGACCCAGCAATCCCACTACTGGGCATATGCCCTGAGAAAACCATAATTCAGAAAGAGACATGTACCACAATGTTCATTGCAGCACTATTTACAATAGCCAGGACATGGAAGCAACCTAAGTGTCCATCAAGAGATGAATGGATAAAGAAGATGTGGCACATATATACGATGGAATATTACTCAGCCATAAAAAGAAACGAAATTGACTTATTTGTAGTGAGGTGGATGGACCTAGAGTCTGTCATACAGAGTGAAGTAAGTCAGAAAGAGAAAAACAAATACCGTATGGTAACATGTATATATGGAATCTAAAAAAATGGTTCTGACGAACCTAGGGGCAGGACAGGAATAAAGACGCAAATGTAGAGAATGGACTTGAGGACACGGGGAGGGGGAAGGGTAAGCTGGGATGAAGTGAGAGAGTGGCATGGAAATATATACACTACCAAATGTAAAATAGATAGCTAGTGGGAAGCAGCCGCATAGCACAGGGAGATCAGCTCAGTGCTTTGTGACTACCTAGAGGGGTGGGATAGGGAGGGTGGGAGGGAAGGAGATGCAAGAGGGAGGAGATATGGGGATGTATGTATATGTATAGCTGATTCACTTTGTTATAAAGCAGAAACTAACACACCATTGTAAAGCAATTATACTCCAATAAAGATGTTCAAACAAACAAACAAACAAATAAATAAATAGGCAAATGTAAAAAAAAAAAATTGGGGTTCTGATCCCAGCCCTAATACTAACCAAAGCGTTCTTGGCTTTAATTTCCTCATCTGTGATACCTGAGGGTTGAACCAAATGACCTTCAAGAGCAATTCTAGTCCTATTAGTCTAAAGTATTTCTTCATTTAGTGTCTTGAGATATCTGGGAGCTGAGCTATTACTGTACATCTCTTCCCTACATTGAATGTGGGTTAAAAGTTGTAGTGGAAACTCTATAGGCTTTCAGGGATTTTAGCTTTCTTTCCAAATTTCCTTGGGGCAGGGAGGCGTGGGAGGGCAGGGAGAGGGGTAATCTTTCCAGGGATGTTAGCAGGAAGAAGAGATACTAGAACAATAAACATATGTAGGGTTGCTTGTGGTGTGTATTTCTTTTGAGCTATGTGAAAGCATGGCTCTATTTGTAACAACAATAACAACAAAAATAATATGTATCTCTATATGACCTTATTTTCTGTCCCCTTTCTACAAAGGCCTCTCAGTGCCTTTCCTCTGTAGGCAGTTTCAGTTCAGTAGTTACCATGTTTCCCTTTTTAGGAAAGAAATAGGTAAGTATAGGAAGGTCATCCTAACCCAGGGAAACCACAAATCTGCCTTTGCTCCTCCCTCTTTTCTCTGCAACTTTCCTTCCTTTCTCATCTGTAATCCAACCTCTCTGGCTCAGCTTCTCACACACTTCAGTGCCCCAGCATCCTCATTCCTGACTCTTTCACCCTTGGCCTCACAAACTAACTTTCATCCATTCAAAGCATTTACCCATTCAGCAGCATTCATTAAGTACCTGCTTTTTATCAGGGCTCAGGGTCAAGGAATGGATCTCAGAAAGTTTCATAGAGAAGACATTTGAGCTAGGTTGTGAAGGAGAATAGGAGTTTGCTGGGGTGGGGCGAGGGATGAATAAGCAAGCATTATTTTGGGCAGAGGACCAATATGTACAAAGTCAATGGGGCATAAAACTCATAACAAATATAGGGGCCCTTTAAGTAATTCAGGATACCTATGGCGTAGGGAGAGGGTCGGAAGTGATGTTGGAAAAATGAACAGAGGACAAATAATGAAGGGTCTTGTATGCTATGCTAAGGGTTTGGATTTTATCCAACAGGCTATAGGGAGCTATTGAAAGTTTTTAGGTAGGAGATTAAAAGTCAGATTTACATTTAGAAAAATCCATGGCAGTAGAATTAATTAAGAATTAATTAATTCCTTGGAGAGGAAGCCAACTGACAAGAGGAGGATTCGTCAGAACACTATCGCAATGTTCTAGGCAAGAGAGAAAGAGGCGTGAGCCAACGCGGTAGCAATAGAGATGAATAGTGATGGATGACTCGGCACATGCGTGGGGTATTTAGGAGGTAGGGGACAAGACTTAGTAACTGATTAAATGAGAGAGATGAGGGAGGTTTCCGACTCTGTTGATCATCTGGGTGGCAATGCTGTTTATAACAGAGGACACAGGAGACATCAGGCATGAGGGAAAAGTAATGAGACACGTTTTGGACATATTGGGTGCAAAGGGCCTCTTTAAAATTCTGTTAGATAAACAGCACCTGAAGGAAAGGTGACCATCTTCCAAGTAGCTTAATGAGAAATTGCACCATTCCGTACGGGTCATAAAATTGAAGATTATGTTAATACTGATTACTTGATTTCTCAGTGAGAAGTCTATTGTATTAAGAAATCTTCATTAATTTAAAAAGCAATTTTAGAAACCGAAGCTTTTCTAAAACTGGAATGCATACAAGAAGAAAAAAATACATTATCATGACCTTATTAAGTTTCTCCTGTAGAGCTTTTTAGCTGAGTTGCATGAAGTAAGTCGGCCAGCCCTTCACTCTTCATTACAAAGCCTTTTTTTCCCAAAGACATAGCGCCAACTCAATTAGCTATGGTGATAGAACGAAGTAATTGAAAACCACAGACAATTCAAAACTCCATGGGCAACTCCCAAGAAAAATGTGGCCTCCCATAGTTCTTTGGAACCCTGAGTTGACCTCACTGGCAGATACAAATGGTCAGGCGGTGACCTTCTTGGCAAGTTTATGTTCTAGAAAGTCTAAGTTTATAAGTAGGAGGTAAGAAAAACAGTGGGAGGAAGTAATAACATAATAACAATGAAGCGTAAAATTAAGATGAAAAGACTGTTCATTGTTATTATCACATAGCTATTGATGGGAGTTGGATTATTTGAAAGAGCAAAGGGTGAAAACTGAAATAAAATAGTGCCTGAGTGACTAAGGAAACAAGGACAGATCCATATGTTGCTTTTTTGAGTTAAAACTAGATACAGTCATATGTTTTCCCATAGTCCAAAAGATCTCTCGAGAAATCGAAAAAAAGGACAATTATTTATTTGTATTTCAGACCAAAATTCTAGAAGTTATATCTGATTTCTTATTTTCCCTTACACTTTACACTCACTAAATTAGTATGTCTTCATAGTTCTACCTACAAAATATGTTCTAAATCTATCCACTTCTCTCCATCTTCTCTAAGTCCAGGCCACCATCACGTCTTGCTTGGACTCCTGCAGTGGCCTTCTAACTAGTGTCCCTGCCTCTACTCATAGCCCAGTTCACAAACTATTCTTCATCTGGCAGCGAGAGGAATCTTTGCAAAATTCCAACCAGATCGTGTAATTTCCTTGCCTGAAACCCTCCAGTGCTTTCTCACTGTGTTTAGAAAACAATCCAAATTCATTAAAATGGCTGGAAAAAAAACTATGCTATCTGGTCTCTACCTACTTCTCCACTTTATCTCTCATCACTTTCTTCCTCCTCTGTGGAACAGCAACCATATGGTCTTCTTTCTGTTCCTCAAACAAACCAAGCTCTCCCTACTCTTAGAACCTTTGCACCTGCCATTCTCTTTGCCCGAAACCATGCTTCCACACAAGCCATATGACTGACTCACCCATCACTCTTTTTTTTCTTCTTTTTAAATGTTTTACTCTCACTTTGAAATGAGTAGCAAAGTATTGTTTCTCAAGTATTCATGATACAATTTTTCTCTTTTTAAAAAATTGAGCTATAATTCATGTTCCATAAAATTCAGCCATTTTAAAGTGCACAATTCCATGGTTTGTAGTATATTCACAGAGTTTTACAGCCATCACCACTACCTAATTTTATACTATTTTCATCACCCCATAAAAAAACCCTGTACCCTTTAGCTATTATCCCCCATCAGCCATCTCCTCCCCAGCCTTAGGCAACAATTAATTTACTGTCTCCCTAAATTTGCCTATTCTGGACACTTCACATAAACAGAATCATATGATAAGTGGTTTTTTTCTGCCTGGCTTCTTTCAGTTAGCATAAAAGCTTCAGAGTTCATTCATGTTATAAGAGTGCTTTAATCTTTCTTATGGTCAAATATTATTGCATTGTAGGAATAAACCACCTTTTGTCTGTCTATTCAGCAGTTGAAAGACATTGGGCAC
The DNA here is from genome assembly GCF_964165515.1 of Mesoplodon bidens. NCBI lineage: Eukaryota > Metazoa > Chordata > Mammalia > Artiodactyla > Ziphiidae > Mesoplodon > Mesoplodon bidens. The sequence goes on along the minus strand of NC_138163.1, from coordinate 45,562,849 downwards.
TTTCTACTTTTTGGCTATTATGAATAATGTTGCTGTGAATATCTGTGTATGAGTTTTTGTGTAGACATAAGTTTTCATTTCTATATATGGAGGATTTACATTGCCTAGTCATATGGCAACTCCATGTCTTGTCGACCTTCCCTGACCAATCCATCTAAAATAATCACCCCACCACCATCACCGTCCTCCATCACTTTATCTCATTTTGTTTTCTACATAGGCTTTACCACTGCCTAAAGAAATGCTGTTTATTTTACTAGTGTACCTATTTGCCATCTGTCTCTCCCTACTAGAACATTAACTCTGTAGGGACAGGGACCTTGCCAGTCTTTCTCACTACTGTTCCCTCAGCACCTAAGACAATGATCAGCATACAGTGGGAACTCCAAAAGTATTTATTGACTACATGAATGAATCCAAGGCACAAATATTTGGGGGTTTTTACCCACCACAGGGCCTATCCACAAATCTACTAATATGACTATTTTAGTGCTTTTCTATTCCCTTAACTCTTCTTTGGGAAAAGTAAAAACACCCATTTAAATTATAGAAAGAAGTGCCTATAGCAAAGAACGTGTGGATAATTTGACCTAGATTTGTACCTCCTACACCACCCCTCACCCCTGCCCTAAAAGTTGCAGAACCAAAGCCATATACCTTTAGTGGCAACTCCCTAAGATGGCACTAAATGGGAGTGTTGAAGGAAAGAAAACCCTGGTGAGTAAAATGATAAGTGAGATGCTCAACATTGCAGAACTATAAATTTAGGGTTTCTCCTTTGAAAAATGAGGTACTCTATAAAATACCTGGATTTCCAATCCTTTTTTATTAAAACATGTTTTGCACTATTTACATGTTTCTAAATTCTGGAAATCTTTCTAAAAGAGCAGTATTAGTCTGTTATATCTTTATCTGGGGAATGACAAAGAAGTTGTGTGATAACCTGGTTTGACCTTAATAATCAGTCATTTGCATAAAATAAATGGTACAAGTGTTGAGGAAAATGAGAGAGGGGATATTATCTGAGGGTTTTTTTTTCTCTTGGGTCTTAATAGGAAAATGAGATCAAGGTGTATATGCAAAATATTTTCCCCACTCACTTCAATTTGCCCTCATGTGTCCCTGTTTGAGGGTGGAGACTTAAACAAAATTGAGATGCAGAACTGAATAGGTGTAAATTTCAAGATGATAAATCATTAACATTTCAGAAGAAATCAGAGTTGCCTGTGTAACATTTTCTTATGTGTGCTAATACCTTCCCCAAACCTTTGCATTTCAGAAATGTTAAAAGATGCCTTTTAGGAAGTGTTTGTTGTTTGAAATTGCTGGTTGAATATTTTTAAGCCTTGAACAAGCAAGTATGAGGTACAACCTTGGGTAGAGACTAGAGGCCTGGCAGGGGGAGTATGGGCTGTTTTCTAGAGATTCCTTCAAGTTGAGTGATTCCACCAAGTCTAATCACCTCTTCAAAAGTTTCAAATAGGCAGTCCCAAAGAGCAGAAGAAAAGTAATTACAGGTCTATATCTATAAAGTAGATAAATATCTCATAAGAATTTCTATTCTAAAGTATTCCTAGTGACTATAATAATACACAAAGCAGTGTGGAGCAAAACAAACAAATTGAAGAAGAATATACTCAGATCACTCTTCACATGAAGGTTTGAAAAATGCAAAAGAAAACTACATACTTCTTATGGATGTATGCATACATAGTAATGTAATTGAGTAGGACCCTATGGGGCCTTTCGAAGACAGACCCCTCCCCTTATCCTCTGCTGTAGCTCCTCTCTGAAGTACCCAGTTAATAGTATCTAATGGGGCTTCCCTGGTGGCGCAGTGGTTGAGAGTCCGCCTACCGATGTAGGGGACACGGGTTCGTGCCCCGGTCCGGGAAGATCCCACATGCCGCGGAGCAGCTGGGCCTGTGAGCCATGGCCGCTGAGCCAGTGCGTCCGGAGCCTGTGCTCTGCAATGGGAGAGGCCACAACAGTGAGAGGCCCGCATATCGCAAAAAAAAAAAAAAAAATTGTATCTAATGTATATTTCCTGAGTTTTTCAGATGCTAAAAACCACCACCAAATGGAAGAAATTAACTGATTATCATGAGCACAGTAGCCCCCAGACTTCCTGGCGCCTAAGGATTGATAATGTTAACACTTGTGACACCACCCTGTTACCTCACCATCACCCAATCAGAGAATTGTGCATGAGCTGATCACCTACCCTGGGACACCCCTTCCTCACCTTGCCTTTAAAAATGCTTTGCCAGGGCCTCCCTGGTGGCGCAGTGGTTGAGAGTCCGCCTGCCGATGCAGGGGATACGGGTTCGTGCCCCGGTCTGGGAGGATCCCATATGCCGCGGAGCGGCTGGGCCCGTGAGCCATGGCCTCTGGGCCTGCGCGTCCGGAGCCTGTGCTCCGCAACGGGAGAGGCCACAACAGTGAGAGGCCCGCATACCGCAAAAAAAGAAAAAAAAAAAATGCTTTGCCAAAACCCTTTGGGGAGTTTGGGGTTTTGGGGGGCATGAGCCACCCATTCTCCTTGCTTGGCCCTTCAATAAACCTTTCTCTGCTCCAAACTCTGACATTTCAGTTTGTTTGGCCTCACTGTGCATTGGGCACAGGAACTTGCATTCGGTAGCAGTAAAAGTGCAAAAACTTGCCTGGGAATGAGAATCTCTATATTCAGGACCTCTGCAGATGAGGATGAGATTAGGAGAATACACAGAAGCTACACTTGTATCTGTCAGTTTTTTGGTAAATGTTATTGAAAGGTAACATATGTACAAAAAAAGAGCACAAAATAAAAGGGTGCTGAAACCGCATACCTCAGATGGGACTTGAACTAGGTTGCACCTCAGTTGGGGCCCAAACCCAGTTGCACCTCAGATGGGACTTGAACCCACAATCTCTGGATTAGGAGGGGACTCGAACCCATTATCTCCCACACACCTGGTCTCAGGACTTAATGAAGTTCGGGTTCATTATGTCTTGGTGCAGAAGGAATTCAGCAAGAGGCAAAGTGATAGGTAAGAAGTATTACAGATTTATTAATATCCTTTGTAAAGAGGTTGCAGGGAAATGGGGCATGAGAGGATGGTCATGTCCCAGGTCTCAGGTGAGTCCCTGGGACAAGCCACCAAGTGAGGGTCCTTGGCTTCATGCAGGAAAGAATTCAGGAATGAGCCATAGTAAAGTGAAAACAGAGATACACATTCCATAGGCAGAACGCGGTCCTTCTCAAAAGGTGAGAGCGGCCTTGGGGTGCAGGGGTGGTTAGTTTTTATGGACTGGGTAATTTCATAGGTTAACAAGTAGGAGGATTATTCCAAGTATTTTGGGGAAGGGGTGGTGATTTCCAGGAATTGGGCCATTGCCCCCTTTTTGGCCTTTTATTGTTGGCCTCAGGGAACTGTCATCACGCCTGTGAGTGTATCATTTAGCATATGCTAATGTATACAATGAGCATATAATGAGGTGCAAGTCTACTGGAAATCGAGTCTTCCGCCACATTGGGCCTAGTTGGTTCTAACCGGTTTTTGTCATGTCCTCAATGGTTATGTCATTCTTTTAATGGTCATGCCCTGCCCCCTTCCCTCCTGTCTCAGTACAGCTCAGTAAATGTTCACAAAGTGAACATACCTGTGTAACCAGCTCTGTAGTTCTGATTCTTAAGCTGGGTGGTGGGTATGTGAGTGTTGGTTATATTATTTCTACTTTTTATATGCCAGAAATACTTGATTTAAAGATTTTCTTTTTGGGGCTTCCCTGGTGGCTCAGTGGTTAAGAATCCTCCTGCCAATGCAGGGCATACAGGTTCAAGCCCTGGTCCAGAAAGATACCAAATGCCGCGGAGCAACTAAGCCCGTGTGCCACAACTACTGAGCCTGCGCTCTAGAGCCTGTGACCCACAACTACTGAGCCCACGTGCCACAACTAGAGAAGCCACGGCAATGAGAAGGCTGTGCACCACAAGGAAGAGTAGTCCCCGCTCGCTGCAGCTAGAGAAAGCCTACGTGAAGCAATGAAGACCCAACGCAGCCAAAAATAAATTAATTCATTAATTAAAAAGAAAATAAAGGTTTTCTTTTTTAACTCCACAAGGGCCTCAAGTGGTTAGACTACTAATCCTGTAAATTTCCTTCCAGTTGTAAAAGCCTATGGAAATCCAATCAAAATAGGATCTTAGGACAAAATAAGTTAAAAACCATAATTGACATGTTATGTCATTTGCCATTTTATGTCATTTTAATGTATATAAGAATATCAAAATGTAAAGAATTGTAGTGACTTGTGTTAAAAAAAAATTCAACTGTGGGACTTCTGTGGTGGCGCAGTGGTAAAGAATCCACCTTCCAGTGCAGGGGACACGGGTTCGAGCCCTGGTCTGGGAAGATCCCACATGCCGGGGAGCAACTAAGCCCGTGTGTCACAGCTACTGAGCCTGCGCTCTAGAGCCCGTGAGCCACAACTACTGAGCCCACGTGCCACAACTACTGAAGCCCATGCACCTAGAACCCGTGCTCTGCAACAAAGAGAAGCCACTGCAATGAGAAGCTCACGCACTGCAACGAAGAGTATCCCCGGCTCGCCGCAACTAGAGAAAGCCGGTGCACAGCAACGAAGACCCAACGCAGCCAAAAATAAATAGATAAAATTAGTAAATTAGAAAAAATTCAACTGAGTAAACTTGAAGATCTGACTGGCTTTATTAGACATTTCATGAATTGGGCAGCATCCCACTTAGCAATTAGAAGGGGGCTATGAGGGGTTGTCCAAAATGGAAAGTTTTTATAGGAAGAAGGATGGGGCAAGAGAGCTTTTAGCAAAAGAAAAGAAATGGTTATTTTTAGGTCAGGACATCTTCTCTGGGGAAAGGAAACCTCAAGGGTTTTATCATGTAGATTGCATCTTCTTCCACTGGAGGAGGGAGGCTGTAGAGGGCCCACATGGCAGATGACCTCATTGGTGCTGACCAGAAAATTCCAGACTGGTTGATTAAGATTACATTTCTACTGAAGATCCAAACTGCAATTAGATTAGGTATTCAATCTAAGATTTGTATCATGGGCTTTAGCACAAGTGATATCATTTTGCACCTGTGGTTTTCCTCTTTAACAATTGGATCTGTAAAGAAGGAAAAATTTTCCTTCTCCCCTTTTCGGTTCTTTGGCTGGCCTAATAATTAAGTTGACATAAGACAGATTAACAGGAGAAAAGCACAAACAAAAGTTTAATAACATGTATACATTGGAGAGACCTAGGAAAACTGAGTAACTCTCTGAAATAGTAGAAACCATTACCTTAAATACCATTTCAGCTAAAGACAAAAGATGTTGGAAATAGGAAGTCAGTTATGGGCAGTTACCAGGGCACAGTAAATTAGTGTAAGGTTGCTATGCAAATTCAAGTCCTTGCCTTCAATGATATGAGTTTCTTGAGATTGAGTCATCCTCCCTTCCTGGTACAGCAGGGAGATACCCTTACAAGTGGAGATTTCCCTTACAAATGTAAATGTCTTTTACAAAGGGTAACTTTTAGTTGATTTTCAGAGCTTCTTCTATGTCTGCTCTCGGTTAAAAATAATCAGCCTAGAATAATCCTTATGCCAAAGGGACATATTTTGGGGTGACTAATTCTGCTCTGCTATAGTCCCACCTTTGAACCTTCCCCAAGAAATTTCACAACCAGAAGCTAAATTGCTCCATCTCGTTGAACCAGTCTCTTAGTCCTGAGAATAGGTCTGAAACTGTACAACTCAGATGGGACTTGAACCCACAGGCCAGGACTGAAACCCAGCCAGAACCCAGACTGGGACTTGAACCCACAGTCTTTTAAATGAGATCACACACCTGGTCTCAGGATTTAATGAAGCTCAGGTTCTTGATGTCTCATTGCAGAAAGAACTCAGTGAGAGAAAAAGTGATAGGTGAGAAGTGGATTTATTTAGAGGGAAACACACTCCACAGAGTGTGGGACATCTTAGAAGGTGAGAGGCCCCGAAATAAGTTGTAGTTAGTTTTTATGGGCTGGGTAATTTCATAGGCTAATGAGTGGGAGGATTATTCTGACTATTTTGGGGAAGGGGTGGGGATTTCCAGGAATTGGGCTACCGCCCACTTTTTGGCCTTTTATGATTATTCTTGGAACTGTCATGGCACTGGTGGGTGTGTCATTTAGCATGCTAATGTATTACAATGAGCATATAATGAGGGTCATAGTCTACTGGAAGTTGAATCTTCTGCCATCTTGGACCTAGTTTGTTCTAACCAGTTTTTGTCATGTCCTCAACAGTTATGTCATTCTTTTAAAGGTTGTGCCCTGCCCCCTTCCCTCCTGTTTCAGATCAATTCAATTAAACAGTTGCATCTCATTTCAGAAGGTGGCTGATGTAGCTGGGCTCTTAAAGTTAGGCCTATATTGTGTAAGAAATCAGGAGTTTAATAAGGCATTTCTGTGGAAACAAAAGAAAAACAAAGGTAATTGGTTGGAGCAAATTATAAACCTAGTTCCTGAGTCCCGATAGCTGCTAGTCAAGAAGATTTCTAGTATTAGGCTCAAAGGATCTGTAGGGAGCAAAATTTGCCATCTCAAAATGTTTCTCTTTGGCATGAGGATAATTTAGGCCGATTATTTTTAAGAAACAGAAGACTCTGGAAGTCTTTCTTTTTACCTCCCCCTTAGCTGCCTAAAAAATGTATGTAAAAGTCTTGTTCTTGGAATAGAGCTATATAACCAGATATATCTCCAAAGAATATGGGCTAGATATGGTGAGCCCAGAGATTAGGATCCACTCTGTGTCCCATTGTCTTTGCATGGCCCAGCAAACATTGGTTTACCAAACATTCACTTTTCCATCTCCATGTCAATTTCCTTCTTCTCCTTTGAGGTCCCAAACCCCTATCCTCAACATCCTCTTTTGTTCTTAACTGAAGATGCTATTAAAAGTGAGGGTTTCAGCCATTTTGGTGAGTTACTCAGTTTTCCTGGGTCTCTCCTTTTTTATACCTGTTACTAAACTTTGGTTTGATTTTCTTCTGTTAATCTGTCTCACATCAATTTCTTAGACCAGCCAGAAGAACCTAGGAAGGTAGAGGAAAATTTCTTCCTCCCCGACATATCTTCAGATGGAGTGAGGGCAGTCAGTGGCAATCTGACATATTTTCCTGCTTTGTTGTTTGAATGTCTTTGACGAGGTCATCAGGTAAAGTTTCTAAGTGGCACATACAGCAACAGGCATGGAGAAGATTGTCTAAACATGAGCTATTGTGGCAATTTTTCTGAAGTTTATATCAAATCTTCTAGCTCCAGTTTGCAGCTTAGTTATTAGTGATTTTAAGTCAAAAGGATAGGAGAAAATTGAAAGTGTGAGTTTGGAGAGTTGTAGCCAGACATGAAGACACTAAAATAATTCAGCAAAATAAAACCTTGAAGACACTTAACAGTACTAGAATCTTTTCACAAAGGTATATGACTGAAACATAATTTTTCTTTCTAAAATTTCTACCCCCTTCCTACCAAATATAGCTAAATTAAACTAATTTGTTTGTAAAATAAGTCTAGTTTCAACAAGCTTGGCAGAACTATTTACATAAATGCAGCAAGAATAGAGATTGATCATATAGGCTATTTTAAATCTGCTCTGCTGGAACTTTTTATGAGGAATCTCTACATTGAACTTTTAACAGCCTCTTGAGGCTAAGAAGCCATGCTAAATACTTACCATCAGACGTTGCCTGCAATACCTATGGATTTGGGTGAATTCCTCTTTTCTGGAGGTCCCCCAAATATCCTAAGTTTCCTGCACCTGCCAAGAAGTGACCTTCTTTACTCACCTGGTTAGGCTATTGGGAACCCTGTAAGCAAGGTACCAGGCCAATATTTCCAAGGGGCTTTATTGGCTCCATAAAGTCAACCTTAGTTTCTTTAAGCTGTCTGGTCATATCTGAGTCTAGGTATGTCTCTCTCAAATATGACATTATAGTCGAAGCCTTGGTAATATAACCAGTTTCCAATTGTGTCCTGTTACAAGGAGAGCAGATGCTTATTGAACTTATGCAAGTAAATATACTTCCATGAAAATAAGAATACTCACTATGAGTTTCTGAATTCTGGAGGGATCAGGTAGGGAGAAAAAGATAAATGTTTTAATTCTGCTTACAAAGGTATAATCTACCAAATTGCTGTAAATCATAGTTAGCTTAAGAGGAAAGATTTCTTTATATCTGGAAAACAAAAGATTAAAGAACCAGCAATATTTCAAAAAAATTATAGAAAAATTATACTCATCCTCCTCAGTTCATTCAGTTCCATGTAATTAATTCTTGTTGATCATGGTCTTTCATTAGAGGTTTTATGAAACCATCAATTTCCCCATTACAGTTCTGTAAATTCTTATCTAGTTCAATGGTCTGAAAATTTATCAGAAATCTGTATCCAGAGTTCTTTCTATGAGTCTTGTTGAAGATGAAGCACTTTTATAAAAGCATCAGAGTAAAACAATAATTGTAAATGACAAAAGACTTTAAAATGACAATGGTTAATTAGAATTCATTACAATGCAATTGAAAAGGAAATTTGGTTATTTCCATAATATATAACAATCAAGATAAAACTAGAATTACAAATGATAACATTATACAAGGACATATTAGATTGTAAGAATTTCATACAATTTCTAGAACATTTCTATTAATAACATATACCTACACAAATATAATCAAAGAACGTTTAGCATCATTATTTGACAGTGCTTCCCATGCAATTTAACATACCATATAAGCTTAATTAGTTGAATATCTCTCTTTGAGATGTTTGAGGTGCCCTCTGAAAAATTCCAAAGTTAGCTAGAGGTCAAAAGCACTTCATTTAGAATTTGATTTGGGGAAGTTTGACAAAGATATCAAAAAGTGTGGGCACTTGACTAAATAGGATCACAGATTATGAAATAATGCTCAGTTATCTATTTAACCAAAGTGACAATAAAAGATTTCAAAGGCAAATACATAAGGTTACATAGTGGTGAGCCAAAGCAAAGACCTCATAAGGCACAGGAAATTATTTTCATAAAAAACAAAATATTTGCTTTCTAGGCAGATATTACTTAAAAGGAAAAGAAAAAACAACCTTTCATAGTATCTTATTATCAAGAGCTGACCAATTGTACAGAAAAATGGTGTCTTTTTAGCAGGTGAAAGAAAATTAAGTGTTAGTTTTATATAAATACACTACTGATTTTAAAGCTCATTTTTAAGTACACATACCATAATACATAATTATTATACCTAAAAACTCTTATCCCACTTACATCTATCTAAATAATTTGCTCCCAACAATTATGTTTAGACTACTCACCAAAACTTCATGAGACATTAGACAAAGTCAGCAATCATCTCAAGCTAATTTTCTTGCTGACAAATTTTGTAACAGATAATATGAACTTATCTGATGAATAAACCCAGGTGGAATAAAAGTTGCATGTCTGCATTACATTCTGTGTTGATAACTCTAAAGACATATCTATTTTAATTAAACCAACAAACTTAAACTAGCTTTAATTTACCAAAATTATCCTAGATCACATGAACTTGAAAAAGCATTCAGGTTAGTTTCTATATTTCTGAGAGTTTCAGAATACCCGATCCTTACAAGCACTTGCCTTCAAACCAGCTAAATAGAGCTCTTTTACAAATTAATTTTGGTAATACCATTTAGAGGTAGAAAAAAATATCAAACATCTACAGAGTACATATATAGACACACACAAACATACAGATAGACACTTAAGGTTTTTCATTTGTCCATTTTCCAAATACTTCTCCCTCTTTTTTTTTCTTTTGATAAGAAATATCTCCCTAAAGATTGCAGTTCAAAGAATGGCTCCTGGGCCCTAGAGAACATGGATGGGTAGAAAATCTATATCACAAAGGTACAGAGAAAGTGTCCAAGCTTTCTCCAAGGTGGAGTCTTGGGGGCATATTTCCCTATTATCAGAGATGTATGATAATTACTATTTAGAATAATTTTTTTCTTGTTCTTAAGTGCAAGACAATTTTGTTTCCAACATCCCAATACCTAAAAGCATTTTGAGATGAATAAGGGAGGTTTGGGGCTTGGTAGCTCTTTGAATTGTCTTTAGGGCTACACCACTAGCCTTGCAAAGATTTGCAAGACAAAGACAGTTGCATCCAAGTCCTCAAAGAATTGGGTTGCAACGTACATATCAAGGGGCTGACCCACCCATAAAAACTCTGCTGCTGTCCAGGGGACATGAATTCTTTGGGTGGAGGTCCTGGACACATGCACAAAAGCCTGAATTTGACAGAGCCCCATGGCAGAGCCCTGGAAAGTAGGAGTTATAAGGGACAGCAAAGCCAGCCTTACCACTCATCTCAGGTGCTTTTGCTAAATTCACTTTCTGGCCTTTCAAATTTTTCCAAATAGGGGTAAATTGAGCAGACTCATTTGGGGCCCTTTAACGTCGGAGGACAAGCAGGAGGTCTCTCTGGGCCTCCCAATCGTTGATAGTACTGTATTAAAACTTTTGTTTTAACCCCATCAATGTCTGTTTCATTTATCCCATTTCTTAATAACCATCAAAAGATTGCCACCCTGCTAGGAAGAGATCCTATGATCCTCTCCTCATTCCCTTCCCATTCTCTTACTAATTAACCCAATATTTTTATTAGTATACGTAAGACCCATGAGACAGAGTTGTTTTTGTTTCAGCTCCCAAAGAAAACCAAAAGAAAGAAAGACGTATCTAGCTGCAAAATGGGTGCAACCCATGTTTCTGTCTGGTCAAATCTGGGGGGCCCCCAACCTGATGGTTGCCAAGCCAAGACACAAAATGAGACAAACAAGAAGGCAACAGCTGAAAGCAAGTACCTTTCGTTGTCACAGGCAGTAAGAATTATGTAGTGCAAACGGTGTCTGTGGTTTCCCAGGAGAACATGAGACACCTCCAGTCATAGACCCGCTAAACTGTGACACTAGGCAGCTGCTACTGGAATGGGACTTTTCCAGAACTAAAGAGACAAAGAAGGTTGAGAAAACAAAGTCCCCTTATGGACTGGGATCCCATATGACAAATTCCCCTGAGAGCTGGCACATTTGGACAAGGAGCACTGCTTATCAGATCCACAGCCTATTGGGCTGCCTGCCAAATAGTTGCTGGTACATGCATCCTCTGATTGGCAGTGACCAGAAATAATATTCTTGCTGGTATAAAGCCAAGCTCTCAAGACACAGAGCAAGACAAATGACACAACAGAGAGAGAGAGACAAAGAAAAAACAGTGAGCACCTCTGAGAGGAAAAGGGTCAATTAAAAAAAAGAGTACTGGGGGGGCTTCCCTGGTGGCGCAGTGGTTGAGAGTCCGCCTGCCGATGCAGGGGACGCGGGTTCGTGCCCCGGTCCGGGAGGATCCCACATGCCGTGGAGCGGCTGGGCCTGTGGGCCATGGCCGCTGAGCCTGCGCGTCCGGAGCCTGTGCTCCACAACGGGAGAGGCCACAGCGGTGAGAGGCCCGCCTACCGCAAAAAAAAAAAAAAAAAAAAAAAAAGAGTACTGGGCTTCCCTGGTGGCACAGTGGTTAAGAATCCACCTGCCAGTGCAGGGGACACGGGTTTGAGCCCTGGTCCGGGAAGATCCCACATGCCGTGGAGCAACTAAGCCCGTGTGCCACAACTACTGAGCCTGCGCTCTAGAGCCTGTGAGCCACAACTACTGAACCCATGTGCCACAACTACTGAAGCCCGCATGCCTAGAGCAGGTGCTCTGAAACAAGAGAAGCCACTGCAATGAGAAGCCCACGCACCGCGACAAAGAGTAGCCCATGCTCGCCGCAACTAGAGAAAGCCCGCACACAGCAACAAAGACCCAACGCAGCCATAAATAAATAAATAAATAAATAAATAAAATAAATTATAAACAAACAAAAAACCAAGAGTACTCATTTAACAACTTTTTACCAGTCTCTGTGTCTAAGGAACTAGTTCCACAAGTATTTTCTCTTACTAATCTAAATTTTTTTGGGGGGGGGAGTAGGATTCTCATCCCTCTCACTTCCATTAGACCCTGCAGGCAGAGATCTGGGAGACTGATGTGGTAAGAAATCCTACCTTCTGCAAACTTTTTGTCAAATGTCCCAGGATCTCTCGGCTGCAGCAACCTTGGAGTAGGTAGAGTTCATCCAGTGAAGTATCCTGCCAGCTATGGCAAATGTAGGGGAGGAAGATATTTCCTTCTCCTCTTCTAGGTTCTTTGGCTGGTTTAATAATTAAGTTGACATAAGACAGATTAACAGGAGAAAAACAAACAAAAGTTTAGTAACATGTATACATAGGAGACTCAGGGAAACTGAGTAACTCTCGGAAATGGCAGAAACCATCACCTTACATACCATCTTCAGTGAAAGACCAAAGAAGATGTTAGAAATAGGGAGTCGGTTATGGGCTGTTATCAGGAAAAACACAATAAACAAGTGTAAGGTTGTTATGCGAATTTGAGTCTTTGACTTCTATACAATGATAAGGGACTGTCATCACCTTCTTCCTGGTACAGCAGGGAGACACACTTACACATGGAGATTTCCCTTATGAATGTAAATAGCTTTTACAAAGGGTAACTACTACTTGGTTTTCAAAGCTTCTCCCATAACTGCTGTTTCTTAAAAATAATCCTTATGCCAGAGAGACATATTTTGAGGTGATAAATTCTGCTCTCCTACAGCTCCAGTGGGAAGGAATTTAATGTATATGAGGCCAATCCTTCCCTTCTCCTTTCACAGCCACCTCCCAGTTCAACTCTGAATTCCCACATAGCTAATAGGGGGTCCTGTTGACTTTTGCCAGAGAATTCCCTGTCTCTTCCACTGACAGAAAGGATGACCACCTTGGGAAAGGAGCTTGGGTTCATGGTTGTTTCAGCTTGGGCTCTACTGATGCTGCCCTCTGCTGGTGGAAGATTCAACTTGCAGCTGATCAGTTAAAGCATTTTTTTTTCCTGCTATCAGTCTGGGCCATATGCAATTTATAAACCCGGTGTGCATGTTGAAATCTGTTGTTTAGGACTTCCCTGGTGGCGCAGTGGTTAAGAATCCACCTGCCAATGCAGGGGACACGGTTTCAAGCCCTGGTCCGCGAAGATCCCACATGCTGCAGAGCAACTAAGCCCGCAAGCCACAACTACTGAGCCTGCGTGTCACAACTACTGAAGCCCACGTGCCTAGAGCCCGTGCCCCACAACAAGAGAAGCCACCGCAATGAGAAGGCTGTGCACGGCAAGGAAGAGTAGTCCCCGCTCGCTTCAGCTAGAGAAAGCCTACGTGAAGCAATGAAGACCCAACGCAGCCAAAAATAAATTCATTAATTAAAAAGAAAATAAAGGTTTTCTTTTTTAACTCCACAAGGGCCTCACGTGGTTAGACTACTAATCCTGTAAATTTCCTTCCAGTTGTAAAAGCCTATGGAAATCCAATCAAAATAGGATCTTAGGACAAAATAAGTTAAAAACCATAATTGACATAAGTTATGTCATTTGTCATTTTATGTCATTTTAATGTATATAAGAATATCAAAATATCAAAATAAAGAATTATAGTGACTTGTGTTAAAAAAATTCAACCGTGGGACTTCTGTGGTGGCGCAGTGGTAAAGAATCCACCTGCCAATGCAGGGGACACAGGCTCGAGCCCTGGTCTGGGAAGATCCCACATGCTGGGGAGCAACTAAGCCCGTGTGTCACAGCTACTGAGCCTGCGCTCTAGAGCCCGTGAGCCACAACTACTGAGCCCGCGTGCCACAACTACTGAAGCCCATGCACCTAGAACCCGTGCTCTGCAACAAAGAGAAGCCACTGCAATGAGAAGCTCATGCATTGCAACGAAGAGTATTCCCAGCTCGCCGCAACTAGAGAAAGCCAGTGCACAGCAATGAAGACCCAACGCAGCCAAAATAAATTAATTGATTTTAAAAAATGTGTTGTTTATAGTTTGCCTGCATTTTCCTATAGACAAAAGCACTGTTTTACACAGTGGTTGAGCCCTCACCATCATCCCCCCAAATCCAGAAAGTAATCAAAACCTACTCATGTTTCTACGGAAAATACTTTCAATGAGGGTCAAGTGTTCACCAAATTGTCTCCTATGTGCGAGGCACTGCAGGGGTACCAATGTGATGCAGAGTCCTTGCCTCTCAGATAGTTATCTTGTAAGAGGAGAGAAGACATTAACATGAGTAACTTTAAGAGAGAGACTATCTGAAGTGTTGGAGGGGTACACACGGAGAAAAGTGAAGATCAAAAAGAGGAAGATACTACACCTAGGGTGGAGAAACCAAGGAAAGCTTTAAGAAAGCATTGGAATTTGAGGTGAATAAAAGCAAAGAGGGTAGAGTATTTAAAGGAGATGGAACAACAGAAACAAAGGCATGGAAATAGGAATACATGAGATGTGGCCTAGAAATGGCAAATAATCTCTCGTGTCGAGGCAGAGTATTAGGGGAGAATTCAGATATGTCACTTGAGGATCCCAGGCTCTCCTTAACAGCAGGAACAGTGACGACCTCCTTCTCCCACCCCCTGTTTGCCGTTGGACGATGACTCCTTTAGTTCAGGTGAGGCAGAGTGAGGGGCTGAAGATGGGGAGTCCAGCGGGTTGAAGGCTGGGAGTAGCCGGGGAAAGGACTCAGTGATAGAGAATAGGCTTGTGGATCTGGAGGCAAAGGCCTGGGTGAGGGCTGGGAAATGAGCAAGAAGTAGGAAACTAAGCCCAGAGTTGCCCCACTTTCTCCCATTCTGCCTCCCTTCCCCTGTGTCCTCTCCTCAACCCTGGCCAGCCCTGGAGGCTGACACTGAAACAGCCAGAGGGTGAGGGGAGAAACTTCAGTGATAGCAGGACTGGCAGAGTAGGATAGGGTTCTCTTTCCTCTCTCTCTGCCCCTTGACACTGCCATCTACTGCTGGGAGAGGTTGGGGGATGTAGGGAGGAGTGGTTGAAAGGGATTTCCTCTTCATTCTTCTTCACCTGTTGGGAGTTGGTCTTTGTCACCGCTGGCCCTACCAGGTTCTAGGCCCTGGACCTGCCATGAGGGAAAAATGAAGAAGGCAGTGAGCATCCTCCAGGGTGGCAGTTCCTAGGTGGTAGGTATATGTGGTTAGTGATACGTACACATCAAAGAGGCTCCCTGCCTCTTTCTTCTACTTAAGTGTAGAGGAAAATTTATTTCTAAGTTTGGAACATTCCCTGTGCAATAAAAGAGCAGCCTAGGGGCTTCCCTGGTGGCGCAGTGGTTGAGAGTCCGCCTGCCAATGCAGGGGATGCGGGTTCGTGACCGGGTCCGGGAAGATCCCACATGCCACGGAGCGTCTGGGCCCGTGAACCATGGCCGCTGAGCCTGTGCGTCTGGAGCCTGTGCTCCACAACGGGAGAGGCCGCAACAGTGAGAGGCCTGCGTACCGCAAAAAAAAAAAAAAAAAAAGTGAGCAGCCTACCATCACCTTAGATGCTAAGGGGGTGCAAGTTTCAAACTCAGTTTGATAACAGTAATGATAACAATGAAATAGCCAGCATTTGTTGAGAGAATCTTTATAGTACAAGCGGTACAGATATAAGCCCTGAAGTCAAGCCAAGCTGAGTTTGAGTCTTAGCCCTGCCTCTTAGTGGCTCAAGCACAGTGCTTGACAAAGAGTAAGAACTCAATAAATGTGAAATAAACATGAACCAATTAACCAATCAATTGATATTACTAATTCATATTTATTAGTATCACAATGTATATTTGTGTTTACACACACATACAGTTCTATGAAGACATGTTATTATGATCCTCATCTTATAAATGAGGCAGTTGAGGTCCCCTAAGGAATTGGTACAAGTTTACACAGCTACCAAGTGGCAGAACCTAAATTCAAAACCAACTTTCAATACAGAGTTTCTCTTGGGATGTTGAAAAAGTTCTGGAAACGGATAGTAGTGATGGCTGCACAGCATTGTGAATATGCTTAATGTACTGAGTTGTACATTTATGAATGATAATGGTAAATCTTATGTTATGTATATTTTACCACAGATTAAAAAAAAACAGTTGTCAGAAGCTGCATTCTTAACCACTGTGTTATATATACTGCCTCTCAATGAACATTAATTCAGTGCCTATTGTTCAAAAGGCCCTCCAATGTCATACAACGAGCACTAAATTTTCAGTCAAAAGATCTCTGTTCAAATACCACATCTGCTTCTTACTCATCGTGTTATCAGTGAGTGACTAAGACTTGTCTGGGTTGTCAAGTTTCTGGGCAAGCCCCGCTTCAAGGGTACCCATTAGTTGCAGACACACAGGTCTCTGGTTACGCTGCTGACTGACCTTGGGGAGAGGGGGTCCAGGCAGCTTGGAACCCCAACGAGGCGGAAAATTAAGGTTTGAGCTAGTTTACCCATTCTTGCTTACTCCTTTCACCAGAGTGAAATGTGGCCACTACTGGGTGGGAACTTCTAAAAGGAAGTGAGACAGCTACTGATAGGGGAACTTGAGAAGGGACTCCTTGGAAAGGGGAAGGAAGATGAGTTCATATTGAAATAGATCGTTTTCTGAGGGGCGGGGGGGGAAAATTAGATAAAGCCAGTGTTTTCACACGCCACAGGAAATAAAGCCACACCACAAGCAATCCTGATAGCTACTTTTCCTGCAGAAGTGATCACTTTTTTACCCAAGCTTCTTTGGAAAGAAAGCCAAAGTCCCCTTCAACCTCTTTGGTCCCTCCATGACTTTGCACCATACTCAGTGGAGAGAAAAAATACTCAATAATAAGCTGAGTCCTCAGATACACCATAATGCTGTAAGATGAGATGACACAAGAGAAAATCCACCCTCCTACCCATTCTCCAGACCACAACTCCCATGCCCTTAATTTCCCTAAAGCTATCACTAGACTTTCCAGGATGGAGAAATTTGACCAGCGAATGCTGCCCTCTATTGGAAAGTCAGGCCTCATCAGAGGCTGCACAGCTAGATTTGGCTTCTAGAAAATGTTTGTGTGTTAATGGTTTGAAACGCATTATACATGTTCTTAGTAAGAACAATTCAGAATGCCAGGCTGCCCACTGAAGTGCATTTATCCTGAGAGGAGGACGTACAGAACACCAGGGTACAAGGCAGGGCAAGTCCACTATCCCCTCTACACAGGATGGAGTGTCCTATTACAGCCTTGAGGAGAAATACAGGATGCCTCGTGGTGATTTTCCCCAACCCGGCCCAATTAACTAGGCTCAGTCTGTCCAGAGGAATACAGGCATGTAACAACCCAGCAGCACTGGACGGCCTTGTTCTTATTTGCCTCTTTCAGCTCCGCTTCAGCAGGTCTTATTTGCAGGCACTGTGGTTCTCTGGAACCCAAGTGACTCAGCATATTGGCTCCTGATACTGTCCTGTCTCCTTCTGCTCGCATACCCCACTTGAGCCAGGTCCCTCTATCTGGATCTCAGCAAGCTCTCTCAAATTCTGTTAGTTTCCCCACAGCCTTACATACTCACCATCCACACATTCCCCTTAGACTGAGCTGACCTGCTCCCTAAGGCTGGGGATACCAGAAACCACCTATTACCCACTCAGAAGCAGTGCTTCAGTGCCAAGCAATGAGGTCGTGGAACTATTCCCACAATCAGCTTGAGCTGTCCCCTCACCACATCTCAGAGATTAACAAGGGAACCCACTAGTCTCAGATATAATTATGACTGGAAACACTGGGTTCTAAGAGTCCTAAGGGAACACTGCATAAATCATATTCCTTGTCTCCTCGTTGGCAGAAAAGCCATACAGTGGAATCTTTTTGTTGCAAACAGGAATATATCGGAATTTTGTTGGAATGATGTGGCCTATGCTAGAATTTTCCAGATTTCCAAACTGCTTTAAGAAATGTTCTATGGCTCCACTTGCTAAGGTATAATCAAGTCTGCAGGAAACCAGGTTAGTTTTCCTTCCTGAAGCAATAAGTGCCACAGTTGGGGCGAAATGAACTGGCAACCCAATTCTTCAAGGTCTCAAGGGAATCAATGTGCAATGATTTGCCCAGATCAGCTGAGCCCAGGAGCCCCTGGGAGCTAATAGATTTTACCTGAATGTGAAGGCTGTCCCACATCTCCTGGGTACAGCAGGTCCTCCCATGGGGGCACAAGGCAAGACACAACTTATGTAGTTGACTGACCCCTTTTGTCCACAGAGCAGCAACAACAGCAGGCAGGGCAGCTAAGCTTCTGCTAGGAATGGCAGCAGGGCATAAAGGTGCCAGGCTAAGGTGATGCGAGCCTGAAATTCAGCCTGTCCTCTCCTCACCACACAAGGCTGCATCCACCAAAAGGCTGACCTCTTTCTCTGATTTGTCTGCCCAAAGGAGTCATCTTTTTTCTAACCTTATTTTACAAATCTCCACGTTGCCTGAGATTTCTAATTTCTAAAGGTACCATAGAGGCTACTACCAGCCCTACATGATGGCCACACAGTCAGCATGCACCCAACCCGTGGGAGTGCCATCCCCAATTCTGAAAATGCACTTGTCTTATAGAAATAGCTCAGGGGGTATATATGGAAGGTGCTAAGGGGAAGAGAAAATGTCCAGGTCTTGCCCTACACTCTGAATACACTCAGGAGCCTAGGGAAATCTCATGTTCCAAGACTTAGGCTAGCACCTCTGTTGCACATCTAACTGGAGCCCACTTTTGCATGAGTGGACACCACCAGTGGAGGCCCCTATTAAGGCACCTGTGTCCCTGAGCCTAAAATCCCAATTGGCAACAGTTGGCTAAAGCCAAGTGGAGGCAACCTCTTTGATATAGTCACATGCTGTCCAGTTAATTAAGACTGTTTCACTATTTTACCTGCCTGGCTCCTCTAGACGTTTGAGTTAGTCACTCCTGTGACACAGATAAGGAAGAATAGAGAAGGTAAAAGTGGCTCCTTGCCCAGAGTACACACATAATCATGCGTGGCAGAGACTGCCTATCAAAATCTATTCTTCTTTTCCTCTATAATAATAGAAATGTAGCTGGGACATGGCTGCGCATCTAGGAATTCCCATTCCTAGCCCTAAACCTCTTTGCAATTAGAGAGGTGGTATGGCTAAGTTTTCACCAATGGCATGTAAATAGCAGTGATGTGTGCTATTTCCAGGCCTGGCCTATAAAACCTTGCTAAGTGCTTTTCTGTTATCCTTCCCCTCCCATGAGCTGATACACACAGGTGCACCTGATCTGGCTGCAACTATCCTACTAAGGCCAAAGTTCAAGGGAGATGGAGAATTGAAACAGACTGAACCTGGGTCCCTGAATGGCCACATGGAGAAGAGTACCCTTGCATATTTGAACTGCTCACTCTCATCGTTATTTGAGAAAGAAATAAGTTTCTTTAAGCCACGGAACTATTGTTGGACTCTTTTGTTACAGCAGTCAAGACTTATCCTAATTAACAAAGTGATCAATGAAAGGATCTTTGTACGAATTACTGAACAGAGAAGTAGTCATCCAGCTACACAGCACTTTGGTGGATATCACTCAATCTGTCCTCAAATTAACCTGGACTAGCTGACAGAACCACTTCTGGGCCATTTGGGGAAAAAATGCCTAAATGAGCAAGTGGGATTTCTTAAAAGACAAGCATTATGCCAAAGAAGGTCCTAGGCTTGGAGGCTTCCAGAATGGTTAAGGTTGTCTGGCAATTCTTAGGTTTTCCAGAAACTATCCCAATGATTCATGCTCTGTTTCTCACCCAGAGAAACAACTCATCTCAAAAGAGGAAAGCTAATTGTCTGGTGCCCAGTTACAGTATTCCAGCCTGCAAAAGGCCTACTCACTTATAACCCAATCTTGGTGAATCTCAACCCTACCAGAATCTATACCCTCAAAATCAAAGCCTAATATATGTGCGTCCTGCCCAAAGAGGTCTCAGGCATTGCAACTGCCACCTTCATGCCTGTCTCCAGGAAGCTGGTGTCAGTGTCGAAATGAGAGCCATTAGTGATCAACTCTCACTTTGAGGTTCAGGAGCCCAACACCCCTTTCTTTAGATCGCTCCATGCTAGGGAAACCAAGGCAGACCCTAAAACTCAGCCCATGACAGAAGAGGTGAATCACCTTCAAGCAGTTTTATTTTTCTATCCCATACATAGCAAGAAGACCAAGCTACCGAGAAGACACTGTAGTTGAAAAGTTAAAATAACACAAATGGTCCAGTTGGGCCCATTCTGGAAAATCCTCTGGACTGAGAACTTTACAGTCATCCATACAGCTATGAGCTTTTGTCAGCCCTACCTCCAAACATACCCTGAATCCATCCGCTTCTCTCCTTCTTCACTCAGTTCTAGTCCAAGCTACCAGAATTTCTGGTACAAAGGTTGCAATAAAGAGAGAAATACTGGTCTACCACAATGGCCTCCTTACTGGTCTCCCTGCTCCCACACTTGCCTCCACACGGCAATCACAATGATTGGTTAGAATACACATCAGTTCATGTGACTCCCCTCTTATGGCTTCCACTAAGGGTTCATCCACTAAGCTCCAGAAATACTGGCCTTTTTAAAAATTGAATTTTTTATTGAGATCCCTGCAGAATCACATGCAGTGGTAAAAATAATACAGAAAGATCCCTGCACACTCAGCCCAATTTCCCCCAATGGTAACATTGTGCAAAACTATATCACAACCAGGATATTGACACATTGATACAATCCACTAATATTATTAAGATTTCCCAGTTTTACTTGTATTTGTGTTTGTATGTGTATGCATGTGTGTGTTCAGTTCCCTGTGAACACTCGTGTATCCACCATCACAGTCAAGATACTGAAAAGTAGTACCATTTCTACAAGGATCCCTCGTGTGTTGCACTTTTATAACCACACTCATTTCCCTCTCCTACCCACCTCATTAATCCTGGGCAACCTCTAATCTGTTCTCCATTTCTCTAATTTTGTCATTTCAAAGACATTATATAGATGGAATCGTACAGTATGTCACTTTTGAGACTGGCTTTTATCACTGAACATAATTTTCTGGAGATTCATCTAGGCTGTTGCACATATCCATAATTTGTTCCTTTTTATTGTTGAGTTGTACGCCATGATATGGATGTGTCTCAGTTTAACTATTCACCTATTGAAGAGCATTTGTGTTGTTTCCGAACATTCATGTACAGGTCCTATGTAAATATAAGTTTCCATTTCTATGGAATAAATGCTCAAAAGTACAATTGCTACGTCTTATTTTAAGGACATGTTTAATTTTTAAAGAAATTGCCAAATTGTTTTCCAGAGTGACTGTATCATTTTATACTCCCACCACAAATATAATAAAATCAAGACTCCTTCCATGGATTATTAGACCCTAATAACCTGGCCTCTGCTTAGCTCAGGCCTGGAAGTAGCACACATCACTTCCACTCGTATATCATTGGTGAAAACTTAGTCATACTGCCACTCCAATTGCAAAAGGGTTAAGGACTAGGAAAGGGAATTACTAGCTGGGCGGCCATGTTCCAGTGACAAATCTATTGTCTTAGAGGAAAAGGAATAGATTTTAATGAGCAGTCTCTGCCACATGTGACTAGGTTCCTTCACCTTTCCTTCTTTTAATTATCATTGTCCTCAGTATCAGAATGTGTTATACTTTTTAACTATCAAATATGATGTATAAAACTCATGAGGAAAATGACAATATGTTATATGTGTCCATATTTCTGCTCTAGCTGTTGTTTTTTTCTTCTTTCCTGATGCTCCAATATTCCTTCTTTTATAATTTTCTTACTGTTTAAAAAACTTCCTTTAGCCGTTATTCAGAAGTGGGTCTGCTAGCAAACAATTCTCTTGGTTATCTTTTGTCTGAAATTGCTTTCATTTCTTCTTCATTCCTGAAGGATATTTTTGCAGGTATAGAATTTGCAGTTGACAGCTCTTTCCTGCCAGCTCTTGAGAAATGTGTCACTTCATTCCTGTCTTTGTGGTTTCCAATGAGAAATTGATATAATTTGAATTGGCCTTCTCCTATAAGTAATGTATTGTTTTTTTCTGGCTGCTCTCAAGGTTTCTTCTTTGTCTTTAGTTTCAAAAGTTTAATTATGATGTGTCTTGGCATGGATTTCTTTGGGTTTATCTTATCTGGGGTTTGCTCAGCTTCTTGAATCTGAAGGTTTGTATCTTTCACCAAATTTGAGGAGTCTTTAGCCATTATTTTTTCAAATACTTTTTCAGCTCTTAAATGAGAAGATGAAAAGAACTTCTCCTCTCCTTCTGGGACTCTGGTGATATGAATGTTCGATCTTTTGTTACTGTCTCACGGCTTCCTGAAGATCTCATTTTTTTCAGTCTTTGTTCTGTTATTCATAATGGATAAATTCTGTTGATCTGTCCTCAAGTTCACTGGTTCTATCCTCTGTCATCTCCACTCAACTACTGAGTCTATCCAGTGAGTTTTTCATTTCTGCTATGTACTTTTCAGTTCTATAATTTCCATTTGATTTTTTGGTAACTTCCGCTTCTTTGCTACAGTTTTCTATTTTTTCATTTGTTTCAGGAGAATTTGCACTTTTGAAGCACTTTTATGATGGTTGCTTTAAAATCTTGGTCAGATAATTCCAATATCTGATTAATCTCAATACTGCTGTCAGGTAATTGTCTTTTCTAATTCAAGGTATGTATTTTTGTTCTTAGTATGATAGGTGATTTTCAATGGCAACCAAACATTTTGCCTATTATATTAGGAGACTCTAAAGCCTATGTAAATCTTCTAGTTTGTCAGGCAATTACCCTGTTTAGGTTTAGCACACAGGTCTTAGCATACTATTGTGGACTGTGAGTCCAATGGTAGCTTAATTTTCAGAGTCTATGAAGTCAGCATCAGAAAGGTCCATTTGGAGTAATAAGGCATCCACCCCATGAGCAGAGCAGCAGCAAGGAATCTAGGCATGTTGAAGCAGGTGAACAGGAACATCCAGGAAAGAGAGTCAGGCAAGGACTAGCAAGAGAAAGACAGGCTTCTAGCCTTAGGAGTTGAGGCACAGGGCAGGGTAGGTATCAATAATAAGACAAGGACCCAGGTATCAGGTCTGGGCTTCAAAGTGTACTTATCTTAGGAACAAAGCCCAGGTACTGGAGACAGGGTGAAAAGTTAGCCTCTACACAGCTAACTAAAGCTTCTTATCCAGTGCCCCTCGTCCAACAGCACTATTGGTCTGGGGCAGAATCTATTAGTAGGCAGGAAGTATGGGAAGAGGAAGACTGTGTGTAAGGAGGGTCATAGTGACATGGGTTAAAAGGATGGGCTCTAAAGCCAGAAAGCTCTATGTCTTGCTGTGTGGTCTTCAGCAAATTGCTGAGGCTCTCTGAGCCCCCATTTCTGCAAAGAAGAAGATAATAATAACACCAAGGGTAAGGACAGAATGAGATTTCTATGGAAAGAATTGAGCCCAGTGCCCAGCGCACGGTAAGCAACAAACAAATATGAACTAAATATCTTATCCCTTGCCTGACACTGACCTTGAATAATGCAAGCCCCTTCTCAGCAGCTCCCTAACTGGTGGCAATGAAAACAGAAGCCTTCATGGTTGCTTAGAAGTTACAAAATCTCATTCTAGGGAAAGTGCTCATTAATATTCTGACCACCTTTTCTTACAGACAGCATCAGAGGCTGAGATTTATCTAATGTGAACAAGTTAAAATAATGATTTCTGTAAGCATACACAGAGCCAGCTTTCAATTACTCACTCTAATGGACAAGATCAGAGTCATGTGTAATCCAAAACTGTGCCAGATCCAAAGTCATCTCTGGCTTGGAAATGGACTGGATGCACTTCTTCTGCAGCACATTTGCCTTTTGGATTCTTTTCTGCTTTGGCTAATAATAAAATGAATTTACATTGTCTACGCACACTAGTTGGCAGCAAGTGAAAATGCACATAAATATTCCTGGGGAAAAGGGGAAGCTGAGATCATGGTATCAAATTTGTCTCAGTGAAGAGAAGATATACTATACATTTTGCTCAGTGGTTCTCAAACTTTAGAAGAGATAAAAATCACATGAGGAACTTGTTAAAATGCACAGTCACAGCCCCAACCCTTGGAATTTTGATTCAATAGCTCTGGGGTGGGACTCAGAACTGTGCTTTTCTTTCTTATTTATTGTGGTAAAAAACACAGAGCATTAAATTTACCATCTTAACACTTTTTTATGTGTACACTTCAGTGTACACATATGTGTACACTTCAGTAGTGTTGAATATATTCACATTGTTGTGCAATAGATCTCGAGAACTTTTTCATCTTGCAAAACTATAATTCAACACCCATTCAACATTAATTTCCCCTCCTCTCCTTCCCCAGCCCTTGGCAACTACCTTTCTATTTTCTGTTTTTATTATTTTGACTACTTTAGATACTTCATGTGAGTGGAATCACACAACATTTGTCCTTTTGTGACTGACTATTTCACTTGGCATAATGTCCTCGAGTTTCATCCATGTTGTAGATATGACAGGATTTCCTTCCTTTTTAAGGCTGAATAATATTCCTTTGTATGGATATACCACATTTTCTTTATCCACTCATCTGTTGATGGATGTGCTTTTCCAATAAACACCCTGGGTGATTGTTATAGCTGGACCTCATACCACACCTTGAGAATAATGATGTAGATCATAAACCTTAAGCCTGGAAAAGCCTTTACGTGAGGATCAGGTATCATGTGATCTTGATGTGATTTTACAGGTGAAAAAGCTGAGGTCCAGGGAGGAAAACTGATCTGTTCAGTGTCACAAAACTAATCGTAGAATGGAGGTGGGACCTAGGTCTGCAGTTCCTCATATAATGTACCAGGCAGAGGCAATAATGGAGCCCTCTGAGGAAGAGTGGAGAGAGAGAGAAGACCAGACAGAGGACAGAATCATGGAACTTGGGTTGTGTCCACAGTAGGTGGGGTGGGAAAACACAACAAGAATAGAGAAAATGGATGAAGTGAACTTCTTGAATCTTGGCTTTTCTCTTCAGAACCTTCTAGCCCAGCATTTCTCAAAAGACCATACACCTGGGTCAATCTGGGCACTTGTTAAAAGTGTAGATCCCCAGACATTCTGATTTAGTGGATCTGAGTTAGGGCTGAAGTTTCTGTATTATTTCTTTTTTAAGTAGACGCCTAAGGTGATTCAGAATTAAATGAAAAATGAAAAAGCTGTTGAAAAATCACACTTGGAAAAACACTTGTCTCACCTTCTAAGCTCTTGAAGGTTTGCTGCCAAGATGTTTTAAAGAAATATTGAAGTCATTGATAACTCCTGATTCCCCTTAGTCAATGACTTGGGGCCAGGGGTGGAGTCTGACAGCCCATCCACTGCTGGGGTGGAGTGCTCTGTCTGGGTAGCAGAAGTATGGCATGCTGCTTAACGATGCAGGATTTAGAGCTGCACTGGTCTGGGTCCGAATCCTGTCTCTGCTACTTGCTCACTAAGTCATCTCAGGCAAGTTCTAAGTTCTTTTCCTCTCTGAGCCTCAGTCTGCTCATCCACCAAGAAATTCACTTCATCCATTTTCCTCTATTCTTGCCTCATAAGATTGTTTTGAAGGTGGTACATAAATAGCATTTAGTAACCACTCAGACGCAGCTTAAATTATTATTTTTTCAGGGTTGTTTGGATGGTTGATCCTTTGCTCAGGCTTAATCCTCTGAAGATTCTAAGGGAGCCAGAGTGACCAGCTGTACCCATTTGCCCAGCACTGAGAGGTTTCCTGGGACGCATGACTTTCAGTGCTAAAAACCGAGACAGTCCTGGGAAACTCGCAATGGTCAGTTACTCTAAAGGGAGACCTTTATGAAACTCCTCAAGTACTTATTTACATACATTATTTTGGTAAACAGTAAGCTATAAGCCTCAGAGGCTTTAGTAACTCAACCAGGAATAATTGCTGAAGGTTGTTTGAGAGTCTACATATGTATTAGCTACTCTAGCTAAAATTTCTAACTTGGGCGACCAGAAAGAAGTGCATGGGAGGGAACACGTTTCTAGGCTTGCAGGAATTCCCTGTATCTGGAATGTGCCCAAGCTCTACTGTATATATTTCTTGATTAGGTGATATATTTCTTTTTGTAAACTTGCAGGCATATGTTAACAGGACTGGAGTAGTGTTACGATGCTATTTGGTAGCTCAATAAATGTTAGCTGGTTGAATAACTACCAATCAAAATGTCTTGACTTGGGTGTTTTGCAGACTTGATTTATGAAATGCGGAGATACGATTTGAAAGTCATCCCCTTCTCAAACAGCAATTTCCTCCCTTGCACAGCACTAATTCTCTCTTAATGTGGCTTCCCAGAATAAAGGTCGGATACAAGGCAGTCACATACATTGCCGTAGTCAAAACGTCCTTGGGATGACTGTAAAGTGCATTTGTGGAGTTTCTGAATTTCGCCATCAAGTTATCTGAGATGCATATATGTAAACATAAACATGTACATATATGAACACATACATATCATACATATTACATCCTTCAACAATGCCAAGCTAAAGTCATATATCACACGCGGCTATGTTCCAGGTTGGACTTGACTTTTGGTGTACACATATTTTCGTAGGATAGTGCTTTGCACCTGTTAGGGTGGTTGAGTGTTGAAACTGGGTGGCTTTTCTTGGAAAGATCCACTGTATTTTCTCAGACTGGAAGGATTGTCATCCTCCATTCGCCACTAGATGGCGCATCAATAATAAAAATCAACACTTCATTCGGAAAAAGGTTTACTGAACAAGTTTCCCACAATCATTTGAGTACTGCCATCATGAATTTTAGCCACAGCATAGCATACTACTATATATTTTTAAATATTTTCCCTTACACTGGCTTAATTTTTAACTTAAATGTACTTATTTTAGAAGTAAACTGGAACATGAGGGGCAGAAAAAAGAGAGAGGTATACATAAATGAAAAACACAGTGGCCCCAGAGAGAAAGAAAGAGCTGCACCAGAGATTAATGGGAAGGGATAATGGGTCTGAAGCTGATGAATCAAGAGACCCAGATCAATAGACAGCAGAAAGATGGAGGGGGCAGGTGAGACAAATGGGATCTCAAAACTGAGAGGGAAAAGCTGGGCGAGAGATAGGAAGAGGAAGGCATAGAATCTGGGGGGGAACTGAGACCCATACAAAAATGTTGGCATAAGAAGTTTATATAAGAGGAGGCTGCCACTGAGTCAGGCAAGTCAGAGGCCGAAAGAAAGGTGAAGCCTAAGAAACAGGTGGAGCAGTGGAGGCTCAGGGGCTGAGGAGTGTACTGGACACTCCGGGCTGCCTACCTAGTTTCTATTCCCACTTCCTTTGGGGGACATTGGGAAACACTATTCAGGAACGAAGCCCCAAATTGTGGCCCAGTAGACCACAAACTTACAAATGCCTTACCTACAAGCCTGTGACCATGTGTGTTTGGGAGTTCAGAATTGTTTGGATTTTAGAAAAGCAATACAGGTATGTACCCGACCTTAAGTAACAAAACCAGTGTGGTGTGGGGCAACACCTCATAAACCAAACATATTACTGTTTCTACAGGGAGAGAGTGGTGGGATACATGAAGATTGTGAAATAGCGTCAGGTCAGTCTAGGTTAGGTTTTGTTGCCAGAAGAATTTTGATGCCAAACTTTAAAAAAATTTTAAAAGCCTCTTGACTTTTAGAGCCTTTTGGACGATGCAAACTGCTTATGTTTTAATTCTGAAGCTGGGCGATGGGTACCTGGGTGTTTGTCATATTAATTCATACCTTTTTGTATGTCTGAAATATTAATTTGGGGGGGCAAATGTAGACTTTAATGCAAATAACATTTTATTAAAGTAAACCTCAAATTTCAAGAATTGGTATCATATCTTTTCTCTGATGGTAGTGCATTTAAATGAGACATTGATAACAGAAACGTAATTATAATTGATAGCATATCACAGCAATTGCCTTTTTCACTTAATGCATTAGACGGTTTTATCTATTAGTATGAATGTAGCCATGGCACTCTTTAAAAATGATACATATTAAGAAGGAGTATGCCATAATTTAGCTTGTCCCTCTGTCACTCATTTTTTTCTTTTTTTAAATTGAGGTACAGTTGATTTACAATATTATATGTTTCAGGTGTACAACATAGTGATTCACAATTTTTAAATGAAATATTACCTTCAAAAGCCTTTGTATTACATAGGCTTGTGTCTGTTCTGAGAGGGCATGTAACACAGTCCTAGGTTCATAGCAGGCTTACTAAATACTTGTTGAACTCAATCAACTTGACCTAGCCCCTCCCACACTACCGTTTGTTATCCCTGCCTTAGAGAAAGCAACAGATGCTCTGCTGGTTAGGGACGTTAGTCTGGTTTTGAATACAAATAAGAAGCTGGAACAAGGGCTGGCCCTAGGAGGAATTCATTCATTCTTTTTTTTTTTTTTTTTTTTTTGCGTTATGCGGGCCTCTCACTGCTGTGGCCTCTCCCGTTGTGGAGCACAGGCTCCGGACGCGCAGGCTCAGCGGCCATGGCTCACGGGCCCAGCTGTTCTGCGGCATGTGGGATCTTCCCGGACCGGGGCATGAACCTGTGTCCCCTGCATCGGCAGGCGGACTCTCAACCACTGCGCCACCAGGGAAGCCCTTCATTCATTCTTTTATTCAATAATTCAACAAATATTTATTGAGGATCACTGTGAATCTAGCACCATGTTAGAGGCTGAAAAGACATGGGCGGCACCAGGCAAACTGTATTTCCTCTCCACTATTGAGAAATTCAGGGTCTGATAGAGGAGACGAGCTGTTCCCATCTTCCTGTGATTTAATGGGCTAGTGCCACTGGAGAGGCACCATGGGCAATGAAAGCTCCAAGCAGATGTGCCCTCTGCCTGGCATATGGACACCTGTACGTGCCTGGAGATCTTAATAGAGGATCTGGGATTACTGCAGTCCCCACACTGCTACAATCTAAAATGGCAATCTGCTTTCTCTGCTCCCTTGGGGACTTGGGTCTTCATGAAATTAGACTTCTGAGGTTCCCAGAGCTTCCTCTGTACCCAAGAAGGAGAGCAATGGAGGACTGTGGTTAAAGGCCTTCCAGTGCTCACTGAGTATCATCTTAGGTGGCCCCTAGGGCAATTTATTATGGTCTCCTGGATGATATTCTAAAACATTCCCTTATCTGACACCCTCTGCTCCAGACAGACCCGCTCCAATAATTCACACAAGAAAATGCCCTCATAACTCGACATTCCTCAGAAAAGACTCTTCCTGAAGCCCAGAGGCTGCAGAAGTTCTCCAGGGACTGAGGACCTTGGTTTACGTCTTCCTTGATCCTGGCCAAACTCAGCTCAGCTCGGGTCTTCTATACGGCGATGTGGGCCACCAGATTCTTACCTGGGCATGATAAAGAAGTTGATGTATGTGAAGTACTTAACACAGTACTAGGCACCTAATAAACGCTGTAGCCATGTACCTACCTCATAGTGTTGGTGTCAGGATTAAATCAGATTATCCATGTAAAGTGATTAGTACTCAATAAACGTTAGTTCCTATTATTTATTATTACCATCCTCGTCAAGGAGTGCCCCAGTTCCAGTAAATTCCACCCAAGAATCTACATCTCCAAGAAGCTGACACCTGTGGGATCAAAGGTTCTGTTTGGGAAGAGGAACTGGTACTCAACACTGAGGTCTAGACAGCCCATAATGGGTGCATTCATAGCTTAGAGAAGGAGGCTAGGGCATGGACCCCCAGCCCCACACTATTCCAGTGATATGACTCTCACGAAGATCACTAATGACCTCTTTCTTGGTCAATTCAGTGGATCATTTTCAACCCTTATTTTCTGTGACCTTTGTCTTTCAGCAAGCAGCACTGGCACTGTTGAGTCTTCCTTCTCTCCATGAGGTGTGGTGTCAGCTTACATGCCACCACACACTTCAGGTTTTCCTCCTTCTCTCCGGCCACTCCTTCTGACTCTCCTTTGCAGACACTTCTTCCTCTGGCCATCTCTTCATTGCTGGTGACCCTCAGGGTTCTTTCCTAGGCAGCCTTCTCTTCTCACTATACATATTCTCCCTTGGATAATCCTATCTACACCCATGCTTCAGTGACCCATATGCTGATGACTGCTAAACCTCTAGCCCAGATCGCTCTTCTGAGCTCCACACCCATAGATCCGACTACCAACTGGACATGTCCTCATGGATGTCTTACAAGAACCTCAAACTCCATGTGGTCCTAATTCAACTCACCATCCTCACCTCACCTCCACAAACAAAGAACCTTGCCCCTCCTCCTATGTTCCCTAGCTCCCTCTCCGTCATCACCTATATCTAATCCATGCGTAGATAGCTCTACTTCTAGAATGTACCCCGCATGAATCTATTGTTCTCCGTTTCCATTAGCACCACCCTAATCTAGGCCACTGTCATCTCTCACCTATAACAGCTTTCTAATGGGTCTCCTTCTCTCCTGCTTTCCTCCTTCTCCAGTCCATTCCCCCACTCCAAAGCTGGAAGGAGTGTTCTGAAATAGCAAAGACGATCATTTCATTCATCTGCTTAAAATCTTTCCACAATCCCTCAGAGTTTTAGGTAATAATAATAATAGCTTGTATTTATATAGTACCTAATATGTGCCGGGCATTTCTCTGAGACATATATTGCCAACATCCAATGAAGAACCAAGGCCTAGTAACTATGTCAGTGAGCTTGAAACTGGATTATCCAGCCCCAGTCAAGCCTTGAGATGGCTGCCCCAGCCAACAGTTTAATAGCAACCTGAGCCCGAATTACCTACATAAATCACTCCCACATTCCTGACCCTTAGAAACAATGTGAGATAATAAGTGTTTGTTGTTTTAAGCTGCCAAGTTTGGGGGAAATTTGTTACACAGGGATAGATAACTCATTTATCACTCTAGTATATGACCTCAAACTTTATTCATTCATTGCTCATTCAACCAACCAATAACTACATAATGAGTACTGAATATGAAAAATATGAGCACAAAATATGAAAACTCTTTCTTTGCCATGCTCCCTTACCTTTGTCTCTCCCCCATGACAGTGACATAAGTTTTCATGCTTTTGCTCTGCCCAAGCTGTCCTTTGCTTCTTTATTAGCCTGGCCACCTGTCAATCTTCCTCAAAGTTGTGTTCCTGTATTGCTCTCAGTCTGAGAGCATGTTTCCTTTTTGTGCTCTGTTAGCATTCTGTACACACCTCTCTCATCGCAATTACCTCTCCATAGCATAATAGACCCTTTCCTTGTCCGACCAAACTGAACCTTGAGGGAGAAACTATGTCTTACTCATCTGCACATCCCCAGTGCCTGCTGGAGGGTTTCGAGAATGAATGAACCAATGAGTGAATAAATGTAAGTTCTAGGGAGCACAGGGATCTTTTCTTTGTTCACTGATGTATCCCAAATGCCTAGCACAGTGCCTGCTACATAAGTAAGTGCTCAATAAGTATCTGTTGAATGTTGCAGAAGGTGTAATGAAGAAACAAATGAATGAATACAAAGCACACAGCCCTGTAACACATGAAAAGGTGCTCAACCCCACTCATAATAAGTGTAAATTAAAACTAAAGTTGCAAACTATTTCCTTCTTATTCAATTTACCAAAATCTGAACGTTTGACAACACTCCATTGTAAAGTAGTGGGGAAATGAGCACTCTCATGCATTGCTCTTAGGGATACAAAATGGTCCAACCTCCAGAGAGGGCAACTGGGCAATATCTATCAACATTTAAAAACTTTTACCCTTCTGGGTATTTATCTTACAGGTAGACTTTAACACTTATGATACAACTCATGTATAGGGTTATTCCTTGTTCAGAATGGTGAAAGGTTAGAAACAGCCTCAGTGTCTACAGAGAACTAGATAAATAAACAGTGGTTCATCTGCAGAATGTAGTATTGTGTACTTGTTTAAAAAGATGATTGAGGAAGCTGTCTCTGTACTGATACTGAAGTACAATCAGCCCTCCATATCTGTGGATATGGAACCCATGGATACAGAGGCCGACTGTACTACATCTTTTTATATAAGGGACTTGAGCATCCCCAGATTTTGGTTTCTGTGTGGGGTCCTGGAATCAATTCCCTGCAGATACCAAGGGACAACTGTATCTTTATGATATATACTACAGCAAAGAAGGCAAATACAGAGGAGGCTATATAGTATGCTACCTGCATGGAAGAAAGGTGGAAAAGATGAAACACATACACATATTTGCACAAATATTAAAGGTTATACAAGAGGTGGATAAAAGTGGTTACCTATTAGAGGCAAGAGGATTGGGCAAAGACTGGGGTAAGTTAAGCCAGGGTGGGAAGAAGACTTCTTAATGTATCTCTTTTAAATAGTTTTGAAATTTGAATCGTGTGAATGTTCTTACTACCTATTTGAAAACATTAAATTACCTGAAAAGCAGCATCGCTTTCAGCTAGTTACACGTTGAAAGACACAAACTCATTCCCTGAAACATATTAATGTGCTTCTCCCAAAGATATGTGCCTTCAAACAGGGACTCGAACCTGAAGCCAAAGAAATCGAACACACATGGGGAAATTTCAGGCAGCAGCAGCGGTCCACTGAGGAAGAGGGGAAGGAGGACCATCCCAGTCTGCAACGCAGTCATATCCCCTACTGTACCTTTACACAGACCTTGCCGTTCCTAAGCGCAGCCTCTGTTCTCATCCCCTGCTCAACACCCTGCCCACACATTCAGGAAACAGAGAGCAGAAAGTAGACTCCTAGAAACCAAGGCTAATACCAGGCTCCTGGTTGTATATCTGCAAATGTTAGCCTTGGGTAGCATAAATGAATTTCTTTTGCTAATGGAGAATCAAGGCTTTTTGAAGAAATGTATGTGGAATAGAAATGTAGAAAGGTGCCCTTGGCTTTGCAGAAATGGAAAAAAAAAGATAGGAAGAGAAAAAGCTATAACAAGCCATTGACATCAAAGCCTGGGCAGTTTATTTGGTGCAAATCCTATGATCATGAATGTCTCAGAGCTGCAATTCTGTCTGATTACCCTGTGCTGTCAGGAGGGTGAAAAAACCCAAAAGATTAATGTTTTGTGTGGCAGGCTTGCAACTCTCAGCTTATCTCCCATGAATCAGGAGTTGTGCTGAGAGGCTTCAAGAGACAGCAACATTTTATAATGATTTTTTTTTTTTTTTTTGCAGAAAGAGACCTGTCAAACCCAGATTCATTAGCTTCTGCCACTGTTGGCTTCTTCAGTAGACAGGCTAAATCTCCCTGTGCACAACCCTGCCCCACCCTTCTCCAGTGGTTTTTGCAGCATCAGGTTATGTGGGAGAGGGTGGTACGTGTGTGTGAGGGCAGGGGACAAGGCTGACTTGGGTATGAGCTCTGGATTCCAACCTCTGTTAAAAGGCAGAAGCCTCAGGAACGGCTGTAAAGCTGTTTCAATGGGAGGCCAAGTTCAAGAGTTGCTTATAGCTCTTTCCCAAGGCACACGGAAAAGGTGACCCATTTAAAACAAGAACAACTGTTCCGTTGATCTATTGACCCAAAATATTTAAGCTATAGCACCTAGAATTTAAGTACAAATGTTGTAAATCTGCCCATTTAAATAGTAGTACCAGCCAAAATTTGCATGTAGAGCTATACTACATATAAGCTGTGTGACTCTGGAAAAGTTACTTAACCTCTCTGAGACTCTATGTATAAAATGAGGATCATAATATTATTTAACAAGGTGGTTGTGAAGAAGAAATGAGATAAAGTTTTACATTATGTGCCATTATGGCAGATACCCAGGGTTCAGAAGTTAACTCCACCACTTATTAACCATGTGACTTTGGGCAAGTTCCCTAACCTCTCTAAACTTCAGTTTTCACATCTCTAAAATGGAGACAATAATCTTCACAGCCCAATGAGTAAGCACCATGAAACACAGGTTAAGAACTTAGCACATGTAAAAAAAAAAAAAAGAACTTAGCACAGTGCCTGGCATAGTAATCATTCAAGAAATGAGAGTTAGAGCTTGCCTGGTGGCACAGTGGTTGAGAGTCCACCTGCCGATGCAGGGGACACGGGTTCGTGCCCCGGTCAGAGAGGATCCCACATGCCACGGAGCGGCTGGGCCCATGAGCCATGGCCGCTGAGCCTGCGCATCCGGAGCTTGTGCTCTGCAACGGGAAAGGCCACAACAGTGAGAGGCCTGCATATGGCCAAAAAAAAAAAAAAAAGAAATGAGAGTTAGTAGTAATGGTAGGAATAGTAAGAGGTGGAAGAGGAGGAAGAGGATAGAAATGTATATAAGAAGTTCAGGAAGAGAGATTTGGCTCAGACGTGAGAACGTAGTGACTCTAAATTTTTTTCTTGAAGTATAGTTGATGTACTATGTTTCAGGTGTACAGCAAAGTGACTCAGTTATACATATATACGTATGTATTCTTTTTTAGATTATTATCCATTATAGGTTATTACAAGATATTGTATATAGTTCCCTGTGCTATACAGTAAATCCTTGTTGTCTATATTATATATAGTAGTGTGTATCTGTTAATCCCAAATCCCTAATTTATCCCTTCCCCCCGCCTTTCCCCTTTGGTAACCATAAGTTTGTTCTCTATGGAGTGACTCTAAATTAAAAGAAAAATCATCTCACTCCTCCTCCCACCCCCACCACACACACACACACACACTTAAAAACTCTATATGACTCCAAACTGCTTAACAGCGCATACAAAGCCTTTTAAGATCTCTG
Organism: Mesoplodon bidens; assembly: GCF_964165515.1. NCBI lineage: Eukaryota > Metazoa > Chordata > Mammalia > Artiodactyla > Ziphiidae > Mesoplodon > Mesoplodon bidens. The sequence goes on along the minus strand of NC_138163.1, from coordinate 45,528,087 downwards.
TCCCCTTTACATTTTTCCAGCGTCATTGTCTTCCTGTCCCCTTCCTCTACACTGCAGCTCAGAAAAGAAGTCCCATAGTTCTCATGCCCTGAGCATGCAACGCTATTTATACTGTTATTGTTACTATTATTATTTGTTATTCATATGATTATTCAGACTATTTGTTGAGCACTTGCCATATGCTAAGTACCTTACATGTGTTATTCCCAGCGGACTGTCAGCTCCATGAGGATTAAGGCCACCATCGCCATCGATCTACCCCTCTACCCACACTGTCCAGCACAGTGCCTGGCACATGGGGGGCCCTCAATAAATGTTTCTTGATGCCTGGATGAATCTAACTCTCACAACAACTCTATCAGATGGGTATAACTATTATCCTCATTTTATAGATAAGAAACCAAGGCTCAGCTCTATTAAATAAAAGTCAGGGCTTCCCTGGTGGCACAGTGGTTGAGGGTCCCCCTGCCAGTGCAGGGGACGTGGGTTCGTGACCCGGTCTGGGAGGATCCCACATGCCGCGGAGCGGCTGGGCCCGTGAGCCATGGCTGCTGAGACTGCGCGTCCGGAGCCTGTGCTCCGCAACGGGAGAGGTCACAGCAGTGAGAGGCCCGCGTACCACAAAAAAAAAAAAAAAAAAAAAAAAAAGTCATAAAAGTTGTGGAGCTGAGACTCCAACCCAAGTTTGTCTGACTCCACCGGCTCTGCTTGCAGCCACTGTCTTGCCCAACTCACTCTCCCCAATGCGCACCATTAATTTTCATGCCTTCATTCCTCTTCTCCTGCTGCCTGCCCTGTCCTTTTCTCTTTGTCCATCTGATAAACTCATCCTTTAAGACTCACTTTGTGTCATTTGTCTTTTATAATTACTCTACTTTTTATATTCTACTTTATTCTGATAATTATTTGAGATGGCTTTCATAATGTATAAAATGGGAAAAATACCAAGTAAGTGTTAAAAATCATAGCCAAAAGAAAATTATAATTAGAAACGGAAACAAAAACCGAGGGAGGTGGGACTTCCCTGGTGGCGCAGTGGTAAAGAAACCACCTGCCAATGCAGGGCACACGGGTTTGAGCCCCAGTCCGGGAGGATCCCTGGTACCGTGGTGCCCCTAAGCCAGTGTGCCACAACGACTGAGCCCGCGTGCCTAGAGCCTGTGCTCTGCAACAAGAGAAGCCACCGCAATGAGAAGCCCGTGCACCACAATGAAGAGTAGCCCCTGCTCACTGCACCTAGAGAAAGCCTGTGCTCAGCAACGAAGACCCAACGCAGCCAAAAATAAATAAATAAATATTAAAGCAAAAACAAAAACCCAGGAAGGCAAGATTCACCTAGAAAAAAATGCTTGCTAAAAGAGTCTTCTGTTTCTGGAGAGGTGGGCCACAAATCTACTTCTAAGCTTGCTAGCAGCCAAGGCAAGGATAGAAACCTGATTAGTTACAGGATTCATAGTTTCCATAAGTTAAAAAAAAAATACCTGCCCCCTTCATTTTTAAAAGAAACTCAGTTTTTTTCTGGGATTGGAGAGAAACATCCTCTGAGGATACTCAGAAAAGAAGATACTGTAAGATGTATTGGATGGAATTCTCCACAACACTCCTATGATGAATTTGATAGGAAACTGCTTATTTTAATATCCCTCTTTGCAAAACAATGGCTTCCTCTGAGAAATCTTTCCTGGCTACCACCCCCAACTTCTCAAGGCTGAAATAGGGCCCTTCTATGTTCCCATAGCATCTTGTCCTTCCTTTGATCAAATTACATTATAATTATTTAAATATCTATATTCTTTATCAGAGTGACAGCTTTTGGGGAACAGGTAGCATGCTTTGGTTACCCCATACCTGTGCCTCAATTTCCTTATCTGTAAAATGGAGATAATACTTACCTCCTGGAGTTGTTAGGATGAAGAAATGAGTTAGTGCAAAATGCTTAGAACAGTGCCTGGCCCTGGGTGAACCCACAGATAAGCATTAGCTATTATTTTATCCTCAACATCTACAATGCCAGGCACAAGACATTCAATCAATAAGCAGTGGATGAATGCATAAATAGCTCAGTCCACCAGCATGTGGATTCTCTTCGCCTAGAGAGCTCTCAAACTATGGAAGAATACCATTAGTCTCTTTTTCTTTTTCTTTTTTTTTGGCTGTGTCGGGTCTTAGTTGCAGCACATGGGATTTTTGTTATGGCTCGTGGGCTCTTTGTTGCCACACGCAGCCTTCTTTCTAGTTGTGGCACACGGTCTCCAGAGTGCATGGGCTTATTAGTTGCGGTGCATGGGTTTAGTTGCCCTGCAGCATGGGGGATCTTAGTTCCCCGACCAGGGATCGAACCCACGTCCCCTGCATTGGAAGGTGGATTCTTAACCACTGGACCATCAGGGAAGTCCCAAAAACCATTTGTCTTAATTTGTTTACCCTCTTTAGGTCTTTATTCAAAGGTCACTTTTCAGTGAGGCTCTACCCTGACCCCGCTATCTAAAATTACAACTCACCTCAAAACATTTCCTATATCCCCTTCCCTGCTTCATTTTTAGCACTTCACACTGTCTAACATACTATATGTTTATTTATCATTTTTATTCCTGTCCTTTCCCAGTAGAATGTAAGCTCCTTATATAAATCTAGGGATGCTGTTTGTTTCTAGACAAGAACGTGGCAAATCGTAGATGATCAATAAATATTGATTGAAAGCATAATTGTATGGAAATGAGGTAAAGTGGGGCTAGGATGAGACAAGCAAGGTGCCCAGGGCATACTTAAGGAGGCACTCATTCTCAGGACAGTGGGCCAAGCCTGCCTTTCCATGACCTTAAGAAAGTGACACCTTACAGTTTCAGCCTAGGCACTTTGCTTATTCACCCTAGTACCAGTCCTGAAGCAGGGAATGGACCAGATGAGCTAGTGGGGTTCCATCTAGTCCTGGGCAGTGGAATGCTGATAAATGCTTACCAACCAGCTCTTTGGCAGGGCGAGCTGTGAGTTATAATGTTTGCCAGTTTCTGTGGTGTAAATAATCCCATAATGGCCCATTTCAAGCTATCAATGAGTTGTCTCTGAACACAGAGCAGGGAAATGTGCCCAAACCACTCTTGTGAGCTGGTGCAAGTTGACTTCTGCACACCACTGGCCAGGATTCTCGGACCTTTACTAAATGCAACCAGGGCCAGCATGAATGATGACAAAGAGAAATTAAAAACGATGGGTGGATCGGCCACCACTAAAAAATTGTCCAGAAGTGCATATCCCGAATGGAGGGCCAGTGGCATCACTTTCAAACTATGAGGGATGAAAGGAGCAAATCTAGCAAATCTATGAGCCAGTCCCTCTGCTAAGCACACAATCGGATAAAGTAGGTACTACTATTACCCCCATTATACAGATGAGGCAACTGAAGCATAAAGGTGATAAATAGCAACTATTCTCCAATAAATTTTTTTTTAAAAGATGATAAATAACTTGGCCAAGGTGACACATGTAGCAAGAGGCAGAGCCAAGATTCAAAGAGAAGCTTGTTAGATTCCAAGGCCCATGTGTTTTCTCTGCATAGCATGATAGGGTGCTATGGCTTCAGAATATGGTGAGATCTCCACAGGTATATACTGAGAAGCTTCCGTAGGCCCAGGCATGTATCACAGGTGAATTCCCTTCTCCCCATCTACACAAGCTTCCACTAGCTCGAGGACAGTGGTTGCAGCTGTCTGGTTTTCTGTATTCAGTGACAAGCACAGTGCCTGGAGCATAGACCTTATTCAATAAATAATGTCTAAAGATGAAAGGAATAAAAAGAAGAAAGGAAGTAAACGGGGGAAAGGAAGGAATTTTTGTCCCATGGATACTATTTGTGTTTCTGAATTACTTGAGAAGACTTTAGGCAAGACATTTGCACAGATAGCCCCAGGCAAATTCCTCTTTCCAACTTCTACTAATTAGATGAAGTTAAAGCCTGCAGTGGAGTCCTGCTTTATCTCTTTTGCCAGAGATTCACAGGAGCGTGGAATTGGGGGGATAGATTCTGAGATTATCTTTACTGCAGATTTGCTTTCCTAACTGTTGTGGGCAAGGGTCAGTATTCTTTCGTGACCACTCCAGCGCGGGGGATTGGCAGGCAGCACCCAGGGATGTCACTGCATGTCACAGGAAACGGGCACAGGGCTTCACAATTGCCATGACTAATCCCTAGAGCAGGCAATTCTCCAGTGGATAATTGAATAGTCACTGAATTCCAGTTACTAGCTAAATTTCAGGATTCTTCCACTCCGGAGCTTTACCCAAACACCTTTTGTGAGATTTTTTTAAAAGATAAAGCACAGGGAGATCAGCTCGGTGCTTTGTGACCACCTAGAGGGGTGGGAGGGAGGGAGACACAAGAGGGAAGAGATATGGGGATATATGTATATGTATAACTGATTCACTTTGTTATAAAGCAGAAACTAACACACCATTGTAAAGCAATTATACTCTAATAAAGATGTAAAAAAAACCAACAAAACAAAAACAAACAAACAAAAAAGATAAAGAAGTTATCTCTAGGTTGGTTTCTCTCTCCCTCTCTCTCTCTCTCCTTCTTATTCCTGAACATATAATCAGCGCCAGGCCAAAGGTCACCCAAACTTAAATATTCTGTTCTGATTCAATGCCTGGGGTCGTATACTGGGATGGCCTCCACGAGAGGAGGCCTGCAGACTGCATGCATCCCAAAGATGTGTTTTGTTTGGCATGCTCAATATTTCAGGATTATTTTTTGGCAATTGGAAAATATTAAAAAAAACAAGGATATTTTGCATTTCAAAACATCAGCTGTTTCAGTTTCTCTTGAAAATGCAGAAGCTCTGCCAACTCTAGGCGCGCAGTCTGACCTGCAGCCACGTGGGCACCTCCGACCCACCACTTCCTCTTCTCTGCCAGGCAAGGAGGCAGGCTGTCATTTGCAGTTTGTTATCTCCCTTTGCACTGCTATTTTCATAATTCAGATGGGTATGTGCTCTCTAGTTTGCCACAAACACTAGTGTACCACACCCACTAGATTTATTTCAGTTGCCTACCAGGCTCCTGTAGTCACTAGGTCTGTGTCTCTGACCCCTACCCTAAGGGCACAAGGCTGGTCTTAGACATAGGCAGGGTTTGTAGCTGCCAGCACTGATGGGTGAGACAGATTGCCAACAGAAACCCGTATGCCTCAAAAATAGCTTTCCTGGGGCCTGCCTGTCTGAAATTCACACTATCAGTCACTTCTTAGGTTAAGGAAAGTAGCCTTCCCCTTTCAAAATGAAAACGTGTTAACTTGGGAGGGGCAATCTGTTCTACTGGTTTCCAGGAACACGAAGGGGAGAGGGTCTGCAGCGGAAGGACTTTGGAAGGAATTCAGGATGGCTAACATTGTTCAAGTTACTTAGCTAGTCTCCAGCAAAAGAGAGAGAGCACGGGAGAGAATGGGACACAGAAAAAGTAAACTTTGCTGAGAGGAGGCCAAGAAGAAGTGCTCAGCAGAGCCTGAGGGCACACCCAGGGCAGGCAGGCGCTGGTGACCCTGTGGGTGAGGGAGGGATGGGGAGTGCAGAAAAGCATCCGCCTATTGTGGCCAGTGGGCCCTTCAGAGAAGGAACGAATCCGTTCTTTAGAAAAGAGGGCTTGGTTGGCTGTAACTCACAGGTGGTGTGAAGGCTGGAGCTCTATAAACAGATCCTCTTGCAGTTACCAGAGGCTATTTTTGATCCTTGCAACATCATATGCCCGGCAGACAGTGCCCCTGTTGGAAAGCAGAGTCAAGCGACCCAGCAATTGGCAGCTCCCCTAGGGAGAGGGCTTTCTGTTGGTTTTTTCCGTTCAGGCACACTCTGCACTGCCCCTTCCCCCTTCCCAACCTGCAAGCCTGGCATGTACTAGCAACAACCCCTCCCCGGCTCCCTGAAGCCCTGGGCGGTCTGTGGAAAGTCGGGTGGGATCCAGTAGCCAGGCAGCTGCCCAAACTATCCCGTCCACCACTCCCTGCCCTACCACTCCCGGCAGCAGCTGGGTGCCAGGACTCTCCTGCTTCCATCGCCTCTCCCTGCTCACAGGCCTCCCTCACAGGCAGCTAGCTCTTTCATGCTTCTCTGACCTGACCGTTCTCTCAGGGCTTCGATTAGAAGGGGCTCAGCAATTCAGGGAAAGGGCAGTTTTGAATACATGGGGAGGGGGCTGGCCCAAGTTGGGGGGCTGATTATTTTGGTGTTTCAGGAGCACCAACCAGAGGTCTGTGCAATCTGCATAGGAAGTGAGGAGGCAGTGGGGAAATGAGAGGAACGGATGCAGGTGGTAAGAGGGGACGGAAAAGTCGGGGGGAGGACTTTGCCTACCTTAACATCTTACTCCACCTCTCTCCCTCTTACTGACCTCCAGCTCCGGCCACGTCCCCTGTGCCTCTTGGGGAGCCTCCCAACCTCCACTTGCAAGTGTTGTTCAGGGCCCCAGCTCTTTCCTCCAACTTGCCTCCTACTACCTGGGCCCAGGCTGCATCATGCTGATTTACAGCTTAGTCAGATGAACGCTTAACACCCACCTCCCCTCAGCCTTGGCAGCTTACATTTCCATGATAGTGACAAGAAGGGTGGAAATACTTATTATCTATTTTATATTGAAGCCAATCCTCCCAGGGCCCACACTACTCCTCTCCAGCAGAGGTAGGTACTTGGAGAGGATGCATGAACTTTTCAGGCCACTGGGAGTGCTTGGGAAGTGGTAATTTACTCAAGTCAACCCTTGATTCCTCCTGTGATTTATCCACTGCACGGATTATCTGAGGATGATGCCTTTCTCTAAGTTGGTTTCCCCTGCCTTCCAGCTGGTTTCTGAACTGTCCCCCCCCACTCCCATGACAGCCTGTGGCTGTGTGCTTAAGGAATGCAAAGTTGAACATTTGCCTACGCAAATGGAAATACAGAGGAAAATTCGATGGGGAAAAGGGGCACACACAATCCTTTGATTCTTTCCTATGTCAGCCAGAAATGATTTGGGGCCTTCAATTAAATCCCCAAATTCCAACTGCACACCACATGCAAAAGCCTTATGTTGGTAGCTAGAGAGGCAGTACTTTTCTTTGTCCTATGTGGCTTCTTTTTGTTTCTCAGCGGTCCCAGGGACAAAAGAGAGTTAAATATGCATGAAACAGATTGACCCATAATGCAAATTATTCATCATCATCATCATCAGGACAAAGATAGCTAACACTTACAGAGAACTTATTATGTGCCAGGCACAGTTCAAAGGGCTTTACACGCATGGCCTCAATCATCACATTTCTGATTTGACATATTATTGACCCTGTTTTGGAGGAAAGGAAACTGAAATACAGAGACATTCAGTGACATGCTTAAGGTCATGCAGCTGGTACCTGGGCAGCCTTTATCCAGGCTCCATGGGCCTGACACCACACTATATCTCTCACTGCCACACATTCTGTTGTTTCTGTTTTCCAGTGTTACAGAACCACCCTCAACCTTAATGGCTTAAAACAACCATCATTTTCCTTGCTTGTGATTCTGTGGGTCAGGAATCCCAACACAGTATAGATGACTTGTCTCTGCTCCATGATCTCCGGGGCCTCAGCTGGCATGACCCAAACAGCTGGGGACTGGTCAGGATGTCCTGACTGGGCTCCTGGACCTGGGGTCTCAGTTCTCACTGTCTACTGGGACACTGGATTCTCCTCTACATGGCCTTTCCATGTGCCTAGCTTGGGCATCCTCACAGCATGGTGGTCTTAGAATAGTCAGACTTCTTACATGGTAGCTGGCTGCCCCTGAGAAAATGCAGATGCTTTTAGGCCTCTGAAAAAGCTAGACCAGGAACTGGGCACAGTATTACTTCTACCACATTCTACTAGTCAAATAAGACGTGAGACTGAACCATCTCCAAGAGGAGAAAAAAGAGACTCCACTCTGATGACTGCAATAGCATGCTGGTACATGGAAAGAAATAATAATAGTGGCCATCTTTGGAGACTACCCTACTATTTATATACACACTATTTATATTATGTTTTATATATACATGTTAATTCATTACCTCATATGTTTGTACATATACACAAAAAAAATTTGATCAAAAAAGCCAAAAATTGCAGATATTTTGACCAATACTCTGCAACCATTGACCCCACTTCACGATGCTTCGTGAGTGTTGGAATTCATTCCGAGGCCTGGATTCTATCAAGTGTTTTAGTGCCTTTTCCAGTAGTTCAGCCAGCTCTCCCAGAGCCCAGTGACTTAGAGGACCATGATTCTAGGGTTAAGCCTGGCCCCTACTTGCATGAAATCGCTTGTTTCTTCTGAGACAGAAACCAGGGGTCTTCTCAAATAAGGTTCTATCCCAAGGCAGTAACCCCCTGGGACTCACACGGGAAAAACCAGCCAGGCTGGCAGAACTCATTGCTTTAAGTGAAGCTTCAGCCACTGAAGATTCCTGGCTGTGTGGTGCCAAGGGAAACTAATGGACCAAAGGAACTCAGGAAACATGAATTTGTAATCCTGGTTCTGCTTCTTTCCGTGTGAGTAGGGGGCAGACGTGAAGGAGGTAGCAGAACGGTGTGGAAGCTATTTGTGCGTTATTATGTCACCTCACCACCTAGCCTATGGACCCCAAATGGCCAGGAATAAAGTGATACTTTATTGTCTCCCTTCCCCCAGAGGTGCTTTTGTTACCTCCTTTCCCCTCCTCAAAATAGGCAGGGACTTTGGCATAAAGTGTCACTCCACTGCCATACCCAGCCTCTTCCCACTCTTAGCCTAGCTACTGATAGCTCATTCATTCATTCAACATTTATTGAGGGTTAATATGTGCTAGGCACTGCTCTAGGCACTCAAGATACAGCAGTGAACACATCAGACCAAAATACGTGCCCTCGGGGAGCCTACGTTCCACTGAAATGAAACAGACAATAAACGAATAGGCAAAATACACAGCAAGTTAGCTGTTGAGTGATATTAGAGGAAAATGAAACAGGAAAGGAAGGTAGAGATGCTGGGATGGTTTTGCGGAGGGGGGGACAATTTGAAAGGCCTCTCTGAGAAAGTGACACCTGAGCAAAGACCAGAAAGAGGTGAGGGAGGGAATTACCTTGAGAATAGACTCCAGGAAGAAAAAGACAGAAGCAAAGAGAACAGTTAGGAGGCATGGCAGATTGGATTAGTGTTCTTAATTTTCCACTCCCTTCCTGTACAGAATCTTTATGCATCCTTTCATCATGTGACTTTGCAGTACTTCCTCCTAGAACAAGTAGACTATATTTCACCACCACATTGCCGCTGAACATGGCCACATGACTTGCTATGTCCAGTGGCGCGTCAATGGACATGATGCTAGAAGAGATTTTAAATGTGCCTGCCTGATTTAGCTTGGCCTCTTGTACACCTGCCATCTGCTGTGAGGAGAACATGCCCCAGCTGGCTCCTGGTCCTAGAATAAAGAGATTCATGGAGAGGATGTGAACTTGACTCTCAGCCTGAAGCAGAGCCATTCCAGCCAACCCACAGACCACTGAGCAAGCAAAATAAATGTTGTAGGCAATTAACATTTGGGGGTTGTTTGGCAGTATCATCATAGCAATAGCTGACTGATAGAGGAGGTCATGCAATAATCCATCTAAGAGATGACGATGCTTAAGACCAAGGTGATAGCAGTGAAGATGACAGAAAATGATCAGATTCTGGATATATTTTGAAGACACAACTGACTATTTGCTGATGAATTAGATGTGGGGTATGAAAGAGAAGCAGCGACAGAAAGAACATTCCAGGACAACTCCACACAATTTGGCTTGAGCAACTGGAAAGACAGAGTTATCATTTAATAAAATGGAAAAGGCTTAAGGTGGAGCAGGTTTGGGGGGAGGGGTGATATCAGAAATTCAGCTTTGGACATAATGAGCTTGGCAGGCCTATTAGATAATTCATAGTTCAGCGTTTCCCCACAGACTGTCCTAAGTTTTATACTTTGAAAGAATAACAATACCTCCATCTCCCTGAATTGTTTGGAAAGCTCCAGAGCCCCCCACACCCCCACCACTGGCCCTTCATTCCATTACCATACCTAGTGGTGGTTTTGAGATTTTTTGCATCGAAGGAGCTTAAAGAATGCAATCTGTTTAAAAGGGAGCTAGGGGGCTTTTCTTGATGCTGCCTTTGCACAAAAAGCACATGGTTTTCACTTAGCTTGTGTGCTACAAAGCAATGAAAAGAGCATTTTTTTTTCTAAAGATGCTTTTGTTTACATATTACATAAGCTTGAGAAAATATCACTTTTCTATATGAAATAATGCAGACCAGGAAGAAGTTCTTATGGCCAATCTTACATCACAAATTAGAACGAAACCTCCCAATAGCCAAGGACCACAGAGCACCATTGATAGGACAATCTACTTTGCTCCAAGGTGCTAGGTGCTGAGAGTGCAGTGATTCAGCGGATTGTATTACTGTCTAAATTTATTGTCACCCATGCCTGAGGGTATATTATACCTCCCCATCCAGTTCAACTCAGGAGTAGCCATGAGACTTGCTTTGGCCAATGAAATGTGAGTGGAAGTGACTATGCCACTTCCAAGCAGAAGCTTTCAGAGCCCTAGCATGATAACACTATGGTCTGTCTTCTCTCTGCTATGTGAACACCAATATCCCAGATAAGGGCTACTCTGTGAACCTGGGTCCCAGGCTGAAGATGCACGGAGCACAACCATTATCAACCCATGGTCAACATGTAAAAATATGAGCAAGAAATACATCTTTGTCTTGGGCAGTCCTTTGTTACTGCAGCATGACTTAGCCTAAACTGACTACTACTGAGTTGTAAATGGGACAGATGTGGTCATTGCCCTCACGGAATGTACAAATCGATGAAGAAAGCAGTAAATAAGTAAGAAAAATAAGAGAAAGAGAGGGAAATTATTGCAAGAAATAGTATGTAGTGAAAATGACTACCTGGGTATGTGTGTGTGTGTGTGTGTGTACCTACTTTACATAGGTGGTCAGGTAAGGTAGATTGCTGACCCTTGAACCACAGAGCAAAAAGCCAACTCTTCTTCTCTCTTTCTCGTTTCTCCATCTTCTCCCTTTTCCTCTTTTCTTATCATTCCCTACCATAAAGTCAAGTCTCATCTATCTCATCTTCCTCCCCATGATACTTTCTCCAGATTCTGTCTTTCTTTTCTTTCAACTCTCCACACTTCTATACATAGGTATATGTGCACATATGTGTACACTCACGTACACTTGCACACATGGAGACACACACCCAGAGGCAGTGCTTTGGAGACTGAACTTGATAATCATAACCCTGGGAGCCCTGCTTATCCTACCAGAATTGCTGCACTGCTTTAATTACAGCCATTATTCACAATACCTCACACATTTTCTGTCTTGTTGACAGTATTTGGGAAGCAGCAGCTGCTCCCTTACTTTCACATTGATTGCTACTGTTTTGCCTTGCAAAGGAATATTAAATATCACAGTTAAACACAAGTCTTCTTCAAGACAGCTTCTGCTCCCAGCCATTCAGATCCCATCCCTCTCATTCAGCTGAGTTCTGCAGAGCACTTTCAGATTGGTTCCTTTGCTCGAGTTATTTCAAAATGTCAGGCTTTGATTTGATTTCAACCCCCCTCAAATCTCGCAACATCTCTGCTGCCTCTGTGACTGCCTTACCTTCCAGTTTCTATTGGTCCATTTCAAGACGGCCTACCTCTCCCAGGCCAACTCTCTGTGAATTTATTCATGCATTCCATGAGGCTTTTAAAGACTTTGGGAGGAATCCCTGACCCCCAACCCTAGCTCATAGCTCCTGAAATGACACAAATCGTAGTGCATTCCTTCACCTTAAAGCTTCCAGGCCAAGTGGTTTATACATTCTTTTAAAACGTATCACGGACCCATTAAGTATCTGATCAGATGTATGACTGCTTTCCTTAGAAAAATGCACATACCCACAACATTTTACATACAATTTCAGAAGATTCTTGGATTTTCTAAAGTCTATTCACGCACCACCTGTCTAGGGGTACAAGAGTCCCAGGTGAGGTTAGTTGATGACAACACCAATCCCCCTGGGAAGGTCAGCATCTATAGGTGGGAATGAGTATAACAGATTCATTCCGGAGGCTTTAACAAAGAGGGCAACATAAGAATGCAGGCAAACTCCAGGACTTCCCTGGCGGTCCAGTGGTTAAGACTGTGCTTCCAATGCAGGGGGCACGGGTTCCATCCCTGGTTGGGGAACTAGGATCCCACATGCTGCACAGCATGGCCGAAAAATTTTTAAGAAGTTTGCCTAACTTCAATTCTGCCTCTCTCCTACTCTCTGCTGTCCACCATCTGACCCACTCTCAGGCTCTTTCCTCACTACAGTCGTCTCTCAGAAGACCTGATGCCCAAGGGCGGCTCCCCAAAGCACACAGGATGGACTACCAGGCCTGAGATTTGCCACATGTTTTGAAGTTCCAGGCCAGTGGACAAGGCTGGCCCAAGCACCAGCACTTTCACTGAACCCATTCTTTTCATTTCTGAGATCTGTGAGAAGCATGTGCTTTCAACCCAAGGTTAGCCTGACAGTGTGGCAATGACGGCAGTGGACACTGGCCTGTAGAGTTTAACCTCTGAGCACTTATTTACAGTTTTGGACTTCTCCTGGCCAGTGTCGGAAAGCTGCTGATTCTTCTCCGTGACTGGTAAGCTCTGACAAGCGGAAAAAGTAATGCAGATGGGAAATAATGTGCTTCCTGTCCTGGAAGGCATTCTAGGGTTTCCCTTGATTTTCATAAATAAACAGGCTGATCTGGGATAAAAGGGTGGATATACAGAATTGCAGCTAAGAGGCTGAACTGAACGAAAAAAATGGAAGGGTGCTTTTAGGGGACCCCACAAATATAAATGAGGTGATGGGGGCGTGACTATTGTGGCTGATTGGCTGAGAATGAGAGGCTGTGGTGGAAAGGCAGAGGATTTGGAGGAGCCCTATCCTGCTATGAGCTGTGTAACCTTGGACAAGCCACTTTTCCAGCTTGAGAATCACTTACCTGGATGTCAGAATCTGGCAGACCTGTGATCCTTTCATTTCTAACTCTGTCATGCACGTACTTCCTGAAACTTCTCGCCAATCAAGCAAGTGGAGTGGCCTCCTTGTTCAGAATCCCCCCTTCTGTTAGGGAGAAATCTTGGTGAAGTAGTTAAGAGCACGGGATCAGGGAGCAGACTTTCCCACTCCTGGCTGTGTGATTTTGGGCAAATCCCTTATAACCTCTCTGAGCCTCAGTTTCCTCATCTGTAATATGGGAATGAGAGTGTCCCCTCATTCGCTTGCTGTGCGGCTTAAATGAAATAATGTGCATTAAATACTTAGATCACTTTTTGGCACATGGTAAGCACTGAATATGTGCTACTCATGATTATTTTTCCTTGAGGATGATCCTTTTTATACGTAAAGGTGGAACTCCCCACACACACCCCCAGTAGCCTGCCTATGCTAAGTGACTCTGCCCTCCCATCATAGCTGAATATGTCTGAGCAGATCCTTGGCACAGATTGGGTCAATGGAATTCTCTCTCCAGGAAACATGAACTGTGAATGGAGCAAGTCAGAGAGGACAAGATGTTGGAGTTGAGTCACTTTAATGACAGTGCTTTGGAGCAGACACTGAAGACATGTTTTTTTTGGCGCTTACAATGTCTTGTGTTTTAATGTGGATTACTAGTGAACATTTTAAAACAGGGAATGTCAAATAACAATCCACAATTCTGACTTTACTGGATCTGGTGGCACGGTGCCAAATTTTTACATGGCAACAACTGGCTAGAAGGAAGTAACAACTGCTCCAGATCACTATAGCGCACTTCAACCTTACTTGACCCTCCGAATTTGTGATCCTTGCTCCTGGGCCTCCTGTGATCCTGTTCTGCTGTTCCTGGGCCTTGATTATTTCACTCTATCTTTGGTCCTGTGAGATACCCCAGAATCCCACAAAGCATTCCACTCAATACTTTGTACTCCTCTGAGCTACCTGGAGTGTCTGTTACTTGCAGCCAAAAGATAAAAGACTATCAGAATGGCTGGACTCCCATGGTAGAGCCTCTAATGTCACTGGTTCCAAAGAGCCAGCAAATTTCATGAAGCAGTCTTCAGACATTCTGATTTAGTTGCCTGATTGTCAAGGGTTGTAATCATGAATTTCTCTACCTGGCATTTCTATATACTAGTTTCTAAGAGAACGTGTGTTCTGACCTGATTTTCCCAGACAGATTCAAATTCAAACATTTGGTTCTATTACTCCCAAAATTACAGTTGTATTTTTCAGATCATGTGTCCTAATCTGGGTGTTGAAAAATATACTCACCACCTACTTCAAATCCTAAGATATTTTTTTCATCATTTGAAGTAGCTCCGAAACATTTGGAGAGGGCATAATGAAACCACTTGAAATCGATTTTAAAATCTTTTAAAGCTCTATTTAAAAGTGGTTTTCAATAAACATCTTCCTGAACATGCATATTATGTTCTCTCTGCCTAGAATGCACTATTGTCCCTCACCACATGTGAAAATGCTACTCAGGCTTCAAGGTTCATCTCAGAAGCTACCTTCTAGATAAAATTTCTCTCTCCCACCTAGGGAGACTATTCACTTCCACCGGTGTGCTCCCGTAGCCCTTTATACACTTTGAATATAGCACTTAACACATGGTATTACAAATATTGGTTTATTATCTGTCCTTCATACAGACAAGTGAGAGCTCTTGTTTGTGAGCTCCTTGAGGTTAAAATTCATGTCTTAGTCATCTTTGTATCCCCAGCATCCAACTCATGGTAGATGCATTGCCCATGTTTTCTGTACGATGTTTGTTGTTGTATTAATTGAATTTAGACTAGAAAAAAATCCTGAGAAAGATGTTTCCATAGAGTTTACATACAGGTGGTAAACATGGATTACAAATACTGAATGACAATGAATAACAGGATATTCAGTGTCACCTACAAATGAAAACAAGAGGCATACAGCACAAATAACTGTTTTTCTTTTTTTTTTTTGCACTGTGCAGATAGATGAAAGGAAATGGCATAGCTATTAGGAAGAGATAGAAAAAAAGTTAACATATCAAAAATAAATATATTTCCAAAATATAGAGTTTTATGAAAAATGTTAAATTAAAAATTTTTTTTTTGTGGAAAAGTACATGTGCCTTCAATGGAGGGTGACCAGTTGAGAAAGTTATAGGTTACTAAAGCACATGAAAGTAAAGGATGAATCAGAAATGGAGGCAGACTTGGGCAGAGCATAGAAGTTTTTATAAATACCTTCAGAATTGGAAAACTTAGCCCAGAAGAAGAATGGAGACATGGATAGTCTGAAAGACCCAGAGTGGAATACTCTTTCCTGGAGGCTGGAAAATCAAACTAAACACTAAATAGCTCTATGAACTGAAGCCGACTGAATAAACCAGTTGAGGCTCTGAGAGAGGCATCTGTAAGGATCTAGAGACTTCATAATTGATCTTCTGTGGAGCCTCAGAACCCAGGACAACTTTAGGAGAAATTGAACACATCAAGATGAAAAAATATGAGAAGCCAGAAGGTGAATCTAGAGTTAAATTAAGCTGTGCTATACAAGTAAAGGAATGATAAACCCTTATGTTAGATTATTTATTTTCCAGATTGTAGCCCAAAATAAGATGCCAAAGCTCTGTGATTGCAGAACCAGTGGGCTGGTGATCCCTGAAGACATATATTTGTGTAAGTTGATACACATGGTGGAGATTTTGGGGGTGGAGGAGGCAGGAGCCTAAGGAGAGGTGACGAGAATTGAGGAAATATTACTATATGAGTTATCTATCACTGCATAAAAAATTACCATAAAATTAGTGGCTAAAAGCAACACACATTTATTATCTCACAGTTTCTGTGAATTGGGAATTTGGATATAGCTTAACTGGGTCCTTTGTTTCAGGGTCTTTCACAAGGCTGCAATCAAAGTGTCAGCCAGGGCTGGGGTCTCATTGGAAGGTTCGACTGGGTAAGGGTCTCGTTCCAAGTTCATGTGGTTGTTGGTGTGGTTCTGTTCTTCGTGGGTTGTTGGATTGAGAGCCTCAGTTCCCTTCTCACTGCTGACTAGAGGCCTCCCTGGATTCTTTGCCATCTGGGTCTCTCCAACAGGTTGCTTTCTTCATGGAAGCATGCTAACCATGAAGAGACTAGAAAGAATCAGCCAGCAAGACAGTTAAAATCTTATGTAACATAATCACAGAAGTTGAAAGAATAGTTACAGAAGTTGAAAGAATAGTACAATGAACCCAATTTATCCATCATCCAGATTAACACATTACCAACTCAAGGTCAATCTTGTTTCCCTTAATGTTCCACTCCCTTGCTATCATTTTGAAGCAAATCCCAGTCATTATATCATTATATATATATATATATAAATATATATATATATATATAATTATATCAACTATAATTATTTCACTGTGTACCTCTGTAAGATAAGAACTCCTTAAAAAATAACTATACCATCATCTCACTAAAAACGTTAACAGAAACTCCTTAATATCATTAAATATCCAGGGTACATATTATTAATTTGTGTGTTTTTATAGCAAACTTTATTTATTTATTTATTTTTGGCCACACTGAACAGCATGTGGGATCTTAGCTCCCTGACCAGGGATTGAACCCATGCTCCCTGCAGTGGAATCGTGGAGCCCTAACCACTGGACAGCCAGGGAATTCCCTTTTTAAGTATTCTGAATCAGGAAAAATAAGATCTATACATTGCAATTAGCTGATGTCTCTTTTTTTTTCTTTTAACATTTCCCAGACTTCTTTTTTCCCCAGCTTTATTGAGATATAATTGATATATAACTTTGTGTACTTCACAAAATGAAAAGACAACCTATGGAATGGGAGAAAATATTTGAAAATCGTATGTCTGATAGGGGTTAATATCTAAAATATATAAAGAACTCATAGAACTCAATAGCAAAAAAAAATCTGATTAAAAAATGGACAGAGGAATTGAACAGATATGTTTCCAGAGAAGACATACAGATGGCCAACAGGTACATGAAAAGGTGCTCAACATCATTAATCATCAGGGAAATGAAGATCAAAACCACAAGGAGCTATCACCTCACACCTGTTAGGATGGCTATTAGCAGAAAGAGAAAAAATAACAAGTGTTGGTGAGGATGTGGAGAAAAGGGTACTCTTGTGAACAGTTGGTTGGAATGTAAATTGGTGCAGCCTATATGGAAAACAGTACAGACGTTTCTCAAAACATTAAAAATAGAACTACCAGGGACTTCCCTGGTGCCACAGTGGTTAAGAATCTGCCTGCCAATGCAGGGGACTTGGTTTCAAGCCCTTTTCCGGGAAGATCCCACATGCCTCAGAGCAACTAAGTCCGTGTGCCACAGCTACTGAGCCTGTACTCTAGAGCCCGTGAGCCACAACTACTGAGCCCATGTGCCACAACTACTGAAGCCCGTGCGCCTAGAGCCCGTGCTCCGCAACAAGAGAAACCACCGCAATGAGAAGCCCGTGCACCACAACGAACAGTAGCCCATGCTTGCTGTAACTAGAGAAAGCCCGCACACAGCAACGAAGACCCAACGCAGCCAAGAATGAATAAATAAATAAATAAATAAATAAATAAATAAATAAATAAAATAGAACTACCATATGTGGGACTTCCCTCGCTCTCCAGTGGTTAAGACTCCACCTTTCCATTGCAGGGGGCACATGGAGCAGCCAAAAAAAAAAAAAAAAGAAAGAAACAGAACTACCATATGATCCAGTAATTCCACTTCTGGGTATTATCCCAAGATAATGAAACTACTAACTTGAAAAGTTACATGCACCCTTGTGTTCACTGCAACGTTATTTATAATAGGCAATGTATGAAAACAACCCAAATGTCCACTGATAGATGATATTTGATATATATATATATGTATATAATATTTTCATTATATATATACACACATACACATACGTAACGGAATTTGGCCAGAAAAAAAGAATGAAATCTTTACATTTGTGACAAGATGGATGGACCTTGAGGGCATTATGTTAAGTGAAACAAGCCAGACAAAGAAAGAGAAATACCATGTGACCTCTTTTATGTGGAATGTAAAAAAGCAAAACCAAAAACATTGTGTAAGTTTAAGGTGTACAACATGATGATTTTATACACATATATGTTGCAAAATGATTACCACAATAAAGTTAGCTAACACACCTATACTCTATTGGCAGCTTTCAAGTATATAATACATTATTGTTAACTATAGTCACCATGCTGTGTATTAGGTCTCCAGAATTTATTTATTTTCTAACCGGGCGTTTGTACCCTTTGACCAGTATATCCCCTTTCCTCCCCCCACCTCTTCACCCCTGGCACCCACCATTCTACTTTCCATTTCTACGAATTTGAGCTTTTTTTTTTTTTTTAGATTCCACATATAGATGAGATCGTACAGTATTTGTCTATCTCTGTTTGACTTATTTCACTTAGCATAATGCCCTCAAGGCCCATCCATGTTGTCACAAAAGACAGGATTTCCTTCTTTTTATGGCCCAGTAATATTCCATTGTATATAAATGCACCACAATTTCTTTATCCATTTATCCATCGATGAACACTTAGGTTATTTCCATATCTTGACTATTGTGTATAATGCTGCAATGAACATGGGGGTGCAGATATCTCTCTGAGATAGTGATTTCATTTTCTTTGGATGTATACCCAGAAGTGGGATTGCTGGATCATATGGTAGTTCTATTTTTAATTTTTTGGGGAAGCTCCATACTGTTTTCCATAGTGGTTGAACCAATTTACTTTCCCACCAATAGTGTGCTAGGGTTTCCTTTTCTCCACATCCTAGCCAATACTTGTCTTCTTGATAATAGCCATTCAAACAGTTGTGTGGTGATATCTCACAATTATTTGATTTTCTCTATCTATGTTCAGCAGCTCAGGTGCAGGAATGGGGAGGATTACTTGAATTCACTTTAGACTGGAGGTTTTGCCTGAGCAGGTAACACAAAAAGACAATGGAACGAGCATTTGAGAGTACTTACTTGAGTGTAATTGGAGTGATGAACAATGGCATATAAGCTGAGTAAGGAAAGAAATGAGGAAAGGAAGGAGGCTGTTAGATTGAAGTGTGATACACACTGTGACGTACCACCCAGACCACCTTTCATCGAAGGTCTTGTTGCCTCAGTTGTTGGGAATGCCTTCTGCTGTGCTGCCAGGGCCTTCAAGGATTACTTCATAGCTGCAGAGAGATAGCTGCCTTTCACAAAGAAGTCACACCCCTTCCCCAGTGTACCACATTCAATGACTGACCAAGACATGAATTAAAAGCCAGGTCGTCTTGGCCCAACTCAGAACAACACTTAAGGACCATGGTAGTTTCAGAACTTCCCTATGGGATTGACCAATACAGTCACTAGGCCTGTATTACATCCCAAATTCTGCCCAATTCTGCTTCTTTCTCTTCCTTTCTACAGGTATTAATCCCAAGGGCACTTCCTTTTTTATTGAATAAAAACATCTTTATCGAAGAATAATTGCTTTACAGTGGTGTGTTACTTTCTGCTGTATAACAAAGTGAATCAGCTATACGTATACCTATATCCCCATATCCCCTTCCTCTTGAGTCTCCCTCCCACCCTCCCTATCCCACCCCTCTAGGTGGTCAAAAAGCACCGAGCTGATCTCCCTGTGCTATGCGTCTGCTTCCCACTAGCTATTTTACATTTGGTAGTATATATATGTCCATGCCAGTCTCTCACTTCGTCCCAGCTTACCCCTCCCTCTACCTGTGTCCTCAAGTCCATTCTCTACATCTGCGTCTTTATTCCTGTCCTGCCAAGGGCACTTCTTAAAAAACATCTTGCACACTAAACTCCCTCTGAGAATTTGCTTCCTGGGGAAACCAATCTGTGACATGGTGTCTGTGTATGGAGTCACTGTACTGGGAGTAAATGAGGTGAAAGGATGGAAATGTGTGGTCATAGGGTGGAATGTCTTATGATTTCAGAGGTGAAACAATTCTGGATGATGACAAAGGACATGGGTGTGGCCAAGAGAGTGAATGGCTAAAGTGGGATGAAAGGCAGGATCATTGAGGATGAGAAACTCACATGCATGTGGAAGTCACCAAGACTTCACTGTCAATAGGTATTTACTTTATTAAAGATCTACTGTATTAGCTAGTTATTTCTGTGCAATAAATTACTCCCAAATCTAGAGGCTTAAAACCACAAACATTTGTTATCTCACATTGTCTGTGAATCAGGAATCTGAGTGTGGCTTAGTTAGATGTCTCTATCTCAGCGTCTCTCACCAGGCTGCAATCAAGGTGTTGACCAGGGCTACATCTCAAGGCTTGACTGGGGAAAAATCCACTTCCAATTCCCCTCCAAGCTCACTCAGATGTCTGCTGACAGGCCTTGGGCCCTCTCTGGCTGTTGACCAGAGGTATCAGTTCCTTACTATGTGCGCCTTTCCATAGAGCAGCCCCCAACATGGCAGCTGGCTTCCCTCAGAGTCAGTAAGCAAAAGAGTGAGAGGGCATTCAAGAAAGAAGCCATAATATTTTGTAATCTCATATCTGAAGTGACATCTGTCACCTCTGCTTCTGGAAGGGGAGAGGATTACACAAGGGTGTGAATAAGAGGAGGTGAGGGTCATGGGAGCCATTTTAGAGGCTGCCTACAACACCTACTCTGTACAAGGCACTATTCTAAGTGCTTGAGATTCAGCAGTGAATTGAGGCAGACAAAAGCCTTTTTTCTTAACACCTTCAAGTTGGCAGGAGACAGACAAAAACAAGTAAACAGACGATCATTTAAGAACATGGTATGTGCTATGAAAATAATAAAATAGGATAATGTAGAAGAGAGCAAGTGGGTGGGGTGGAGGTAGGGGGTTATTTATAGATCGGGTGGCCATGGAATACTTCTCTGAAGTGACATTTCAGCTCTGAACTGGATGGATGAGAAGTAGTTATCCATGCAAAAATTTGGGAGAAAAACTTGCCAGGGCAGAGGGAAAAGCAAATGTAAGGAACGTTAGGGAATGAGCTTGGTGAGTTCATGTGGCTAGAGCAGAGTGAGAAAACCCAAGAAGAGAGAGCAGAAGTAGGTGGGAGCCAATCATGCAGGGCCTTGTAATCCATATAGACTTTATCCTAAGAACAATGGGAAACCACTGGGCGTTTAGGCAAATGGGGGACAGGATCAAATTTGGTTTTTATTTTATTTATTATTTATTTATTTATTTATTAGTTATTTATTTATTTTTGCCTGCGTTGGGTCTTCGTTGCTGTGCGCAGGCTTCCTCTAGTTGCAGTGAGCATGGGCTACTCTTCGTTGCGGTGCGAGGGCTTCTCATTGCGGTGGCTTCTCTTGTTGTGGAGCACCGACTCTAGGCGCACGAACTTCAGTAGTTGTGGCATGCAGGCTCAGTAGTTGTGGCTGGCAGGCTCTAGAGCACAGGCTCAGTAGTTGTGGTGTATGGGTTTAGTTGCTCCACGGCATGTAGGATCTTCCCGGACCAGGGAACAAACCCATGTCCCCTGCATTGGCAGGCGGATTCTTAAACACTGAGCCACCAGGGAAGCCCCAATTTAGGTTTTAAAAAGATTTCCTTGCTGTAAGGAGAACATAGACTGACTTTTTGAAGGGCTGAATGGAGGTCCAGAGAGATGGCAGGACTTGGGATGGAGAGGAAGACGGAGAGGTAGGTGCCTATGTATTCATTGAATGATGGGGACTTTAGCAGATGACCATGGTTCACAAGGGGTAAATGTGGTATTGCTGGCTTGAAGGAGCTTCAAAGCAGCAGAGGTTTTGACCTGAGGGTGAAGGGGGAGTGGTCTGGAAGCAGCACTTCAGAACAAGGAGGACACCTACCCCAGTTTCATAAGTGAGGCCTGCTCAGGAAGCCACGCATCAGTTAAGGCATCAGGAGTAAAGAACATTCAGTGAGGAGATCCATGCCTCAACCAAGTGGTTGGGAGGCCTTTTGTCATCTGGCGTCACCGACCCACAACAAAGATCATTCAGGGCCCTTCTCTGATTTAGAGCACCCTCATCTAATTCAAGTCAGAAGGAGACACTATAAATTCTGAGGATTCTGAGGTGAGTGTGAGCAAGATAAGCTGCTTTTTGAAAATAATTTAGGATTTAGGCTTCAGCCTTTGAAATTCCAGTTAAGTTATTAGTCACAAATCTTCAACTGCTCTTCATCCTTCAACCTACTGCTTCCTTCCAAATGACTCAGCTAGGGCAGTCTGCCTAGGAAAACATTATTTTCTGACTTCCTATAGCAATGACCAGAGAAACAGCAGGCCAAGCTGCAAATAAGCAGGCCAAGAACCAGATCTGGCCCTGGGCTTGGAAGTTCTTTACCTTTCCCCTGGACCAGTGTTCCTGCCCCCCCCCACCAAGGACCAATTTTTTCCCCCTAGGGGGTGATATCACTCCTATTGAGAATGCATCCCCCTAATGCAAAGAAGCACCTCTGATGGTGAAGATTTTAGACACAAGGGCAGAGCCCATTATGAGACTTTTGAGAGTTGGGAGCTGGGAGGAATTAGCCCCCCAACCCAAACCACATCAAGCAGGGAACATATGTCCACTGCAGATAGAACCGTCACTGATACTTCATAAGTCAGAGGTCAAGTTTGGGAATCAGTCTTTTGCACCTGTTTATTTATCCTTGGTTGGTTCCATTGGAACCCAATGGTTCTTCTTGGGACTGAGAGCTGAGTTGGGTTCCGGATGGCAGAGTAAACCCCACACCAAAGGGGACCACCTGGAAGTACATCATTGTTCCATGAAACAAACATCTATGTGCTTCCGTAAAAGGGAAGAGCTAAATCGGAATCCATGTTGGATCTGTTTCTTTGACCTTAACCTTTGCTTCTCGTTGCTTTCGTTATTATAATCGTACATAATGGCTGGCCGCAGGGAACCCTGCCCCTCTGCCTGAATGTTGAACTAAAGTGCCTTCGTTCAGCTCACAGGGAGACAATCTGACCCTGCCCACCTGTAAATGGCTGAAATGAACACATGCCCTCACCAAGGCTGGCCATTCCAGGAGATGTTTTGCAAGACTGATTGCCCTTTTTACTTTACATCCTCACCGCCTCTCCCTCTCTATTTTGCCTTTTTACTTTACTTCCCTCTCTGATTCTATCAAAGAAACTGGCATCTAGACCCCGATAAGATGGTTCTTTTAAGGCACTAGTCCGCCATCTTCTCCATCTGCCGGCTTTCCTAATAAAGTCACATTCCTTGCCTCAACACCTCATCTCCAATTTATTGGCCTGTCGTGTGGCGAGCAGAGCGAGCTTGGACTCAGTAAGACTTCTCTTGCAGCAAGACCCAGCAATGGTTGTTCGGTGGAATCTTCCATCTTCTGTGTGCGTTCTAAGCAGCCTGCACACATCCCTCCCTCCCTCCCCGCGCTGTGGTTCCTCCAGACATCTGACAGGAGGAGCGTGTGCCGCCCTCCAGGAGGGCTGCCTTTCCCAGCTTCTCAAAGACTCCTTATTAGCTGGAAGGTAGCAGGGAGGGCTGGGGCAGGGAGGCTGCCCTGGAAAGTCAGACAGCTCCCCAGAGAGCAGCCTCTCTCTGAGCTGCATTGAGGGAGCTGGGGGTGCTACACCTGGGCAGTGGAGCTGGGGAGAGTGTGCCTCCCTGCCCCCGCCCTCTCTTGCTCTCAGGCTGCCGGAAGCTTAGGCAGACTGCCATGGCCAGACACTCTGTTATTACCCGGGCTTTGGTTCACCTGAGCCTCTTCTCCCCACTGAGCAGCAGGCGGCTGTCCACCTCAATTTCCAAGCCCATGTTTACAATAGAGAGGGCTGAGATAGACTGTATCTATAGAGAGAATCACTGAAGAGCTCTTAGGCTGGACTATTCTATTTTCTCATCTCCCAAGGAAACCTGGCCTCTCAGCATGCTCCCCGATACAGCCTGATCTGGGAATAAAACAAAATTGGTGAGTTCGTCTCATTTCTTGGAGATGGGCATGTGAGGTCCATGTGATGGCCCCCAGTGCCTTGCATTCCCCTGGGCTCACTGATTTCCCTCAGAGAAGACTCCCATGGGGACTGAAAGGCTGCACCCTCCACCAGTCAACACAGGAAGGAATCCTCGGGCAGATTTCTTACCTCTGACAGAGTGGGTCTCACACTTTAGTATGTATCAGAACCACCTGGAGAGCTGGACCAGACAGAGGTCCCAGATTTTCTGGTTCACTAGGTATGGAGTGAGGTGTGGGCCCAGGGATTTCTAACAAGCTCCCGAGGAACACAGATGCTCAGCTGTCCAGGTCTAGAGTTTGGGAAATAGTGCTTTGAGAGCTCTTGGTTGGGCTTCAGGAACTTCATTGACCCCTGGAACTCTATGCAAATTGTGTATTTGGTGCTTTCATCCAGATAGAGGCACATACAATTAAAAGACACTGTTCTAAGAGAGTAGTCAGAACATAATATATATTTCTTGGGAAGAAGTAGACATTGATCAACAAAGGAGGCCATTGGGTCCCTGGGGGAGGCTGCTTACAGGAGGAGAAAGTACCAGGAGAATGGCCCTGGGGCCCCCAGTGACAACCAAGTAACTGTTTCCTCTTAGCACACTCTTCTGTGAAAAAGTCAAATGCTAGTCAAATCATCCTTACCCATGGCCTGTTCCAGCAAGACTCAGGCCTCTACTAAAGCCTGCTTTGTACAGGAAGCACTTACTTCCCCCTTCACCAGCACCTTCTCCTCTTGGGGTAAGGATGTGCTTTGTTTGTACTTTAATTCTTTTTAAAAATTATTTATTTATTTATTTGGCTGTGCTGGTTATTAGTTGCGGCACATGGGATCTTCGTTGCGGTAGGCGGGATCATGCGGGCACTTAGGTGAGGTATGTGAGATCTAGTTCCCTGACCAAGGATGGAACCTAGGCCCCCTGCATTGGGAGTGCAGCGTCTTAGCCACTGGACCACCAGGGAAGTCCCTGTTGGTACTTTAATAAAAGAAAAGAGAAAGAGAGAGAAGGGGGAGGAGAGAGGGAGAAAGAGGGAGAAATATTGAAAAGGTCATTCTTTATTTACGTATCAAAAAAGATAAAGAATTCCAGGTGCGATTCTTCCTCTCTCTCTCTCTCTACACACACACACACACACACACACATAGTGGGATGCTATTATAATTGACTGACCACATGGTACAATTTGAGAGACCTCTGCACAAAAGTATCATTTTCCCCATCAGTCACTCCTCCTTTATAGCTTCGTTTGAGTCTTGAATCTTGAGGGTTTTTCCCCTTTCAAATTTTCCTATCAGAATTCAGATATAGTCGTCCCTCAGTATCCGAGGGGGATTGGTTCCAGCACTCCTGTGGATAGCAAAATCTGCAGATGCTCAAGTCTCTTGTATAAAATTGCAGAGTATTGCATATAACCTATGCATATCCTCCTGTATATGTCAAATCTTCTCTAGATTATTTATAATACCCAATACAATGTAAATGCTGTGTAAATAGTTGTCTGTGCATGGCAAATTCAGATTTTTCTTTTTGGAAATTTCTGGAATTTTTTTCCCGAATATTTTCAATCTGATTTGGTTGAATAGGTGGATGCAGAAACTGTGGATACAGAGGGCCAACTGTACTCTAGTTGGGGACTGAGACTTCAACCAGGGGTTCTTAACCAGGATCCATGGATGTCCTTAGGCTGTGGGATGCTTTAGTGTGCATCAAAATTACCAGAATGTGTTTACATGCAAATTCCATGTCCCCATCCAATGCAAAGAATCTGATTCCTTCACCCTAGAGAGGTACGCAGAAGACTGTATTTTTTTGTGTGTGCGTGTGGTACGCGGGCCTCTCACTGTTGTGGCCTCTCCCGCCGCGGAGCACAGGCTCTGGACGCGCAGGCCCAGCGGCCATGGCTCACGGGCCCAGCCGCTCCGCGGCACGCGGGATCCTCCCGGACCGGGGCACGAACCCCGTGACCCCCGCATCGGCAGGTGGACTCTCAACCACTGCACCACCAGGGAAGCCCAGAAGACTGTATTTTAAACAAGGCTCTCAAGAGATTGCTATACAGGTTGTCCTTAGGCAACACTTCAAGAAACACTACTTTGCAGAAGGACTGTGAACTCCCTGAAAGTAAATGCAAAATTGTGGGTGTGTTATATGTGAGTATATTTCTGGGCATTGGGAACATAGCTTTAATCAGATTCTGAAAGGCTCCTTGAATTGAAAAGGCAGATAATCACTAACCAGGAAATATTTTAGCAAGAAATAGCAACAATAGGATCCAGAATATAAGCGGTAGGGCAAGGAGGGAAGAAATGTCCCTAGAATGTATACAATATCGAAGCAGGAAAAGATCCTCAAAAAAAGTCGCCTTGCTACCTGCTACCTGGGAGAAATCATACATATCATAACTAAGATGAAGGATCTTTAACCTGTGAAAAAAAATATTAGCAATTTACATGCAAAGAGTTCATTTCCTTACTATATAAAAAACTGCTGCAAATTAATAAAGAAAAGACAGTGTATAGTATTGTACACAGATTGGCTCAAGATGGTGGAGTAGAAGGACGTGCACTCACTCCCTCTTGAGAGAACACCAGGATCACAACTAACTGCTGAACAATCATCAACAGGAAGACACTGGAACTTACCAAAAAAGATACCCCACATCCAAAGACAAAGGAGAAGCTGCAACAAGATGGTAGGAGGGGCGCAATCACAATAAAATCAAATCCCATAACTGCTGGGTGGGTGACTCACAAACTGGAGAACTCTTATACCACAGAAGTCCACCCACTGGAGTGAAGGTTCTGAGCCCCATGTCAGGCTTCCCAACCTTGGCATCTGGCAATGGGAGGAGGAATTCCAAAAGAATCAGACTTTGAAGGCTAGCAGGATTTGATTGCAGGACTTTGACAGGACTGGGGGAAACAGGGATTCCACACTTGCAGGGCACACACAAAGTAGTGTGTGCATTGGGACCCTGGGGAAGGAGCAGTGATCCCATAGGAGACTGAACCAGACCTACCTGCTAGTGTTGGATGGTCTCCTGCAGAGGCGAGGGGGTGGCTGTGGCTCACTGCAGGGACAAGGACACTGGCAGCAGAAGGTCTGGGAAGTACTCCTTGGCATGAGCCCTCCCAGAGTCCACCATTAGCCCCACCAAAGAGCCTGTAGCTTCCAGTGCTGGGTCAACTCAGGCCAAACAAACAACAGGGAGGGAACTCAGCCCCACCCATCAGCAGACAAGCAGACTAAAGTTTTACTGAGCTCTGCCCACCACCAGCCCCGCCCATCAGAAAGCTTGCACAAGCCTCTTAGATAGCCTCATCCAACAGAGGGTAGACAGCAGAAGCAAGAAGGACTACAATCCTGCAGTCTGTGGACTGAAAGACACATTCACAGAAAGATACACAAAATGATAAGGCAGAGGACTATGTACTAGATTAAGGAACAAGATAAA
Organism: Mesoplodon bidens; assembly: GCF_964165515.1. Lineage (NCBI taxonomy): Eukaryota > Metazoa > Chordata > Mammalia > Artiodactyla > Ziphiidae > Mesoplodon > Mesoplodon bidens. The sequence goes on along the minus strand of NC_138163.1, from coordinate 45,500,556 downwards.
AGCCCAGAAAAACAACTAAATGAAGTGCAGATAGGCAACCTTCCAGAAAAAGAGTTCAGAATAATGATAGTGAAGATGATCCAGGATCTCAGAAAAAGAATGGAGACAAAGATCAAGAAGATGCATGAAATGTTTAACAAAGACCTAGAAGAATTAAAGAACAAACACCTAGAAGAATTAAAGAACAAAGAAACAGAGATGACTAATACAATAACTGAAATGAAAAATACACTAGAAGGAATCAGTAGCAGAATAACTGAGGCAGAAGAACCTGGAATAAGAACCTGGGTAAGTGACCTGGAAGACAGAAGGGTGGAATTCACTGCCATGGAACAGAATAAAGAAAAAAGAATGAAAAGAAATGAAGACAGCCTAAGAGACCTCTGTGACAACATTAAATGCACCAACATTCACATTATAGGGGTCCCAGAAGGAGGAGAGAGAAAGAAAGTACCCAAGAAAATATTGGAAGAGATAATACATGAAAAATTCCCTAACATGGGAAAGGAAATAGCCACCCAAGTCCAGGAAGCACAGAGAGTCCCAGGCAGGATAAACCAGAGGAGAAACACACCAATACACATAATAATCAAATTGACAAAAATTAAATACAAAGAAAAATTATTAAAACCAACAAGGGAAAAACAACAAATAACATACATGGGAACTCCCAGAAGGTTAACAGCTGATTTCTCAGCAGAAACTCTACAAGCCAGAATGGAGTGGCACAATATATTTAAAGTGATGAAAGGGAAGAACCTACAACCAAGACTACTCTACCTGACAAGGATCTCATTCAATGGAAAAATCAAAAGCTTTACAGACAAGCAAAAGCTAAGAGAGCTCAGCACCACCAAACCAGCTCTACAACAAATGCAAAGGAAATTCTGTAAGTGGGAAACACAAGAGAAGAAAAGGACCTACTAAAACAAACCCAAAACAATTAAGAGAATGGTCATAGGAACATACATATAGATAATTACCTTAAATGTGAATGGATTAAATGCTCCAAGCAAAAGAAACAGGCTTGCTGAATGGATACAAAAACAAGACCCATATATATGCTGTCTACAAGAGACCCACTTCAGACCTAGGGACACATACAGACTGAGAGTGAGGGGATGGAAAAAGATATTCCATGCAAGTAGAAATCAAAAGAAAGCTGCAGTAGCAATACTCATGTCAGATAAAATAGACCCTAAAACAAAGAATGTTACAAGAGACAAGGAAGGACACTACATAATGATCAAGGGATCAATCCAAGGAGAAGATATAACAATTATAAATATATATATGCATCCAACATAGGAGCACCTCAAGACATAAGGCAAATGCTAACAGCTCTAAAAGACGAAATCGACAATAACACAATAATAGTGGGGGACTTTAACACCTCACTTACACCAATGGACAGATCATCCTGACAGAAAATTAATAAGGAAACACAAGCTTTAAATGACACAATAGACCAGATAGATTGAATTGATATTTATAGGACATTCCATCCAACAACAGCAGATTACACTTTCTTCTCAAGTGCACATGGAACATTCTCCAAGATAGATCACATCTTGGGTCACAGATCAAGCCTCAGTAAATTTAATAAAATTGAAATGATATCAAGCATCTTTTCCAAACACAACGCTTTGAGATTAGAAATAAATTACAGGGAAAAAGAACCCACAAACACGTGGAGGCTAAACAATACGCTATTAAATAACCAAGAGATCACTGAAAAAATCGAAGAGGAAATCAGGAAATACCTAGGGACAAATGACAATGAAAACACAATGATCCAACACTTATGGGATGTAGAAAAAGCAGTTCTAAGAGGGAAGTTTATAGAATACAATCCTACCTCAAGAAACAAGAAAAATCTCAAATAAATGATCTAACCTTACACCTAAAGGAACTAGAGAAAGAAGAGCAAACAAAACCCAAACTTAGTAGAAGGAGAGAAATCATAAAGATCAGAGCACAAATAAATGAAATAGAAACAAATAAAACAATAGCAAAGATCAATAAAACCAAAAGCTGGTTATTTGAGAAGATAAACAACATTGATAAACCCTAAGCATGACTCATCAAGAAAAAGAGGGAGAGGATTCAAATCAATAAAATTAGAAATGAAACAGGAGAAGTTACAATGGGCACAGCAGAAATGCAAAGCATCATAAGAGACTACTACAAGCAACTCCATGCCAATAAAATGGACAACTTGGTAGAAAAGGACAAATTCTTAGAAAGGTATAACCTTCCAAGACTGAACCAGGAAGAAATAGAAAATATGAATAGACCAATCACAAGTAATGAAATTGAAACCGGAATTAAAAATCTTCCAACAAACAAAAGCCCAGGACCAGATCGCTTCACAGGTGAATTCTATCAAATATTTAGAGACGAGCTAACACCCATCCTTCTCAAACTCTTCCAAAATATGGCAGAGGAAGGAACACACCCAAACTCATTCTATGAGGTCACCATCACCCTGATACCAAAACCAGACAAAGATACTACAAAAAAAGAAAATTGCAGACCAATATCACTGATGAATATAGATGCAAAAATCCTCAACAAAATACTAGCAAACAGAATTCAACAACACATTAAAAGGATCTTACACCATGATCAAGTGGGATTTATTCCAGGATGCAAGGACTCTTCAATATATGCAACTCAATCAGTGTGATACACCATATCAACAAACTGAAGAATAAAAACCATACGATCATCTCAATAGATGCAGAAAGAGCTTTGGACAAAATTCAACACCCATTTCTGATAATAACTCTCCAGAAAGTGGGTATGGAGAGAACCTACCTCAACATAATAAAGGCCATATATGACAAACCCACAGCAAACATCATTCTCAATGGCGAAAAACTGAAAGCATTTCCTCTAAGATCAGGAACAAGACAAGGATGTCCATCCTCGCCACTATTATTCAACATAGTTTTGGAAGTCCTAGCTATGGCAATCCGAGAAAAAAAAAAGAAATAAAAGGAATACAAATTGGAAAAGAAGTAAAATTGTCACTGTTTGCAGGTGACATGATACTATACATAGATAACCATAAAGATGTCACCAGAAAATGACTAGAGCTAATCAATGAATTTGGTAAAGAAGGAGGATACAAAATTAATGCACAGAAATCTCTTGCATTCCTATACACTAACAATGAAAGATCAGAAAGAGAAATTAAGGAAACAATCCCATTCACCATTGCAACAAAAAGAATAAAATCCCTAGGAATAAACCTACCTAAGCAGGTTAAATACCTGTAATCAGAAAACTCTAAGACACTGATGAAAGAAATCAAGATAACACAAACAGATGGAGAGATATACCATGTTCTTGGATTGGAAGAATCAATATTATGAAAATGACTATATTACCCAAAGTAATCTACATATTCAGTGCAATCCTTATCAAATTACCAATGGCATTTTTTATAGCACTAGAACAAAAAATCTTAAAATTTACACAGAGACACAAAAGACCCCAAATAGTCAAAGCAATCTTGAAAAAGAAAAACGGAGCTGGAGGAATCAGGCTCCTGCACTTCAGACTATACTACAAAGCTACAGTAATTAAGACAGTATGCTACTAGCACAAAAACAGAAATATAGATCAATGGAACAGGATAGAAAGCCCAGAGATAAACCCATGCACAAATGGTCACCTTATTTTTGATAAAGGAAGCAAGAATATACAATGGAGAAAAGATAGCCTCTTCAATAAGGGGTGCTGGGAAAACTGGACAGCTACATGTAAAAGAATGAAATTAGAACACTCCCTAACACCATACACAAAAATAAACTCAAAATGGATTAAAGACCTAAATGTAAGGCCAGACACTATAAAACTCTTAGAGGAAAACATAGGCAGAACACTCTATGACATAAATCACAGCAAGGTTCTTTTTGACCCACCTCCTAGAGAAATGGAAATAAAAACAAAAATAAACAAATGGGACCTAATGAAACTTCAAACTTTTGCACAGCAAAGGAAACCATAAACAAGATGAAAAGGCAACCCTCAGAATGGGAGAAAATATTTGCTAATGATGCAACTGACAAAGTATTAATCTCCAAAATTTACAAGCAGCTCATGTATCTCAATATCAAAAAAACAAACAACCCAATCCAAAAATGGGCAGAAGACCTAAATAGACATTTCTTCAAAGAAGAGATACAGATTGCCAACAAACACTTGAAAGGATGCTCAACATCACTAATAATTAGAGAAATGTAAATCAAAACTACTATGAGGTATCACCTCTCACAGGTCAGAATCTCCATCATCAAAATATCTACAAACAGTAAATGCTGGAGAAGGTGTGAAGAAAAGGGAACCCTCTTGCACTGTTGGTGGGAATATAACTTGGTACAGCCACTATGGAGAAGACTATGGAGGCTCCTTAAAAAACTAAAACTAAAACTACCATATGACCCAGCAATCCCACTACTGGGCATATACCCAGAGAAAACCACAATTCAAAATGACACACACACCCCAATGTTCATTGCAGCACTATTTACAATAGCCAGGTCATGGGAGCAACCTAAATGCCCATCGACAGACAAATGGATAAAGAGGATGTGGTACTTATATACAAAGGAATATTACTCAGCCATAAAAAGGAACGAAATTGGGTCATTTGTAGAGACGTGGATGGACTTAGAGACAGTCATACAGAGTGAAGTAAGTCAGAAAGGGAAAAACAAATATCGTATGAACGCATATATGTGGAATCTAGAAAAATGATGCAGATGAACCAGTTTGCAGGGCAGAGATGGAGACACAGATGTGGAGAAGAGACGTGTGGATGCCAGGTGGGGAAAGCGGGGTGGGGGGGTTGATGGTGGGATGAATTGGGAGATTGGGATTGACATATATACACAAATATGTATAAAGTAGGTAACTAATAAGAACCTGCTGTATAAAAAGAATAAATATAATATTATAGGAAATTGAAATAAAATTTAAAAATATTGTACATATATAATATTGTAACTGTAACTTATATAATATTGTACATCAACTATATTTCAATAAAATATAATTTAAAAAGAAAAGAAAAGACCACTAAGGAAATAGAAAAATGGGCAATGGATGTAAACAGTTTACAGAAAAGGAAACACAAATGGCTCCTAAACATATGAAAAGTTTCCCAGTGTCGCTATAATAAGAGAAATGCAATTTAATATTGCAATGAGATCTCATTTTTCATCTATCAGATTGAGGGATATGAAAAAGTGTGACAATACACTGAGCTGGTGAGTGTGTAGATTGCAATATCTCTATGGAGGGCAATTTGGTGATATGTATAATAGTTACAAATGCCCGCACCATTTGATGGAGCCGTTCCACTTTTAAGAATTTATCATACAAACATACTCCCACATGTGTAAAGATCATTCATTAGCAAAAGACTGTGAAAAAAAAAGGTTGCAGAAAACCTAAATATCTGTCAATAGGAGGTGGGTTAAATAAGTCACAGCAATCGATACAAAGGAATAGTATGCAGCTATAAAATGGCTAGTTGTTTTATGTGCTTATGGAAAGCATCTTCAAGATGCATAGTTCTGTGAAAAAAGCAAGATGCTGAACAATGTGTATGATATGCTGCCATTTGTAAAAGTCTATGCCTATTTGCTTGTATTTATCTGGACTCTCTCCTGCAGAGTACATAAGGAACAGTTAACAGTGGTTAGACAAGACAGGGTTTGGGGGAAAAACCTTCCTTTTTATTTATACTCTTTTGCATTTTTTGGATGATTTGCTTGTATTTCTTATTTAAAATAAATAAAATGCTAAAAAATTGAAACTAAAGCAAGCAGGCAGACTGTGGTTGCAGTGGGAAGGGTGGGTTGGCAGAATGGGAGACTGGAGTGGAGATTCTCCGACTGAGAAGCATGGTCCCTTAGGAGGGAGGCTAGCCCACACTACCACAGCCTCTGGCTCACAACCTGGCATGCTGGAGGTGCTTGAAAATTTCGACAGGTGAATGGATGGGACACATCATATTCCTCAGGGAGGCTGGGGTGTAAATAAGATTGAGAACCACTGGACCACAGACAGGAGACCTTTAAGAAAGTAGTTCCTCAACATCTTCTCCACACCTTAAAATTGACTTCAGCTTCAAGGCCTGGTTCATAGGCTAACTCCTCCAAAGGGACTTCCATGCCCTCTGTCTCTGAGGCCCCAATCCCATCTCCTATGGGTTAAAGCTCATTTCATTCCTCTGCTCCAAAAGCATTTTCCTTAATCTGTTCTTCTAGCATGTATTTCAATCTGCTTTATGGTTTAGATGCTAATTTGCATATCAGTCTTAACCTTAGTGCTTAAGACTCTCTCATCCCCATCTCTGTCTGCATCCTTCAGTGCGGGCACAATGAATACAGATGATCCACAGTAAAGGGAACCCAACCCTCCTTACAGGACACCCTGAGCAGGCATGTGCTCTAGACTATATTACAGGAGACAACAGCATGGTAGGTGATAATGGCCACAAATATAGGCCTTAACTGGGCCATCTTCCCAATGAGTCACTTGATTCACTCGGATGTTTGAAGGAATATTTCTCACCAGCCAGCCAGGCACTAACAGATAGGACTCAGCAAATAATCTGCATTTCTAGATATCGTTTTCAATTCTCTAGACCTGCAGCAGAGCTGGTGCCCTTATGTTTCCCCTTGCTCCTCCCATGCCCACAGCAGCCCTCATTAATCAAGCAGACTCACTTTCCCGTTTTCTGCAGATGTAGCCTCAAAATCCCCCTCAAAAGACAGCAGCTACCTACCAATCAGCTGGCATGGCTTATTTGCCATCCCAGGTCTTGAGCAGATTCAAACCTTCTGGGGCACAGTGCACTGCCAGCATGTCACAGAGCCCGCCCAGGGGCATGGAGATCCAGGGATATTCTAGGCCTGCAAGAGTTATGATCAAGCCACTTGTGAAACTCAAACACTGATGGGCAAGTCCACCGGCCCTGGTAGTGCTAAGCCCTGACTGGAGAGCAAGCTTGCGCTGCTGCTAATTGGGAGGCAGACAGACCTCAGTTAAGTGGAATCCAGTTCATCAGACCCTCAAGTCACAGAAAACCTCTCCATCATCCTCATTTCTTCTACTCCCCTCCCCAAACAAAAAGCACATTACACTTTCAGGAAGTAGAAGAAATAGAAAGAAAGTAAGCTCCTATCAGGATTCCTGTTTTAAGACAGCACTACCGGGACTTCCCTGGTGGCACAGTGGTTAAAAGTCTGCCTGCCAATGTGGGGGTTACAGGTTTGAGCTCTGGTCCGGGAAGATCCCACGTGCCGCGGAGCAACTAAGCCCGTGCGCCCCATCTACTGAGCCCGTGTGCCACAGCTACTGAAGCCTGCGCACCTAGAGCCCATGCTCCGCAGCAAGAGAAGCCACCGCAATGAGAAGCCCGGGCAACACAACGAAGAGTAGCCCCCGCTCGCCGCAACTAGAGGAAGCTGGTGTGCAGCAACGAAGACCCAACACAGCCAAAAATAAATAAATAAATAAAAATTAAATTAAATAAAAATTTAAAAAATAAAAATAAAACAGCACTACCAGGGAATTCCCTGGCGGTCCAGTGGTTAGGACTCTGTGCTTTCACCGCCGAGGGCCCGGATTCAATCCCTGGTGGGTGAACTAAGATCCTGCAAGCCAGGAGGCACGTCCTCCCCCGCAAAAAAAAAAATTAAAAGTAAATAAATAAATAAAACAGCACTACCAGAATATGTCTTGAGGTCAGGCCACACTAGGCCTAATCCCCTGCATCCATCTCCAGCGTGATTTCCACTTCCGTGTCTGGATAGTAACCAGAGATGTTGACAATTATGACCTGTGAACCTGCAAACACTCAACTCAGCAGAGGCTTAGGCAATGGTTGTCCATTCATGATCTCCAGCATTCGCATTAGTTTAGATCAGGAGTCTGCAAACTACAGCCCAAAGGCCAAATCCAGCTCACCACCTGTTTTTATAAATAAAGTTTTATTGGAACATATCCTTGCTCATTCATTTACATATTGTCTATGGCTGCGCTCACGCTACAATGGCAGAGTTGGAGAGCCGCAACAGAAGCTGTATGGTTCACAAAACTGAAAATATTTACTATCTGGCCACATATAGAAAACGTTTGCAGACCCCTGGTTTAGACCACTCTTGGAGCTGGTCCTAAACCAGTGGGGGACGCTTCCTCCTTCTTCCTCCTCTTCTCTTCTCCTGCCTTCCCTCCACCGACCACCTCGGTACACACACACCAACACGCACACGCACACACACACTGCTGAAGGGAAGGCAGTACTGGCTGGGCAAAAGGGGCAGGAGTGTGGACAAGCAGACTTAAATGCTCTTCCTAAGCTTAGCCACCTCTACTTGGTACACAGAGCCAGAGAACTGTGGAAGTCTGCGTGTATATTTGTGTGGGTGGAGGTTAAAGTCAAGGTGAGAAAGCATTGTTGGAAATGGTGTTCTTATGCACATGTAACAGAGGGTACGTGGTCTACAAGAATGTCACTAAATCTCAGGCTGAACTGGGAGAACCGACCACCTGCTCCCTTCCAACAGAGAGCCTCCTTCACCTGTCTAGTCCCATTCTCACTTAGGGGATGGGGTTTGGGCTAAGGATGGTGTGAAATGGGACATACAGGCAGACTTTCTTTAGACATCTCTTCTCTTCCCTTTCCTCTCTTTCCGGCCTCCTCTTTCTCTCTCTCTCCATCTCTCTCTCTCTCCCTCAGCTAGTTTAGGCAGCAACACGGGGAAGGCAGCTATTATGAAAACACCAATTCAGGCATGATTTCTGGACCGTAGATCAAAAGCTTAGCTAATAGTGGACACAGAATATTGATTTGTCAGTTTTTTTCTCTCCTTTCCATTGCTTTGAGTGGATGACAGCCAATTTCTCCAAATCACCAATTTGGAAACTTCCTAAAAAGAGGAATGGAGATGGAATGGACTGAGGGCTGAAGACAGGGCAGTGATTTACACTCTGACTACATGGGACAACCAGATTATATTAAAACCAGATCTATCCACAAATATCATATGATATCACTTATATGTGGAATCTAAAATATGACACAAATGACCTTATTTACAAAACAGAAACAGACTCACAGACATAGAAAACAAACTTATGGTTACCAAAGGGGAAGGTTGGGGAGGGATAAACTAGGAGTTTGGGATTAGCAAATACAAACTACTATATATAAAATGGATAAACAGCAAGGACCTACTGTATAGCACAGGGAACTATATACAATATCTTGTAATAAACCATAATGGAAAAGAATATGTATGTATGTATAACTGAATCACTTTGCTGTACACCAGAAACTAATACAACATTGTAAATCAACTTCAAAAAAAATCAGTGGGCTTCCCTGGTGGCGCAGTGGTTGAGAATCCACCTGCCAATGCAGGGGACACGGGTTCAAGCCCTGGTCCGGGAGGATCCCATGTGCCGCGGAGCAAATGAGCCCGTTCGCCACAACTGCTGAGCCTGCGCTCTAGAGCCCACAAGCCACAACGACTGAGCCCACGTGCTGCAACTGCTGAAACTGCGTGCCTAGAGCCCGTGCTCCGCAGCAAGGGAGGCCAGGGCAGTGAGAGGCCCATGACCTGCAACGGGGAGTGGCTCCTGCTCTCTACAGCTGGAGAGGGCCTGCACAGAGCAATGAAGACCCAATGCAGCCAAAAATAAATAAATAAAATAAATAAATTTATTTTAAAAACATCAGGTCTATCCAGTCAGCTTGTGGGCTTTGTGAAAGTTCGTTAATACACAGATTGGAACAGGCAGTGGTCCTTGGATGATAACCACCGGATGGTCAGGCTGAACTGGAAACTTTGGCAATAGTTTGCTCTGGTTCCTCAGGAAAACAGATCTAATCTTAATCAAAGAAGGCTGCTTGGAGGAAGTGATGATATAAAGGAGCTTTAAGGGAGAGGTTTGATAACCTGATTTTCATGAAGCAGAAAAAGATATCAAAGGGAAGGAATGGTCTGGTCCAGAGCTTAAAGAAAGCTTGGAGAACAGGAATGGGAAGTTCTGATGGTGTTCTTAGTCAGGAAGCGTAGCAGAAATGAAACAGAAGCTAGGACCAGCTCTCTGGCCCTTGACTGCATTATATGATAGTAAATGTCCCAAAGTCTGTCACCTCACTGAGTATGTCCTTGCTCTCTCCATTTTTCTGCCTGTCAAAGCCAGCTGTCAGAAATCAGAAATGGGACTGTGTGATATGTTCATTCCAAGTGAAGTGTAAAGGGTTGGGAAGGCTGACTGCATTACCTCTTCCAGGGAGATTTGCATTTTGATAAAACCAATGGTTGTTAATAATGGGAATTCAGGTAGGAGCTACCCAGAAGTGTTATGGGGAATGAAGAAGTTTTCTCCATCTCCTGAAGTCACAGCAATATTGCTGGAGCTCTCTCTGCTTCTGATTCATCATCCCCACCATGGGCATTATAGCATTATTTGCTTGCTAGAGTTGTTCTGAGGATTCAATGAGATAATTAATGTATATAAAGTATTTAGCACAGTGCATGGTACATCATAAGAACTCAACAACTATTATATCTTTGTCTTGATTACACTACCTATTCATAGTGCCAGCCCTGAAAAAAAATACATATTACACTGGGTGATGTCAGCCCTGTAATTATTATATGTAGATTGCACGTCCAACTGCGCAGTGAGCTAGAGAAAGTACAGAGAGGGAGCCTCCAATTTTCTTGGAGGCAGGGGTTGTTGCATAAGGGAATCCTAAACAGATTACCTCTTTTCAGTGGGAAAAGGTGAAGAGGAGGCCATCAAAACGTATAATTCAAGAACATCCCAAAAGCAAGTGTGGGAAGACAGTATAGTATAGAAGTTAAGGACTTGGGACTCTGCAGACTGATAGACCAGGGTTTGAATCCTAGCTCTGCCACTTATTAGCTTTGTGACCCTTAGGATGTCAGTGTGACAAAATGAAGACCAACCAAGGGAGAGCAAGCAAAGGCTATTTATTTTGAGCTTGCTACAACAAAAGAGTCAGTCACTGTCACTTAGGATTAGGCAGACACTCAAAGGCAGGCAGAGGAGTGGAAAAGTTTCACAGTGGAAAAAGGAAAGGCTTTGGGTATGCCCTGATTGGAGGCTGTTGGCATAGGAACACTGTAGGCAAGCTAACTAGAAGCAGGGCATCCTATGCGATTGACTAGAGGGGCATATTTGGCTTTCTTTGGTTGGTCTCAAGTTGGAAGCTGGGACAAAACTTAGGGGAGCTGTCAATTACTAATCAGGTCCTGACCATTTGGGGCTGATTGTTACAGGGGTCAGTGTTTGGCTTCTTGGACTGTTACCAGAGGTAGCAATCTGACTTCGTGTGAGTCTGACACAGCAGGCTGCCTTCCTGGGCTGGTTATTGCAGATAAGGAGGTGGTTTCCTAGGCATTTGCTTCAGGTTGTGGGTCAGACTTTTTTTTTTTGTGGTACGCGGGCCTCTCACTGTTGTGGCCTCTCCCATTGCGGAGCACAGGCTCCAGACGCACAGGCTCAGCGGCCATGGCTCACGGGCCCAGCCGCTCCGCGGCACGTGGGATTCTCCTGGACCGGGGCACGAACCCGTGTCCCCTGCATCGGCAGGTGGACTCTCAACCACTGCGTCACCAGGGAAGCCCAGTCTGTGCTTTTAACAGTTCTGCTGTTCTCACAATACATTAGACATGCCGAAGTTAAAAACAGCTTTAGGAAAGGACTGAATACAAATCTCAATTATTTCTCCATAGACTCAATGAAGGGTAACGATGGAGAAATTTAAGGTGTTTAGGACATCCGTAGTCTCTGAGGGTGATGTCAATGGAGGGCATCTCACACATGCCCCTCCACACACTCCCATTCACCTGTTTTAAGTCTGACCTTCATCTCTGTTGGAAGCCACTTCCTCAGAAACTTTGGCTGATCCTCCAGAGTGCGTTACCCCTACTCCCATCCCTACTCCTTTCCCATACTTATCATAATTGACACAGTGCATAATTATTGCATTCATATCTGTCTCCCACACTAGACTGAATGATCGAGTGGGTCTGTTTTGCATACCACTGGATCCCCATTCCCTAGCGTAGGGTCACCAATCTATGGCCTGTGGGCCAAATCTAGTCCAAAGTCTGTTGGGTTTTTTTTAATAAATTGAAATTGACGCACAGCCACACCATCTCATTTACATACTATCTATGACTTCTTTCACATTAAAATGGCAGAGTTGAGTAGTTGCAAGGGATCACGTGGCCTGCAAAGCCTAAAAAAGTATTTAGTATGTGGCCCTCCACAGCAAAATTTGCCAATCCCTGGCTAGCTCGTGGATACTCAACAGATATCTGTTTAATGGATGGATATACTTATTATTTATTTATTTAACGTTTACATCGCATTTACTATAGTCAGACACCATTCCAAGCGCTTTACGAATATTAACTCATTTATTCCTCATAACAACCCGGTAAGATAGGAGGCATTCTTATTCTCATTTTACAAAGGAAAACACTGGGAACCAGAGAGGTTCAGTATCTTGCCCCAAATTAAACAGGTTGTAGGTAGCCGGGCTAGGATTCAAAACTCAGGCTTTCAGGCTCCCAAACCCAGGCTATCTATGCCATGTTAATGGACCATGGGTGGGATCTAGTTTTTCTGGTGTTCCGATGAGAGAACTGCTGAATGGTTTTGAGAAGGGGAAGGATGCGGTCAAAGCAGCAAAAGGAGATAAAGTGGTCTTACTCCACGTAGCCCCTAGGACTTGGTTGATGACAAGGACATGCTAAAAAGGACAAATTAGCACAGCATCATTTGGCTCTCACCATGGCTAACAGAACCAAGCACACATTCTCCAAAAGTGAGCTGGTGTAGTTACTGTCACCCTACCAGGGACTAGTTAACACCATTGATTAAAGCTTTCAGAGCACCCTGAGGCTGAACCAGTTTGTTTTACTCTATCACATGTCCAAACACTCCACCTCTCCCCCACTGTAGCCAGCTATCTTCAAATGCACCCCACCATAGAACAAGGCGATAACAAATGATTGGTTTGGTGCAAATTCATCCCGAATCCTGAGAAAACAAGAAGTGCATGAACTATATGGTTGTTGTATGAGATATTTCCTCTTCCTGTCTCCACACTGCCTGGGCTGTATGCCAGTTGTTAGTAGGAAGGGGCAACAAATGCCCTCAAATGAAGTTATAGCTCTAAGGTACAATGCTGGGCCACCAATAAGTCATTGCTGGTGGCTTGACTTCTTTGTGGTTTGCTGGAGGAAGTCAACTTGTTGACAAGGCTTGGGAGACCTTGCTGCATGTGACTGAGGGTGAGGGGTCAGCAGAAGCAGCTAGTTAAGATAGAACAGTCTGAGAGAGCCCAAGAAAGTCTGTTCTTCTCTTCCTGGTAGGACAAGCAGGATGCCAGGATTCTACATCCATGCTGGGGGCCTGGGCTGGGAACCAGGATTGAGCTTCAGGTTAGACCCGCCTGGGGGCATCAGAGCTTGGAGCCAAAGGTGACCTGAAAGCCAGTGATCAAGGGAAAAGCTGAACATTAAATCCCATCAGACAGTCCAACTGAAGTGCCAATCCCATGGGCAGACCAAAGGGAGAGAATCTGGGCTCTTCAACGTTAGTGAGAAAACCAGGCACAGCAGACCAGCGCAAGAGAGATCTGGACTGTGAGTCAAAGGCAGCCTATGGACATTCCCTGAGCTCTTGGGACAGAGTTGCAGAAACTTCTTATTGGGTGACTGGGCCTTGTCTTTGAGTAAGGATGACCCTCCTACCACCAGCAAAGAGAGGCAGTACAGTCAAGCGGTTAGGAGCACACTCTAGCAGCAGACTGCCTGAATGTACATCTCAACCATGCTGCCTATTAGCTGTGTAGCCTGTGGCTAGTCACTTCACTTACTCCAGCCTTGGCTTCCACATCTGTGAAATAGAGCAAGGTTGAAAACATAAGTAAGATAACATGGCAAGTGCTTAACACACATGAGCAATAAATGTTGCTTAATATTATTTTTAAAAGCACATCGATTTGGCTCAGACAAAGTATCGGTGTAAATCAATTCCAGGCAAAATCTACGTATTGCCCACACCCTGACTCAAAATCCACAAGCAGGTCTCCTCACTAGGAGGCAGGGGTTGCCCTACTGCTGCTGGCAGCAGAAGGGCAGGGCAAGTGAAATCATGCTTTGATCTCATCTTTTGGAGGGGATTTTCTCTTTACCAACAACCCTTATTCCTCCAAATGAGCAAGTCCTGCCAGCCTGAAAGAGAAAAGCCACACAAACAAAAGTGCCAGAGACTTAATATTCTCCACTGTCAAGAAATATCAGGCTTTCCCAAAGAAGGCTTGATCACATCACTGGAAGATGTAGGAAAGTAGAAAGGGAAGGTATGGATCTGGAAGTCTTAGAATTTCATTGTGATGTGGGCATGCTTGGTAGAGAAATCGTTAACGAGAAGGCCCTTACTTACACTGCAGGCATCTTTGCTGTCCTTCTTGTTCTGCAAAGTGTTTAGCCCAGTGTTTTTTAAGTATATTTCACTCACCACTTACATCAGAATCTACAGGGGGGAACTAGCTAAAAATACAGGTTCTGAACCCCTGGAGTTCTGACTCATGAAGCTCAGCATTTTTAACTAGTTTTCAAGTGGATTGTTATTCTATTATGTAATTTTTGAACAGACAACACATTCATATGGCATAAAACTTTAAAAATATAAAAAATGTATAGAGTGAAAGTGTCACTCCCATCCCTGTCCTCAGCTGACCAGTTCTGACTTTTCCCCAGCCTCACCTGCCATACAAACCTAGGTAACCACTGCTATTCTAGTCTTAGGAATCTTTTCCCAGGTTCTTTATCAGATATCAAGTAAAAGAGAAAATACATTTTTCACTTGCCCCCCCAAAAAAGTTAGAATGCTTTACATACTGTTCTTTATCTTTAAATATATATATATAGATAGATAGATAAAAAACAAGGTCTTACTGTATAGCACAGGGAACTATATTCAATATCTTGCAATAACATATAACGACAAAGAACCTGAAAAAGAATACGTATATATGTTCATATATATAAATGAATCACTTTGCTATACACCAGAAACTAACACAACATTGTAAATCAACTATACTGCAATAAAAAATAAAATAATTACCTATATAACTTAAAGATCTTTCCATAACTGTCATAGAGTACTTCCTTACTAGTTTTCACAACTGTATACTATTCCATTATATGGAAGGAGGAAACTTTAATTCACCAGTCACTTTTTTTTTTGGCAGTGCCATGCTGCTTGCCGGATCTTAGTTCCCCAACCCGAGCCCTCAGCAGTGAATGCACAGAGTCCTAACCACTGGACCGCCAGGGAATTCCCTCACCAGTCACTTTTTGATGGACACTTGGGTTGTTTCCAATCCTCTGCTAACTAATACAATCAATGGATGTAATGAATTACCTTGTACATGCAGCATTTTCAGATGTGAGATACATTTCCAAAACTAGAGTTGCTTCCCTGGCTGATTCTGATGCACACTGGAATTTAGGAACCACCGGCTTAGGGGTTGCTGATGTGATAGGACTAATTTACATTTGATTAAGCCTTTATGTTAAGACTCAGAGAATGGCAGAGCTGGAGGGACTCTTAGAGACCTTCTTCCTCATTTTACAGATGAGGAAATCGATTCTCAGATAGGGAAGGGACATGCTCATGGTTACACAGCATGCTGGTAGCAGAGCTGAAACAGGAACGCAGGTCTCCCCACTCAGGCAGGTGTTCTGCTACCTGTGATGATCATCAACAAGCAAATGTGGAGTGCCCAGCAAGGTGTACGATGGTCTCTAGCTGCAGCAGATAGGGCACACACACGGGAAAGATAATGCATCGTAGCTGGTGTGAAACACCAGGTCTATGCGGTCTTGGGATGGCAGACTTTCAGACGATATCAGAATTAAGCAAACTGTTCTATAAGCTATTGTGAGCCACTGACCTCTTTCCACAGGATGGAGAAAGGCCAATGGTTCACTATGCAACTAGTTGAGTCCGAATTCTGGAAAAAGTAAAAGCTTTGGGTTTCTGTGCAGCTTCTTTAATGGGCTTGCTGGGGAAAGGAAGGTGTAGTTAGTGACTTGTTACTGAAGACCAAACTCCTAAGGGAGATGATTTGGGGTTGGTAAATCTCAATGGAGGTGCCATTCTTATTCTGTAGATCCATTTCACAATGTATAGAAAGCCTCGTTGAGAAAACCAAGATCTTCTAGAAGGAACAAGTGCCCTCTCAAAGTCCTCCTACCCCAGACTCTCTTGCCCAACATTAGAGATTCATGTTTTTCAGTTATGGCCTCTATGAGAGGCTTGCTGTCTCTGTCACCTCGTATCCATCACAAAGGTAAGGTGGGATGGTGTCAAAGCAAGTCTTGTTGGGAATTCCCTGGTGGTCCAGTGGTTAGGACTCCACGTTTTCACTGCCGAGGGCTTGGCTTCAATCCCTGGTCAGGTAACTAAGATCCCACAAGCCGAGTGGCCAAAAAAAAGAAAAAAAAGGAAACCTTGTTAATCTTAAAGCCTTATAGATTCTTTTCTCACTATCTTAGCCAAATAAAGAAGACATGTGTGTGCGCGCGTGCGCACGTACGAGTGTGTTTAAAACCAGGCTAATCGTTTTGGGGGGGAGGTCTTACACAAAGTAGCAGGACAGCCTGTCTGTTGTCCTTATGTCTGATTTCAACATAAAAGGAGCAAATATCCTAGCTGAAGAGTTCAGACAGGCATCAGGGGAGCCTGGGATTTTGAACTGCAGGGACTGTGTGCTCCAGTCTGAGAAGATGCCTTCTTTATCCCATTATCAGCCACTCTCCAGTTCTAATTTTAATGAGAACAAGACATTGTTAAGTGGAGCTCCTCACTTAACAGCTTAATGAACCATTAGCTATAACAGCCTCCCCTTTGTCTGGTCAGCAATCTCTTGTGTCTCCCGAGAGAGGGAAGTGGGAGAGAGGGCCTTCGGAAAGTAACAGGTAAAAGCAGTTGAAGGAAATTAAACTGTAAGTTTTTCAACTCTGAAACATCGATGACCTAATGGAACCAAGAGCTCCCAGAGCTTGGAGACCTTCACCCCGCCCCCATTCCCAAGCAAGAGGGTGAAGTAGGATTTTGTCAGTCTCACGGTGCTTAGCCGAGACCTGCTTGACTGTTGAAATCATCTGACAGCCTTTCCCCAGGTTCTATATAGGCATTCTAGGACCATAGGCCTCTCTTTCTCAAAGTAGAGATCTTGGAACACATCTACGAGAATCATGTGGAAAGCTTGTGAGAAAACGCTTCACCTTGGGGGCTTCTGGGCTGGTGAACATGTGGAGATTTGGGGAGAGTGGAGCTCTCTGAGACGGCATGGAAGATCCATGCCCTTTCCCCATACCTTGCCCTTTGCATCTCTTCCATCTTACTGTTACTTACGTCTTACTGTTCCATCTTACTGTTATATTCTTTTCTATTATTATTATTTTTTTTTTTTTTGCAGTACGCGGGCCTCTCACTGTTGTGCCTCTCCCGTTGCGGAGCACAGGCTCCGGACGTGCAGGCTCAGTGGCCATGGCTCACGGGCCTAGCCGCTCTGCGGCATGTGGGATCTTCCCAGACCGGGACATGAACCCGTGTCCCCTGCATCAGCAGGTGGACTCTCAACCACTGCGCCACCAGGGAAGCCCATATTCTTTTCTAATAAACAGATAATCTAGTTTAAAAAAAAAAAAAACAACTTCACCTCAGACCGCTGAATCAGAATCTCTGGTAGTAGGACCCAGGTATCTGCATTTTCCTCATGTTTACTGCTTAAATCTGTGATACTGTGAAAGACAACAACTGCTGCCCTTACTATGAGGAGCCTTTGTTTAGGGGTTCCTACTCCTTCTTCCCAAACGGATTTCAGGGTCATAATCACGTATAAACACCATGATAATGGCAGAGCATGTTAACTGAGCACTTACTCTATGCCAGCCTCTGTGCTAAGTGCTTTGGACATTACTATTGCATATATAATCCTTGCAATTGCCAAGTGTGGCAAGGGATATTATCTGTATCTCACAGATAAGAAGATTGAGGTTTAACACATGGAAGCAACCTAACTGTCCATCGACAGAGGAATGGATAAAGAAGATGTGGTATATATATATACACATATACCTAGAATGGAATACTACTCAGCCACAAAAAAGCATGAAATGATGCCATTTGCAGCAACATGGATGGATCTAGAGATTATCATACTAAGTGAAGTAAGCCAGACAGAGAAAGACAAATACCGTATGATATCACTTATATGTGGAATCTAAAATATGACACAAATGAACTTATCTATGAAACAAAAACAGACTCACAGATGTAGAGAACAAACTTGTGGTTGCCAAAGGGAAAGGGGGGTGTGGGAGGGATGGATTGGGAGTTTGAGATTAGCAGATGCAAACTATTATATATATGTATAACTGAATCACTTCATTGTACACCAGAAACTAATACAACATGGTATATCAATTATACTTCAATAAAATAAATTTAAAAAATAAAATAACATTATGCCATTTCAAAAATGTTAAAAAAAAAAAGAAGATCAAGGCTTGAAGAAGTGAAGGAAAAACAGCTAGTAAGTGGCAGAGCTGGGATTCGAACTGAAGTCTACCCATCTCCAAAGGCCATGATCTGAGCCTTTACTATACCCTGCCTCAAACAATCATTCTAATGCTGCCTCTTTGTAACATCATTTTGCCACCAGATCTTTTATTCAAATCTTCTTTCTCTGTCCTCATGTACCATCTTTGGTGCTCACTCCTACTTGCTGAAGGTAAATCGGACTCCTTTGCTTACTTGACTTCAGCATTCTGGACACTTGATATTTGTTTGGGTTGATGCTCTGTTACAAAAGTGAGTGAATCCAAAGCCTGCTTTCCATGTAACAGTTGCTTGAGGTACACTCTAAACGCTTGTCATTCAACTGCCAACCTGGCCAACTCAGTGTTTACTTCTGCCAAGTTTTCTAACTTCCACTTTTACAAAGTCAGTGCTGGATATCTGGTTGTGCGTTTATGTTGATTCCCAGGAAAAAAGGCGATGAAAAAAATAATTATTATTTTAAAAAATGGGTGGCACTAATTTACAGTTTACCCCATCACTTCATAATGCGTTGCTTTTATAAACCTCAGTCCACCTCAGTCTACCAGCAGGCTGGCCTTCAAGGGGCTGAAACAGACCTGCCTTTAGAAACTGGCCTATCTGGAAATGAGGGCAAGTTGAGTTTGTTATTTTTAGAAAGTGCCCTTGTTGTTGGCCTCTAATAATGCCAAGTACATAAATAAAGAGGAGAACCTCCCTGGAAGGCAACAGATGGTAACCCCAATTAAATGGGGACTCTTTAACAAGTTCTTTCCTCCTCTCTGGGTCCCATCTGAAATAGCAAGGCCTTGGATTAGATGACAGACAAATGTCCTTCTACCTCTAATCACTTAGAGCAAAACACCCAAAGTAGCCAATCTTCCAGAACAATCTTCACATTAGTATTTCTATTAGTTACCTACACGCTCAACTTCTCTAATAAGAGACCCCAAAATATTGTAGTTGAAACAAGACAGAAGTTTTTTTTGTTTTCACTCACTTAAGAATACAAGGAGGTGGTCCAGGGCTGACATGGAGGTTTGGAGATGTTAAGGGCACAGGCTCCTTCTATCTTGTTTCTCCCCACCTTGTTAACATTCCAGCTCATAGAGACAGAGCACATGGACAGTGAAAGGCACACTTCGTTCTTTCTTTCTTCCAGTTTTATGGAGATATAATTGACATACAGCACTGTGTAAGTTTAAGGTGTACAGCATAATGATTTGACTTACATACATCATGAAATGATCATCGCAATAAGTTTAGTGAGCATCTATCATCTCATGTAGATACAAAATTAAAGAAATAGAAAAAATATTTTTCCTTGTGATGAGAACTGTTAGGATTTACCCTCTTAACAAATTTCATATATAACATACAGCATTATTATCTTTATTGTGTTGTACATTACATCCCTAGTACTTATTTATCTTATAGCAGGAAGTTTGTACCTTTTGACTGCCTTCACCCAATTCCCCCTCCCCCCTGACTTCCCACCCCCAACCCCGCCTCTGGTAACCACAGATCTCATCCCTTTTTTTGTTTGTTTGTTTGCTTGGGTTTTTTTTTGTTTTTAATATTTATTTATTTATTTGGTTGTGCCAGGTCTTAGTTGTGGCAGGTGGCCTCCTTAGTTGTGGCATGCGAGCTCTCAGTTGCAGCATGCATGTGGGATCTAGTTCACATGATCCCAGAGATTGAACTCGGGCCCCCTGCATTGGGAGCGTGGAGTCTTATCCACTGCACCACAAGGGAATACCCTGTTTGCTTGTTTTTTGAACTGTAATTGACCTACAACACTATGTTACACAACATAGTGATTTGGTATTTCTATACATTTGAAAATAATCACCAAGATAAGTCAAGTTACAATATACCGCCATACAAAGATATTACATAGTTGTTGACTGTACTCCCCACACTGTACATTTCATACCTGTGACTCATTTTATTTTGCAGCTGGAAGTTTGTACCTCTTAATCTCCCTCACCTATGGAGAGGAATGGAATATATGCGTCTTTCTTTTAAGGACACAACTCAGAAATTGCAAATATCCATTCTACTTGAGTCTGATTGGCTAAGAACCCAGTAACTCGGCCACATCTACCTGCCTGGGTTGTTGGAAAATGAAATCTTTACCTGGCCTAGCATATGCAGTTAAATCTCCTATTACAGACTTCCCTGGTGGCACAGTGGTTAAGAATCCGCCTGCCAATGCAGGGGACACGGGTTCAAGCCCTGGTCCGGGAAGATCCCACATGCCGCGGAGCAACTAATCCCGTGCCACGACTACTGAGCCTGTGCTCTAGAGCCTGCGAGCCACAACTACTGAAGCTTGCACACCTAGAGTCTGTGCTCTGCAACAAGAGAAACCACCACAATGAGAAGCCCACGCACTGCAACGAAGAGTAGCCCCTGCTCGCTGCAACTAGAGAAAGTCCGCACCCAGCAATGAAGACCCAATGCAGCCATAAATAAATTTATAAAGCTCCTATTTCTATTGAAAAACATGAGGATAAATATCGTGGGGAGTCAGCAAGCAGTCTGTGGCAGAGCACTATATTATGAATGAATAACCTTGCTTATCTCTTTTCCCCCAAAGACTCCTTGGTTCACTGGCTTGTTCCCCATGGCTGTAACCAAGCAAGAAGGTTCTTTCTGTTTTATTTTTATTTTATTTTATTTTTGATGAAATATGGTTGATTGACAATGTTATGTTAGTTTCAGGTGTATAGCACAGTGATTCATTTACACACACACACACACACATTTTCTTTTTCAGGTTATTTTCCCTTATAGACTATTACAAAATATTGTGTATGGATTGCTGTGCTATAAAGTAGGTCCTTGTTGGTTATCTATATTATATATAGTAGTGTATATATATTAATCCCAACCTTCTGATTTATCCCTCCCTCCCTTTCCCCTTTGGTAACCATAAGTTTCTTTTCCAGGTCTGTGGGTCTGTTTCTGTTTTGTAAATAAGTTTATTTGTATCATTTTTAAAAGATTCCACATATAAGCGATATCATATTTGTCTTTCTCTTTCTGACTTACTTCACTTAGTATGATAATCTCTAGGCCCATCCATGTTGCTGCAAATGGCATTATTTCATTCCTTTTTATGGCAGAGTGATATTCCATTTATATATATATATATATATATATATATATATATATATATATACACACACACACACACATATCTTCTTTATCCATTCCTCTGTTGATGGGCATTTAGGTTGCTTCCATGTCTTGGCTATTGTAAATAGTGCTGCAACGAACATAGGAGTGCATGTATCTTTTTGAATTAGAGTTTTCTCCAGGTATATCCCCAGGAGTGGGATTGCAGGATCATATGGTAACTCTATTTTTTTTTCACACGCTGCACAGCTTGGCTTGCAGGATATTAGTTCCCTGACCAGGGATCGAATCAGTGCCCCTTACAGTGGAAATGTGGAGTCTTAACCACTGGACTGCCAGGGAAGTCCCATGGTAACTCTATTTTTAGTTTTTTAAGGAAACTCCATACTGGCTGTAATTGTTCTCCATAGTGGCTGTAACAATTTACATTCCCACCAACAGTGCAAGAAGTTTCCCTTTTCTCCATGCCCTCTCCAGCATTTGTTATTTGTAGACTTTTTCATGACAGCCATTCTGACAGGTGTGAGGTGATACCTCATTGTAGTTTTGATTAAGCAAGAAGGTTCTTGATGAAAGGGGTAGGACAAAGTCCTGTGGTCTGCTCTGAAATGGGCCTTATGCCAGCCTCAAGTGGACTTTGACTCCTGGAGGGACAGAATATCTGTTCTCCAAGCTGCTATCATCTATAAAATCTGATCGAGCTGCTGGAAGGGGCCACCAACAACTTTTAATGAATTTCATCCTTCAGTTGAATTCAAACCATAGGCATTGTTTCTAGGGTGTTGGTAAGAACTGGTTGCCATGTTCCTTTTTGGTCCATTTATTTGTATCAGCATACACATTATTTATTGGTACTGGGTATTATAAAGAGCATGGGTTTTGGTATCAGATCAGTGTGGCTTTGAGGGAATTGTAACCACTTTGTGCTTTAGTTTCTTCATTTGTTAAACTGAAGTAAAATCATCTAATTCAAGGGATGGTTGTGAGGATTATGTGAGTCAGGAACTATGAAATTACCCAGAATATTCTGCATATTAGGCACTCAATACACATTCTATTTATTTTATTAACACCAACAATAACACGAATGATTCATTTATTAAGTGCCTATTGTGTATGTGCCAGGCGCTGTGCTAGCTTCTACATAAACAGCTGTTCACGTGTCCATGTTTTAGTATCTGAGAACCACAGAAAACATCTTTACAAATAGATGCTTAATTCTGGCTTTGTGAATGAATGTGGGCTACTTTTCCCACTTAATAGAAACTTGCTGATGTCTGGCAAAGGGCTTGGATGGGGGGAGAGTGCCAGCAGAAAGTGAATCAATGGCCCTAATTTGGTGATGGTTTCCATTTCCTTCTTTCTTCATTAAAATTCAGTTTAATGAGTTTTCTCCACCTTTTTCATACTTTACCTGCCAACTCTGTCTGAGAACATCTGGTATCTCAGAACTGTAAATCTTGAAAGTCCTTAACATTCTCCCTCTCTGAATCATGCTACCTCTGAGACTAGTAGTAGTTTAAATGCCAGCCAGCCACTTACTGGCTGTGTGACCTTGAATAAGTCACTTCCATCTTCTAAACTTCACTTTCCTCATTTATGAAATGAGTATATTAACAAAACCCACTTCATAGGTTTGTTGTGAGGATTGAATGAGACAATGCACGCAAATTGTTTAACATGGTATCTGGCACATAGTAATCAATACATGTTAACTATCTTCATTAATTCATTCATTCAGTGGGTGTTTATTAAGTGCTAGAAATAAGCTTGGCACTGTGCTTTCCAAAATCTTCCAATTTCACTGGGAAACCAAGACAATATATAACCTGTGAGAACCCTCATATACTGTTGATGGGAATTTAAGTTGGAAAACAGTATGGAGATTCCTCAAAAAATTAAAAATATAACTACCATACAATCCAGCAATTCCACTTCTGGTTATTTAACTGAAGAAAACAAAACACTAATTCAAAAAGATATATGCATTCCTATGTTCATTGCAGCATTATTTACAGTAGCCAAATAAGGAAGCAACCTAAATGCCCATCAACAGATGGAT
This sequence comes from Mesoplodon bidens, assembly GCF_964165515.1. Taxonomy (NCBI): domain Eukaryota; kingdom Metazoa; phylum Chordata; class Mammalia; order Artiodactyla; family Ziphiidae; genus Mesoplodon; species Mesoplodon bidens. The sequence continues at coordinate 45,476,657 of NC_138163.1, read as the reverse complement.
AAAGAGAGGTGGTGTGTGTATATGTATATATATCATGGAATACTATTCAGTCATAAAAACATGAAATTTTGCCATTTGGGACAACATGGATGGACCTTGAGGGTATTACGCTAAGTGAAATAAGTCAGACAGAGAAAGACAAATACCATATGATTTTACTCATATGTGGGATATATTAAAAAATAATAATAATAAATGAGCAAGCCAAACTAAACAAAAGCAAGCACATAGATACAGAGACCAGTGTAATGGTTACCATTGGGAAGGGGGTGGGGGGAGGGCAAAATGGGTAAAGAAGGTCAACTGTATGGTGATGGATGGAAACTAAACTTTTAGTGGAAAGCATGATATAGTGTATACAGAAGTAGAAATATAATGTTGTACAGATGAAACGTATACTATGTTATAAACCAACATTACCTCAATCTAAGAAAAAGATATAGCTTATGAAATGTTAAATAAAAAACTGAATGTGATCCATGACAAACAAAACAAGACAAGATCAGAGGGGACTTCCCTGGTGGTCCAATGTAGGGGACACGGGTGCAATCCCTGGTCTGGGAACTAAGATCCCACATGCCGTGGGACAACTAAGCCACACTAAGCCACCACAACTACTGCGCTCATGCGCCTCAGCGAGAGAGCCCGTGTGCCACAGACTACAGAGCCTCCGTGCCCTGGAGCCCACATGCCACAACTAGAGAGAGAAAACCTTCATGCCACAACTAAAGAGAAGCCCACCTGCAACAAAGATCCCGCATGCCAAAACTAAGAACTGACACAGCCAAAAAATAAAGAAAAAAATAAATTAAAAAATAAAAAGACAGGGTCAGAGGAGGAAGAGGTAACTGTGGCCCAGAGAAGTATTTTTTAAACTTTCCTGGCTTGAGTTTAATTTCCATCAAACCTCAGAGCCTTTTTATCAGGTCACAATTTGAAAACCAGTGGATGAGAGTGAATAAGATGTGGTTATATAGAGGGGAAGGGACAGGTAGTAATGGAAGAACAGCAGGCTGGGACAGGTCGTGAAGGCCTTGATATGCTCAGACAGAGAATTTGGTCTTGACTGCTTTGGGGAAGGTCCAAATCCAGGGTCTCTTAGCCATCTTTCCCACTACCTAACAATGGCAAACAGCCACTACCACTCTGTCCACTCTCTGTAAACCCAACCTTGTCTCTACTGACAAGAAAAAGGAAAAAGAAAACTCAATGCCCACCCACCCAAGCTAGCCCTGTGGGAAGTGTCTTTGAAAATGAGATTGCAGTCCGGACATCTGGAGCAAACTAGGAGGCTCTATTTATTGTATAAAAATTGCTGAACATACTTTTCTTTTCCTTAACCCTAAGTAAAGCTACCCTAGGGTTTCATGTCAGTGGTTTTGAATTTTATTAAACAAAATAGGTATTTAGTTCCTGCTTGATTGAAGTTTGGTGGGCTTTCCGGAATTTTTTTTTCTCCATAACTCTCCCCTTTCTTCTCTGTTTTATCAGGGTTCTTGATTGTAAGTAGAAGAAACCAACTACAGCTAACCTAATCAAACAAAAAAAAAACAAAAGAAAATTTATTGAAAGGATGTTGGTGTGGCAGGGGGAGCTCCCCAAATCAAGAGGAGGTTAGAGGACCAGGCTTGGAAGATGATATGAATCTTCTTCAACCTTCCAATATGATAAGGGTTCCAGGGGCCACCAAGAAACATGCAACGTTCTTCCAGCGGAAACAGTATGGCTTGGACACTGTGGGTGAGGCTAAGCATTGTCAAGACTACAGTGACGAGATACTAATCATCCCTGTCTCTTGGTCAGTTGCTCCAGATTCTTCGTCCTAGGAATGGGAGTAGAGGGGGAAAAGATCTCTATTCTTCAACTTCTCTAGTTGAGGCAAGATACTTTGTACCAGTATCTCCATCTTAGGAGATCTCCCTTCAGATAGGAAGAGAATGAATGGTGGTCAGCCAACAAGTAAGCTAACAAGCAAAGCAATGGTCTATAGCTTCTCCCACACAATGTTTTTCAAACGGCAGTTGATAACACATTATTGAGTTGTGAGATTAATTTCATGGATGTTGAATTACATTGACTGATTTTCAAATATTAGACAAGTCTTACATTTCTGAGATAAAGTCTAGCTGTTCATAATGTATTATCCTTTTTTTCATATTATTGGACTCAAATTGTTAAAATTTGGTTTGGAATCTTTGCATCTAGGTTCATGAGGGATATTGTTCTGTAGCTTTCTTTCCTTGTACCAACTTTAGTAGTGCTGTTCTCATAAAATAAGTTTAGAAGGTTTCCCTCCTCTTCAATATTCTGGAAGGGTTTGGGTAGAATATATGTTATTTCTTCTTTAAATGTTTGGTAGAATTCACCAGCAAAGCAATCTGGGCTTGGAATTTCCTTGTGGGAAGGGTTTTAACCACAAATACAATTTTGTTAATAGATATAGTGCTATTCATGTTATCTATTTCTTCTTGAGTGAGTTTTCACAGAATGTGTCTTTCATCTAAGGTGTTGACTTTTTAGGAATAAAGTTGTTCATAACATTCCCTTACTTTCCTTTTAATATCTATATTGATGTCAACTCTTTCATTAATTGGTAATTTGTCTCAATTGGTAATTAATTGGTAATTTGGTGTTAGATCCAACTTTTGCCTGTGGATATCCAGTTTTCCTAGCAGCATTTATTGAAAAGACTGTCCTTTCCCCGTTGATTGATCTTGGCAATAATCTTTTGACCATGTATGCAAGGATTTATTTTTGGGATCTCTCTATTCTATTCAATTGATCTCTATGTCTGTCTTATGGCAGTACCACACTGCTTTTGTTTTTGTTTTTTTGCCTTATGATTATGGACTAGAAATTGTTATGAACTTGGGTAAATATTTTGGAATAATTGCTGAAAAGTCTTTTAATATCCTAATATTTTATATTTTTAGTACCACACTGTTTTGATTACTATAGCTTTGTAGTAAAATTTGAAATCAGGAACTGTGAGTCCTCTAGCTTTGTTCCACTTTTTCAACATTGTTTTAGCTATTTGGGTCCCTTGAGATTCCATATGAATTTTAGGACTTTAAAAAAAATCTCTAGATCCTCTCTGGGTAGTATTAACATCTTAAGAATATTAAGTCTTCCAATCATGTTGGGAAAATTGGATAACAACATGCAAAGCAGTGAAACTGGACCCCCATTTTATACCATTCACAAAAAGTAACTCAAGATGGATTAAAGAAATAAATGGAAGACCTGAAACTATAAAATGGCTAGAAAAAAACATAGAGGAGACTTCCCCAGTGGTCCAGCAGTTAAGATTCCACGCTTCCAATGCAGGGGACACTGGTTCAATTGCTGGTCAGGGAAATGAGATCCCATATGCAGTACAACCATGCAGTGCAGCCAAAACAACAACAAAAAGCCATAGAGGAAAAGCTCCTTGACATTGGTTTGGCAATTATTTTTTTGGATATGACACCAAAAACATAGGCAAAAAAAGCAAAAGTAAACAAGCAGTACTACATCAAAATAAAAATCCTCTGGGCAGCAAAAGAAACCATCAACAAAATGAAAAGGTACCTTACCAAATGGGAGAAAATATTTGCAAACCATATATCTGATAAGGGGTTAATATCTAAAATATATAAAGAACTCATACAACTCAATAGCAAAAAAACAAATAATCTGATTAAAAATAGGCAAAAGGGGGCTCCCCTGGTAGCACAGTGGTTAAGAATCTGCTTGCCAATGCAGGGGACACGGGTTCGAGCCCTGGTCCGGGAAGATCCCACATGCCGCGGAGCAACTAAGCCTGTGCACCACAACTACTGAGCCTGTGCCCTAGAGTCTGTGAGCCACAACTACTGAAGCCTGACCTCCTACAGCCTGTGCTCCGCAACGAAGAGTAGCCCCTGCTCACCATAACTAGAGAAAGCCCACACACAGCAACAAAGACCCAATGCAGCCAAAAAAAAAAAATAGGCAAAGGATCTGAACGGGCTATTTTTCCAAAGAAGATATACAAATGGGCAACAAGTACACAAAAATGTGCTCAACATTACTAATCATCAGAGAAATGCAAATCAAAACCACAATGAGATATCACCCCACACCTGTTAGAATGGTTATCATAAAAAAGATAAGAGATAACAAATATTGGTAAGGATGTGGAGAAAAGGGAACACTTTTACCCTGCTGGTGGGAATATAAATTGGTGCAGCCATTATGGAAAATAATATGAAAGTTCCTCAAAAATTTAAAAATAGAACTACCAGATGATCTAGCAATCCCATTTCTGGGTATATATCCATAGGAAATAAAATTAATGTCTTGAAGAGATATCTTAACCCCATGTTCAATGCAGCATTATTCACAATAACCAAGATATGTAAACAACCTAAGTGTCCATCATCAGATGAATGGATAAAGGTGTTATATATATCATAGATATATGAATATTATTCAGCCATAAAAGAAGGAAAAAGGAAATTCTGCCATTTGGGGCTACATGGGTGAACCCAGAGAGCATTAGGTATGCTACGTTAAATGCATCACACAAAGGAAGAAAGACATACTGTATGATCTCACTTATATGTGAAATCTAAAAAAAGAAAAGAAAAGAAAGTCAAACTCAAAAACAGAGAGTAGAATGATGTTTGCCAGAGGTGGGAGATGGGGGAAATGGGGACGTGTTGGTCAAAGGATACAAACTTCCAGTTACAAGATGAGTAAGTTTTGAGGATCTAATATTCAGCACGGTGACTATAGTTAATAATAATGTATGGTATAATTGATATTTGCTAAGAGAGTGGCTCCTAAAGCATTCTCACCAAATGGAAAAAAAAAGTAACTATGTGAGGTGATGGATTTGTTAATAAACTTGAGTTTGGTAATCATTTCACAATGTGTACTTGTATCAAATCATCACGTTGTACACTTTAAATATATACAAATTTATTTGTCAATTATACCTCAATAAAGCTGGAAAGGGAGAAGAAAAGAGCTGACACCTGGAGATTGGATCTGTTAAATCTCAGTGCCAACACTTGATAGAACCTTAGTAAATATTCCTGGAATGAAGGATGGGATCCCCAGTGGTAGCTTGAGGACTCCAACATGTATTTGGTGACTGGATGGGGTTTCTTTCAAATGTGACCAGAAGGAATTTCTGAAAAGTTGCCAGCTATTCAAATGATCTGTAAGGTATCTCTCACTTTGAGAATTCCATGATTCCACATTTCAAGTGATGGAAATTGGACTTATTTACACAATGCTGAGATTCTTCTTACATAATGTGCTTTGACTTGCATGACTTCATGAAAGAGAGAACTTCATGAAAGAGAGAACTTCATGAAAAGAGAACTGCTGCCTTGCAGAGAATAGGCAGAAAATTTTCAATATTTCTTAGGGGAAATCTGAAAATGAGAGAAGAAAATGAAAAAAAAAAAGTATTTCAGATACAGAAAAAAGAAGACATCCAAAAATGTTCAGTGAAGAGTTAATATGGTAGTTAACTATTCTCAAATTTAGGACGCCCATTTTTTCAAATAAATGTCTGAAGAAAAAAAATATATTGTCTTCCAGTCCATGAACACAGGATATGTTTCTATTTATGTTTTCTTCAATTTCTTTCAGCAATGTTTTAACTTTTGTTTTGTTTCTTTTTTTTTAATTGAGGTATAATTGACATATGACATTATATTAGTTTCACATGTAATGAATTCAATATTTGTATATTGTATTTTGCATATTTATATACATAATGTGTACATATATACACATTTGTATACATAATGACAATATTTATGTAATGTATATTGTAAATTGTATATTTGTATACATAATGACTCAATATTTGTATATACTGTGAAATGATTACCACAATAAGTCTAGTTACCAACTGTTGCCATACATAGTTACAAAATTCTTTTTTCTTTTGATGAGAAGCAACGTTTTGTTTTGAAAGATATTTTCACTTGGTATGGAATCTAAGTTGACATTTTTTTCCAGTACATTAAAGATGTTCCTCTACTGTCTTCTCACTTGCAATGTTTCTCATGAAAAACCTGTTGTCGGGCTTCCCTGGTGGTGCAGTGGTTGAGAGCCTGCCGATGCAGGGGACACAGGTTTGTGCCCCGGTCCGGGAAGATCCCACATGCTGCGGAGCGGCTGGGCCCATGAGCCATGGCAGCTGAGCCTGCACATCCAGAGCCTGTGCTCTGCAACGCGAGAGGCTGCAACAGTGAGAGGCCCACGTACCGCAAAAAAAAAAACCAAAAACCTGTTGTCTTCCTTATTTTTTGTTTTTCCATATACAACATGTCTTTTTTTCCCTCTGGTTGTGTTTAAGATTTTCTCTTTATCACTGGTTTTGAGCAATTTGATTATGATGTAGTACCTTGTGTAGTTATCTTTGTCTTTCTTGTGATTGAGGTTAGTAGAGTTTTTGTATCTGTAAGCTTATAGTTTTAATCAAATTTGGAAAATTTGGGGCCATTATTTCTTCAAATGTTTTTTCTCTTCCCACGTCTATTCTCCTTCACCTATCCAATTACATGTGTATTAGGCCACCTGAAGTAGTCCCACAGCTTACTGATGCACTGTCATTTTTTAAAAATTCCTTACTCTCTTTGTGTTTAATTCTGAATAGTTTCTCTTGCTGTGATAGTCAGCCTCTAAAGTGGCTCCCAATGATTCCCACTTCCTGCTTTTATATTTTGGTGTAATCACTTCCCCTTGAGTGTGGGCTAGAACTAATGGTTTGCATTTAATGAATAGAATAAGGCAAAAGTGGTGGGATGTCTTTCCTAAGATTAGATTATAGAAGACTGACTTCTGTCTTGCTCTCACTCTCTCTTTCTGGCCCTTCTTGCCAGACATACAATTATTATGTCTTCAAGTTTGCAAATTTTTTTCTTCTGCAGTGTCTCTTCTGCTATTAATTCCATTCAGTGTATTCTTCTAGTTTCTCATATATTTCCTTATATGAGTACAAACTCATTTCCCTTATAAATCAATGTGTTACAATCAGTTACTTTCACTGTTTATTCTAATGCAAAAAATGTCCCACTTTGGCCAATGGGAGCCCCTTCTAGCTGGCTTATATTTCTTTTGACATGCCTCTATTATTATTATTTTTTTTTTTAGTACTTCATTGCCTTTTTTAAAAATAAATTTCTTTCTTATTTTTTGGATGCGTTGGGTCTTCCTTGCTGTGCTTGGACTTTCTCTAGTTGCGGCAAGCGGGTGCTACTCCTGTTGCAGTGCGCAGGCTTCTCATCATGGTGCCTTCCCTTGTTGCGGAGCATGGGCTCTAGGTGCACGGGCTTCAGTAGTTGTGGCTCGTGGGCTTCAGTAGTCGTGGCTCACAGGATCTAGAGCACAGGTTCAGTAGTTGTGGTGCACAGGCTTAGTTGCTCTGCAGCATGTGGGATCTTCCCGGACCAGGGCTACAACCCGTGTCCCTTGCATTGGCAGGCAGATCCTTAACCACTGTGTCCCCAGGGAAGTCCCTACTTCATTGCTTTTCAAAAGCACAATAAGATTTTTCAGGCTTATCTTGTTCTTTTCTTGCCACAGCGTTGGAATCAACCATTTCTTGAAGGAGCCCCAGCTCTTTTACTGGACAATGGTATTTAGAAGCCAAGATCTGTATGTGCACAGGTATACACACACACACACACACACACACACACTTATTTCTATATTTATTTCTATACCTAGCCATGTATATATTTACACTCTGTGTGGTAGGTTGAATATTGACTCCAGATATTCTGAATATGTTCCCTTACCTTGTAAAAGGAAATTTGCTGATGTCATTAAGTTAAGGATGTTGAGATAAGGATATTTCTTGGATTATTTGGGTAGACCCCACATAAGCACAAATGTTTTTACAAGAGGGTAACAGAGGGAGATTTGACTACAGAAAAAAGAGATGTGATAATGGAACCAGAGGTCAGGGTGATGCACTTTGAAGATGGAAGAATGAGACCAAGAATCAAGGAAACTAGGCAGCCTCTAGAAGCTGAAAAAAGCAAGGAAACAGATTTTTCCCCTGAAGTCTCCCAAAGGAATGCAGCCCTGCTGACACCTTGATTTTAGACTTTTGACCTCCAAAGCTATAAGAGAATAAATATATGTTGTTTTAAATCCATTAAGTTTGTGGTAATTTGTTACAGCAGGAAATTAATACACTACAAGTTCATATCAATATGTCCAAGTCAAATCCAGTGCCACAAGATTCATTCTAGTCTTATCCTTTTCCTTGTTTTTAACTCCCTTCTCTGACTGTGAGAAACCTCACTCCCTTCATCCTTAATCTTCCTGTACATAGCCAAACGCACTCTCTGCTATCACCATTTCTTTCTGAACAGATTCCCTTCTCAACCCACACATAACAATGTGGATGAATCTCACGAACAATATGTTGAACAAAAGAAATCAGATACCAAAGAATATAAATGGCTTGATTCATTTTAAATGCAGCTCAAGAATAGGACATAATGGTGATACAAGTCAGAATAATGTTACTTCTGGGGTCAGGGTGTAGGCTGGGAAGTGGCCTGAGGAATTATGCAAGTGTTCCATGTCTCAATCCAGGCACTGAGTACACAAGTACATACATACTTAAAAATTCATCAAGCTGTTCACTTATGATTAGGACATTTTTTAAAAAGCCAACCACCATGTTTCCTTTCAGAAGCATGTTCTGTTTATAGAAGGTGGATGTATTTTATTACAGAGTCTTCCTGAAGATTTTGCAACATTCAGAACTCTAATCAATCAAGAATATTCTGAGAAAGTCTAGTAGCAGTCTCAGTTTACCAGTTAGAGTCAGAAATCATGTGGCAATGGTTAAGTACACTTTGAAATTCCCTCTACCCGCCATCTTTAAAATTATGTTATCCTTAACAATTTTTATTTGGAGATTATATTACATAAAATTTTGCCCACAAGGTGAGACTTTATAAATGCTTTTATATTTTGCCACCTCAAATGTGTATAATTCAATGTTGAAAATGAGCTAAGAATATTTTTAACATCTTTATTGGAGTATAATTGCTTTACATTGATGTGTTAGTTTCTGCTTTATAACAAACTGAATCAGCTATATGTATACATGTATCCTCATATCTCCTCCCTCTTGCGTCTCCCTCCCACCCTCCCTATCCCACCCCTCTAGGTGGTCACAAAGCACCGAGCTGATCTCCCTGTGCTATGCGGCTGCTTCCCACTAGCTATCTATCTTACATTTGGTAGTGTATATATTTACATGCCACTCTCTCACTTCATCCCAGCTTACCCTTCCCCCTCCCCATGTCCTCAAGTCCTTTCTCCACATCTGTGCCTTTATTCCTGTCCTGCCCCTATGTTCTTCAGAACCTATTTTTTTAAGATTCCATATATATGTGTTAGCATACAGTATTTGTTTTTCTCTTTCTGACTTACTTCACTCTGTATGACAGACTCTAGGTCCATCCACCTCACTATAAGTAACTCAATTTCGTTTCTTTTTATGGCTGAGTAATATTCCATTGTATATCTGTGTCACATCATCTTTATCCATTCATCTGTCGATGGACGCTTAGGTTTCTTCCATGCCCTGGCTACTGTAAATAGAGCTGCAATGAACATTGTGGTACATGACTCTTTTTGAACTATGGGCTTCTCAGGGTATATGCCCAGTAGTGGGATTGCTGGGTCATATGGTAGTTCTATTTTTAGTGTTTTAAGGAACCTCCATACTGTTCTCCATAGTGGCTGTATCAATTTACATTCCCACCAACAGTGCAAGAGGGTTCCCTTTTCTCCACACCTGCTCCAGCATTTATTGTTTGTAGATTTTTTGATGATGGCCATTATGACTGGTATGATACCTCATTGTAGTTTTGATTTGCATTCATCTAATGATTAGTGATGTTGAGCATCCTTACATGTGTTTGTTGGAAATCTGTATCTCTTCTTTGGAGAAATGTCTATTTAGGTCTTCTGCCCATTTTTGGATTGGGTTGTTTGTTTTTTGGATATTGAGCTGTTTGTAAATTTTGGAGATTAATCCTTTGTCAGTTGCTTCATTTGCAAATATTTTCTTCCATTCTGAGGGTTGTCCTTTCGTCTTGTTTATGGTTTCCTTTGAGCAAAGAGTTTGAATAAAGATTCCTCCAAAGAAGATATACCAGTGATAAATAAGCACAAAAAAAAGGTGCTCAACATCACTAATCATTAGGGAAATACAAATCAAAACCATAATTAGATACCCCTTCACATTTACGAAGATGGCTATAATTAAAAAGACAGATAAGAACAAGTTTTGATGAGGATGTAGAGAAATTGGAATCTTCATACATTGCTGGTGGGAATGTGCAGCCACTTTGTATAACAGCTCGGCAGTTCCTCAAAAAGCTAAATATAGAGTTATCATATGACCCAACGAGTCCACTCCTAGGTATGTACCAAGAGAACTGAAAATATATGTCTACACAAAAACTTGTACATGAATGTTCATAGCAGTAGTATTCAAAATTGCCAAAAATTAGAAATAAACCAGATTTCCATCAACTTATGAATGGGCAAACAAAATGTGATATATCCATACAATGGAATATTATTTGGCCATAAAATGGAATGAAATACTGATTCACACTACAACATGGGTGAACCTTGAAAAACATTATGTTAAGTGAAAGAAGCCAGACATAATATATCACATATTGCATGGTTCCATTCATATGAAATATCCAGAATAGCCAAATCCATAGACACACCTCTGTATTTTTTTTGCCAAGAAAAATATGCATGTTTGAGATTTCTCATCAGCATTATCGATATACTTCATACTTTTCAACGGTGACATGACAATCCATTATACAGCTCTGTGGTAATTTATATAATCAGTTCTCTATTAATAAAAACATGGTTTCTCCCTGTGTGTGAGTGTATATTTTTGTGTACCTCTACAAATGTGAAGAGGTTATTGAGCAATCTGAACACAGGGGGACCAACATGAAATGTTTCCTTCTACATTTAATGTTTTTGATTAGCTCCAATCTCCTTCCCTTCCCTTACATGATATCACGTGGGCATCATCACTGGTTTTCTAGCCAATTTTATATCATATCATGTTCAATCCAGTCTTGTCCTACTTGCAATCTTCAATCCCATTTCAGATTCAGAGCACGTTTTCCCTTGCCCCTCAGCTCAGGCATATCCGGTGGCCAGTGGGTCTTGAACTCTGTCTGTCCTTCAATCCTTCTCCCCTAATGCTTCTGATTTCTCCAGAATAGGGGCAGTGTGATGTGGTGATTAGAGGAAAGGGATATGGTGATATAGTGTTAGTGGGGCAGATTTGGCCTCTTCTGTCCTCTGTCTGATAGCCATCCAAGTGCCTCATAGGCTCTTACACGTGTCACCCCTCACAAGTGTAATGTTCTCCAGCTGGCTTCGCTCAGTTCTTACTTTTGCCTCCTGACCCTAATGGGTCTTTTTCCAATTATTATTATTGTTATTGTTGTTGTTCATAGAATAGGAAATATTAGAGTGAATGAATGTAGAATGTCGAAGGATTATTTCACACAAATCTTGTGTCAGTGTGCGTGTATGGATGGATTACAGTGTAAAAAGTATGTGTGATTGGGCTTCCCTGGTGGCGCAGTGGTTGAGAGTCCGCCTGCCAATGCAGGGGACATGGGTTCGTGCCCCGGTCCGGGAGGATCCCACATGCCGTGCAGCAGCTGGGCCCGTGAGCCATGGCCGCTGAGCCTGCGAGTCCGGAGCCTGTGCTCCGCAACGGGAGAGGCCACAACAGTGAGAGGCCCGCGTACCGCAAAAAAAAAGTATGTGTGATCTAAGAAGTTGGGAAGCCATTCTTCTGAAAAGTTCATCTTGTGTGGTGGGAAGAGGAGAGCACTGAGTTTCTGCTCTGAGCCCTGCTCTGAGCTTGCTGGGGACCTGGAGCACCTGCCTGCTTCTCTCTGCACCTCATGCTCCTTTCCAAGCCAATAAGGGCATTGGACTCTCACGTTCCTTCCAGCTCTTCCTTTTTGCGACAACAGTAACAGCTAACCCCCAGCAAACACTTACAGTGTGCCAGGCACTGTTCTAAATACTTTCTGTGGGGACTTCCCTGGTGGTCTAGTAGTTAAGAATCCACCTTCCAATACAGTGGATGCGGGTTCGATCCCTGGTCAAGGAACTAAGATTCCACATTCCATGGAGCAACTAAGCCCGTGCACCACAACTACTGAGCCCACACACCACAACTAGAGAGAAGCCTCTGCACCCAGCGGAAGATCCCTCTTGCCACAACTAAGACCCAACATAGCCATAAATAAATAAATAAATAAATATTAAAGAAAAACCTTTCTGTGCATCAAGTAATTGAATTCTCACCATACTTCTGTGATGTATGTGATTTTATTATCATCCCTATTTACAAATGAGGAAACTGAGACCCAGAGAAGTAAAGTGGCAGAGCAGGAATTTGGACCCAAGCTTGTTTGGCTCTAGAAGCCACATTCATAATCAGTACTGCTCCCAGTATCCATCTCTGAGTCAGTGGGGCTACACGGCCTTTCCGGCTCCTTTTGAAGGGGAGATGGCAGACTTCCCTGGCCACTCACTCAGTGAGTTTCCAGGAAATTGGGGCTTAGTCACCCTTCTTTGCCGAGTTCACTTGGAGCACACAGACTGGTGTGACATTCGCAGTGTTAGGTTCTGGCTTCCTCGGGTCCCTCCTACATTTCCTCTTATCTCATCAAGGGCATAGTTTTATAAACACCAGATTCCCTTTGTCCTCTTTTGTCAGTCTCTCCCATCAGTTCTCTCTCAACAGAGCTCTCTGCTATCTCTTCCTTCCCAATATTAGTTTAATATTCTTCACATCCAAGGACTTTCTATCCTGACAGATAAGAGAGAAATCAGTGTTGGGTTTTTTTTTATTATTATTATCTCTGGCCAATAATCAATATTAAATTTCCCCCTTTGGGCCATGCCATTCAAAACAAAGTCCAACACACTTTCCATCTCTTGGTGAGTTCTAAGAATTACTGATAGGAACAGTGTGGAATCTGCTTGGTTTCCCGTTCCCAATGCCCTCCTCTTTCCATAGTTCCCCCTGGAGCCACTTGAACCACAATCTATAGGCCCAGTGAACTCTGCCCCATCTATGGGGCCAATCTTGCCCTCCAGTGATTTAAGGGCCTCTAATTCAAAGCTCAAGTTGAAGAAAAGTCCTGCCATAACACTGTGGTGATGACTTTTACCTTCATCCTGAGTTCAAGCCTCCATTGTCTTTCTCTGTTCTGATTCTGGCCTATTGGTCTTGAGCTTCTGTTTGGGCCTTGATAATCCTCTGTAACTGGGAATCTGTTCTGTTCTTTCAAGTCCTTTTCCTCCCCCCTCACGGGAATTGGAATGCTCCAATGGCTGTGGCCTTGAAACCTTGTGACTTACTTCCCTGATGTTGCCTGCCCAGCTGCATCTCTGAATACCAGCTCCTTCTAGAGTTCCCAGTGCCCTGTTGAACACACCTGTCAGGAAATCCCAAGCCTTGGTAACTTGAAATTTTCTCCGCATGCTGTAATTAGCCCTTCTGTCTAGACTGTTATATGAAAGGACAGGGGCCAAGTAGATGTTCCTACTTCCTTGAGAGACTGTGTTTACACTAAGATTTTGTTCAACGTGTGGTCCCTAGACCAGCAATACCAACAGGGTCTCGATACCCCAGGCCTACTAGGTGGGAATCTGCATTTTTAAAAAACGATTTGTCCTAGGGCTATCAGCTGATCCACTAGCAATAAATCAAGTCAATGAAACAACATTTAAGTGTCTTTTACTCATAGGATCATTTACTCCAATGGAGTTTAAGCTCCAGGAAGGGCAGAAAATCCATGTCTCTTGTTCACTGCTGTATTTCCAGTGTCTAGAACTGTGCTTGGCAGAGGGTAAGTGCTCAATAAATGTTGAAGGAATGAACAAATGAATGGATGAGAGGATGAATTTTTACCAACTAGGTGGCCTTGAAAATGTTGCTTAAATTCTCTGAGCCTCATCATTTTATTCATCTGAAAATTGATTCATATCCCTGCTTCCAGGTATGAGGATCAGGCATAAAAAGCAAGTGCAGAACTGTCAATATTTCTTCCGATACAAAAGGCTATTCTTCCCTGAGATGTGGATCTGTTTTGTTTTGGGGTGAGCATTTCTTTTCAGCTGCTTTGCCTAAGCATTATTGAGAACTTGTTCTATATGGAAGAGTCTTGGTAGAGAGATTTATTCATCCAGTCACTCATTCATTTAGAAAATATTCATTGAGCTTTTGCATGGGGAACTCTGGTCTGAAGGGCCAGGTGTGAGGCCTCTGCATGCAGCATCCTGTGAGCCAGTGAAACTAGACTAAGCACAAAGGAAAGAAAAATGTAAATAGCTCTCGAGTGGCAGCTGCATCAGGACAGCAGAGAGCAACAATCGCTGTGGGCTGCTTTTCCATCCATTGGCTCATAGTCAGAATCACAGAAGCACAAAACAAATCAGCCGAGACCTTCAAGATGGTGGAGAAGTAAGAGGTGGAGATCACCTCCCTCCCCACAAATACATCAGAAATACATCTGCATGCGGAACAACTCCTACAGAACACCAACTGAACACTGGCAGAAGACCTCAGACCTCCCAAAAGGCAAGAAACTCCCCACATACCTGGGTAGGGCAAAAGAAAAAGAAAAAACAGAGACAAAAGAATAGGGATGGGACCTGCACCAGTGAGAGGGAGCCTTGAAGGAGGAAGGTTTCCACACACTAGGAAGCCCCTTCATGGGCGGAGACTGTGGGTGGTGGAGGGGGAAAGCTTCGGAGCCACGGAGGAGAGTACAGCAACAGGGGTGCGGAGGGCAAAGTGGAGAGATTCCCGCACAGAGGATCGGTGCCGACCAGCACTCACCAGCCCGAGAGGCTTGTCTACTCACCCGCCTGGGCGGGCGGGGGATGGGAGCTGAGGCTCGGGCTTCAGAGCTTAGATCCCAGGGAGAGGATTGGGGTTGGCCGCGTGAACACAGCCTGAAGGGGGCTAGTGCGCCACAGCTAGCTGGGAGGGAGTCCAGGAAAAAGTCTGGAGCTGCCAAAGAGACAAGAGAGCATTGCTTCGGGGTGCACGAGGAAAGGGGATTCAGAGCACCACCTAAAGGAGCTCCAGAGATGGGCGCGAGCCGCGGTTATCAGCATGGACCCCAGAGACGGGCATGAGACACTAAGGCTGCTGCTGCCGCCACCAAGAAGCCTGTGCACAAGCACAGGTCACTATCCACACCTCCCATCCTGAGAGCCTGTGCAGCCCGCCACTGCCAGGGTCCCGTGATCCAGGGACAACTTCCCCGGGAGAGCACATGGCACGCCTCGGGCTGGTGCAATGTCACGCCGGCCTCTGCTTCTGCAGGCTCACCCCGCATCTGTACCCCTCCCTCCCCCCGGCCTGAGTGAGCCAGAGCCCCCGAAGCGGCTGCTCCTATCTGAGCGAAGAACAGATGCCCTCCGGCGACCTACACGCAGAGGCAGGGCCAAATGCAAAGCTGAGACCCGGGAGCTGTGAGAACAAAGAAGGGAAAGGGAAATCTCTCCCAGCAGCCTCAGAAGCAGCAGATTAAAGCTTCACAATCAACTTGATGTACCCTGCATCTGTGGAATACATGAATAGACAACAAATCATCCCAAAATTGAGGCAGTGGACTTTGGGAGCAACTGTAGACTTGGGGTTTGCTGTACACAACTGACTGGTTTCTGGTTTTATGTTTATCTTAGTTTAGTATTTAGAGTTTATTATCATTGGTGGATTTATTTATTGATTTGGTCACTCTCTTCCTTTTTATATATATATACAGATATATTTTTTTCCTTTTTCACTTTTTGTGAGTGTGTATGTGTATGCTTGTTTGTGTGATTTTATCCGTATAGCTTTGCTTTTACCGTTTGTCTTAAGCTTCTGTCTGTCCTTTTTTTTTTCTTTTATTCAGTATAGTTTTTAGCACTTTTTTTTTTTTTTTTTTTTTTTTTTGCGGTACGCGGGCCTCTCACTGTTGTGGCCTCTCCCGTTGCAGAGCACAGGCTCCGGATGCGCAGGCTCAGCGGCCATGGCTCACGGGCCCAGCCGCTCCGCGGCATGTGGGATCTTCCCAGACCAGGGCACGAACCCGTGTCTCCTGCATTGGCAGGCGGACTCCCAACCACTGCGCCACCAGGGAAGCCCTTTTTAGCACTTTTATCATAGGTGGATTTGTTTTTTGGTCTGGTTGCTATCTTCTTTCTTTCTTTTTTTATTCCTTTTTAATTTTTTTATTTTTAATACATTTTTAACCTTTTATTTTAATAACTTTATTTCTTTTCTTTTCTTCTTTTCTTTCTTTCTTTCATTTTTTCTCCCTTTTCTTCTGAGGCGTGTGGCTGACAGGGTCTTGGTGCTCTAGCTGGGTGTCAGGCCTGTGCCTCTGAGGTGCAAGAGCAAAGTTCAGGACACTGGTCCGCCAGAGACCTCCCAGCTCCACATAATACCAAATGGCAAAAGCTCTCCCAGCAATCTCCATCTCAACGTTAAGACCCAGCTCCACTCAACAACCAGCAAGCTACAGTACTGGACACCCTATGCCAAAAGACTAGCAAGACAGGAACACAATGCCACCCATTAGCAGAGAGGCTGCCTAAAATCATACTAAGTTCACAGACACTCCAAAACACACCACCAGACGCAGTCCTGCTGACCAGAAAGACAAGATCCAGTCTCATCCACCAGAACACAAGCACCAGTCTCCTCCACCAGGAAGCCTACACAACCCACTGACCAAATCATACCCACTGGTGGCAAACACCATAAAAAATGGTAACTATAAACCTGCAGCCTGCGAAAAGGAGACTGCAAACACAGTAAGTTAAGCGAAATGAGAAGACAGAGAAATATGCAGCAGAGGAAGGAACAAGGTAAAAACCCACCAGACCAAATAAATGAAGAGGAAATCGGCAGTATACCTGAAAAAGAATTCAGAGTAATGATAGTAAACATGATCTAAAATCTTGGAAATAGAATGGAGAAAATAGAAGAAACATTTAACAAGGACCTAGAAGAACTAAAGAGCAAACAAACAATGAGGAACAGCACAATAAATGAAATTAAAAATACTCTAGAAGGAATCAATAGCAGAATAACTGAGGCAGAAGAACGGATAAGTGACCTGGAAGATAAAACAGTGAAAATAACTACTGCAGAGCAGAATAAAGAAAAAAGAATGAAAAGAATAGAGGACAGTCTCAGAGACCTCTGGGACAACATTAAACGCAGCAACATTCAAATTATAGGGGTCCCAGAAGAAGAAGAGAAAAAGAAAGGGGCTGAGAAAATATTTGAAGAGATTATATTGAAAACTTCCCTAATATGGGAAGGAAAATAGTTAATCAAGTCCAGGAAGTGCAGAGAGTCCCATACAGGATAAATACAAGGAAAAACATGCAAAGACACGTATTAATTAAACTACGAAAAATTCAATACAAAGAAAAAATATTCAAAGCAGCAAGGGAAAAACAACAAATAACACACAAGGGAATCCCCATAAGGTTAACAGCTGATCTTTCAGCAGAAACTCTTCAAGCCAGAAGGGAGTGGCAAGGCATATTTAAAATGATGAAAAGGAAAAACCTACAACCAAGATGACTCTACCCAGCAAGGATCTCATTCAGATTTGACGGAGAAATTAAAACCTTTAGAAACAACCAAAAGCTAAGAAAATTCAGTACCACCAAACCAGCTTTACAACAAATGCTAAAGGAACTTCTCTAGGCAGGAAACACAAGAGAAGGAAAAGGCCTACAATAACAAACCCAAAACAATTAAGAAAATGGTAATAGGAACATACATATCAAGAACTACCTTAAATGTGAATGGATGAAATGCTCCAACCAAAAGACACAGACTAGCTGAATGGATACAAAAACAATACCCGTATATATTCTGTCTACAAGAGACCCACTTCAGACCTAGGGACACATACAGACTGAAAGTGAAGGGATGGAAAAAGATATTCCATGTAAATCGAAATCACAATAAAGCTGGAGTAGAAATTCTCAGATCAGACAAAATAGACTTTAACATAAAGACTATAACAAGAGACAAAGAAGGACACTACATAATGATCAAGGGATGAATCAAAGAACAAGATATAACGATTATAAATATTTATGCACCCAATATGGGAGTACCTCAATACATAAGGCAAATGTTAACAGCCATAAAAGGGGAAATCGACAGTAACACAGTCATAGTAGGGGGCTTGAACACCCCACTCTCACCAATGGACAGATCATCCAAAATGAAAATAAATAAGGAAACACAAGCTTTAAGTGATACATTAAACAAGATGGACTTAATTGATATTTATAGGACATTCCATCCAAAAACAACAGAATACACTTTCTTCTCAAGTGCTCATGGGACATTCTCCAGGACAGATCATATCCTGGGTCACAAATCAAGCCTTGGTAAATTTAAGAAAATTGAAATCATATCAAGCATCCTTTCCGACCACAAGGCTATGAGACTAGCTAGCAATTACAGGAAAAAATCTCTAAAAAATATAAACACATGGAGGCTAAACAATGCACTACTTAATAATCAAGAGATCACTGAAGAAATCAAAGAGGAAATCAAAAAATACCTAGAGACAAATGACAATGAAAACACGATGACCCAAAACCTATGGGATTCAGCAAAAGCAGTTCTAAGAGGGAAGTTTATAGCAATACAACCCTACCTCAAGAAACAAGAAGCATCTCAAATAAAAAACCTAAGCTTACACCTAAAGCAATTAGAGAAAGAAGAACAGAAAACCTCAAGTTAGCAGAAGGAAAGAAATCATAAAGATCAGATCAGAAATAAAAGAAAAAGAAATGAAGGAAATGACAGCAAAGATCAATAAAACTAAAAGCTGGTTCTTTGAGAAGATATACAAAATTGATAAATTATTAGCCAAACTCATCAAGAAAAAAAGGGAGAAGACTCAAATCAATAGAATTAGAAATGAAAAAGGAGAAGTAACAACTGACACTGCAGAAATGCAAAGGATCATGAGAGATTACTACAAGCACCTCTATGCCAATAAAATGGACAACCTGGAAGAAATGGACAAATTCTTAGAAAAACACAACCTTCCGAGACTGAACCACAAAGAAATAGAAAATATAAATGGACCAATCACAAACACTGAAATTGAGACTGTGATTAAAAATCTTCCAACAAACAAAAGCCCAGGACTAGATGGCTTCACAGGCGAATTCTATCAAACATTTAGAGAAGAGCTAACACCTATCCTTCTCAAACACTTCCAAAATATAGCAGAGGGAGGAACACTCCCAAACTCATTCTATGAGGCCACCATCACCCTGATAACAAAACCAGATAAAGATGCCACAAAGAAAGAAAACTACAGGCCAATATCACTGAAGAACACAGATGCAAAAATCCTCAACAGGGGCATCCCTTGTGGCACGGTGGTTGAGTGTCTGCCTGCCGATGCAGGGGACGTGGGTTCGAGCCCCGCTCCGGGAGGATGCCATATCCCACAGAGCGGCTGGGCTCATGAGCCATGGCCACTGAGCCTGTGTGTCCAGAACCTGAGCTCCACAACGGGAGAGGACTCAACAGTGAGAGGTCCGTGTACTCCCCCCAAAAAAATACCTCAACAAAATACTAACAAACAGAATCCAACAGCACATTAAAAGGATCATGCACCATGATCAGGTGGGGTTTACCCCAGGAATGCAAGGATTCTTCAGTATATGCAAATCAATCAATGTGATACACCATATTAACAAACTGAAGGAGAAAAACCATATAATCATCTCAATACATGCAGAAAAAGCTTTAGACAAAATTCAACACCCATTTATGATAAAAACCCTCCAGAAAGTAGGCATAGAGGGAACTTACCTCAACATAATAAAGACCATGTATGACAAACCCACAACCAACATCGTTCTCAGTGGTGAAAAACTGAAACCATTTCCTCTAAGATCCGGAACAAGACAAGGAGGTCCACTCTCACCACTATTATTCAACATAGTTTTGGAAGATTTAGCCACAGCAATCAGAGGAGAAAAAGAAACAAAAGGAATCCAAATCGGAAAAGAAGAAATAATGCTGTCACCGTTTGCAGATGACATGTTACTATACATAGAGAACCCTAAAGATGCTACCAGAAAACTACTAATGCTAATCAATGAATTTAGTAAAGTAGCAGAATACAAAGTTAATGCACAGAATCTCTTGCATTCCTATACATGAAAGATGTAAATCTGAAAGAGAAATTAAGGAAACACTCCCATTTACCATGCAACAAAAAGAATAAAATACCCAGGAATAAACCTACCTAAGGAGAGAAAAGACTTGTATGAAGAAAACTGTAAGACACTGATGAAAGTAGTTAAAGTTGATACAAACAGATGGAGAGATATACCATGTTCTTGTATTGGAAGAATCAATATTGTGAAAATGACTGTACTACCTAAAGCAATCTACAGATTCAATGCAATCCCTATCAAACTACCAATGGCATTTTTCACAGAACTAGATCAAAAATTTTTCACAATTTATATGGAAACACAAAAGACCCCTAATAGCCAAAGCAATGTTGAGAAAGAAAAATTGAGCTGGAGGAATCAGGCTCCTGGACTTTAGACTATAGTACAAAGCTACAGTAATCAAGACAGTATGGCACTGGCACAAAAACAGAAATATAGATCGATGGAACAAGGTAGAAAGCCCAGAGATAAACCCATGTACCTATGGTCAACTAATCTATGACAAAGGAGGCAAGGATATACAGTAGAGAAAAGACAGTCTCTTCAGTAAGTGTTGCTGGGAAAACTGGACAGCTACATGTAAAAGAATGAAATTAGAACACTCCCTAAGACCGTACACAAAAATAAACTCAAAATGGATTAAAGGCCTAAATGTAAGACTGGACACTATAAAACTCTTAGAGGAAAACATAGGAAGAACACTCTTTGACACAAATCAGAGCAAGATTTTTTTTGACCCACCTCCTAGAGAAATGGAAATAAAAACAAAAATAAACAACTGGGACCTAATGAAACTTAAAAGCTTTTGCACAGCAACGGAAACCATAAACAAGACAAAAAGACAACCCCCAGAGTGGGAGAAAATATTTGCTAATGAAGCAACTGACAAAGGATTAATCTCCAAAAATTTCAAGCAGCTCATGCAGCTCAATATCCAAAAAACAAACAACCCAATCCAAAAATGAGCAGAAGACCTAAATAGACATTTTTCCAAAGAAGAGATATAGATTGCCAACAAACAGATGAAAGGATGCTCAACATCACTAATCATTAGAGAAATGCAGATCAACACTACAGTGAGGTATCACCTCATACCAGTCAGAATGGCCATCATCAAAAAGTCTACAAACAATAAATGCTGGAGAGGGTGTGGAGAAAAGGGAACCCTCTTGCACTGTTGGTGGGAATGTAAATTGATACAGCCACTATGGAGAACAGTATGGAGGTTCCTTAAAACACTAAAAATAGAACTACCCTATGACCCAGCAATCCCAGTACTGGGCATATACCCTGAGAAAACCATAATTCAAAAAGAGTCATATACCACAATATTCCTTGGAGCTCTACTGACAGTAGTCAGGACATGGAAGCAACCTAAGTGCCCATTGACAGATGAATGGATAAAGAAGATGTGACACAGATATACAATGGAATATTACTCAGCCATAAAAAGTAATGAAATTGAGTTATTTGTAGTGAGCTGGATGGGCCTAGAGACTGTCATACAGAGTGAAGTAAGTCAGAAAGAGAAAAACAAATATAGTATGGTAACACATCTAAAAAAAAAAGCTTCTGAAGCACCTAGGGTCAGGACAGGAATAAAGACACAGACGTAGAGAATGGACTTGAGGACACAGGGAGGGGGAAACGTAAGCTGGGATGAAGTGAGAGAGTGACATGGACATATATACACTACCAAATGTAAAATAGATAGCTAGTGAGAAGCAGCCACATAGCACAGGGAGATCAGCTCAGTGCTTTGTGACCGCCTAGAGAGGTGGGATAGGGAGGGTGTGAGGGAGACGCAAGAGGGAGGAGATATGGGGATATATGTATATGTATAGCTGATTCACTTTGTTATAAAGCGGAAACTAACACACCATTGTAAAGCAATTATACTCCAATAAAGATGTTTAAAAAAGAAAAGAAAAAAAAGAAAATATTCATTGAATATTATGTGCCAGGCTTCATTCCTAGTGCTAATGAGTAGAGCAGTGGATAAAGCAAAGTCCCTGCTCTCAAGAAGTTTACATTGGGAAGAGACAGACATGAATCAAATAAAATTGTAATGTAGCAGATGGTCATATTTGTTGAGAGAAACAGTGAGTAAGCATTCTCTGAGGAGATAGCATTTGTGCAGATACCTTCAGGAAACAAGGGGGCGATCCATGTGGTGGTCCAGGGAGAGAGTTTTCCAGGCAGAGGGGCAGCCAGTGCAATGGCCCAAAAGTGGGAACATGTGTGGCATGAAGGTGGAGGGAGGGTTCATCTCTTTAGAATGCTGATGAAACGTCAAGCAAAATGAGGACTGAGAACTGACCATTTGATTTGACAACACAGAAGTTCATTTGTGACCTTGAGAGGAGCTATTTTGATGGAGTGATAGAGATAAATGTCTAGTTGAAGATGATTCGAGAGAGAAGCAGAGAGGAATTAGAGACAGTGAATATAGACAGCTCTTTCAAGGAATTTTGTTGTAATTGGAAGAGGAGAGGTGGGACGGAAGCTGGAGAGGGATGTGGGGTGAATGGAGGACTTTACTTGGTAGATACAGCAGCATGTAGAGAGGAAGATATTATTGATGCGAGAGGTGAGAATTCCTGGAGTGGTCTTCTTAAGCAGGTGAGAGATGAGTTTAAGGGCACGAGTGGAGCTAGTAAGGGAAGGAGCCAGGATTAACCAGCTGTCCCTTACTTCAGAGCCTCTTACACTCAACCATCATGCTACAGTGCTACTCAGACAACACCCATTAGGTAGCGCCAGGCACTTGGCTCTGTTCTTTTCATCACATACTCAGGCAACTGCCTTACTTGGGATTCAAGCCACCATTTTGACTTGCCTTTGATAAGGGAAACAATTAAATCTTTGAAGCATGATAGCTTCAGCTTCTTTTCTGATTGCCTAAAAGCCCTCCCTTCCCCCTTCTGATTTCATTTGTCACTACAGGAAGGAAAGGGACTCCATAAAAGCAGCCACTTGACAGCTCGGTCTTACGTGTAATACTGGCCTAATGGGCAGAGAAGACCATTTCTCTCCCTTCCATTGTTCCTCTCTCATCCTCTACAGACCTCTAACGTTGCTCTCACTGGTGGTTATAGCAATCTAAGAAGCAATAGTCATTTTTGTAGGTGTTTTTTCACCTGCCCAGAGGAATAGGCAAGAATCCTGTCAGATGAGCCTGAGGAGGGTGGGAAGCAGGGAAATGGCAGAGCAACTGTGCTTCTCTGTAGGGTTGGAGAATAGCCAAGGAAGTCCCCTTAACACAGGCAAGCTCCCCATCCACTAGCCACAAGGCAGCCATATTCAGATGTGTTACTCTGTGGGCTATTTGGGTGGCTGAGATGTGTCACCCCAGAGATGGAAGCCAACCCAGAGCGGGAGGTAACAAAGATGAGAGATTGATGATGATATCTTCTGAGTTTCCAAGTCAGGTGACACTAGTTGAACATTTTTAGGATGAGTTTTAAAGTTAGTATGATTTTCTGGGCCAGGGGAAAAGGAGAGATGGAAGGAGACAGGGTAAGGAAGAGAAAGAAGATAAAAGTAAGAAGGGAGGAGCAGTGAAAGACCTCTGGAGGGGCGTCAGGAGGAATAGGAAGTGAAAACCCAGGCTTGTCCTGCTTAATAGTAGTTATTGGGCCCCTTTAGCCACAGGTGCTGGCTATAACAAAATAGCATTTCTGCCCTCCCTCCTCCCCCCAGCTTGCACAAACACACACTTCAATGTGAAGCTTATGACTTTGAATGTTTATATCAGAACAGGAAGAAAAACCAGAAGTCATTTTTCTGCTCTAAATCTAAGTTATTCCTCTTGTCCTCTTCCTAGGTGTGTGGGGCCTTTGATCCAATATAGTACCAACCATCTGCTTCTAAGAACCACCTTGGCCGGTCGCCACTAAAAATGCCATATATTAGGGACCTTGTGTAGTGCGGTTGCAGCACAGTATTATGTTATTTATTTTTAAATCTAATCCTCTGCCTTTAGATGCTGGAAATGAGAACTAGTCAGACTTTAATCTCTCCAGGGATGCTTTCTTTCCAGGCAAGCCTGGTCTGTCTTCTATAGAAAACAGGATGAAATCCAATCTTTGGATGATGTGATGGGGATGGAAAGAGAGAGAGAGGGAGAGAGAGAGAGGGAGGGAG
Source organism: Mesoplodon bidens (assembly GCF_964165515.1). Classification (NCBI taxonomy): domain Eukaryota; kingdom Metazoa; phylum Chordata; class Mammalia; order Artiodactyla; family Ziphiidae; genus Mesoplodon; species Mesoplodon bidens. The sequence goes on along the minus strand of NC_138163.1, from coordinate 45,452,192 downwards.
AAAGAGAGAGAGAGGGAGAGAGGCCAATAGGGCTGGGAGAGGCCCAAAGGACGCAAATGGCCCTAGAAGGCTGATAGATCCTTTTTATTTTTATTTTTTTTTAAAGAATCACCATTTGGGGGATATCCCTTCTGTTTAGGGTTGACCTGACCATCCCAATCAGATTATATGACTGCTTTAGTTATTGCGGTGGACACAACTGAGGGGAAAACATCACATTCAGGGTCACAAAAGAGAAGAAGCAACACCATGAGAAGTAGCTCATTCTTCTCTCTATATTTTTTGTTTTCATTTTTCTTCTTTTACCTTTAATCAATTGAATATTAATAAGGTCTTGGTTTCTGCACTCAGAATCAGAGTTTCTTTGATCTTTGAGGGAAACAGAAGTGTTTGGACCTGATTTTCCACTGATCTCTTTCTCTTAGGAGCTCCAGACTGAATCCTATATATTAAGGTCTTCTTTTCTTTTCTTTTTAAAAGTTACACTTTATTTTGGGATAATTGCAGATTCACATGCAGTTGTAAGAAATGATACAGAGAGACCCTGGGTACCCTCTATCCAGTTATGTTTGCTTTTTGAAAAAAACTTTATTGAGATATGATTGACATACAAAAAAACTGTACATATTTAATGTATGCAACTTGATGACTTTGGAGATAAGTACACACTTGTGAAATCATCACCATGATCAATGCCATAAATATAACCATCACCTCCAAAAGCTTCCTCCTACCCTCTTGATTTATTTATTTTGGGGGAGATAAGAACACAACATAAGACCTACCCTTTCTTTTTTAAATAAATTTATTATTTATTTATTTTTTGGCTGTGTTGGGTCTTTGTTGCTGTGCACGGGCTTTCTCTAGTTGTGGTGAGAGGGGGCTACTCTTCGTTGCAGTACGCGGGCTTCTCATTGCGGCGGCTTCTCTTGTTGCAGAGCATGGACTCTAGGGTGCACGGGCTTCAGTAGTTGTGGTGCGTGGGCTCAGTAGTTGTGGCTCGCTGGCTCTAGAGCACAGGCTCAGTAGTTGTGGCACATGGGCTTAGTTGCTCCCCAGCATATGGGATCTTCCCAGACCAGGGCTTGAACCCATGTCCCCTGCATTGGAAGGCAGATTCTTAACCACTGTGCCACCAGGGAAGTCCCAAGACCTACCCTTTTGGCAAATGTTCACATATACAATACAGGCACTATGTATTAACTGTAGGCACTATGCTGTACTATATTCATTTTTAAAAGTCCGATTAGATTTTTCTTTAGTGGATCCCTTCACTCTTCATCTGCATGATTAAGTTCATATAACATTGTGCTGTACACACCTCTGAAGAACCAGGAAATGCTAAGTCAGAGATGGCCCATTCCAAAGGGGAAAACAGAAAGCTTCCATCTGAGTCTCATGCGGTCACTGCATCTTATTATTCACCTGTCTTAATGACAAATTGTACTTTTCTCTACGTATAGTTCCTGTAAATTTCTAAGCCAGAGTAAAGGAAATATCAAATATGGAAAGGAAGAGAATCCATACTTGTGCTGTGGACTAATAGTGTATCATGAGTTGTACGGGTCACATGCACATCATGCTGGGTATCTCTAACAGGGGAAGGAGGGCATCTGGAGGTGAAATCTGAATGAAAGAATAGGTGGAGAGTTGATGAAGAGAAGGGATGGAGGAAAGGAGCAGGAGGTGGCCCTGAAGTTAAGGCTCTGCCACAAAGGGTAGCTCCAAATGGGGGAGGCTCTGGAAAGAGGCTGGGCTGCATGGGGATAAACTAAGAATTTGAGTATAAAACGTTCATTTTTGGAACCCCTGGTGTAGATAAGCGATTAGCATGCTAGGGGCCAATCCAAGGGCAAAATGGGGTCTCCTGTCTCTTATTCCTTTGTTCTTTCTGTCTGTCTGTTTCCTTAGAAACAAATCCATCAATATCTGGAGAACCCCATCCAAGAGGGAACTGCTCTGAAGATATTCAATCCCCAAGTGTTTTGAAAGCAGATGCCAGTTATGCCAAATGAGTCCTTGAAAGAGCTAAATCACTTCCTGATTTGAAGCAGCAAGTAAAGAGCCTACCCATCTTTAATGGTAGAAGGTATTACCAAGTGCTCAGAAGATTAAAATATTGTGATCATGAGGCTGAGGTCCTGGGCTCAAACCCTATGTGACTCATTTGCTTCTTGACTCCCCAGTTCCAAACAGTAGTGACTGTGCCCCTGTCCAAAAATGAGTCCTCCAGACCTAGACAGTCATTTTGCAAGAACAAGCCACAGGTCCTATAAAACTCTGGGCAAGAGGCAGGGTGGTGTGGAGTGTAGCTGGTCAGGCTCTGCATTTCGACAGAGCTGGCTTGCAAACTTGCCTTTCTTATTTCCTCCTTATTACCAGTGGAAACTTAAGCCAATTACTTATCCTCTCTCTCTCTCTAAGCCTTGGTTTCCCCACAGGGTTGTGATAATTTAGCACATAACTACTCAATAAATGATGGCTGCTACTATTTTTATTATCAGTGTAGATTGAGATCTAAGTGTAAATTAGGAAGTTGATTGCTACTGCCACACTTCCCCTCAAGAATTCTCAGAAGAGATGCAAATTCACCTGGCCCTGGTCACTGTTTAACCTGCTCCAAGAGAGGGTGCTCTTATCAGTACCCCTTAGTAATTTCAAGTAAAATGAAATCAATCTCCTATCCTTAATCTGACTCCACTGCTGGAACAGTGATTCAAAGCTCGTGGGCCTACCCAGGAGGGATGGACAGAATAGCTTTATCTTCTCTGTAACAGGGAGGGAGGAGATAGTGCACTGATTGCTTATCTTACAGAGTACCAGGTTAGGGTAGGGGATTGCATAGAGCTAGGATGAATGCAGCAACAGCTCTCAGAATCCCTCGGAGGTTCCTGAGATTGCTTTCCAAAACTGCTTTTAGCATATTGATTTCTGACAGCTCTGCACTTCAGGAAAAGAGCAACTACAAACTGCCAGCTTGCCCACATCTCCAAATCAATCGCACATGCTTGATTTTCTTTCTTTCCTTTTGTCTTCCTCCCCTGCAGCAAAGTGTGTGGTTTCTAATAACACTCCTGCAATGTTGTGGTGGGACAGGATGTCAGTTTCACCTGAGGCTACAGAAGTAAAAGAGTATTCTAGTCCACAGAAAATCGGCCCACTTGACCAACTTGGGATAGATTTGATTTCTGCTTTAGGATTAAAACATGAATATCTGGAATTGAAAAAGGGGAAAAACCCTAAAGCGAACAGTTATTGAGTGGCTTACTTACCAGACAGCATGTTAGCTACTTTCCATATGTATTACCTCATTGATCCTCACAACCACCCTGCAAGGTAGATACTTTGAATAGCATAACACATATGAGGAAAAAGGCTCTGAGAGGTTAAGTCACTTGCCTGGAGTTGCAAAGGCTCATCAAGGAATGATGGCAAGGAATTGAACCCATGTCTCTCTGATTTCAAGCCTGATTTGTTTGTTTACTTGATTATTCAAATATCGATTCATGAAATAAAGTCAATACTTATTTTTATATTAATTTCAGCATCAGGGACTTAAAATATTTCTCACAGTATTCAACTTCTGCAAAAAAAAAAGGGAAGTGCGTTTATGCATTCTAATGTCCGAAATATACATTGTGAAATGTTAGCTGTAAATTACGTGTTTGTACATATTACCTCACACAGAGTGGCCCTCAATACATGTTTACTAAAAAGAATGATAAGAGAGCCCACCTGGCTGAGGGGTCAGCAGCCATTTTACACTATGGATTCTGGTCTGAAGAGCCAGGTGTGAGGCCTCTGCCCCCGGCACCAAATGAGCGAGTGAAACTAGAAAACACAAAGGGAAAGAAAAGGGAGAATTTTTTGTAAAATATGAAGAAGGAAAACTCCTTGATCCAACAGACTGGAAAACTAACTCAAAGAACAGACTGAAGAAGTTTTGAAGTCATGTGGCTGACAGGGTCTTGGTGCTCCAGCCGGGTGTCAGGCCTGAGCCTCTGAGCGGGAGAACCGAGTTCAGGACATTGGACAACCAGAGACCTCCCAGATCCACGTAATGTCAATTGGCAAGAGCTCTCCCAGAGCTCTCCGTCTCAACACTTAGACCTGGTTCCACTCAACCACCAGTAAGCTACATTGCTGGACACCCTATGCCAAAAATCTAGCAAGACAGGAACACAACCCCACCCATTAGCAGAGAGGCTGCCTAAAATCATAGTAAGTTCACAGACACTCCAAAACACAGCACTGGACGCAGTCCTACCTACCAGAAAGACAAGATCCAGCCTCATCTACCAGAACACAAGCAGCCATCCCCTCCACCAGGGAGCCTACACAACCCACTGAACAAACCTTACCCACTGGGGGCAAACACCAAAAACAATGGGAACTACAAACCAGCAGCCTATGAAAAGGAGACCCCAAACACAGTAAGTTAAGGAAAATGAGAAGACAGAGAAATAAGCAGAAGATGAAGGAACAAGGGAAAAACCCACCAGACCAAACAAATGAAGAGGAAATGGGCAGTCTACCAGAAAAAAAGAATTCAGAGAAATGATAGTAAAGATGATCCAAGATCTTGGAAATAGAATGGAGAAAATACAAGAAATATTTAACAAGGACCTAGAAGAACTAAAGGGCAAACAAACAATGATGAACAACACAATAAATGAAATTAAAAATTCTCTAGAAGGAATCAATAGCAGAATAACTGAAGCAGAAGAACGGATAAATGGCTTGGAAAATAAGAGTAGAAATACCTACCACAGAGCAGAAAAAAGAAAAAAAGAATGAAAAGAATTGAGGACAGTCTCAGAGACATCTGGGACAACATTAAACATACGAACATTCGAATTATATGGGTCCCAGAAGAAGAAGAGAAAAAGAAAGGGAGTGAGAAAATATTTGAGGAGATTATAGTTGAAAACTTCCCTAATATGGGGAAGGAAATAGTCAATCAAGTCCAGGAAGCACAAAGAGTTGCATACAGGATAAATCCAAGGAGAAACAATGCCAAGACACATATCAATCAAATTATCAATTATTAAATACAAAGAAAAAATATTAAAAGCAGCCAGGGAAAAACAACAAGTAACATACAAGGAAATCCCCATAAGGTTAACAGCTGAACTTTCAGCAGAAAATCTGCAAGCCAGAAGGGAGTGGCAAGACATATTTAAAGTGAAGAAAGGGAAAAACCTACAACCAAGACTACACTACCCAGCAAGGATCTCAGATTCGACGGAGAAATTAAAACCTTTAGAGACAAACAAAAGCTAAGAGAATTCAGCACCACCAAACCAGCTTTACAACAAATGCTAAAGGAACTTCTCTAGGCAGGAAACACAAGAGAAGGAAAAGACCTACAATAACAAACCCAAAACAATTGAGAAAATGGTAGTAGGAACATATATATCAATAATTACCTTAAATGTGAATGGATTAAATGCTCCAACCAAAAGACATAGACTGGCTGAATGGATACAAAAACAAGACTCATATTTATGCTGTCTACAAGAGACCCACTTCAGACCTAGGGACACATACAGACTGAAAGTGAGGGGATGGAAAAAGATATTCCATGCAAATGGAAATCAAAATAAAGCTGGAGTAGAAATTCTCAGATCAGACAAAATAGACTTTAAAATAAAGACTATTACAAGGGCCAAAGAAGCACACTACATAATGATCATGGGATCAAACCAAGAAGAAGATATAACAATTGTAAATATGTATGCACCCAATATAGGAGCACCTCAATACATAAGGCAAATGCTAACAGCCATAAAAGGGGAAATCAACAGTAACAAAATCATAGTAGGGGACTTTAACACCCCACTTTCACCAATGGAAAGATCATCCAAAATGAAAATAAATAAGGAAACATAAGCTTCAAACATAAGCTTTAAGCATTAAAACAAAGCATTAAACAAGATAGACTTAATTGATATTTAAAGGACATTCCATCCAAAAACAACAGAATACACTCTCTTCTTATGTGCTCATGAAACATTCTCCAGAATAAATCATATCTTGGGTCACAAGTCAAGCCATGGTAAATTTAAGAAAATTGAAATCATATCAAGTATCTTTTCTGACCTCAACTCTATAAGACTAGATACCAATTACAGGAAAAAAACTGTAAAAAATACAAACACATGGAGGCTAAACAATACATTATTTAATAACCAAGAGAGCATTGAGGAAATCAAAAAATACCTAGAAACAAATGACAATGAAAACATGACGACCCAAAACCTATGGGATGCAGCAAAAGCACTTTTAAGAGAGAAGTTTATAGCAATACAATCCTACCTCAAGAAACAAGAAAAACCTCAAATAAACAACTGAACCTTACACCTAAAGCAATTAGAGAAAGAAGAACAAAAGAACCCCAAGCTAGCAGAAGGAAAGAAATCATGAAGATCAGATCAGAAATAAATGAAAAAGAAATGAAGGAAACGATAGCAAAGATCAATAAAACTAAAAGCTGGTTCTTTGAGAAGATAAACAAAATTGATAAATTATTAGCCAGACTCATCAAGAAAAAAAGGGAGAAGACTGAAATCATTAGAATTAGAAATGGAAAAGGAAAAGTAACAACTGACACTGCAGAAATACAAGTATCATGAGCGATTACTACAAGCAGCTATATGCCAATAAAATGGACAAACTGGAGAAATGGACAAATTCTTAGAAAATCACAACCTTCAGAGATTGAACCAGGAAGAAATAGAAAATATAAACAGACCAATCACAAGCACTGAAATTGAAACTGTGATTAAAAATCTTCCAACAAACAAACGCCCAGGACCAGATGGCTTCACAGGTGAATTCTAACAAACATTTAGAGAAGAGCTAACACCTATCCTTCTCAACTTCCTCCAAAATATAGCAGAGGGAGGAACACTCCCAAACTCATTCTACGAGGCCACCATCACACTGGTACCAAAACCAAAGGTGTTACAAAAAAAGAAAATGACAGACCAATGTCACTGATGAACACAGATGCAAAAATCCTCAACAAAATACTAGCAAACAGAATCCATCAGCACATTAAAAGGATCATACATCATGATCAAGTGGGGTTTATCCCAGGAATGCAAGGATTCTTCAGTATATGCAAATCAATCAATGTGGTACACCGTATTAACAAACTGAAGGAGAAAACCATACGATCATCTCATTAGATGTAGAAAAATCTTTCAACAAAATTCAACACCCATTTATGATTAAAACAACTCTCCAGAAAGCAGGCATAGAGGGGACTTACCTCAAGATTATAAAGGCCATATATGACAAACCCACAGGCAACATCATTTTCAATGATGAAAAACTGAAACCATTTCCATTAAGATCAGGAACGAGAAAAGGTTGTCTACGCTCACCACTATTATTCAAAAGAGTTTTGGAAGTTTTAGCCACCGCTATCAGAGGTGAAAAAGAACTAAAAGGAATCCAAATCAGAAAAGAAGAAGTAAAGCTGTCACTGTTTGCAGATGACATGATATTGTACATAGAGAATCCTAAAGATGCTACCAGAAAACTACTAGAGCTAATCAGTGAATTTGGTAAAGTAGTCGGATACAAAATTAATGCACCGAAAGCTCTTGCCTTCCTATACATGAATGATGAAAAATCTGAAATAGAAATTAAGGAAACACTCCCATTTACCATTGCAACAAAAAGAATAAAATACCCAGGATTAAACCTACCTAAGGAGACAAAAGACCTGTATGCAGAAAACTATAAGACACTGATGAAAGAAATTAAAGATAATACAGACAGATGGAGAGATACACCATGTTCTTGGACTGGAAGAATCAGCATTGTGAAAATGACTGTACTACCCAAAGCAATCTACAGATTCAATGCAATCCCTATCAAACTACCAATGGCATTTTTCACAGAACTAGAACAAAAAATTTCACAATTTGTGTGGAAACACAAAAGACCCTGACTAGCCAAAGCAATCTTGCGAAAGAAAAATGAAGCTCGAGGAATCAGGCTCCTGAACTTCAAACCATACTACAAAGCTACAGTAATCAAGAGAGTATGGTACTGGCACAAAAACAGAAATATAGATCAATGGAACAGGATAGAAAGCCCAGAGATAAACCCATGCAGCTAAGGTCAACTAATGTATGACAAAGGAAGCAAGGATGTACAGTAGAGAAAAGACAGTCTCTTCAATAAGTGTTGCTGGGAAAACTGGACAGCTACATGCAAAAGAATGAAATTAGAACACTTCCTAACACCGTACACAAAAATAAACTCAAAATGGATAAAGACCTAAATGTAAGGCCAGGCACAATAAAACTCTTAGAGGAAAACATAGGCTGAATACTCTATGACATAAATTACAGCAAGATCCCTTTTGACCCACCTCCTAGAGAAATGGAAAAAAAAAACCCAAAATATACAAATGGGACCTAATGAAGCTTAAAAGCTTTTTCACAGCAAAGGAAACCATAAACAAGACAAAAAGACAACCCTCAGAATGGGAGAAAATATTTGCAAATGAATCAACGGAGAAAGGATTAATCTCCAAAATATACAAACAGCTCATGGAGCTCAATATCCAAAAAAACAAACAACCCAATCCAAAAATGAGCAGAAGACCTAAATAGACATTTCTCCAAAGAAGAGATACAGGTTGCTAACAAACACATGAAAGGATGTTCAACATCACTAATCATTAGAGAAATGCAAATCCAAACTACAGTGAGGTATCACCTCACACCTGTCCAAATGGCCATCATCAAAAAGTCTACAAACAATATATTCTGGAGAGGGTGTGGAGAAAAGGGGACCCTCTTGCACTGTTGGTGGGAATGTAAATTGATACAGCCACTATGGAGAACAGTATGGAGGTTCCTTAAAAAACTAAAAACAGAACTACCCTATGAGCCAGCAATCCCACTACTGGGCATATACTCTGAGAAAACCATAATTCAAAAAGAGTCATGTAGTAAAATGTTCATTGCAGCTCTATTTACAATAGCTAGGACATGGAAGCAACCTAAGTGTCCTTTGACAGATGAATGGATAAAGAAGATATGGCACAGATATACAATGGAATATTACTCAGCCATAAAAAGAAACAAAGTTGAGTTATTTGTAGTGAGGTGGATGGACCTAGAGTCTGTCATACAGAGTGAAGTAAGTCAGAAAGAGAAAAATAAATACCGTATGCTAACACATATACATGGAATCTAAAAAAAAAAGTTCTGAAGCAGGGGCAGGACAGGAATAAAGATGCAGACTTTGATAATGGACTTGAGGACACAGGGAGGGGCAAGGGTAATCTGAGATGAAATGAGAGAGTGGCATGGACATATATACACTACTAAATGTAAAATAGATAGCTAGTGGGAAGCAGCCACATAGCACAGGGAGATCAGCTCAGTGCTTGTTGACCACCTAGAGGGGTGGGATAGGGAGGGTGGGAGGGAAGCTCAAGGGGGAGAGGATAGGGGGATAATGTATACGTACAGCTGATTCACTTCATTATACAGCAGCAACTAACACAGCAATGTAAAGCAATTATACTCCAATAATGATGCTTAAAAAAACGTATAACAAAGGACGTGAGGAAATACAACCAGTAGATATGAGCCTCCCTCAGGAAGATGCTGGGTCTGCCATCTTCCATGCACCTGGGACTAGCTTAGCCTGGAATCAACCAGCTTATGTCTCTATTCAATGGAGCAATTTCTTCTTTCCTGCATCGTGGCATAGAAAGAGACAAATGAGCTAGATAGTCAGGATTCCAAACTGCAGCCCATATTTTTAAGGCCTGTTTTTTCACACCAACATTCCTGATTTTTTTTAAGGACTATTAAAGCTAGAAGGGAATTTAGCGATGAGTGACTGAAATCCTTTCGGATTCCAAAAGAGAAAGTAGAGCCCCAAAGAGAAGGAGTGACTAGCCCAAGCTCATCAAATTCAACCCAGGTTTCCTGGCTGCTAGTTCTCTCCTGTGCTTTGAACTATATGACATTTCTGCCAGCCAGCCTTTCCCAGACTGTGTCAAGGACAGAGCAAGCAACCCAAGTCCTGAAGAGTTCCCTGCTCTGCCCAGTATGCCACAGCAAGTTTTTGGCTCTGCCTGAGCCTGTGACATTTAACCACAGACCTTACTTGGAACCCCTGGAAAAAAGACAACTACCTGACTGCTTCATGATTTAAATAGCCGAATAATGCCAAATTGAATTTCTGATGACACAGTAAGTGGTAACTTAGGACTACAAGCCAAGAAAACATTTCTCCACTGATAGCCAATTAAAGGAATTAAGGCAAAGTTTAAATTTGGAAGCTGGAGGAGTAATTTGTTAATCTTGAACTTTTTCTTCAGCTTGGCTTGGGCTTTCTAGATGATAAATAAAAGGTTTAAGAATGTCACTTCTGTTCATTTAGTTTACCCCAAAGCAAAGACCTTTTTCGTGTGTGCTGTTCCTAAAATTTTTCTTTCTTTTCTTGGTGTGTACCTGATATATGTACTTCTAACTGGCTTCCCTTGTAAAAGCATGACTTTCCCATTATTTAAGATTTAATGATGGCAATAATCTTTTGAATTTATAGATCAGCCAGATTGCAGAACACCTCAGGTGTATATTCTTTTTTAAATTAATTAATTAATTAATTAATTTAGGCCATGCTGTGCCACATGCAGGATCTTAGTTCCCTGACCGAAGATCAAACCCTTGCCCCCTGCATTGGAAGCACAGTGTCTTAGCCACGGGACCACCAGGGAAGTCCCCTCAGGTGTATATTCTTATTTGTCCTGTACATATACTTGTGAAAGAAGGAGAGTTTGGAATTTGTACCTTTCTGCCAAATATGAGGAAACCAAAGGGTGAAGTTGGTTAGGTAGGAAGTCAAGGACACAAGGCTAGAACCTAGATCATTTTTGTCTCTGAACACAGTGTTTTTCTCAACTAGTGGGTCAGGTCTCTTATGAAGTGATCCAGTGGAGAGCAAGTGAAAATTGCTGCTAGAGGGATCAAAGTAGGTTAGAAGTTAGGGAGCCAAACAACAAAGCAAACAATCAAAGAAAAAAATCCATCAGATACTAAGGAACCGTATCAAAAAGTTAGCTTGATGTCTGGAGACTCCAGGAGACTTACAAATAAAGTCCAAAGGTCAAAGTTCAAGGTTATAGAAAGGAAACCCTTAAAATAAAGCCAGGAAATAGAGTGCAAGGATTGTGATTCTCTGCCTTTCACAGCCCTGATGAAAGAACTCTGCACATTGTGAGAGTTGGAGTTATTGTTGCCTCATGCTGGAGACCCTGAACAGATAGAGAGTAAAGCTGTGTCCATATGACTAAACCCATTCAAAATAGTTGTATTGTTTCTACCATGAGAAGAAGGGCTAGCACATAGAAATGGACTTAGAATATCTAGAAATTTGGAATTGCCTACAAAAATAAAGTAGCTGAACACAAGAGGCTGGCATTAGCTTGGGGTGGAAGGATGACGGAAGGAGAGAGAGAGTAGCTGTGTCCAATTTGTGTTATTTGGGGATCAGCCATGGCATTCTGGGCTCAGTTCTGATGGGGAGTAGAGGGGAATATAAGGACTTTATTAAACTTTCCTAAGGTGGGGTTGCATCAGAAATTCCCTCCCCACCTCCCACCAAATGTTAATTAATGTTATTTGAGACCTTTCCAAAACTGGGAGGACTGGAAATCTTCCTGTGGCTCCTGGAGTCCAGAGGCCAATTTCTTTGTAGTATATACCTCTCTCTGACTCCAGGAAGCTGGCTTCTACTGCTTCCCAGATTGTATGAGGTTAATGTGTCTTGAACAGTTCAGTAGAAATACAACACGGGGGCCCCACTGTTAATATCAGCAGTGTGAAGATGGCTGGGAACTATAGTGACAGGGGTAGAGAAGGGGCTTCCCAGTTACAACAGTTCCCAGCTTGGCAATGAAAGCCGTGAGCCCTGGTGGGTCCCAAGTGTAATTGGTTTGGCATCTCCTATACTCTTAGTATTTATTTCCTGACATAAGAAGCGATCTGATGAACCTCACAGACAGAAGGGTAAGCAAAATAAGCCAGATACAATAAAGTACATGTTTATGATTCTACTTATATGGCATTCAAATTTAAGCAAAACTAATCTATGATGATAGAAATAACAACAATGGTTGCCTCTGAGGGTGGGGATTGACTGGGTGTGGGACATCAAGATCTGAGTGGTGATTATAGGGGTGTATACATTTGTCAAACTCATGGAGCTGTACACTTAAGACTAATAATGCATCTTAGTGTATGTAAGTTAACTCTCAATAAAAAAAAAGAGAACATTTCAAAAGCAATGATCTCTTCATGGACAACCAGCTCGTCTATCAAGAGCATTTGCCTATGCTTCCCCAGTGACATGACTGGCTGCCAGGCAATAGTGTATATGGGTTCAGGCTTTGGGGTGAACAGATTTAGGGTGAAATCCAGCTTTGACACTTATAGGCAGTATGACTTGAGACTCTAGTTTCTCATCTGTAAAATGAGGATCATAATAATAGTACCTATCTCTCAGGTTTGTCTATCATGAGGCTTAAATGAGATACTGTATACCACTTACTGGTGTTTCATCAGCCTTAGTTAGATATTCTTGCTGTAGTGACCAGATGCATAGTAGTTCTCCACTTTAATTAAAAAAAAAAGAAAAAAAAACATACTAAGGCCCTATTTCCAGAACTTCTGATTGCATTGGTCTGGAGTAGGCCCCCAGATTCAGTATTTTTAAAAAGCTACTCAGTTGATTCTTAAGTGTAGCTGTTACTGAACTCAAGTTCATGTGCACAATGCACAGTGAAGCCAAACAAACTGAAACATTGGGTTTTGAGCAGAGAAAATTTATTGCAGGGCCAAGCAAGGAGAGCAGGTGGCTCATGCTCAAAAACCCCAAACTCCTCAATGGCTTATGGGGAGAAGTTTTTAATAGGCAAAATTTGAGGTGAGGACCGCAGGGTATGTGACTTTCTTCTGATTGGTTGGTGGTGAGGTAACAGGGCGGTGCTCCAGGAATCTTGTGCTCAGCCTGAAGTTACCATCCTCCACCTGGGTGGGGGCCTTAGTTCCTGCACAAGAGCTCAAAGATATTGTCATGTGTATCCCTTGGGGAGGAGCCAGGAGGCTGCACTATAGTTTCTTGATTGTTCCTCTTTAGTTTCTGCATCCCCTCCCTTCACTGATTAGCAACTATTTAAATCTGCCCTTTGGTATTCATGAAGGTCTAGGAGGCTGAAGACTTTTTCCTGCAAACAAGAAACAGGGAACACGGAAAGGCTTCTGTACTTTGGAGAGCCCCACAGGGTCCTGCTTGGTTTCATGGACAGAGCTGACAACCACTGGCCTAGATTCATTCACAGCTCCAATTAAACACCACCACTTCCTCCATGAAGAACTTCCTGTCAATTCCTGCTCTAGATGTTTTCTCTCTTCTCTGAATTTTTTTCAAAACTGAGGTATAACTGGTATGTGGTAAAGTGCAAAACTCTCAAGTTTGGGGGTCTATGAATGTTCACATATGTGTGCACCCATGTAACAGCACCCAGATCAAGAAACAAGCATTGCCTACACTCTGGAAGACTTCCTTCACCTTCCCTGTCAGTGCCCCCCAAGAAGAACTGCTGTAGGAGAGGAAAAATAATGTTCCCTCTCCCCTTCTAGGTTCCTGTCTGAGATTCCCTTGCAATAAGACAGATCAACAGGAGAAAAACAAACAGACATTTAATAACATGTATACCTCCTGTATATGTTTCTGGACTGAACTTTGGGTCTGCTCACCCGCTGCACAGCAAAGCCAATTTACTGACACCAGGTTGTGAAGGAAAGTCCAGCTTTTATTGCAGGCAACAAGCAAGGAGTATGGGTGGCTCATGCTCAAAAGACCTGAACTGCCCAAAGGCTTTCAGAGAAGGGATTTTAAGGAAAGGGTTGCCTCAAAGGCAACATTTGAGGGGAAGGCTGCAGGATGCATGACTTTCTTCTGATTGGTTGGTGATGAGATAACAGGGTGATGTTTCTGGAATCTTAATCATCAACCTTCTGGTTCCAACCAGTCTGGGGTCTATGTGCTTGTATTCAGTAAGTAGTCACCATCCTCCACCTGAGTGTGTGTGTGTATGTGTGTGTGTGTGTGTGTGTGTGTGTGTGTGTCTTAGTTCCTGCAGAAAACTCAAAGATATATGTCAGATTGTTATGTATATCTCTTGAGGAGGAACTAGGACTCTGTTTTATCACTGAACTATTGTCATTACTTTTCTTGTTTACCTGCTTTTTCTTTGTTTCTGCATTCCCTCACTGAAACCGAGCAGGACCCTTTGAGGCCCTCCTGGGTACAAATCCTTTCTGTGTCTCCCATTTCTTATTTGTTGGTAAAAGACTTCAGCCTTTATAACTTCCCTGAGTACCAAAGGGCAGGTTTAAACAGTTGCTAATCAGAGAAGTAAGGGAATGTATAAACAAAGGAGGAGCAATTAAGGAACAATAGTGCAGGGTCCTTGTTCCTCCTCAAGGAACATACATAACAATATCTTTGCGTTTCTTTGAGTTCTTCTGCAGGAACTAAGGCCCCCCGCCCAGGTGGAGGATGGTAACTTCAGGCTGAGCACAAGATTTCTGGAGCACCACCCTGTTACTTCACCACCAACCAATCTAGAAGAAAGCCACACACCCTGCAGCCCTCACCCCAAATTTTGCCTATTAAAAACTTCTCCCCAAGAATCTTCAGGGAGTTTGAGTTTTTTTGAGCATGAGCCACCTGTTCTCCTTGCTTGGCCCTGCAATAAACCTTTCTCTGCTCCAAACTCTGACATTTCTGTTTGTTTGGCCTCACTGTGTGCTGGGCGCATGAACTTGTTAGTAACTGCTTGAGTCTGCTCTTTGGAACTCAGGGAAGGCCTAGGAGACTAAAGCCCTTTTCCACAAACAAGAAATGGGGACACGGAGGGACTTTTGTACTGGGGAGGGCCCCGCAGGGTCCTGCTCAGTTTCAGTCCCCCCATTTCTTTGATACTCCTCAATCCTGAGGGGAACAGGGGGCAGGACAGGAAAGGGAATAAAGTTTTGGATAGAAAGGATAATCATAAACTCAGCATGGAAACAGTTTTAGGGAGACTCAGTTTTGTATACAGTACATGGGAGAGACCCAGGAAAACTGAGTAACTCCCTGAAAGGGCACAAGCCACCACCTCAACTACCATCTTATAAAGACAAGTGATGTTGAGGGTGGAGGGAGCCAGCTATTCAAGGTGAGTGACCAGGAAAACCACAGTAAACAAGGGTAAAGTTGTTATGCAGATTTAAATTGTAGCCTCCTCTGCTGATAAGAGTTTCTAGAGTTTTCTTCTCTTCCTTGTACAGAGAGGGAGACACACTTAAAAATGGAGATTTCCCTTATAAATGTAAATATCTCTTACAAAAGGGTAAGTTCTCCTATGTCAGCTGTTTCTTAAAAATAATCAGTCTACAATAATCCTTATGCCAACTAGGCATATTCTGGGGTGACAGATTCTGTTCCCCTTTACCGCTGTGAGTTTTGCCTGGTGTTGAACTCCTGAATTCTTACCCTCGTTGCCTGTGCAGCTCACTTGAAATACGCAAGATTTGCTCTGGTGGTAGCAGCTCTTACCTGCTTGGTTTGTATTTATACCTCCCTCCTGTATTGTTATCCAGCCTTCTTTGTTTATTTGTCATGTCTCCCTAGCTAGATCTTAAGCTCCTTGAAGGCAGAGATGGCCTACAAGTCTAGGATATTACTATGCAATATGTAATTTTGTAATAGAGGCTCAGTAAATATTTGTGGAATGAACGTTAGTGTTGAATGAATGAGCGGGAAAAAAGAAGCAGTAAGCAGATAGTCAGATCAAGACAAAGGCTTCTCTCTTCATTCTCCCCCATACACACAGTTTATTTTTACTGATCACATTTTATATAATATGGGGATTGTGCATTGTTTTTTGCTTGTGGGCGATCATGCACGCATTTGACTTTCAGGTTAGATTGTGCGTAGAAGGACAGGAGTGGATTCAAAGAATATGAAGTGCAGGAGGAGAAAGGGTCAGATGGCCAAGTCAATGAGTAAGCTTGCTCTGGCCCGTGCTGTTGAACCCCCAATTCTAGCCCTTGCTCTGCCACAAACTTGTGTGATCTTAGGCAAGTCACTACACCTTTCTGAGCTGCTCGTCCGTGGTATGACAGAGGTAATAATTTGACTCTTTGCATTCCATAGGAGGTCAGCTGAGTTTATAGCTGGGAAGGTACTTTGGACAAAAGAATTTAGGGTACCGTCTCAACAGGCAGAAAGGTGGCTAGGATCACCAAGCCAGTTAGATCAGATTTCTGCCTTAAGGTTCAAACATGACTTGGATGAAAGGCAGCAAGGCTGAGTTCCCAGAATCATAGAATCTTAGAGCCGACAGGCATCTTAGAGACCATTCCAGTCCACCCCACTCATTTTACCTGAGTACATGGAGTCACGGAGAGATGACTTTCCCCAAGGTCCCAGTTCCCTTTTCACTGCGCTTCAAGGTTCTACTTAAAAAACCAAGTTCATGTGCTCTTGTTACGGTTTGGAGACAAGAAGCCAATGGCCTGTTGTCCCAGCAAGGAAATGATCAGGACATTTGTCTGGAGCTTATGAGTTTCCAAAATCTGACCCACCATTTCAGCTCAATCATTGTTTGCCTTTTACCTATGGGGACAACACTCCCCCAGTGTCTGTGCGTAGCGCCTACTATGTTTGCCACTCTGCTAGGTGCTGAGGGGGGTTTAGAAAAGATGAAGACCCATCCCTGCTGTCAAAGACCTGAGTGTGGGAGACAGAACTAACAATGAGAGAACAATGGAAGGCAGTATGTGGTTCAGAATAAAATGAGTAGTGCAGGCAATAACGGCTGCTGAAGTTCAGAGGAGGGAGAGAGCTCTGGGAGCTGGAGGTGGGGGGTAGGGAGAGTGCAATTTCACGTGGGCTTTGAAGGCTGGGTAGGATTGTTTATGCAGATGTAGGGGAGGGCACTGAATGTGAGTGTGTCTGCACCCATGCAGGCCTGCCAGCGCAGATGCAGACCTGGATGAGGATAACTAACGAATAGCATTTATCGAGCACTTTTTATGCACCAGATACTACATAATGTGCTGCATAATTCAACTCATTTTAAACGTGCATAATCCTAGGAATTAGATAATAGATCACTGATAACCCTTCGGTTGAGAGGTGGAAACTGAGGCCCAGAGAGGTAAATTGCCCAAGGTGACATAGCAAGTAAATGGCATACTTAGAATGAGAATCCTGGTCGTCAAAACACTTGGCTATTCTACACTTGGCAAGAGAGGAATTTGTGCCTCAGGTGAGGAAGTTGGCCTGGCTACAGTCACTAAAGACAGTCATCTTGCAAACACAGGACCCTCTAGGCCAAATTCCCAAGGAAGTTCTGCATGGATTAATGAAGCCTTTTGCTGAGTGCTATAACCTCATTCTTACTTCCTTGAAGATAGGAACTTGAGGTCTCAGGCTGCAGTCATTGCCAGGAGCTCCACAGCTTTATCCTTAATGTTATGGAGCAGAGGATTTAACAAAACACCTACGGCGAGTGAGCCGCTGAGTCAATCCTCATTTGTTGTTGTTCTTTATTAATTAGCACTTGAAGAGCATCAGGTCTACGGTTGGTGCTGTACAAAGCTTGGAATTAGACAAGGTTACCTGGCTCTGAGGCTACGTGGGGAAAACCAGACTTGGAAGGGATGGGAGGACAGTGGCCTGATAATACAGTAGATAGTATTTTATGTTTTGAGTCTGGCTTGCAGCCAGCACCAGAAAGTGTTTCCCAGGCGAGGTGCCTAACTGTGTTTTTCTGGATATTCTCTTTTTTTGAGTTTTCAATAAATATTAAACCAACACGAGGTAGACTCTTAAAAGATCTTTTTTCCCGTTTCCTTGCCCAAAGAAAAGCAAACCACAGTCTATGGGTAGGAAGCAGCAGGGAAGAGGGGCTCCTGTCTCAATCAGCAGCCCTTATCCAGTTCTGGGGCCCCTGCACACCCACACCGTCCTGGCAGGCCTTTCCGTGGCAGGTCTCTCAGCCAAGTGCAGGTTGGGAAACAGCTGCTCCGTCGCAGAGAGGGAGGAGGGAAAGAGGTCAGGGGAAGCTTCTTTTCCTCCAGCTAGAATACGATTGAGCTCGAAGGCGTGGCAGGAGAAAGGGGAGACAGAGGGCCTGGAGAGGGAGTGGCAGCGGTGGGCCGTGTGTCCGGAGGTTAGAAGGAGAAACGCTGGAGCGGAGCAGGAGGGGGAAGGGCCGGGCAAAGTAGAAAAAGAAGCCTCGTCCTAGTATTGGAGAGTAGGGCTGTGGCTAGAAAGGTGGGAGAAGACGCCTTCCTGGCTCCGCCCGAGTCTGCTATTTCAGGGCGGACTGGAGGAGAGGCGAACAGTAGAAGGTCACACCCAGCAGACCCCCCCAAAGCCAAGCTTAACCAGCTGCTCATCACTAGACAGGCTCGTCCATTCCCCCAAGAACTTAGCGAGGGCCGGCTAAGCGCCTCCTAGGTGCCCGGTGTACAAAGAAATGCCCTGGAGAACCGGGTCGCAGGAGGTGGAGTCGGTCCAAACGGCTTCGCGGAGGAGGCGAATTCCGTAGACGGTGGTGAAAGAAGGTGGCCGTGCACGCGTGCAGGCTCGGCGAGTGCCGGACGCGAGGCAGGCCGGGGAGGAGGGGAAGGAGGCGGGGATTGAGCCCGGGGGAGGGAGGGGAGGGAGAGGCGCAAAGAGGGAGGGTGGGAGGTGTGAAGGGTGGGAGCGGCAGGGGGAACGAGGGAGGCGGGAGAGGGGAGGAGGCGAGGCGGGGTGGCCGCGGCCCGAGGGGCCGAGCCGAACCGGAGGGGGAGGTGGCGGCGGCGGCGGCGGCGGCGAGGGGGAGGAGAGAGGGAGGGGAAGAAGGAGGAAGCAAGCGCGGCGGCTGCAGGGGGAGGAAGACGGGGAGGAGGAGCCGTGCGCGGCAGCCGCGGCAGCCGCCGGGGGAGCCGAGTGCCGGGGCGCGGGGAGCGCGGGGATCCAAGCGGGTGCCCAGCTGGAGCCGCAGGCCGACTGCTGGTGAGTGGAGCCCCGAAGGGCGCGGCTGTCAGTCCCTGGGGCCGGGCGGGAGGCACGGGAAGATGCGGCGCCGGGATGGAGGGAGGGGGCCGGCTGGAGCCCAGCCCCCGGCTGGCCCGGCCTCCCGCCCGCCTTCCCTCCCTCCCTTCCTCCCTCCCTCCCGGCTTCCTCCCGCCGCTGCCCGCGTGAAGGGGGCAGGTCCCGGGCGGGCCGCGGGCTGGGGGAGGTGCTGCCCGGAGGGCGGGCGTCTGGGCCGGGGGGTGGAGCTGGGGGCTCGGGGGTGTACCCGGGGGCGGGAGGCTGGACAGGGACGGCTCTAAATTGGCTCGGAGGGGCCAGTCGGCGGCGAAGTTGCTCGCTGCGGGCAGAGACGGCCACGCGGTTGCAGGAGTAAGCGATCCCCCTGTGGCGAGTGCTTGAGACGAGGAGTCCGGCGTCCCCGCCAGCCCCGTCGCCCTCCCCGCCTGCCCGGCCCCGCCAGCTCCCCTCCTGGCCTCCGCGTGTCCCCTCGCCGTCGCCCCCGGTTCGCTCCCGCCGCGCTGCCGGGTCCCCTCGGCCCTCTCCCTGACCCTCCCGGCCTCCGACTTCCCCTGACCCCTGCTTGCTTCGCCACTGCCCCTGTTCTCCTTTTCTTCCCTCGCTAGTTACCCCTCCCCGCCTCGTAAATTCCCGATGCAATTGCCTCTTTGAGACCTTTTTTTTTTTCCTCTCCTTCCTTTTAGATTGGCCAACGGCTCGTTTCCACCCTGCCTCGTTGGTGGCCACTGGAGAAGCGCGGGGGGCTCCCCAGACAGCCGTGGGGAGAAGTTAGAGCCAGCACTTTGCCCCGGGCCTCGCGTGTAGCTTCCCGTCCCCTGCTCTAGGTGCCCTGGTGTCCAGAGGGGGGTGCGGGTGTGGGGGTGTGCCCTCCGTACATGTCCCACCACCCGGGCCACCCTCTGGGCTTGTGTTCCATCTCGCTCTTGCTTCCTGCACGGTGGTCGAGGGGAACCACTTTGCATCATGTCCCGGTATAGCTACCAAAGTCTCCTGGACTGGCTCTATGGGGGCGTGGACCCCAGCTTTGCAGGCAATGGGGGCCCCGACTGTGCTGCCTTCCTCTCTTGGCAGCAGCGGCTGCTGGAAAGTGTGGTGGTCCTGACCCTGGCCCTGTTGGAGATCCTGGTGGCCCTGCGGCACATCCTGAGGCAGACGAAGGAGGACGGTAGGGGTGGCCGTGGCTGCCAGCCAGAGCAGGTGACCCAGCGGCCAGAGGAAGGCAAAGAGAGCCTGAGCAAGAATCTGCTCTTAGTAGCCCTGTGCCTGACCTTCGGGGTGGAGGTGGGCTTTAAGTTCGCCACCAAGACCGTCATCTACCTGCTCAACCCCTGTCACCTGGTCACCATGATGCATGTGAGTCTGTTGACTTCCCCCGCACCCCACCCCGGGCAGCCTCAGCCATCAGAGTCATTTGTGTGCTCAGGACACTTGGCAGTGTAGAGCACGTCATCCCTGCGGGAAGTGGGACCCTCACAAATGATTTTCCAACGAGGCAGTTTGTGTGCGGATTTCAGATGTGGCTCTCTTCTACCTTTGCACAATGCGTCAGCTCCACGGTGGAGGTGGGCACTAGGAAAGACTAGCACTCAGGCCACGACCCCTCCCCTCCCAGGCCTGCCCTGGTCTTTCACAAGCAGGAAGTCCAGCCCCAGCCAGGTGCCCTTTCTGAATCACCTGTGGGGGACCATGGCCCAGTCCCCCATTACCTCTGCCACAGTTAATTTCCCAGAGGCCTGGTGACATTCTTTCCTGGAGGTGGTCGCATAAGGTTACTGGCCTCCACTGTCGTACTTTGGGGAAATCCTTTTACGGGTTTCTCTTAATGACTCTTTCATTTGGGAGTTTACGCTCTTAGGGTGAGGTCTGCCTTTGAGTTCTGCGGTGTTGGAGCGGCACCAAGCTCCTACTAACTGCACTCTGAAGCCGACCCCAGGCAGACTCATGAACTTTTCTCTGTCCATGGTGAGAGGGTATTTATTTCCTGCAGACCTCTCCATCTTACCACTTTTATTCTCTGTCCTGAGGTCACGGTCCAGGGGTGCCCAGGCAGCTGATTTCTTTACCTCCCATTAGCGGCGCTAAGAAAAACAAATGAGATTGAAAAGGAAAGTTGCCAGATGCATAAAAATAATCTGGGTGAGGACCAAGAGCGAGACTGTCTTTCTGTACTCAGCCTGTGTAGAGAGATGTTCTAAAACTATAAAATCATGGAGGAGGAGGAAGAGGAGAAAGGGAAAAAAAATCTTTTTTAGATTTCAGGCTGTGGAAAACCTGGTGTGTTTTATCCAGGGACAGTTTTGAAACCTGTCATTAGCATCTTCATTGCTTTTATATTTGTAGAAGGTTACTCTCAGGAGCCTTGTGATAACCCTGTGTGGGGCAGGAGGTCGAGATGCTTATCTCCGTTTTAAAGGCCTGGTGGAGCCCAAGGATGGGAGGTCGCTCGCCTGCAGCCAAAAGATGAATTAGCTTTCCGGGTTGGAAAGGTAATCCACCCTCTTTGGGGTTGAGGAATGGCAGGGCAGTCTCTGGGGAGAAGCCGATGCTGATTGGCATGGCACCGCCTACTTGTGGCTGGCATGCTTGCTAGCTCTGTGTTCTAGGACTCCTTTGATGGCAGGTTCCTGGCCTCAGTTTCCCAGTCTGTAAAATGTGAATGACCACAAACCCCTTCCAGTCTTGCAGATGTGGCAAGGAGGTGTAGACAACTTTGGAATAAAGCATCTGTTATGGATGGGATGGCTATAAGCATCCAGCAGGGTTGGAGTGGGTAGCATTTTCCAAAGAGGACTTCTTGGGAAGTGATGCCATTCACAGGAAACCCAGGGCTCTCCCAGCTAGACCTTCTGTGTAAATTTGAGCCTGTCCTCTTTCTTTCTTTTTTTTTTTTGATGAATGGGCTTTTTGTTAATGAAAGGAAACAACGCATCTCAGCCGCTGCTATGTGAGGCTCTTGGGACAGGAGAGCTTTTTTTTGGATGGCAGGTGGTGAGGGTCAGAGGGTGCCTTTTCTACAAAGGGGTCTTGGGGCCTCTGACAACCACATACGTAGAAGGTCAACAAAGAACTAAATTCAGCCTGACTGGGGCTGCTGCTGGTGTGATTACATCAAACCTGGCAGCACCATGGTTTTTTTTTTAATAAAGTTATTTATTTATTTATTTATTTATTTAGGGCGGTGTTGGGTCTTCGTTGCTGCGCGTGGGCTTTCCTCTAGTTGCGGCGAGCGGGGGCTACTCTTCGTTGCAGTGCGTGGGCTTCTCACTGCGGTGGCTTCTCTTGTTGTGGAGCACGGGCTCTAGGCGCGCAGGCTTCAGTAGCTGTGGCACGCGGGCTCAGTAGTTGTGGCTCATGGGCTCTAGAGTGCAGGCTCAGTAGTTGTGGTGCACGGGCTTAGTTGCTCCACGGCATGTGGGATCTTCCCAGACCAGGTCTCGAACCTGTGTCCCCTGCATTGGCAGGCGAATTCTTAACCACTGTGCCACCAGGGAAGGACAGCACCACGGTTTTTAGTGCAGAGGGTTTTAGAGGCTTTTAGAAGATGCTGGAGACTTTGTTCTGGCATTAATTAGTTGTGTGACTTTGGGGAAGGTACTTTTCCTGGGTCTCAGTTCTCCCAGCTGCAAAACGAGGCAGAGTTGCATTCCTAGCTCTTGACAGCCTGTGTTCTGTGATTTTTTTCTCCATAAGCAGAGTCCGGGGATGCCACAGAGAGCTATTCTAGAAATGCTTTTGCCCTCCTTTACGATTTCAGGTGGCTTTGTTCATCTTCTCATCTTCTGCTTCCTGTGTCTTCCCTGTAAAGTACACATGACCAGGCCACCCTTAGGGACACACGTAGATGATGTTGGCACTTGGGGCTGACAGCTGCAGAGAGATAGATGTTTGGGGAACTAGGGACTGATTCCTGTTACTTGTGCTTTTGCTGTTGTCCTCTGCTTAGCTTAAACGCTGAAGCTAGAGGGTGGGGAGAAAGAACAGAGTCAGGCTGAGGAATTCTTGAGCCAGAGCAGGATTGTACTGCTTTGTCCTTTACTCCTAAGTCACTGCTTTCTGTCATTTAAATAGTAACTTCCGGCCTAGTGGGGGACTTAGCCTGTGATGAATCCAACATTCTATACCTTACCTGTGGCTCTTCCTGGGAAGCAGAGACGTATGGATTTTTAAAAGTTCATGTGAGTCCTTAAAAGAAATTTAACAACAGATGGTTGGAAACACTTTTCTGACTCGGTTACAGCAATGACTAATGATAGTAAGTATGGTTAGTAATACTTTACATTTATCTAGCTCTTAACTGTTTATGAGACACTTTCACATGCATTATCTTCTTTAGGGTTATGCTAGATAAGCTTGAGCCTGGAGAGAGGTTGTTAAAATGTTTCCTGTGACTGTGTGTATTCCACAGGGGAGATGTTGAGTACAAAGAAATGCTTTGGCAAGTGAATTAGCTGAGTTAGGCCATATTATGGCAGTGAATTCTGTGGAGTTCAGAGGTCCCAATAAGGAAAGGGAGACATTAGCTGAAATGAAAGCGGGAGCTTAGCAGACATTTCTGATGTGTGTCTCTCAACAGGCCGACTCAATTATGGCTTTATAGAAAGGCCTTGTTCCTCAGAGCCAGTGTAAGTTTGTAACAAGGACAGTATTGCTTTAGGCCAGGAAGTGGAAGAGTTGGAGGGAAAGTGGTTAGTCTCCTTATCTCCCATTTTTCAGTCTGTAAAATATTTATTTCCAAGGCCTTGTTACACAGACCCTCATCATAGCCATGCTGCCTTTGGGTCACCGCCAGCTTTAGAAGCATAAGGAAGGGCAGTTCTTGTATCTGAGGTCTGTTCTGGATTAATATTCCTGCTGTCTGGTTTCTTTTTGGCCTCATCTGATACCTCAAGGGCCCTGGAACTAGGGTCTGGCGGAGGTTTGTATGATTACAGCAGCACCTTCTCACATCTGAACTCAAGCCGGTGATGCTTGAGCGTTCTTGGGATCAGCAAGCACCAGGATTAACGCACTGTTATTAAACCCCTTGCTGAATATCAGTGGTGTTTACCCATTGCGCCAGTAAGTATTTCTTCAAGTGTGGCTAGTCCCCTTGTGCATATTATTTTGGCAGGTATGGGTTACAGGGAATGAATTTACTGACTGATTATGCTGTTTACCAAAAAAATCACCCAGCAAGTTAGTGGCAGAGGTGGCTTTAGAACCAAGCTGCCACAGTGGGAACTGGGGCTTTAGCAGGAAGAGATTCTCATAGCTATTTAAGTCCGAAAATCTACAAGTTCTTAGCAGAAGGGTTAAAATGCCAGATAGTTTGACTGATTGTGTCCATAAAGACTGGTGGCCTTTTTATCTCCTTTGCATCCAGTTATATTGTCTCTGTCTTAGGAACTTAACGAAAAGATCAAATTTTGGATGTCTTGTCTAATTGTCCACTTCCGGTTGGTTCTGTATGTGTCTGTGTCAATATCTCCTTATTGGGCGCTGAACTGAGTGGGGCACAGCATATGGTGTTTAACCCTCCGTGTCTCTGTGCATAAGGCAGGCTGGATCTCAGCTGGACATTTGCCAAATAATAATTGATGCTATTGACCCCGGAGCGCCAAGCCTCTGGTTTTTAGCCTGTAATACCTAATGAGCCCCATCCTTTTTTCAGAGTTGCCATTGCTATTTTATTTTTCTGTCTTTACGATATATTAGAAGGCTGACTTCCACCAAATATGGCTAACCTGCTTTTGGCTCACTGTTTATTTTCCTACTTCTTCCCTCTTTGCTGAAAGCGTAGAATGGCACATATTCAAAATGGCCCTGAGCTTTTCGTGACACCTTTTGGAGCTCACGGAATATACACGGGTGTATTCCATTTGCTCTGTGATGGATTTGTTTTATAGAAAACCTGATAGATTTGAGAACTAGGCTTTTTGTCCCCCGCCTCCTTGACTTCAGACCGACCACACCTCCTCATCCCCATCTGTTGTCTGGAGTGCTGATAACTGCTCCTGCTTGCAACTGACGTTGGTGGGGAATGGGTACAATGAGGGATCCAGCCATCTGCTGACGGGTTATCAGATGGACTGTGTCCTGTGTCATCAGTCCAGGGGGACACAAGGGGATAATGTTTATATGGGCCCCAGCGGTGAGGCATGACATTCCTTTTTAGTTTGTTGTATTTTTCCCCCAAGGAAATTTGCAGAGAATTTTTCCATCTTTCATAATTACAGTCTTTGGGGGGGTGTCCATTATAAAGGGAAGTGGTGTGGATTGGTGGATTAAACAACCCACAGACAGCCCTGGGATTTAAAATTATGATGCTAGTTTTGCTCGTGGCTTGCCAGGGAACCTGAGCAAATTATTTAACCTTTTCCTAACTCCATCTTCTTCATGAAACGGGCCACATGGAAACAGCATTTTAATCCTCTGAATAACTCTGTGATCACTTAAACAGAGATTCCAGGTACAGGTGATCAGAGCTGGACGATGACCAATAGATTTTTACCTCCGGCTCAGAAACTGACAAACCTCAACACCTTTTCACCTTTCTTGATAGCTATTAGAATCCATTCCTCTAATCATTTCTGCTGCTTTTCTCTGGATCCTTGCCCGTGCCTGCATACCCTTCTCATGCACAGCCTATAAAACTGGGTGCTGTGACCAGAGGTCCAGCCTACACTCAGCAGAGGGGAAAGCTTTCCTTCTCAGCCTTTTCTCACCACGCACTTGTTAATACAACCCAGCGTGGAGCTTGCTATTAAGTAACAGTATGTGGCTGGCTCCTACTTGGGGTGATCCACAGGATCCCTGGATTTTTGTCCCTTTGCCATAGATGTGTCTCCCTCATCGCTTTCTTCGTGGGATCTGTCGTGAGTTCCTCCCCTCTGCACCCCTGAAGAGTCTCCTCTGTGAAACTTTCCTGTTGACCTTGACTCCACAGTTATTCCACTCATTCCAGTAACAGTTTTTGTCCTCTTTTCCTGACCCTCTGAATATTCCTCAGACTATTTGGCTCTTTAACATATGCCTTTGTATACATGTAGGTAATTCAGTGAGTGTTCGACTGGGTTGCTTGTTTTTGCATGTTTGTTCATTCTCCACCATTAGTGTAAACACTTTTCTTTAAGGAAAGGAGTAGTGTTTTGTTTTGTTTTGTTTCTTCCCTCTGTAACTCCCTGCAGAGCTTAATACAATACATGCACATTAATTTTTTAATGTGTGCCTGGATAATGCTGGCTGACTGACTGACTGACAGAGCTGACTGTTTTCTTGCGCTTTTTCATTTTCCCTCTGGTGGTTCTGTCTGTGTTCCCTTGAGGTCTCCTGGGCACTGTTCCTATGTCTCCTGTACCCATTAAGAGAATCTCCTGTCTGTTTTTTGAAATAGCCAGAGGAGAGAGGTGGTTTTGCCTCCAGCTCACACATCTTTTGGTTCCATCACAAAGAGCTGGTTATTAGGAACTGCAGCCCATTCTCTGCCCCAAGTATCTGCTCCCTTTCATTGCTGTGAGGAAATTACGCTGTTGGATCTTGGTCTGAAATCCCTCAGTTCGACATCTGGAAGTGTCTACTTTCTTCTTTTCCTTCTTTAATATCAGACACATTAAAAAAACGTTATTAGTCTGGTGACTCACTTTCCATCTCTTTCTCTCCCCTTTTGTATTTCTCAGTAGGTAGCTCACTGTCATCAAACCTCACTGAAACACCCTCTGCAAGAAGAGCCAGGCTTCTCAACTTCTGGTCTTTCTTATCTTTTTTTTTTACTTTATTTTTTTTTCAGCTTTGGGAGGTATAATTGACAAAGAAAATTTTAAAATATTTAAAGTGCACAACGTGATGATTTGATGTACGTATACATTGTGAAAGGATTCCCCACCCCCCATGGAGATCCATGGTCTTTCATATCTTTTGTTGAATTGAGAGCATCTTCTGCCAGTCACTGGATGAGTGGACCTGAAGAGACTGTGGGTGTGGAGTGCAGTGCTTCTCGAACTTTCTTTGTGAAAAATTCCCTTGGGAGCTTGTTCTAATGCAGATGCCTGGCTCTCTACTCAGGGAGTCTGAGTAGGTCTAGGGCCTATAGGGTGAGGATGGGAATCTGCATTTATTACAAGCTCCCGAGTGATTCTGATGCTGGTGAGCATTGGACCCCGCTTGGAGAGACATTCTGTAGCGGCTAAAGTATGAGGTGGGCTGTTGGTTCAAATGCTCCTCCTGACTGGTGTGAATCTGGTGGCCTTTGGGCGGGCCTTTAGTCTTCTGGTAGGACCTCAGTATTTGTGTGGGTGTTAAATAATGTGGCTGAAGTTAGAGGTTGAGGGCTCCGAGTTACTGTGAGGTGGATTTTACGGTAGCTTTAGAGTTCCAGTGGCTTGTTAGGTCCCTAGGGGTTATGTCAGTGGAGGATTTCCAGTCCTCCTACACTCCCTTCCCATCCTTCCAGTGTCCGCGATTTTGGGGAAGTAACGAGAGGAAATACTGGCACAGAGTTATTGCATGCTAATTTTCTGCATGCAGGACTTTTGTTTTAAATGCTCCTGGGAATGTATTCATTCATGTATCCATTCAGCAAACATCTATCCAGTGCCTGTTGTGTGTCAAACATTGTGCCAGGCACTGGAGATTCAAAGATAAATAAGAAACATTGTTTGCCTTCATGTTGCTCACAGTTGAGGTGAGACAGGCAAGAAAAAAGATCAACTAAATTATAACATGACATGTACGGTAACAGATTTGAACAAAGCATAGAGGACAGAGGGTCTTTTTTTTTTCCTAGTGCAATTAAGGAAAGCTTCCTAGAAGAGGTGACATTTGATTCACAAAGGAGGCATGTTAGCTCCTTGAGAGCAGAGGCCCTTGTTTTCTATTCTAGCGCCTCAGACAGGGCCTGCCTCATAGTAGGTGCTCAGTAAACACGTGTGAATGAATGAATAGGAAGGAAGGGGTGTTGCAGGAAGGAAGGGGATTCCAGGCATAGGAAACAATACATATAAAGGCCCAGAGTTGCTTCCTGTGTCACAGGAAAGCTTCTCAACTCTTACCTGGAGTCATCTGATTGTTATTATCAGGGGAATACAGTTTTTCATATTTCTCCCTTGGCAAACCAAGGAATGCTCTGTCATTTCTGGCCCGTTGATAAGACAGCTGCAGTTGCCTACGAATCCTTGATAGGGGGCTTGCGAGACAGAGAATTGTGTTCTCTGTGCTGTCCCAAGGAGGGCTCACACGGTCAAGGACAGACGCACAGGACACTGAGGAGAGTGAGCCGACATTAAATACAGGAAATGAGATAGCAGGCATCCCACCAGAAGATGATTTTTAGCGGCTCATGGGGTGCTTGCTGTCCCCACGGATTCCACCGCAGAACTGATGGAATGTGATGCTATCCTTCTACCTTTCTCTTTTCTGTTATCTTCCCTGTTTCCAAGTCTTTCCCCCCGACTCACTCCATCCAGGTTTGTCTCTTTCCAGAGTGCTCAAAACTCCGAATCAACCCCTTGTATTGATACATTTCAAAATGCCCGTTTCATCAGAGGAGGTCATATCGCCGAGGAAATCAGGAAGAAATCAGTTCCATTTAGGAGGTTCACACTGAAGTGCGAATGGCTCATAGACTCAACTGGGCTCTGGGAGGGCAGGACTTTTTTTTTTTTTTTTTTTGCGGTAGGCGGGCCTCTCACTGTTGTGGCCTCTCCCCCTGCAGAGCACAGGCTCCGGACGCGCAGGCCCAGCAGCCATGGCCCACGGGCCCAGCCGCTCCGCGGCACGTGGGATCCTCCCAGACCGGGGCACGAACCCGCGTCCCCTGCATCGGCAGGCGGACTCCCAACCACTGCGCCACCAGGGAAGCCCCAGGACTTTTTTAAAGGGCCTTGTTACCCTTACTCTAAATGGTAGGGTGTGTTCCAGTGTTTTTGAGCAGGTGGCCTTTCCTGTGTTCCTTACCTAGTTTTTGGCCTCCTTCCCGCTCCACACCCCACCATCCCCCCAAGAACTGGGGTTATCAGTGTCTTGCTACCCTACTTGCTGGACCCCCAGGGTAAGTCTCCCTCCAGGGTGCTTGGATGCAGCAGTTAAATCTGAAGGCCTGGAGAGGATTCCTCCTCTTCTGGGTATGGTCCTTTCTGTTTACTCAGCTCTTTGCCAGGGAAAGAGCTGCCAGCTAAATAGGGCATGGCTTGCATGTCCGTCAGCGTGTGGTGTGTCCAGGGAGGCAGACCTGTTGCGAGCCTGAGATCCTGAACGGGAGGGTTGGGGGGATCTCTCTGTTGGCTGTGCTTCCTTAACAGTAGCTGTTGGAGCAAATGCCACAGGAGGAAGGGTGGGATGAGTCTGGTCCTGGGCCTGTGGCTCTGCGGAAAGGGAATAGACGGGAGGTTAGAGAGGACTGGCCTGTTGGGCAGAAACAGTTCAAGCCGTGTCCTGTGGGCAGGTGTTTAGGTGGGTAGAAGAGCGAGAAGGGGATTATCTGGAGGAGAAAGGAGGCATGAGCCCATTCTAATTCCATCCGGGTGCCTCCAGTCTCCCTGTCTCCATCACAGAATGGTGGTGTAAACTCAGGGTGTATTTTCCCTGTGAATAGAATCGCCTTTGCCAGTCGACCAGCTGTGTTTGCAGAAAGACTCTGTGCTCAGGCTGTTGCTAGCAAAGAGACATTTCATTCAGGTGCTGATTAAATAAGGCGCAGAGCCAGGTTGCACATTAAGGCCCTTAACTACGGCTCTGGGAGCCCCTGGGTAAACACTTATTAGATGTTCTGGGCAGAGTATTAGCAGAGGCTGCTGGACATGAGGTGCTTTCTTCAGAAATCAAGTTAGGGGAAATTGGCTAGGAGAGACAGTGTCTAGAAAGGGTCTTGCTCCTCTTTTCCTAGACTCGTCAGGTCCAAGCTGCTGGCATATACATGGAAGGGCTAGACAGTTTTCCTCATTGGCATTTACTTGTGAAGTTCTCACTGGGACCCAGTAGGTTTGGATTGGGACACAGCAAGGAGACTGGCTAAGTTAAGTAGGGCACTAGAAATGCCTCCTTTTCCTAATGCAAATTCAGCTTAGTGGATTGAGCTTTTGGACCATATTTCCTGGGTATGTATTTGAGCTCCATCGTCATGTGACCTTAGGCATGTTCCCAAGCATTGTGGGTAAATAGGCAGTTCCTTAGGTTAACTTAACTGCTATCAACTTCAGTTTCACTCATCTGTAAAATGGGAGTAATAATAGTACCGACCTAATGGGGCTGTTGTGAGGATTAAATGAAATAATTTATTTAAATCAAGCATTTAGCAGAAGTTCTGGCTCATTGTCAGCACTCAATAAATGTTAGCAGTTTTTCATAGTACAGTTGGCCATCTGTAACTGTGGGTTCTACTTCTGCAGATTCAACCAACTACAGATTGAAAATATTTAGGAAAAAAAAATTCCAGAAAGTTTGAAAACACAAAACTTGAATTTGCTGTGCACTGGCGACTATTTACATTTCTTTTACATTGTATTTCCAACTATTTATATAGCATTTACATTGTATTAGGTATTATGTCTTTATACATTGGATTTCTTTTACATTGTATTTGCAACTATTTACATAGCATTTACGTTATATTAGATATTATAAGTCATCTAGAGATGATTTAAAGTGTGTAGGAGCATGTGCGAGGTTACATGCAAATACTACACCATTTTATACAAGGGACTTGAGCATCCACAGATTTTGGTATCTGTGGTGGGTCCTGGAACCAATCCCCTGTGGATAGCAAGGGACTATTGTAGTAGTAGCAGTACAATATATTTCAGGGCATACTGGGTAGAAGCCGGCTCTAGGGTGGTAAAGGCCTGGGTTCAAATCCTACCACTAACTGTGTAGCCCTGGGCAAGTTACTTAACCTCTCCAAGCCCTAGTTTCCACATTTGTAAAATGGAATAATAATTATACCTACCCTGCAGAGCTGTTGTAAGAATTAAATGGGAAAAAATGAGACAATACTAATAAAGCACTTAAGATAGTAGACAGTCAATACATTTTTTGCTGGGATGTGATGTGTGATGATGATCACGAGCTTCGTTATCCTTATTATGGCTGCTGCTGCTGTGAGCTTGGATGCCTGATGCTGGGATAAGATGATAGAGATTAGATACAGGAAGGCAGCTTTAAGAATGTCACCCCCCCCCAAAAAAAATCTCACCCTAGAGCAGCTTCCCTAGCATCTTTGTTTCATGTGGTAGGCAACAATATTGGTTCCATGAAGGTGGCACCCACATAATCTCTGCAGGGCAGGGTGCCTCAACTGTTGGAGGCCTAAGGACAGTTTTCTGGGGAATTTGGATGTTACTGTAAATCACCCAGCCCTTCCTGAAGCATTTGGAGGATGGCTGTCATTGGTAGGAAGCTTGGCTTTCCAGGGACCTCTGGGCTTATTTACTGCTTCTCTTCATCAATGGGCTGGCTCTCTGGTGCCAGCTATCTTGGGATTGGTAGCCTAGGAAACCAACAAGTACATGACAGAAGTAGGAAAGGAGTGGTTTGGGTGTGGGCAGAGACAGGTGCGTGGATTTACTTTTTCCTTTTTCGTTAATTTCTTTTGACCGAGGGGAGTGCAACTTGCTCAAGTGCCGCCTGTTCCCAGGGTTAAGAAATTATTGGGTCTTCCCTGGTGGCGCAGTGGTTGAGAGTCCGCCTGCCGATGCAGGGGACACGGGTTCGTGCCCCGGTCCGGGAAGATCCCACATGCCGCGGAGCGGCTGGGCCCGTGAGCCATGGCCACTGAGCCTGCGCGTCCGGAGCCTGTGCTCCGCAACGGGAGAGGCCACAACAGTGAGAGGCCCGCATACAGCAAAAAAAAAAAAAAAAAAACAAATTATTGGAGGAGAAAGGGCTGCTCCCAGAGCTCCTAGGAGAAAGGCAGGTTAAAAGTAGACCAGTGCTTTGCCTGACATGTCAGCAAATGGACCAAAAAAAGACAAATCAGTATCTCCCGGATATGGGAAACCTCTCTCAGTTTTGAAGAACAGCTACTCTTTCAGAACCGGGACCTCAGCCACGAGTCACTAAAGGTAGGCCCCCTTTAATTAAGTGTAGCCTTCCAGGGCCAAGGCCTGGGTCATGTGATTTCACAGCCTTGGGGTTGGAGTGCCCTACCCCACCCAGCAAGGCCATTGGAAGACCCCCAGGCATGTTCCCAAGCATTGTGGGTAAATAGGCAGTTCCTTAGGTTAAGGTCATGTTTTAATAATGTAATAATCCTGGTTCCCTGGTTGGAGCTGGCTTGGAGGGCATTCCTAAAACAAAGAGCAACCCTGAGAAATTAGGGGAGACTGTACCAAAGGGTCTCCTTCATATCACCACTTGTTCTTTGTCGCTTTGCATTTGTCAAGAGTTTCCTTTTTTAAGTCCCAGGCACTTGAGCATGTGCGCCTGCCCGTTGCTGCGCTTTATTCCCTGCACCCTGCAGGAATGTTGCTCGGGGTCATGTGCTTAAGTGCCTTATTATCTTCAGCACTTCTACACTTGGCCCCTTGGGCTGCCGCTGCTGCCGGCTGCTGCTTCACGTAGGCCTTTCTCCCCATTTCCCGGGCCCCCAGTCGCAGGAGGACTCACAGGTCCCCTTGAGGAAAGGGCGCCCGGTTTTACCTTTGGATTTCCATTCCCCTCGCGGCCCCGCACTGGACTTTGCAGTTCAGCTCTCCTCAGCATAGCCCTGCAAGCTAGCACCAAGCCAAGGTCATGTTTCCCTGTTTGCTGGTGGGGTTTCTGGCCAGTGAGCAAAGAGAAACAGATTGACCCCCCCAGCCCTGTGGCTGTCCTTCCCCGGGCGGGGCTGTCGGCGGGGAGGGGTGCTGTCTTGGCCCTGGGAAGTCAGGGGTGACCTTTAGGCCAAGGCTGCTTTCGCTTCCTGGGGAAGAATGCAAAGCGTGCCGGGTCACAGGGTCTCCTGCCTGGCTGAACGGTGTTTGGCCATACCTCACAGTCAGGGCTGTGTTTGCTCAGATGGACACACGTGGAAACCAGGCTGGGATCATCTTCCCAAGTTTCTTACTCCCCGCTTTGGGTCTGAACTGAAAAACAATTTGCAAAGTACACTGTGGTCCGCACCTGTTGCTGTTTTTTTTTTTTTAATCCCCCTTTCCACGGCCAGTTTGCAGCAAACTGAGGATTAAGCCTGGCTCCTCCCACTTACATTTTCTCTTTAGTTTCCCTTGGGGTTGGGTTCTCACTTTCCAGTCGTAACTGTCCATCGACATTAAGGACAGTTGGTGCCGCTGCTCATTTAGGGTCCTCCCTCACCCAGACCTTTTAAACACCATAAACCTGGAATAGGGTCAGATGGACAGAAAGGAGTTGAATTTAAGAGAAAGAGCTCGTTATAATTTTTGGTTATCTCTGTACACTTTGAAAGTTAGGAGTAGTAGTGATAATAATACTTGTAACATTTTGAGCCTGTATTATGCTCCAGGCACTGTGCTTAAGTGTATTGCCTATATATTACCTAATTTGCAGCCTTCCACAAAAAGGTCATTTTTGTTTTATCTAATCCTTCTTTCTCTCGGTTCTAGCTGATTTCTCCTTTGGTCGACTTATAGATACTGGAGAAAATATTCGAGCAATACTTTCCTGGGTTGAAATGGCAGAGCGATGCCAGGTCGGAGCTGAAAAAAAACCTCAGAGATCATCTCCTCCCTCATTTTTCCAGATGAGCAAACTGAGACCCAGAGAGGTGAAGTGACTTGCCCAAAGTCACACAGCTCAATAGAAGCAGAGGTAGATCTCCTGACTCCCGGTTCACTGTCTCTCTCTAGTACCATACATGGCCTCCTTCCACCCCTAACCATTCTAGCGTAAAGGGAGATGGACTTTTGTTCTTGCCAGCTAGTAGAGAAACAGAAATCATGTGTTTTTTGAGCATCATTGTCTTACAGCCTTGAAAGTGAGGATCTCACGGCTGCAGGCCACCTCTCTGCCTGACTGCTATAGCAACTGCTTTTTCAATGTGTTTTTCTGCCCTTGCTGCCTCTCTTCCACAGAGGAGCCAGGCTGTAGTGCCACCATTGCTTGCTGCTTGTTCTGGGCAGGTAGTCCAGGGAGTTGTGTACGCTCAGTGAGCCTGTATGTCAAGCCAGTGTGATCTGCTCTGAGATAACTGGTTGTTTGGAAATGGGACCCATTCACTTGGGACTATAACTGAGGTCATCATTTCTTTCCTCTAAATAGAGACCTGCATCCCATCCTAGTGAACAGTTGTATGAGGCTCCACGGCAGGGGAGCAAAATCAGAAACTTTGTCTGGTAGAAGTGAGTGACAAAGGTCAAAGAGGAAAAAGGTCAAAGTAATCTGCCAACCCAGTGGGAGAGGTCAGTTCACCTTGGTAAGCAATGTAGAGTAATAGAGCACAGGATTAAGTATTAGACAGACCTGGGCCTTGGATGTAGGTTTCTGGTTGACAGAACCTAATAGTTTTGACCAGTCAGGTAGCCTCTCTGTGCCTGATCTTCTTATATGATACAAAGTGTGGTAGTTAAGAGTTCAGGCTCTGAAGTCAGACTGGCCAGGTTCAAATCTTGGCTCTGCTGCTTTCTAGCTGTGTCGCTTTGGGTAAGTTACTTGACATCTCTGGGCGTGTTTTCCTTCTCTGTAAAATGGGGATAATAGTATCTACTTTGTGGTTTTCTTGTAAGAATTCAATACATGGCTACATGTAAAGTATTTAGATCGGTGTCTGGTGCATAGCAAGTGTAGAGTAAATATGATAAATATGAGTTATGGCAGTTGTATCTGTAAGATAGGGATGATCTTTGCCCTTCATACGTCACAGTCAAGCAAAATAAGATATGTTGAACATGTCTTGTAACTAGAAAGCACTATCTAAATAGGAAAAATCATCTTTTGAGGGCATGAACATTCAAAGGATTATTAGCCCATTGTTTTTAGGATCAGATAATGGTGGATATTTCTTTGATGATCTGGCAAAAGGAAGAATAGTAGGTTTATGTGTAGGGTTATATAAATGCTGGGGCCATCAAGCAATGTATGTCCTGCTTTTTCCCTCCTAGTGTACTTAAGAGTGCTTAAAAGCCAAGTAAAGTGGTTGGAGGATTTGGAATGAAAAGCAAGGATTATGATACTTTTCCCTCATGGCCTCTATCTTAGTTAATGGCACTGCAGTCCATCAGTGACCCAAGGTTAAGTCCCTTGAAACCTTGACACATTTCCATTCCTCTCTTCCATCATCATAGTCTCTTGAGTCATTTTGATTCCATCTTCCATTATTTCTTCCATCTGTCTCTTCCTTTTCTTCTTTGATTTCTCTGCCCTAATTCGTCTGGTTGTTTATCATCATCGCCACCATCTGGCTTATTAACAGCAGCTTCCTGACTGATCTTCCCTTCTTTAGGGGTCTTTCTGCTCTGTCCATCCCTTACACTGCTGCCAGAAATGATACAAGGAAAATTCATGTTGGGTCCTGCCATTCCCTTGCTCAAAAGCCTTCAATAGCTCCCTATTGCCTTCGGCAAGGGTAGTAGATATAGCTAGATAAATACACCTTACGGTGCCCCAGGCCAACCGTGCTAATCAAAACATGAGCATGCTTTCCCAACATGTGTCTCCATGTAAGTTCAGAATTGCCTTTAGCATAGTATTTTAGGCAGCAACTATTACTCAGTCAGAGAGTGGCAGCTGGAACTCCTTATGATAGGATTCAGGATCTTCTATGATCTTGGTTTCAACCTTCTTCCCAGCTTTGTCCTCTAGTATTTTTTTAAATAAATTTATTCATTTATTTATTTTTGGCTGCATTGGATCTTCATTGCTGCACGCGGGCTTTCTCTAGTTGCGGCGAGTGGGGGCTACTCTTCGTTGTGGTGTGCGGGCTTCTCATTGTGGTGGCTTCTCTTTGTTGCGGAGCACAGGCTCTAGGCGCATGGGCTTCAGTAGTTGTGGTGCGCAGGCTCAGTAGTTGTGGCACACGGGCTCCAGAGAGTAGGCTCAGTAGTTGTGGTGCACAGGCTTAGTTGTTCCGCGGCATGTGGGATCTTCCCGGACCAAGGCTCGAACCCGTGTCCCCTATATTGGCAGGCGGATTCTTAACCACTGTGCCGCCAGGGAAGTCCCTGTCCTCTAGTATTGATACATTCTTTCATATGTGCTCTGATCCAGCCACATGTACCATGAACTTCCATGCTTCTTTGACTCTGAGTTTATACTTTGTTCATGTTGTACGCTCAGCCAGAAATACTTTCTTTTCTCTTCCTGTTGAGATGCCAGTCATCATTCAAGACTCAGCCTAAACATTCCCTCTTGTGAAGCTTTTTTCAAGCCTTCATGCCAGATTTAGCCATTCTTGTCTATTTTAGCATTTTATTCTGCCTGATATTACATAATCGTTTATGTCTCTCCCCCACTCCTTAGTTTGTGTGTTCTCTGAATACAAGATCTGTGTTTTATTGATATTTTTTTCTATCCTGCACAGCATCTAGTACATACTAGACTCCTAATTTTTAAAGAAAATTTAATCGAGTCTAGTCCATTCCCTTTGTTTTTTGGATGAGGAAACGGAGGCTTAGAGGAAGAGGTCAGGTGTTCATTCGGGGATTTGTTGAGCCTCAGATGTTTGAGACGTCGAGGCTGGAGTGAACAGCAGGCAACTGAGATGTGGTTGGGCTAGCAACGTGATTTAGAGAAGATGGAGGGGCAGAAGATGCAAACATGCAAGCCAGGGGAGAGAAAGAAGAAAAGGATTCTGTGAAATGCCTACTTTTGTGGGCAGAAGAAAAGACTCAGTGAAGCAAAAGTAGAAAGACACCCAAGAGAGGAAGGAGTTTCATGAAGCAGGTCCTCTACTGTCATGTGAGGCAAAGAGGTTGAGACCAAGGAGGACTTGAGAAAAGGCACTTGGAATTGGTGAGTACAGGCTGGTCCTGTGGGCAGCCATCCACCCATTTCTAAATAGTTACCTTAGAAATGTTTGTGTGTGAAGAGTTGTGGGCACGGACGTTATGGCATCAGAGAAGACTGGGAGACAGCCCGCCAGTGGCAGAATGGTAAATCCAGCCAATGTGCAGCTTTTAAAAGGGAGGCTGATCTCTGTGTTCCCTTTGAAAGATATTCACACTATATTGTTAAAATTAAAAAGAAAAAGATAAACTGCAGAACAGTATGTATGATAGGAACCCATTTCCTAAGAAAACAAACCACAAGCCCTTGTATATGTGCATGTTTCTAATCACGTTGTAAAAGCCTAGAAGAATGTGTACCCAGTAGTGTTTACTCCTGAGTGATTAGGGAAAGGGTGGACACCCTCACTTTATACTTAACACATTTCTGTATTGTTTGAGTTTGGTGTGAGTACAAATTTCTTGAGTAATTAAGAAGAAATATTTTTGTAAAGAAAGAAAGGAGTTGGTTGGCAGCCTGGGAGAGCAGTTTCAGTAGAAGAGAGTCAGCGGATGAAGGAAGCCAACTCACGAGAGAAGATCTGGCAACTGAGAAAGCATCATGTGTTTGGGAGACTGTGCCCACAGGGGCCTTGCTGCCTGTGTGGCTGGCGGGAAAGGAGCAGGGGGCACAGAGAGACGCCAGAGTAAGGAAGCAACCCCATGGCCAGGAGGTTCAGCTGAAAGGGGACGGATCAAGTAGAAGAGTAACAAGGTGGCCTAGAGGCAGGCGGAGGCTGATTAAGAAGGAATTAAAAAAGCAAACCAGGGCTTCCCTGGTGGCGCAGTGGTTGAGAGTCGGCCTGCCGATGCAAGGGACATGGGTTCGTGCCCTGGTCTGGGAAGATCCCACATGCCGGGGAGCAGCTGGGCCCGTGAGCCATGGCCTCTGAGCCTGTGCGTCCGGAGCCTGTGCTCCGCAACGGGAGAGGCCACAACAGTGAGAGGCCCGCGTACTGCAAAAAAAAAAAAAAAAAAAAAAAGAGCAAACCAAAGTGGGCGTGTGTATATAAGGGGGGCAAGGGAGAGGATGGGGTCGGGGGAGAGACTGGTGGGGGGCCCAGCTGCAGTGGGAGCGGAGCACACTCATAGCTGTAAGGAAACATCCACTTGAGGCAAAGAGTAGCACAGTTGAGAAGGGACAAATTAAATATCAATTTGAGGAGTAGAGAAGCTTCCCCCAAAAGGATGAGATCTCAGGCCAGTTAAGCCTCCAGTAGAGTGCTTGGGGCAGAGGCTGGACTAGCTAATTGCCTTCTCTGACTAACCGAGGGTTAAGAAAGCCCCTCTTTAAGTTTTGGTGGCCAAAAATGTTTTGGCAGTGGCAGAGTTATCTTAATGGCTCAGAGAATAGTCTGGTGAGTGACCAAAATGGGATTTCTGTGGCTTTGCGGGCCTCCGAGTTGAGTTATCTGCTGGACCTGTCACTAAGCTTGGGACTAAAGGTGGAGATGGAGAAGGCGGAGGCCAGGGGTCCTCAACCCTGGCTGCACCTACAGTCATTAAGCAAGCATTTAAAAATACCAATACCTGCCCCTCACCCCATTCTTATCTAATTGTATGGGCTGGGGGCCTGGACACCAGCAATTTTTCAGGCTCCTCAAGTGATTTTAGTATGCAACTAGGATTAGAAGCCACAAGTGTAGATGGGATTAAATGTGTTCTGAGCCTAGACTGGCCCTCGGAAGCTTGTGTGTTTGTGTGTGTGTGTGTGTGTATTTAACACTATTTCAATAC
This sequence comes from Mesoplodon bidens, assembly GCF_964165515.1. NCBI lineage: Eukaryota > Metazoa > Chordata > Mammalia > Artiodactyla > Ziphiidae > Mesoplodon > Mesoplodon bidens. The sequence continues at coordinate 45,413,409 of NC_138163.1, read as the reverse complement.
ACGTATTTTGTCCTGTGTATTCCCAAAGCCTGTGGGTGCATCACTAGTAAATCACTCATCCCACTGTGTGCTAGTTAGTTGCTAGCCTATCGGGAGATCTAAGATCTAAGATGTAAAATTCAGGAGTTACTCAATAATAGTAACTGTGCTTACTGGGTCTTGCACTGGGTCAGGTTAACTGACTCCCCCTGACTCATAAAGCTTATAGGACGAGTGCCAGCACTAGGCCCAGGTCTGCCCCTTTTGCAGTACAGAGCAGAGTGCCTGGCACCTACGTGTTCAATCATTGTCACGTGAAGTGACTAGGAGCTTTGTTTTCTTGTGCAATGCTGCTTTTTATTAAAAGCACGGGAATGGTAAAATCTGACATATTTGAAAAGTCTGGTGGGAGAGAGGCTTGCGAACTGCCTGGCATGTGAAAAGCTCATGATATGCCAGGCACTGTGCGGTGTATCTGTATCACTCAGCATCTATTATGCAATTACTCTGAGCCGAGCATCATACTTGGGACTGTGAGATACACAAGGAATATCAGATATGGTTTCTGCTCCCCAGGGATCTTATTATCAAGGCTCATTTATAGTCTAATTACTACATTTTTTTTTTTTTTTTTTTTTTGCGGTATGCAGGCCTCTCACTGTTGTGGCCTCTCCCGTTGCGGAGCACAGTTCTGGACGCGCAGGCTCAGCGGCCATGGCTCACGGGCCTAGCCGCTTTGTGGCATGTGGGATCTTCCCGGACCGGGGCACGAACCCGTGTCCCCTGCATCGGCAGGCAGACTCTCAACCACTGCGCCACTGGGGAAGCCCCTAATTACTGCATTTTTATGTGGAGAACTTACATCAGGAAAATGATAGAGGTCAGAGGGACTTTGAAGATACTGTAGTTCAAACCCTTCATTTTACAGTGAGGAAAAGAAGCCCAGAGCGAGAAGCTACTTTCCCAAGGTCACACCACTTGGGATGGGTTAGAGCCAGGGCTGGTGTGCCGGGCTGTCTCTCTTTGAGGTCCTGTTACAGTGTTCTGTTGATCAGCTGAAGGACAAGTGAACCTATTAATGGCCCATGTTAAAACTTTAACTAGAATTCCACTTTGTGCTTTATGCTCCCAGCTTCCTTATGGTTGAGGGAGGGGAGTTGCATTTAGTCTTTCTTAAAACCTTGCCTGGAGAGGGCCAGCACTGGTTACCACTGGAATTATAGCTCAGGCCCAAGAGGCCTTAAAGATGGCGCATTTTCCCTTTACTGAAACAGCCACTGACTAACCCCCTATGTCTAATTATGGTACTTTTTCTACTCTTTGTAAGGGGCTTTCCCAAGCTTAGTAGGTTTATGACTTTTCTGCCTCAGTCACTCTTTTTTTTTTTTTTTTTTTGGTGTCTGTGTGTGTGTGAACCTTACCTTAGAGGAAGGAGGTGTTACGTACGGTCCTGAGAATTAGTGCAGTGGGGCGGGTTCCTAGTGGTGCCAGCATCAGGCTGTTTCTTTTAGCCCTGTTCCCTGCTGGTTCCCAAGTCCAAAATTCAGTTTCAAGTCTGGGGCTTTCTATGAAGAGTCAGGTGTAATTCAAGGTAGAGATTCTGGGTTGCTCTTCCCTGAGCCCCTTTCCCATACAGACAGGGTTTAGGGAGCTGACAGCTCTGCCTTCCGCTGTGCCAGGTTGTGGTAATAGTCACAACTAATAGCGAGTGAACACCCTGTGGGATCAGTGCTATTATTGGCATTTCTGTTTTACAGGTGAAGATAACAAGATTCAGAGAGCTTAGGTAACATGCCCAAGGTCATACAGCTAGAAAGTGGCCAAGCTGGTATGGACAGCTACGTCTGCCTGACTCCAAGGCTGGTCTTGTTAACTATTAGGCTAGTAGAGTTTGTCATTTAAAGAGATTACCAATGACATTCTTCATATCGATGAAGAACTATCTGCCAGCTTTCTGCAAGCCCATTTAAAGAACTAGTCAGATGGGAAGAGTCCCATGTAGTAGAGTTCTGTTCCACTGTGGGGCGGACTGTATTGGGAGACCTGCCAGGCACCAGCACTGCAGGGTCAAGAAAGTCACTTCCCATCTCTGGGATTCACTTTCCACATCTGTAAGTGAGAGTTGGACCAGATGATGTGTTAGATCCCTCCCAGCTTATACATTTAATGAGACTTGGGTTCATTTCTCACTTCCTGGCAGAATGGAAAAGTCTAGGAATTGGATGTGGGATAGAATGCATCAGAACTGTAAAAGTGGGGAGGATCTCATAGTGCGCCCAGGAGCTTCCTGGATGGGTCAGTTAACCTCAGATGGCTTTATCATGCTTAGGCAGTTACACATTGGTTCTGGTTTTCCTCAGGAATTTATAAAGAAATAGTTTCTTTTCAGTTAGCTCCTTCCCCACATCAAAAATTACCAGCTTTCTTAAAGTGGCTGTTATTTATTTATTTATTTTTTGCGGTATGCGGGCCTCTCACTGTTGTGGCCTCTCCCGTTGCGGAGCACAGGCTCCGGACACGCAGGCTCAGCGGCCATGGCTCACGGGCCCAGCCGCTCCGCGGCATGTGGGATCTTCCCGGACCGGGGCACGAACCCTTGTCCCCTGCATCGGCAGGCGGACTCTCAACCACTGCACCACCAGGGAAGCCCAAAGTGGCTGTTATTTAATTTCAGCCCTTTGTAGTCGCTGAAAGTATTTCTAAAGATCAAGTAAAGACTGAAAGGGTAGCAGGGCACCTAAATCTGGGGTGCTCATATTTTATTGGTCTGAGTTAGAATTACTAGAATTTGTGTTCTGTTTTGCAAGAGGGCTTTGGGAGACGGTGGTTTTTAGAAGAGAAGCAATCTAAACAGAAGGTTGTACGTGCAACTTTTATCTCCCTTCAGAGTTTAAGAGCAGGTAGATCCATAACTAGGTCTAGTGTAGTTGACCTTGCATTTATCTGTTTCGTCATCAAAAATCATCTTGTATTCAAGAACACTTAAGGTTAATAATCTATAAAACCTATGTGATGCTGCAGTTAGAATGGTAACTTTGATCTTAAAAAGTATTTTTATGTTATCCTTGGGGTGTGTGGGCACGTGTGTTCTTGAACCTGGGGGCTCTTATTTTGGATCGTACGGGTATATCAATCAGCTTGCATCAGGCAGGGCTCTGAGGGGCTGCCCCCAAAGCCAGGCTCTGGTCTCCTCTTCTGCCCATTAAGATTAGGTACTGCCATTAGGAGGAACAAAATTATTTACTTGGGGACAGGAAGGGGAAGCCCTGACAGGTGGGCTGTGATGGCACTGGTGCTTGGTGCATAGTGTGGCACAGATGTTAGCCTTCTGCTCACTGGTTCCAGGACAAAGCCCTTGGGATATTCATCACTTGTGGGCCATCAGGTCGGTTAGCCTGGCAGTGTTGCCATACAGAAGGAGTTAGGGGCTTCCCTGGTGGCACAGTGGTTAAGAATCCACCTGCCAGTTCAGGGGACACAGGTTTGAGCCCTGGTCCGGGAAGATCCCACATGCTGCAGAGCAACGAAGCCCGTGTACCACAACTACAGAGCCTGCTAGCCACAACTACTGAAGCCCATGCACCTAGAGCCCGTGCTCTGCAGCAAGAGAAGCCACTGCAGTGAGAAGCCCGCGCACTGCAATGAAGAGTAGCCCCCGCTCGCCACAACTAGAAAAAGCCCGCACACAGCAACGAAGACCCAACGCAGCCAAAAATAAAAATGAATAAAACAAATAAATTTTAAAAAAGATCTATTAAAAAAACTACAGTAAGGTACAGTGTCACTCATTAGAATGAATAAAATCAAAAAGACTTACCCCAAAAAAGATACTATTAAGTTAAAAAAAAAAAAGAAAAAGGAGTTAAAAACCGGGTGGCATCAAAACCCAAGCTGCAGGCACATCGTATTCTTCAGCTACCAACCCAATTTTACCTTATTCATGATCACCTGGGTCTGCATATGCTCATAGGAGTGTATGTTCCGGCCATGAATATCTTGGTTTTCAGAGAAAGAATGGGTAAAATGAAGCCACACAGGGGCAGTATTACTGTGTGTGTTTTTTTTAAAGAGTTACAAACATTATTTTTTAAATTAATTAATTAATTAGTTTTTTGGCTGTGTTGGGTCTTCGTTGCTGTGTGCAGGCTTTCTCTAGTTGCAGCGAGCGGGGGCTACTCTTCGTTGTGGTGCGTGGACTTCTCATTGCGGTGGCTTCTCGTTGTGGAGCACGGGTTCTAGGTGTGTGGGCTTCAGTAGTTGTGGCATGCAGGCTCAGTAGTTGTGGCGCACGGGCTTAGTTGCTCCACGGCATATAAGATCTTCTCAGACCAGGGCTCGAACCCGTGTCCCCTGCATTGGCAGGTGGATTCTTAACCACTGTGCCACCAGGGAAGTCCCTTTCTGTGGGTTTTAGAAAAAATATTGCTCAGTCATGCCACAAACTGGCAGCAGCATATTATCTGCTGCCACTTTATATAAACACTAACTTGGATATCCTTCTGTTTTGCTGATTTTTCAGTCTTCTATTCACATAATGATTATTTGCATTCCCATTGGAATTGTGGTCTCTGGTGTCAGAAGGAGAATTGAAATCTATAGCTTCATACACATAGCACCCACTTCCCTCCTTTATTTCTTTCTCTTCTAGCTTGGTGCAGGGCTTTGCAGACAGATCTGGGTTTGAAGCTAATTTCTGTCACTCATGAGCTCTGTGCTTTAAGTAAGTCACCTAATCACTGTCTCATTTGTAAAATGGGGCTAAGAATTCTATGTCATCAGGTTATAGAAAGAATTTAAATGAGTTAATATTGGTGAAGCCCTAAGAAGAGTGCATGGAACATAATAGGTGCTCAAAAAATATTAGTTACTGTCTATCCCCTTCCCCCCAAGAAGTGGAGCCAGTAACAAATGACAGCCTTTCTTCGAATATCTCCAGAAGCTCTCCTGGCATTAGTCTGCCCTAAGGGGCTGAGGTTTGCCTTGTCTTTTGATGATGAAGAGTAACCAACCAGAACTCTGGATTTCAACCTCACAGGAAGCTTGAAGTTGTTGACTTTTGCTGCCAGTTAAAAGAGTTGGGAAGATTGGGGTGGAAATCTCCAGAGAAAACGTGTATGCTTTTGCTAATTGAGCTGTAGACAGCAGGGAGTATGAGTAATGAGCTGTATGTTGTATGTGGGAGTTCAGGGCCCAGCCTAAGGGACAACATGGGTGAGTTTCATTGGCTCCTATGACAGGTGGCTCCCTGACTTTTTACTCTTGACATGTCTTGGAATCCAATAGTTTGAACCTTGGGGCTCTTGATAACAGGCCTGTTAACTACTTCACAGTGATAATAACAGCTTGCATTTATTTAGCTCTTACTTTGTTCCAGGCACCAGGTCTAAGTGCTTTACGTGTGTTAACTCATTTAATCCTCACAAGAAGTCTAAAAGGTAGGGCACAAAACAGTTGAATACTGAGAGCTTGCCAAAGTCTCACAGCTGGTGGTGGAGCTGCTTTTATAAACTAGGCAGTCTGACACCAGAACCAGGGCCTTCACCAACTCTCCTGTAAAGTCTCTAGTGTTTTTTTTTTTTCTTTCTCTTTTGTAACTTACACATTGTAATTGTTAGTTGCGGTGTCCAGAAATGCAGTTGATTTTTGCTCATTTTTTTGTACCCAGCAACATTGCTGAATGCTTTTAAATTAATTATAATTAATTTATCTGAGGATTCTTTTGGGTTCTCTATGTTGGTAATCATAATCTACAATGAATGAGACTTTTGTCTCTTCCTTTGCAGTCATTTTATTTTTAATATCATTTTCTTTCTTTTTTTCTTCTTGAATTATGTCTTGAACTATTCATTCTGTTCTGTTGTTTTCATTTTCATTTTCTTTTTTTTAAACATCTTTATTGGAGTATAATTGCTTTACAATGGTGTGTTAGTTTCTGCTTTATAACAGAGTGAATCAGTTATACATATACATATGTTCCCATATCTCTTCCCTCTTGCGTCTCCCTCCCTCCCACCCTCCCTATCCGACCCCTCAGTTTTGTGCCTTACTGTTCTGGTTAAGACCACTAGTATAATGTTCAATAGAAGTGGCAATAGTGGGTACCCTTGTCTTTTCCCCTGTCTTAAAGGATATGCTTTCAGTGTTTCACGGGTAAGTATGGTGTTTGGTGTAAATTATTTTGGCATCTTTTATCAGACAATAGAAATTCCCTTCTATCCTGAGTTTGCTGAGTTGTTTTTTGTTAATCATGAATGGATGTTGCTTTTTATCAAAGGCTTTTTCTTCGTCTATTGAGATGATCATATTGCTTTTGTTCTTTAATCTTTCAGTATGGTAAATTATGTCGATTTTCTAATATTAAGCCAAATTTGCATTCCTGAAATTGGATGACCTTTATCATGGTGCATTATATTTCTTGTTCCTGGATATGGTTTGCTAGTATCTGATTTGGTGTTTTTACAGCTATGTTCATGAATGAATATGGCTCTGGTTTTCCTTTCTCATACTGTCCCTGTCAGGTTTTGGTATTTATGCTAGCTTCATAAACTGGGTTGGGTAGTGCTTCCTCTTCTTTCTAAACTCTGGAATAGTTTGCATGAGATTGGAGTTATTTGTTTCTTGAATGCTTGCTAGAACTTGCCAGTAAAACTATCAGGGCTTTGGTGTCTTCCTGTGGAAAGATTTTGGACTACTGATTCAGTTTCTTTCATGATGATAGGAATTTTCAAGTATTCTGTCTTCTTTAATTAGTGTTGGTAGTTTGTTGTTCTAAGAATGTGACCATTTTGCCTAAACTTTCACATTTATTGGTTAAAAATTGTTAATAGCCTCTTAACTATAAAAACTGCAGATGTTAAAAAGATAACCCCCTTTTCATTCATAACATTACTTATTTTTGAGAAATCAATCTCAACAGAAATTTATAGGTTTTATTTACTATGTGTTGTAGGAAGCAATTTGGGCTTTGTCAGTCCTCTCTATAGTGTGTTAGTCTTCTGTTTTGTTAATTTATGCTAATTTAAAAATTGTTTTTTTAAACCAATTTAAAATACTTTATATTTTCTTTGAGTTTATTTTTTTTATTTATTTATTTATTTTTTTGCCGTACGTGGGCCTCTCACTGTTGTGGTCTCTCCTGTTGGGAGCACGGACTCCGGACACGCAGGCCCAGCGGCCATGGCTCATGGGCCCAGCCGCTCCGCGACACGTGGGATCCTCCCGGACCGGGGCACGAACCCGTGTCCCCTGCATTGGCCGGCGGACTCTCAACCACTGCGCCACCAGGGAAGCCCAAGGCTAATAATTTTGAGCTACCTACTGCTTTAGCTAGATCCCGCAGATTTTGGTATGTAGTATTTTGTTGTGTTGTTCAGTTCCAAGTATTTTATAATTTCCATTGTGATTTCTTAACCCATGGGATGTTTTGAAGGATTTAAAAAAATTTTTCTAAACATTTCTAAAGTTACTTTGTTGCTGATTTCTAACTTAATAACATTGTGATCAGGGAGTGTGGTCTCCCTGGTCTGGTTCTTTGAAATTTGATGAGACTTGCTTTGTGGCCCAGCATGAGGCCAGTGTCCATTAGATCAACCTTGTTAATTTTGCTGCTCTTTGACAGCCTTACCCAATTTTTAATCTGCTTACTCTATCAATTGTTGGGAGAGTTTTTAAAATTTACCACCACAAAGATGGATTTATCTAGTTCTTCTTTTAGTTCTGTCAACTTTTACTTTATATATTTTGAAGCTATGTTATTAGGGGTAGTTAGTTACCTTTTACATTTCTTTGTTAGGTCCATTGACCAAATGTTCAATATAGACGTTCCCATTGCAACTTAGCCTGTAGATAGATTAGTAAGGGTGACTTGGTGAAAGCAGAAGCATCCCTCTAGGTGGGCTGGGTAAATTGGATTTTGAGCTCCAGGGAAGAAAGACATTTAAAATCAGAATTGCACCTTCCCAGTTATAGAGTTAAATTCTTAAAGCAATTTGACTTTGCCAAACAAAATTAACACCCTCATATCCTCAAGTGCCAGAGGCTTTTTGTCATCATTAAAACAGTTTTGAAAGCTGTAATCCTTTTGGGCTGGGCGAGAGGTTGGGAAGGAGAGCTTTATTTCTCTTGGGCCTTATAGATATTGCTATTGGTTGGTCAGACAGTTTTCAGACCCTTAGGCATTCTGCTTCTTATTGCCTAGCGTTTTCTGTGGGACCTGGTTCAAATCCCGTTAACCTCTCTGCCTTTTAGTTTCAGTGGTAATTATGTGGGTAGTACTCATTCCCCTTCCACTTGACAGAGGTGAGGTGTGCAGAAATTGAGATAATAGTTGTATAGGGATTCTAAATAATTAATCAGCTCCTCCGCTCACTCTGCAGAAAGAAAATCAAGTCTGTGGGAGACAAGTGCTCATGAGGACCAAGCAACAGAAATGATGGCGATGACTACACCTTTTATTAGATTTTCGAATAGAATCAGACCACATGAAGCTGGAAGTCATACAGAGAGACAAATTACATTTGGTCACATTTGGGTGGGAATAGAACTTTTCAGCTCCAGCTCTTGAGCCGGTGTAGTTCTGTGAAATCTCATTTTCAGGCTCTGTTAGGGCAGCCCCGTATTCCGATCGTATTTCTGAAATAAACACTCTGAGCTGGTCCTCTTCACTAATGCCTCCTTCCCTCCCAGAGAGTTTCAAAGAAGGGGGAGCAGGTGAACCATTTAGGACCAACTTTCATTATTATGATCTTTTGATTATAGAAGTAACATATCATAAATAAAAAACCTTAAAAACATAGGAATGGATAAAGAAAAAGGGAAATTTCCTGGGAATCCATCTCCTCAACCCCATTTTTTTCTTTTTAAAGTCTTTGGCTAATGTCAAAGAATCCCTCCTCCCCACCCTCTGGTCCTTTCCTTCCAATGTGCTTTTATTACCGAAGTTTAGTGCAAAAGAAATTTCAACCTAATTGCGGGGGCAGGGGGAAGGGAGGCTCTAGCTTCTACGGAATATGGCTGTATGAAATAAAGGCCAGGGCTTACGAACTGGATTTGGAAACACCAGTTATTCATCCTTATTTAAAAATGGATAAACTGTAAGGCAGGGAATAAGATTTTAGGTACCCACATCCTGATCTAGCTGTGTTTATGTGTCTCAGGGGATGGGTGGACAAGAGGTACAGTCCAAATTAGACCATTTCTGCAAAACGGCTTTGTAAACTAACATGCTCTACAAATATGAGATTAGCATGAATGTTGTTGCTGACTCTGGGAGGGGCAGTCTTGTGTGTTTATCTAAACAGTTAATATCTGTCAGTGGGCCATTGCACAAGCAACTAGCAAAATGGTATCCTGTGCCTCAGTTGTTCCTTCTATTTGCAATTCCAAAGCTTCTTTAATCGCCCTCAGCAGCTTAATATATACCTCATCAGTAGGGAGGAGAAGCAGAACTTGGCCTTAGAGGAGAAAGATCAGAACAAGTGTAACTTACTACTGATATGCACAGTTAAATAACCCACTCGATGTAGGGAGTTGAAGAAGCATATAAGAAAGCGTCACCTAGTACTGCCTCAAATACAGTAAAGTGGGTGACAGCACTCTATAAACCGTAAAGCTGGGTAATAATGCAAAGGATTGTTGTCATCATGACTGGGGAGATTGGCTGTCACCCAGCGACTGTGATATGCTTCCAGGCAATTCCACAGGGGTCTTATAAGCCCCTTTCCTATACAGGTGCTAGAAAGTGCCACAGAAATACAGGCTCCTGATGACTATAAAAGCCAGGCAGCTAAATTTAATAAGACATTTGTCAAGAAGATGGCAGATAATGACCAATTTTTGGTAGACAGATAGTTGTCTGCAGAAATAAAGCCTGTATTGAACTATCTTGGAGTGGGAAGAAGCATTGCTATGACAACAAATTACTTATATTTGATTTAGAAGAAGGAGAGCAGTGCAGCTTAATGGTTCAGAAAGCTCGTGACAACAATTGTTGGCACCGGGTATATGTTAAAATGTAAAATGTTAAGTATGATCTGTTAAATAATTGATCACCTCAGTGCATTCTGTATCCAGTCTCTCTTATGAACCAATAAAATACAACATAATTCAAATTTTTAAAAACTGCTTAGCAGAGTTACATGCAAATTGTTCTGTTTTATAAAGTGCCCCAAATGAAATTCCCAACTTTAATATGCTGAAATCCAAAAATTATCATGTGTTTAAAAGGGAAAAAAAACCCCAAACAACCAAAACCCAGAGACCTATTTACTGTGTTTTTATCGCATCCAGACCTGAAATTATGGTAGTTTGGAGTTTCTCATTCTGTAGATGATTAATTTTCTTTGTGATTGGCTGTGTGCTTATTTGCAAGGAAGCTAGTCTTCAGACCATTACCATCCTTTCACTGTGTTCATTCCTGAGAGAATGTGTAAACAGTGGTTTGTATGAACTGGTTATTTGCAGTACATCTGGGGAAGTAGGCCTGAGGCAGGTGGTGAGGGCACAGAGAACCTGGAGAAAGCCTGTAGACAGGAGGCTTTCTCTTAGAGAAACAGGTCTTTCCTCTTTCTAAAGATAAAATCAGGTGGACCATATTCCCAGGAGATAGGATTTAGGGCCTTGGCCACATTCTAAGGGTGGGTAGATCTAGGGACTCCTTGAGGGCTTCTAATACTTTTTATTCTTTCCTTTTGTGCCTTTCCCTCCTCCCCCCGCTTTACCCAATGTCATCTCCCTGTGTCCTTCTAGAAAAGAAAAGAAAAGTAAGAGACAGGAAAAAGCTTGGAAGATGGAGAACTGACTTCATGAATACAGGATTACCACCCTGAACTTTCAAACTGTCTCTCCAGGCAAAAGTCACAAATTTGCATATGGCCTCGGCCTTTCTGTCTCGGAAAAAATTTGATTGGTCATTATTACTACAGGGAAGAGACCATTTCGTGGGGTTTATTCAGAGGAGGAAGTTTGAAAACAATGACAAGCCACACCTTAAGTTAACTTTCCCCTTTAAATGAGGAGTGGCCCAGAGTCACAGCTGCTGATGAATCACAGATTTTGCCTGGCATACAGTTTAAATTCCATCCTCTTAAATGATCTGGTGTTCTGTGTTTTACTGGTGGACATCATGTCAGATCATGTCCTGTCCTCCTCAGAAACTTCTACTGCTCCCAGTAACATGTAGAATAAAATCTGAAGTTGTTAGCCTGTTCCTCTGGCCTTTCACAATGTGGAAATAGACATTTTAGAAAAAGCTTGCAAACGTAATACCTACTCATTTTAGAAAATTTTGAAGATACAAGGGTTGGCAACCTTTTTATGTAAAGGGCCAGATAGTAAATAATTTTGTCTTTGTCACTACTACTCAACTCTGCCATTGTAGCACAGAATCAGCCACAGACATGACAATGCAGAAATAAACACGTGTGTTTGTGTTCCAATAAAACTATATACAAGTCAGTCAGTGGGTCAGATTTGGTTTGTGGGCCATAGTTTGCTGAGCCCTGGAATGGAGAATAAAAATCGCCCATAATCTTGTTACCAGAGTGTTAACATTTTTGCTTAACTTTCCTCTTTCTACTCATATTGTTTTTTAAAATTTAAATTAATTTATTTTTTATACAGCAGGTTCTTATTCTCTATTTCATACACTGTAGTGTATATATGTCAATCCCAATCTCCCAGTTCATCCCACCCCACCTTCCCCCGCTTGGTATCCATACGTTTGTTCTGTATGTCTGTGTCTCTGTTTTGCTTTGCAAATACGTTCATCTGTATCATTTTTCTAGATCCCACATATAAGTGATATTATATAATATTTGTTTTTCTTGTTCTGACTTACTTCACTCTATATGACAGTCTCGAGTTCCATCCATGTATCTGCTAATGGCACAATTTTGTTCCTTTTTATGGCTGAGTAATATTCCATTGTATATATGTACCACTTCTTCTTTATCCATTCAACTGTCGATGGACATTTAGGTTGCTTCCATGACCAGGCTATTGTAAGTAGTGCTGCAATGAACATTGGGGTGCATGTGTCTTTTGAATTATGGTTTTCTCTGGGTATATGCCTAGTGGTGGGATTGCTGGGTCATATGGTAATTCTATTTTTAGTTTTTTAAGGAACCTCCGTACTGTTCTCCATAGTGGCTGTATCAATTTACATTCCCACCAACAGTGCAAGAAGGTTCCCTTTTCTCTACACCCTCTCAGCACATGTTGTTTGTAGATTTTGATGATGGCCATTCTGACTGGTGTGAGTTGATACCTCACTGTAGTTTTGATTTGCATTTCTCTAATAATTAGTGATGTTCAGCAGCTTTTCATGTGCTTCTTGGCCATCTGTATCTCTTCTTTGGAGAAATGTCTATTTTGGTCTTCTGCCCATTTTTTGATTGGGTTGTTTGTTTTTCTGATATTGACCTGCATGAGCTATTTATATATTTTGGAGATTAATCCCTTGTCCGTTGATCCGTTTGCAAATATTTTAACCATTGTGAGGGTTGTCTTTTCATCTTGTTTATGGTTTCCTTTGCTGTGCAAAAGCTTTTAAGTTTCACTAGGTACCATTTGTTTATTTTTGTTTTTATTTCCATTACTCTAGTAGGTGGGTCAAAAAAAATCTTGCTGTGATTTATGTCAAAGAGTGTTCTTCCTATGTTTTCCTCTAAGAGTTTTATAGTGTCTGGACTTACATTTAGGTCTCTAATCCATTTTGAGTTTATTTTTGTGTATGGTGTTAGGGAATGTTCTAATTTCATTCTTTTGCATGTAGCTGTCCAGTTTTCTCAGCACCACTTATTGAAGATACTGTCTTTTCTCCGTTGTATATCCTTGTCTCCTTTGTCATAGATGAGTTGACCATAGGTGCATGGGTTTATCTCTGGGCTTTCCATCCTCTTTCATTGATCTGTATTTCTGTTTTTGTGCCAGTACCATATTGTCTTGATTACTGTAGCTTTGTAGTATAGTCAGAAGTAAGGGAGTCTGATTCCTCCAGCTCTGTTTTTTGTTTTTGTTTTGTTTTTTTCTCAAGATTGCTTTGGCTATTTGGGATCTTTTGTGTCTTCATACAAATTTTAAGATATTTTATTCTAGTTCTGTAGAAAATGCCATTGGTAATTTGATAGCAATCTGTAGATTGCTTTGGGTAGCATAGTCATTTTCACAATATTGATTCTTCCAATCAAGAACAAGGTATATCTCTCCATCTGTTTGTGTCACCTTTGATTTCTTCCATCAGTGTCTTATAGTTTTCTGCATAGAGGTCCTTTACCTCCTTAGGAAGGTTTATTCCTAGGTATTTTATTCTTTTTGTTGCAGTGGTGAATGGGATTGTTTCCTTAATTTCTCTTTCTGATTTTTTGTTGTTAGTGTATAGGAATGCCAGATATTTCTGTGCATTAATTTTGTGTCCTGCAACTTTACCAGATTCATTGATTATCTCTAGTAGTTTTCTGTTGGCATCTTTAGGTTTATCTGTGTATAGTATCATGTCATCTGCAAACAGTGACAGTTTTACTTCTTCTTTTCCAGTTTGTATTCCTTTTATTTCTTTTTCTTCTCTGGTTGCCGTGGCTAGGACTTCCAAACTATGTTGAATAAAGTGGCGAGAGTGGACATCCTTGTTTAGTTCCTCATCTTAGAGGAAATGCTTTCAGTTTTTCACCATTGAGAATGATGTTTGCTGTGGGTTTGTCGTATATGGCCTTTATTATGTTGAGGTAGGTTCCCTCTGTGCCCACTTTCTGGAGAGTTTTTATCATATATGGGTGTTGAATTTTGTCCAAAGCCTTTTCTGCATCTGTTGAGATGATCATATGGTTTTTATTCTTCAATTTGTTAATATGGTGTATCACATTGATTGATTTGTGTCTATTGAAGAATCCTGCATCCCTGGGATAAGTCCCACTTGATCATGGTGTATGATCCTTTTAATGTGTTGTTGGATTCTGCTTGCTAGTATTTTGTTGAGGATTTTTGCATCTATATTCATCAGTGATATTGGTATGTCATTTTCTTTTTTTGTAGTATCATTGTCTGGTTTTGGTATCAGGGTGATGGTTGCCTCATAGAATGAGTTTGGGAGTGTTCCTTCCTCTGCAATTTTTTGGAAGAGTTTGAGAAGGATGGGTATTAGCTCTTCTCTAAATGTTTGATAGAATTCACCTGTGAAGCCATCTGGTCCTGGACTTTTGTTTGTTGGAAGATTTCTAATCACAGTTTTAATTTCATTACTTGTGATTGGTCTGCTCAGATTTTCTATTTCTTCCTGGTTCGGTCTTGGAAGGTTATACCTTTCTAAGAATTTGTCCATTTCTTCCAGGTTGTCCATTTTATTGGCATAGAAGTGGCTTGTAGTAGTCTCTTAGGATGCTTTGTATTTCTGCGGTGTCTGTTGTAACTTCTCCTTTTTCATTTCTAATTTTATTGATTTGAGTCCTCTCCCTCTTTTTCTTGATGAGTCTGGCTGAAGGTTTATCAGTGTTATCTTCTTGAACCAGCTTTTGGTTTTATTGATCTTTGCTATTGTTTTCTTTGTTTCTATTTCATTTATTTCTGCTCTGATCTTTATGATTTCTTTCCTTCTACTAACTTTGGGTTTTGTTTGTCCTTCTTACTCTAACTCCTTTAGGTGTAAGGTTAGATTGTTTATTTGATATTTTTCTTGTTTCTTGAAGTTGGACTGTATTGCTAGAAACTTCCCTCTTAGAACTGCTTTGGCTGCATCCCATAGGTTTTGGATTGTCATGTTTTCATTGTAATTTGTCTCTAGATATTTTTCTATTTCCTCTTTGATTTCTTCAGTGATCACTTGGTTATTTAGTAATGTATTGTTTAACCTCCATGTGTTTGTGTTTTTTACGTTTTTTTCACTCTAGTTAATTTCTTTTTCTTTTTTTAAATAAATTTATTTATTTTATTTTATTTATTTATTTTCGGCTGCATTGGGTCTTCATTGCTGTGCATGGGCTCTTTATAGTTGCGGCGAGTGGGGGCCCCTCTTCCTTGCGGTGCACGGGCTTCTCATTGTGGTGGCTTCTCTTGTTGTGGAGTGTGGGCTCTAGGTGCATGGGCTTTCAGTAGTTGTGGCCTGCCGGCTCAATAGTTGTGGCCCACGGGCTCTAGGGTGCAGGCTCAGTTGTTGTGATGCACGGGCTTAGTTTCTCTGTGGCATGTGGGATCTTTCTGGACCGGGGCTCGGACCTGTGTCCCCTGCATCGGTAGGCAGATTCTTAACCACTGCACCACCCGGGAAGTCCCTCTGTAATTGACTTCTAATCTCATAGCGTTGTGGTTGGAAAAGGTGCTTGATACCATTTCAATTTTAAAGTTACTGAGGCTTGATTTGTGACCCAAGGTGTGATCTATACTGGAGAATGTTCCATGTGCACTTGAGAAGAATGTGTAATCTGCTGTTTTTGGATGGAATGTCCTATAAATATCAACTAAATCTATCTGGTCTATTGTGTCATTTAAAGCTTGTGTTTCCTTATTGTCTATCTAGATGATCTGTCCATTGGTGTAAGTGAGGTGTTAATGTCCCCCAGTATTATTGTGTTAATGTTGATTTCCTCTTTTATATCTGTTAGCAGTTGCCTTATGTATTGAGGTGCTCCTATGTTGGGTGCATACATATTTATAATTGTTATATCTTCTTCTTGGATTGATCCCTTGATATTTATGTAGTGTCCTTTTTCTCTTGTAATAGTCTTTATTTTAAAGTGTATATTCTGTCTGATATGAGAATTGCTCCTCCAGCTTTCTTTTGATTTCCATTTGCATGTAATATCTTTTTCCATCCCCTCACTTTCAGTCTGTATGTGTCCCTAGGTCTGAAGTGGGTCTCTTGTAGACAGCATATATAAGGGTCTTGTTTTTGTACCTATTCAGCGAGCCTGTGTGTTTTGGTTGGAGCATTTAATCCATTCACATTTAAGGTAATTATTGATATGTATGTTCCTATTACCATTTTCTTAATGTTTTGGGTTTGTTTTAGTAGGTCCTTTTATTCTCTTGTGTTTCCCACTTAGAGAAGTTCCTTTAGCATTTGTTGTACATCTGGTATGGTAGTGCTGAATTCTCCTAGCTTTTGCTTGTCTGTAAAGCTTTTGAGTTCTCCATCGACTCTGAATGTGATCTTTGCTGGGTAGAGTAATCTTGGTTGTAGGTTTTTCCCTTTCATCACTTTAAATATATCATGCCACTCCCTTCTGGCTTGTAGAGTTTCTGCTGAGAAATCAGCTGTTAACCTTATGGGAATTCCCTTGCATGTTATTTGTTGTTTTTCCCTTTTTGCTTTTAATAATTTTTCTTTTTCTTTAATTTTGTCAATTTGATTACTATGTGTCTCGGCATGTTTCTCCTTGGGTTTACCCTGCCTGGGACTCTCTGTGCTTCCTGGACTTGGGTGGCTATTTCCTTTCCCATGTTAGAGAAGTTTTCTACCCTAATCTCTTCAAATATTTTCTCGGGTTCTTTCTCTCTCTCTTCTCCTTCTGGGACCCCTATAATGCGAATGTTGTTGCATTTAATGTTGTCCCAGAGGTCTGTTAGGCTGTCTTCATTTCTTTTCATTCTTTTTTCTTTATTCTCTTCCACAGCAGTGAATTCCACCCTTCTGTCTTCTAGGTCACTTATCCATTCTTCTGCCTCAGTTATTCTATTGATTCCTTCTAGTGTATTTTCCATTTCAGTTATTGTAGTTTTCATCTCTGTTCGTTTGTTCTTTAATTCTTCTAGGTGTTTGTTAAACCTTTCTTACATCTTCTTGATCTTTGCCTCCATTCTTTTTCTGAGGTCCTGTATCATCTTCAGTATCATTCTGCATTCTTTTTCTGGAAGGTTGCCTATATGCACTTCATTTAGTTGCTTTTCTGGCGCTTTATCTTGTTCATTCATCTGGTACAAAGTTCTCTGCCTTTTCATTTTGTCTATCTTTCTGTGAATGTGGTTTTCCTTCCACAGGCTGCAGAATTGTAGTTCTTCTTGCTTCTGCGGTCTGCCCTCTGGTGGATGAGGCTATCGACTACTCATACTGTTTTACATGGTTGTGACTAAGTTTTGTATACTACCAAACTTATACCCTGATTTTTTTTTCACATAACATTCTCATAAACATTTTCCATGTCATTTAAAACTTGTCAGAAATATAATTCTTAATGGCTATATCATACTCCATTCTATAACTAGATCATAATTTACTTAATCATTTGCTATTTTCTTAGGTATAAATAACGTTGCAAAAAACTGCTTTGTGCAGAAATCTCTGTATTTCAGATTATTTTGTAGGCCATTTTCCTTCTTGTGGAATTGTTGGATCAGGGGGGATGAATGTTTTTAAGGAGCTTAATATGAGCTCTTCAAAAAAAGTAGTACCCATTTACTTCCCACCATCAGTGTCCAAGAGACCCCTTTTCACCTTGTCCTTGCCAACAGAAATTCTCACTGAAGCAAAATCTTTGTGTAAATGGAATCTAAGTTAATGTATTCTTTGATTATTAGGGTGATCAGGGAAAATTTCAAAGAATTGTTGATCAGCTGTCGTATTTCTTCCTTTGCTCACTTGGCCATAAATGTACCCTGGGCCCTAACTCGCTCCCCCTTTTGCTTATGCAGTTTTCTCCTTTCATCCTCCAAGCTCCTTTTCAAAATTGTAGTCATCCTTTAGGGCCCAACCCAGATCTGAAATCATCTCCCTGTCCATGCAGTCCTCCCTTGTTCCTCCCATTCATTTGATCTCTCTGCCCCATAGTCCCTCTCTTACGGCCTTTATCCCATTCTGCCTCCTTCTGTAGTTTTCTGTATATGGACTTTCTTCCCAGGGCAGGGACTGGGTCATGTACTCTGTACTGGCTTCCAGAACCTAGCAAAGAGCTTAGGATACAGAGGCCTGACTAGTCTATGAATGCTTTGTTGAAGGTTTCCTGAGGTCTGCTACATGTGATTTAAAAAAAAAAGATGTTATAATTACCTGTGATGTCTACAGAGCTGGTTGGGATCAGTAATAAGAATGTTTTCCTGGTTACTTAAGATGGGCTGTATCCCTAAGTCCTATGCATTCCTTTATGTTAAATCTGGATCCTCAAGTTTGCCAAGGGGTGGTAAGCAACAATTTTCACACACATTAGGCTACTCCTCTCTTGCATGTATAGTGTAATACTGCACTATCGAATAGAAGTTTCCATGATGATGGAAATGTTTTATATTTGTACTCTCCAATATAGTAGCCACTAGCCAGGTGCAACTACTGTGCACTTGACACGTGGTTACGGCAACTGAGGAACTGATTTTTTCATTTCATTTAATTTTTTTAATAAGGTGTCTTTTAAACATTTATTTATTTTTTAAAATTTTATTTATTTTTGGCTGCTTTGGGTCTTCGTTGCTGCGTGTAGGCTTTCTCTAGTTGCGGTGAGTGGGGGCTACTCTTCGTTGCCGTGCATGGGCTTCTCATTGTGGTGGCTTCTCGTCGCAGAGCACAGGCTCTAGGCACGCGGGCTTCAGTAGTTGTGGCACGCAGGCTCAGTAGTTGTGGCTCACGGGCTCTAGAGCACAGGCTCAGTAGTTATGGCACACGGGCTTAGTTGCATGTGGGATCTTCCTGGACCAGGGCTCAAACCTGTGTCCCCTGCAGGAAGATTCTTAACCACTGTGCCACCAGGCAAGTCCCTTATTTAATTTTAAGTACTTTAAATTGAAATAGCCATGGGTAATAGTGGTTACCAT
The DNA here is from genome assembly GCF_964165515.1 of Mesoplodon bidens. Taxonomy (NCBI): domain Eukaryota; kingdom Metazoa; phylum Chordata; class Mammalia; order Artiodactyla; family Ziphiidae; genus Mesoplodon; species Mesoplodon bidens. Next base: position 45,394,704 of record NC_138163.1, on the reverse strand, counting down.
ATTGGAAAGTGCAAGATCATACAAAATATTTAAAGGTACAGCCCCTTTTTTGTATGGGTAAGAGAAGCTCAGTGTTTATAGTAATCTAACGTAACCTTGACGTTGTGGCTGCCCAGAATTTTGGTGAGGCAGCCCAGATCCTGATAGAACTGTGGTGAGAGAAGAGGCTGTGAGTTTGGTTCAAAATGGAAACTGCCTCCAGTGGCAGATCTGTGTTGGGAGAGGAGGGAGATGGTGCCAGATTGGTATAGAGTGGAGGCAGAGCATGAAGAGCTGGAACATCCAGAGGAGACATGTGGACTTGATATGGTCGGTAATAGGGAGCCATTAACAATTCATGAGAAGAGGAGAGACGGGAGAGAGTGGTGTTGCAAGGTCGCATCTGCCAGGGGCATGCAAGCTACTGGGAGAGGATGTGAGTTATTAGCTCCTCCTTTATTGGGTAGGGCTGGGCAGTAATGATTCACCAAGGCCCTCAAAACCCAGTCCCATCAAAAAACACAAATGATTTATTTTTGCATTAGCTTCCAGTTATTGTGTGCCTTCCTGTGGCTCAGATCCACGCCAGCATCTAGCAAGGAAGGCTCGGAGTTGGGAGGTGGGAGAGAAAGGCCGTCTGTGTGGTCCTGGTGCCTTGAAAGGTGTGTCTTGGATGGCTCCCTGAGCCTTCAAAACAACCTGGCAGCCCACTCATTCTGCTCCCACTGGCCCGCTTCCTTTAAGGACCAGTGGAAAATTTCTCATGTTTTTTTGTTAGAATATTTTGAATCTCATTGCTTTCCCCACTTCCTACTTTTCAGTTCGGTTGAACATTTGTGTTTCTTCCTTCTATCTGCTCTTTTGCTCCTACCATGTCCCTGACTACTTTGCTTATATTTTCATAACCCTGTCCTGACTTTAGCACACAGGCTTGATGATTGCCTGGCACCGTTCTAAAGATCTGCCTCTGGACTCATTTTTAGGGAAAGGAACACCACTATCAAAAGGACTCTGCCAGGCTTCCCTGGTGGCGCAGTGGTTGGGAGTCCGCCTGCCGATGTGGGGGACACGGGTTTGTGCCCCGGTCCGGGAAGATCCCACATGCTGCGGAGCAACTAGGCCCGTGAGCCATGGCCGCTGAGCCTGCGCGTCCGGAGCCTGTGCTCCGCAGCGGGAGAGGCCACAACAGTGAGAGGCCCACGTACCGCAAAACAAACAAACAAACAAACAAAAAACAACTGTTGGTGTATGACTGTGTCATGAGATTAAGCATCAATAAGTAACTTTAGGGCTTCCCGGGTGGCGCAGTGGTTGAGAGTCCACCTGCCGATGCAGGGGACACAGGTTCGTGCCCCGGTCTGGGAAGATCCCACATGCCGCGGAGCGGCTGGACCCGTGAGCCATGGCCGCTGAGCCTGTGCGTCCGGGGCCTGTGCTCCGCGACGGGAGAGGCTACGGCAGTGAGGGGCCCGCGTACTGCAAAAAAAAAAAAAAAAAAGACTCTGCGTCTTCACCCTCCCCATTGTGCTCAGCTAAGGCAGCTGTTCCCATCTGCCTCCCAACCTCCAAACCCAGCTTGGCCCAGGGACACAGCCTAGCTCAGAAACGCCCTCCCTTTAGGGAAAAGGTGGTTTAGCAAAGTCAAACCCACAAGCCTGCAGAAACCATTGACCTGAGCAGGCCCTGGAGATGTCTGACAGTTAAATCTCCATGTGTCAGCAGGCCTTGCTGCTGAGACCAGAGTGCCCTGTCCACGTCACTCCCGCAAACAGGGGCTAGTTGCTGAGAGTAAAGGTGGTCTGGGTGCGCCTCAGCTCACCTCCTGCTCTCGAGATACAGCTAGAATAACTGTGAGTACCACTCCCCTCGGCAGAGGAAAGCAGCTTCCTCATAGTTGCCCAATTAAAGGAAAAAGTTGAGCTACACAATGTAAGATTTTTGCAAAGATCAGTGGTCTTTTAATGGTTTCTATCCTGATCATGGAGGTGGTATAGTTTATGAAGGAAGGGCATGGATTCTTGTAACACACATTTACTGAGAATGTGCTGTTTGCCAAGCAAGTCTGCTTGGTACTAGAATCTGACACTAGTGGGCTAGAATTTGTGTTCTGCCAGTTGTTAACTATTTGAGCTTAGGTGAGTTTAACTTCTTTGAACTTCAGTTTACCTGCCTGTAAAATGGGAGTAATAATGCTTATTACCTTGTATGGTTATTGTAAGGATTAGAGAGTATCTGTACAGTACAGTTGCTGGGACCTAGTAAGGACTCAATAAAAGGTAACTGTTGTTATTATTAAGGTGTCCATTTCACTTTGTAATAACCTCAAGGTTAAGCCTGTTGATCCAACGTCCTGTCTCCTTATCCTTCAGCATCCTGGCTTTTACCTTTCTGAAGCTACATACTCAGAATAAGAGACATTGGGTGTGGTGGATTTAATATGATTTTCTTGATGGAAAGAAGGTTCCTAGGTACCAGATGACTGAGCTGGGGAAAGCTCTAGAGTTGCCTTCTCTAAGGAAACCTAAGGTAATTGCCACCTGTCTGAGAGATTTCTGCCCTGTCTGAAGGCCAGGGGGCAGGATATTGATGACAGCGCCTCCTCCTGGCCTTTTCAAGAGTAAGTGCACAAAGTAGAGGCCACTTTCCCAGGAAGTTGAATGGGTGGATGGATAGGGGATATTGTTTTTGAGTGAGGGACACCTTTTGTTCCATACTTGAGTGGTCATGGTCTCCCCACCTTAGGATGCTCTGTTGGTTTGGCTTTAAGGGAAGCTTTCCAGTTGACCTCTTAATCTTCAGAAATAACACCGGAAGTCACTTAGGCTATCACTTTCCATAGAAAACTATGCAGAGTTGTGTTCTAGGGATTCAGTGGGTCTAGATTTTGGTTTTCTGTACTATCTGGGTCAAACTTTCTGAGAGTGATGCACATGGTGTGTGGATGAGTGGGCAGGTGTGCTTCAGAGGGTGAGGGTTGTGTAAGAGTAACACTGAAATCCCTCAGCAAGACTGAGGGGTTGTCCACATCTACTGCCCTAACGGGGGACCCTAGCGAACAGGAACAAGACTGGATCATTGCCACCAGCTCGGAGATATATTCACAGATATCAAAATTAAATGTTAAGAGGACGTCCCTCTAAGAGCTACAAATGTTCTCTCCTTCAAATTCATTCATCTCTGTTGCTGTCTCTTCTGTAAGAATGAGAAAAAACTGCTCGTGATACAAATCTTTACGTTAAGTCCTGCTTCACGTGCAGAGGGGCAGCTTGCAAAAGTAAGGACTTCCACAGATACCCATTTAGAAAAAATCCTTTGGTAATGTGAATTATAACCTTTGAATTTCTTGGTTGTGAAATCTTGATGTTTAATGTGTTGGGTTTGCTTCAAGCAGTTTGCCTATGCTGTAGGCTACAACCTCCTTTTAGTGAAATGACGAGGTATGTCCCCTTTATAAAATACTCAGGGAAATGGAACTATGTCATGGTCCCCGTTGATCTAGGTCCCTAGAGACTTAAGACCTCAGAGCTGTAACTGCAACTGTTAGTTCTGTTAGAATGTGACTTCCCAGCAGCCTTTATCTGTCTGTATTTTAAGGAGTTGTCTACAGTCACTTCATGATGACAGAATACAGGGCAATATAATTAAAAAGAAAAGAAAAAGAACAGAATGAAGCCTCTACTTCTTTCTGCTGGTCTTTGCCTTCCCTTGTTTCACTGAACCTCCCTCCCTCTACGCTCAGCCATCCTCTGAGGTTACCTACTGGTTGGGCTCATAACCACGTTGCCTCTGAGGCTAGTGGACATGCCCAAACACTGATATTTGGGTCCTAACTTTCAGCTCGATTTAAAGAGTTGCTACTGTTGAATGTCATCTTTTTTCCTGGATCCTTATGGTAAAGTTTGACCCTTTGGATAAAACACCTAGGTGAGCAATGGATTAAATGGGAAATCTTTCCATGAAACAAATTCATTTAATAGTATTGCCTTATATGACAGATGGTAACTAGACTTATCGTGCTGATCCTTTTGTGATGTATCAAAATATCGAATCACTATGTTGTCAATTGAAACTAACATAATATTATAAGTCAGTTGCACTTCAATTTAAAAAAAGTAGTATTACATTATAAATACGTAACAAACATGAACAGCTTCCATCCCCTCACCCCTGCTAGCCATACAGCCTGAATGGGAAAGTTGATCAGTTTTTTGTTTCTTCAGTTTTGATTTTACTTGAAGTAAGTTAAGTTATCAAAATCAGACACACCCCTGATTGTCCAGAAGTCCACAAAATATTTGTTGCAAATTGATCTAATAAACCAATTTGGTTGTCTACAGTTATTCGATTCTATTTTGGTGGGTATCATTCATCTTCAATAGTTAGAGGTAGGTGAGGGCTTGCCTCCCTGCAACCAGTATATTACAGTGAAAGCAATTCAGATCACATTCTACCACACAAACATTTATTAATAACCAGGCACAAAAAAGTCATACAGCCTGATCTGTATGCCCAGAGACATTCCATCTCTTACTGTTGCCAACCACTATCTTGTGTGAAAGGTTCACTGGAGGTAGATGTGACAATAGTCTAGCTATAGGATTCAGCTTACCTTCTAATTAAAGGGCACATCCAAATCCTCCATTAAGTGTCTGAACATAAGATTTGTTGGGACTCCTGAGCCTAATGTGTCATTCCCAAGAGGTGAAGGTCACTGGGCCAGCTGAGTCTTATATCCAATTTATGCAAGGGTGGGAGTGCCTGAATAGTTCTAACTGAGCCACTTGTCTTGAACACCAAGGAGTTCTCTAATGAAATATCATTTCTAGTATCCATTGCTCTAATTAACAAACCACTTGAAGATTTCATAGCTGAAACATTTGAGTGTGGCTTTTTATCCATTAAAAAAATTAAGGTGTGCTTTACATACAGTAAAATTCACCCTTTTTAGGCTAGAGTTCTACGAATTTTGACAAATATATACCATAATCGAGATAGAGAATGCTTTCATCACCCCCCTCCCAAAAATTCCCTTATGACTTGCTTGTGAGATTAGAAAAAGCTTTATTGAGATATAATTTATGTACCATACTGTTCACCCATTTTAAGTGTATAATTAATGATTTTTGGTATGTTACATTATTAATTTTTTAAATCGTGGTAAATGTATATATATAATGAAATTTGCCATTTTAACCATTTTTAAGTGCACAATTCAGTGACACTAATTATGTTCACAGTGTTCTGCAACCATTACCACTATTTCCAAAACGTTTTCATCACTCCGAATATAAACTCTGTACCCATTAGGCATTAAGCAGTAACTCCCTATTTTCCCCTCCCCCAGGCCCTAGGAACCACTGTTCTATCTCTATGAATATGCCTATCTAGCTACCTCATATAAGTGGAATCATACAGTATTTGTCCTTTTGTGTCTGGCTTATTTCACTTAGCACAGTGTTTTTAAGGTTCACCCACGTTGTAACACGTGTCATTCCTTTTTAAGGCTGAATGATAGGGACTTCCCTGGCGGTCCAGTGGTTAAGACTCTGTGCTTCCACTGCAGAGGGCACGGGCTCAATCCATGATCCCTGGTCAGGGAACTAACATCCCACATGCCACGCAGTGACCCCCCCCCGCACCAAAAAAAGGCTGAATAATATTCTATTTTATAGATACACCACATTTTGTTTGTTCATCTGTCTGTGGACACCTGGGTTGTTTTCCTTTGGCTATTGTGAATAATGCTGTGATTAACAAGTATCTGTTTAGTCTCTTTTCAATTCTTTGAATTGAATTTTTCAATTCAATTTCAATTCTTTGAAATTCTTTTATTTGAAATTCAATTCTTTTAGTCTCTTTTCAGTTCTTTGGGGTATGTACCTAGGAGTAGAATTGCTGGGTCACATGGTAATTCTGTGTTTAGCTTTTTGAGGAACTGCAGAACTGTTCCACAGCAGATGAGCCATTTTACATTCCCACCAGTAACGCACGAGGGTTCCAATTTCTCCACATTCTTGCCAGCACTTATTTCCTTTTAAAAAATTATAGCCATCCTAGTAGGCATGAAGTGGTATCTCACTGTGGTTTTGTGTTACATTTTCCTAGTAACCAATGTTGTGCTCATTGGCCATTTGTATATCTTCTTTAGAGAAATGTCTGTTCAAGTCCTTTGCCCATTTTTTTAAACTGGATAGTATGTCTTTTTGTTCTTGAGTTCTTGACTGTGGGCTTTGATGAGATTTCAGTTGCTAACTAATCACCCCTGGAGTGTGTATTCTCAGTTAGGATTCTTCAGATGTTAACAGTGGTGTACTGATAAACATTGAAAGCCCTGATTTATAGCATTTGCCAATTCGTGTGGTCCATTTCAAATTACCAGTCTGTCCTCACTAAAGTAACAAAGGCATTGTGAAGGGATGCACAGAATCGACTCTTGCTAGCCAGTGCTACTGGGTTTCCAGCACAGCACTAAATGTTAATGAACTGCCCTACAGTGTAGAAAACTAATATACACATACATATCACAGTGTCTATGCTGAAAGTGTTTTAAATTGAATTGCAGATATTATAACTAAAATTAAATGAAATAGATTTTCAATTAACAACTCTTTAGGAATATCTACTATTTGTTGAGCTCATCATATGCTAGACATGTTCCAAGTGTTGGATGCATATTATCAGTCAACAGAGGAGGAAGCTTGAAGCAAGTTCAGAGTAGCCTGAGACTTGAACCTGGACTCCAGAGCCACTGCATTTGACCTCTGTTTACACTACCTTCTGTCCCATTCATGGAATTTACTTACTGAGTGTTGACTCCCATAAACAGAGTGAATGGCTTTCTTCTAACCTCAGAGACCCTTCTGTGTTACTGTTTCACCTTCAGTCTCTCCAAAACCTACAAATTAGAGGTGAAAACCAAAGCCATGTTGGTACTACCTATCAATGAACTGTAGAGGGTTAAAAATATCCTTTTCCTGATTGCAAAACAACCTCCCAAGTTTTGTAAGAAAAATGTCAAAAATAGAAAGTGAAAATCCTCCATAATCCCGTCTATCAGAGATAATCATTATTAACAGCTTGCATTTATTCTCAGATCTTTTATCTTTTTCTGTACTTTTTTTTTAACAAAACTGAGATGATTCCTTACAATCTGAAATTTTTCTCATTGGACAGTAGAGTTGGATGCCAGTGCATGTAGCACAACTTCATTCCTTTTAATACGTACATAATGTCTCTGGTGGGAAAGAAGCGTAAGGGAATTTGAAGGGCTGTTTTGAAGAAGGGATAATAGGTGGCACATGGGCCAAAAAGGTTGATAACCACTGTTGGGTACCAGAAACAGAGCACCATTCTGTCTGCTCCCTCCTCCAGAGCTACCATAACTTACTTACCTGGAGTGATAAGATACAAATCAATTAATGTTGTTAAGAGTTCTAGGAAAACTCTTCAATAAACTAAGCGACTTGGGCATAAATGTGAGATAAGACTACGTATGAAAATCTTCCACAGGTCTTTAGGGCTTTGCAGCTCTGGTCTTAGAAACCCTATTTGGAATCTTTTTCTTCAACTCCAGTAGGACCTGCTCTGAATTTGAGAAACATTGTTTTCAAAGCAACACAAACTTTTAATTTCTCTTCATCTCCTGCTCATTTTTCAAGATGGCCACCACCAGATTTTCTCATTCTGACCTGTTGGTTCAATGATATTCTCCATGGTTGTCAGTGTTTTTGTTTTCTCCTTGGTCCACGCACTTGTCACTGGCAAAGCTCCTATTGACTTTAGCAGACGTGGCACTTATGATTTTTGCAACTGGGAATTCATGGGAAGAAAGACGGTTATGGAGGGGAAGGTTTAGCCTGGGAGTAGTAGAAGTGTCTGACAGCCATTATTAGGTGGCTGTCAAAATAGAATGCTTTACTCTCTGGCATGTATCACTCCAGGGAATGAAATAATCCAAGAATGATAAGCTCTCAGTTGCCATCTGTCGGTTTGTGATGCTGCTTGCTTGTTCTAGTTAACATTGAACACTGACCTCACATGCCACTTGGAGAAACTTTGAGGAAGATAAGATGATCATAGGGTGTAAAGCAAGCTGACAGAAGGCCTGTCAAGAGAGATGGGCTAAAGGCCAGAGGTATCCATTTATCAGGATTTGTCTATCTCATGGTTTCTTCTCTTTCTCTTTGTCTCAAGGAGCTGGCAGCATGCTGTTTTTCCCTTTAATACAACATATTTGCATTCTTTTACCAGTTTAAAGAGGTTAGTTTATAGTAGAGGTGGAGGGCTAAGAGGTCTGTGTTGGGGTCAGATGCTATCTTTTTTCTTAATTACAAAGGTAAAAATATGGGTGTTTGAAGCTCCTGAATGTCATTAACTTTCAAATTACAGGTGAAGCTCCGGTTTGTGTATATATATTTTACTGTGCCTTCTGGTCCATATCCCCTTCAAAGGCAAACTGCTTCATGCCAGCTGTGCTGGGGGGCAGTAGTCAGGAACTGTGCCAGAGACCCTGCCTCCCTGGATTAGGTTGATTGGACTGGGAGTGGCCCCCTGTCCCCAAAACAGCCCGTTGATCACCTGGTGAGCAGTATGGGCTTGATAAGATGAGCTGGGCCATTCATTTTCCTCTCCTAGGAAATTAGAATTGGGAAGCTGAGAGACTAAATAAGACAGTTTGCAGCCGGGACAAGAGCCAAAAGATGATGGGGAGGAGGGCAGTCATGTCAGGCCAAGTCCAAGCTGGTGCTAGGAGGAGACAGAAGCCATGAGGGAACCGAGAAGCTAGTAAGAGAGAAGGAGAGATGCCCTGAGAGACAGTGTAGCTGTTCCTTACAGCCACCTTGAACCCAGAGCCCCCTTCCAGTTCTCCTGAGGCCAAGCTTTATCCCGCACTAGGATTCTCATGGGATACCTGTTTTCTTACCATAAACCTCCCTTTTGTTGAGCCAGCTTGAATAGGACTGCTTTCTTTCAATAAAAATTGTCAGTCCAACATTTGTCTTTCGATTTCTTGATAATAGCAAGAACAAAAAATGTAAGTGTTGGTGAAGATGTAGAGAAATCAGAACCCTTGTACACTGTTGATAGGAATGCAAAATGGTGCAGCTGCTATGGAAAACAGTATGGAGATTCCTCAAAAATAGAACTACCATATGATCAGTAATTCCACTTCTGGGTATTTAGCCGAAGGAATTGAAATCAGAAAATCAAATAGATATTAGCACTCCAGGGTTCATTGTAGCACTATTCACAATAGCCAAGATGTAGGAACAATCCAAATGCCATCCAAGGATGGATGAATGGATAAAGAAAATGTATATATGCACCGTGGAATATTATTCAGCCTTAAGAAGGAGGAAATCCTGTCATATGCTATGACATGGATGAACCTTGAGGATATTATGGTAAGTGAAATAAGCCAGTCACAGACGGACAGATACTGCATGATTCCACTTATATGAGGTATTTAAATAGTCAACTTCATAGAATCAGAGTAGAATGAAGGTTGATAGAAGCTGGGACGGAAGGGTTACCAGGGGCTGGGAAATTGCTAATCAATGGGCCTAAAGTTAACAGTACTTTATTGTACACTTACAAATTTGTTTAGAGGGTAGATCTCATGTTAAATGTTCTTATCATTAAATGTTCTTATCATCTTATCAATAAAATAAAATAAATTTTCAGACGAGATCTAGGTCCACAATTGTAGACTTTGGGGCTCAATTGACAGCAGTCGTTTAACATTTAGGGTTAACATTAAGTGTTGAAGACTCTTCTGGGTATTATGGGGGAATCAGTGAAAAAACACAGATACCTGATTATTTCTTTCAGGCTCAATGCCGATGTTATGGGCTTTAAATCTGTGTTCCTGGCAAACTGAGAATGAAAAGAGGCAGGGATTCTGACTGTTCATTTATCACCTCACAGCTCTCAACCAACAGGGGGCCTTCTTTATCTTATTTAACCTCTCAGTAGAATATTTGCCTTTCATTTATTCCTCTTTCCAGTCAAATCTTGATTATTCATGTAATTGGGGAGAACATTAATGGGAGTAATAGAAGACCGCCCCACCTTGGCCTCTCTTCTCTGCCACAGCAGCATTAAGTTCCAAAAATGGAAACCAACCCGCAGGAGAGGTAAGGAGGCTGTCTCTGTTGAGTTCCTTTTCTGGTGCCAGTAGGAGACTGCTGGAAAGCCAATGCCATCTGCTTGGATTAAAGTAAAAATACGGGATTTTGAAAAACGAAAATACAGTTGGGGGCAAGTTGACCAAGATGCCGTTCTTTCTCTTGCCTCTGTTTCACCCTCTGTCAGTGTCTCACGTCAGATCACCCAGCTTTCTGACTGGCAACTGATATTCTCAGTTCAAGGTTTGGGACTCAGCCAGCTAAAATTTCCACAGTGGAGTTTCCCAAGGTTTGTTCCTCGAGCCATTTGCATCAGAGTTACCTTGGGCGTTTCTTAAAAATGTTGATTCCTGGGCCATACTGCAGACCTAGTGAGTCCAGGTAAGGGGGAGAGGAATTGACCTGGGAACATGAATTTTACTCTACTCCTCTCCAGGTGATATTTGTGCATACTGAACTTTGAGAATGACTACTCTGTAAAATGACCTGAGGGGATTCGGAGGGTAGTTCTGGAAAATTACCACCACTTCCATTTCCCTCACTGTTAGTAGACCAAGTGAGTGGGTGGGGAAAAATGGGGCATCCCTGGTGTCAGAGAGTATTTTTCTGAGTGCAAATAGATAGGGCTTCTCTACTGAAATGAAAGTGAAGAAAAATGGAGACTCCACCATGCAAAATTAGATGGCACTTAGCATTCAAATATTTGTTGAATTACTTCCTGAATAATTGACTGTTGATTGAGCAGAGACACAGGAATGTTGTGTATAAGTTACAAACTTGGTTTGCATCTATGTTTCCTTCTAAAGAGACCACCCTCTTCTCCATTTCTGCATTGTCTTTATCTAGAATGAAAGTAGCTGGTCATCTCCAACATATTTGGGGTTTTGTGGTAATTTAAATGTATAAATAGATACTACATGGTGCCGCTCAATGGCTGTACCTAAATATCACCCTACTAATCGAAATGAGGATATTGTGTTTATTTTAAGACAGTGGTTGTAGCGTTCAGTCTTTTTTTTTTTTTTTTCAAACACTGGCTCCATGGAGGAAAGAAGGTCCTGTGTTTCATTGCTTTCCAAGCATTCCCCAACAACTGTTGAATGGGTTTTGTTCCAAAAGTTTCTTTGGAAGTCTATTTAGAATTCAGATTGCATTGTCCCATGGACACAATATTCTTGGGGGTCTGGTTCCCAGACCAACTGGCAAAAGCCTATTTAATCTGAAATGGAATGGAAGTGCAGTTCCTCAGCCCCTAGCCAGGATTCCTAACAGTGTTTTTATGGGGAAAAAAGCACCAGAGTTTCAGACCTGTGGTCCTCGTTACACATCCGAGTTTCACTCTCTGAGCAGAATCAGAGAGTTAGAGGGAACAATTCAAACTCCTTCACATGGCTTCCTAGACCTTGTGTGCTCACCTCTCCAGCATTGTTTCTTACGGGTTTCCCCTGGCACTCTATATTATCTAGGCAAAAGGAGCTACTTTGAGTTCCCTGAACGTGTCTTTGTAACCTCTGGGCCATTGAAGCCTTTACCCATTGCTATTCCCTCTGCCAGCGACCTCCTTCCCTGCTGCCCAACTGGTGGCTCTGTTACAGGCTCTCAAAACTCTGATCATAGGTTTTATTATGCTGTGATTTGTGGGTTTTATGTCATTTCTCTTTCCTCTTGCCAGACTAAATGCTCCACAAAAGCCAAGACCATGTCTGTGTTAACTCGCTGTTGTTTCCCCAGCACTTAGCATGGTGTCTGGCAGGAGGTAGGTTCTTCATAATACGGCAAGTGAATGAATGATTTAGCCCAGGGGTTCTTAACATTTTCGTAGCTGCTGTACACATGATGGTCTTCGTGTGCTCAACAGACTAAGCTGAGCGCTGCGTCAATAAAAAGGTAATATTTGAGTTACATAGAATTCCCAACCGCTGTATCTGTGACTCACCTCTGCTCTCCGACTCAAGAAAGCATATGAAAGCATCTACATCTGATTCAATTTCTCCTCATAACATGTGGCAAAAAAGCATTTTGCAAGTGAGAAAGAGTGAGCTATCGGAGGGATAAGATAAAAATGAATAGATGTGTAAATAATTTGCAAACTTCAGTCCTCTAACTATTATTCATCATAAATCACTTGCCTCAGGCTTCCCTGGTGGCACAGTGGTTGAGAGTCTGCCTGCCGATGCAGGGGACACGGGTTCGTGCCCCGGTCCGGGAAGATCCCACATGCCGCGGAGCGGCTGGGCCCGTGAGCCATGGCCGCTGAGCCTGCGCGTCCGGAGCCTGTGCTCCACAACGGGAGAGGCCACAACAGTGAGAGGCCCACATACCGCAAAACAACAACAACAACAACAACAACAACAAATAAATCACTTGCCTCACCTCTCTCGCCTGATGAGACCTACCCGTGGGCTGCTACATGGTTCTGAGAAGCACAAATCTGGTCCAGTCCTGACGTGGGCTTTGAGATTTAGAAAGGACAAGTCTTTTGCCCGAGTCCATACTTTAGTGAACAGCTGTTCCGGGAATACAGTCTAAGGCTTTTAACTCCCAGGCCATTGTACTTTCTTCCAGAGGTTATACGTTTCATAAATAAAGTCAGCATGCATTGAAAACAACTTAATCCTTCCGTGGATATTCAAGGCAGTCTCAGATCACTTGACCAGGGTCACTACTGGTGATAGATTGAGGGCCACAGGAGGGTGAAGTAATGAAAAAGTACGTTCTCTCATTTAGGTTTGGTTCATTAATGCAAGGCCTGAGGGCAGAGCACAGGGAGTCCAGCTAACCCAAGGCACTGCTTATGGAATTGAGACTTAACAGATGGCTCTTCATTACGCTAGGATTCCACATCTGCACGGAGTGTAGAGCGTGACTGAATGCTCAGTGGGTATTTCTTGATTATGCAATTTACAGAAATCACTCCTCTGGTGTGATGATAATACCAGTTAGAATTTTTTATTCCATTGATCATTTAATTGGTAAGCATGTGATTTGATAAATGAAGTGGTGGCTGTTATTACTATTATTACTTTTAAGGAGCTCCTATAGAGTTAGGAGGACCTTTCTGCCATTTGGTTTGGGACCTTGCATCAGCTATTAAAAAGTGCATGGGGGTGCTTCCCTGGTGGCGCAGTGGTTGAGAGTCCGCCTGCCGATGCAGGGGACACGGGTTCGTGCCCCGATCCGGGAGGATCCCACGTGCCGCGGAGCGGCTGGGCCCGTGGGCCGTGGCCTCTGGGCCTGCGCGTCCGGAGCACGTGCTCCGCAACGGGAGAGGCCACAGCAGTGAGAGGCCCGTGTACCACAAAACAAACAAACAAACAAACAAACAAAAAGTACATGGGGAACTTAAATACCCGTTGCTTAATGTTATTTGTACTTCTGGTTATGATTCTTATGTGTTTCTTCTGCTCACAACAGAATCTGCCATAGGACTGAATGAAAGGAGACAGCCTAATGGGTCACACTAAGTAAACTTTACCTAAGTAAAGTTCACAGGCATTTAGGAGAAGTGCCGATCTGCTGGTCCCTGGAGAGGAAGGGAAAGCAGGGCTTTTCCAGGTGTAAGCCTGTGACCCAAGGTCGGATTCTTGTGGAAGGTATGTGGTTGGCTGGAGAGGACAGCATAGCTCACTTCTCACCTGCCTTTCTGTAGGACACACTCCACGAGTCTCATATCAGGCTGGGTCTTTCTCCCTGTGGTGAAGAAGACAGCCCACAGGTGGCTAATTAAAAGGATCATAAGCCCCAAAGCCAACCTCAAGGGCTTGCGAGAGCTAAGCCTCCTTCCACCAGGCCACCCAAGGTCCTCAGAGACTGGTAGGCCAATAGCATAATGAGTGAGAATGGAAAGCACCATTCCCTACTCCCCTTTAAGAAAAGGTAACCTATGGTTTTGTAGTCCTTCAAACTGCCAGTATTTTGCTCCATCCCAGTTTTGCTTCCATGCCACTCTTTTTTTTTTTTTTTGTGGTATGCAGGCCTCTCACTGTTGTGGCCTCTCCCATTGTGGAGCACAGGCTCCAGACGCGCAGGCTCAGTGGCCATGGCTCACGGGCCCAGCCACTCCGCAGCATGTGGGATCTTCCTGGACCAGGGCACGAACCCGTGTCCCCTGCATCGGCAGGCGGACTCTCAACCACTGCACCACCAGGGAAGCCCCTATGCCACTTCTTTAATATCACTGAATAAACTCTCATCTGTCTGTCTGTCTGCATTGAGGGAAACAGAATGAACCTAGAAGGGCTATCCTTGAAGTCACACACCACCAAATTCTGGGCTGTTTGCATCTGCCTCAGTTTCTCCTTGTAACGTGACAAAAAGCATTTTGGTTCTAAGTAACAATACAAAGCTTCCTGGAGTGAACCAAATGTGAAAAGTGTAATTTGAAGCAGTTCTCAGAAAAGAGCCTCTTCTGGTAAATAAAGGCTCCTTTTCCTTATTCTTTCTTTTCTTTTTTTTTCATTTATGCCTTATCACATTTTGTCCAATTTCAGCTCATCGCAGGCTGAATTTTCCTTTTGATGTCTGTTTTCCAGAACAGTCCTCGACTGTAAAAAGGGAACAAAAGGCCAACTCCTTGGCTTTCAATTTGCAGCATCCCCAGCCCTTTCATCTGTCTCAGTGCTCCTCTAGTTGGGAACAAAACCCAAGCTCCAGGGTCAGAACACATATGGAGGAAGAGCGCTTTTTCAAACTCTAAGCCCACACGGATTTCATGTTTCATTGTCATACTGCTTTGCGATACAGGGTCAGCTGTGGGTAGGGAAGGTAGAGAGGGCTTAGAGGAAAAAAATTGGTTCGCCAAAACAGACATTCCCATTTTGGGGGTCAGAAGTTCAATTCAGAAGAAAGCGTGTTCTTAAGGGATTCATTTGCTAATCCAGGGCTGCTCTCCATCTTGAGGGCATGTGTGTCAAGGTACCCAGCCCGGAAGATGAAGCAGGAGTTTGATGTGCTGGCGTTTGGGCGCTCGTTCAGCCACTGTGCCTTTTGTTCTCTAGTTTCCTGTCTATTCTTCAGTGTCTACTTTTCCTCTTCTGCTGCCTTTGGTTGAAAATCACAGAAGACCTATGTCTTTTGTGATCCTAGCTTGTTGTCTTGGTTACAGACTTCTTTGGCCTGCCTTTTTTTTTTTTTGAGGGGAATATACTCCTTAAAGAAGAGTTTTAAAAATAGCAACTGAGGGCTCTTTCTCAAAGGATACTGGGGTATTCAGCAGTGGGTAGAACTAGGGTTTGCAAACTTGGCTGTAGTTTGAAATCGCCTGGAATGCTCTAAAATACTGCTGCCCAGGCCCCAGGCTCAACCAGTTGAGTCAGGAATTGGGGGAATGGGCCCCAGGAATTGGGATTTTATTTTAAATTAACTGGCTAGGTGATTCTAATGTGCATTCAGCATTTAGAGCCATTGAGTTTTTGTTTATTGAAGTATAATTGATTTCCAGTGTTTCAGGTGTACAGCAAAGTGATTCAGTTATACATATGTACGTATTTTTCAGATTGTTTTCCATTATAGGTTATTACAAGATATTGAATGTAGTTCCTTGTGTTATATAGTAGGTCCTTGTTGGTGATCTATTTTATATATAGTAGTGTATACATTTTAATCCCAAACTCCTAATTTATTCCTCTCTTGCCCATTCCCCTTTGGTAACCATAAGTTTGTTTTCTATGTCTGTGCATCTACTTCTGTGTTGTAAATAAGTTCATTTGTATCATTGGAACCACTGAGTTTTTTTTTTTAATAGATCTTTATTGGAGTATAATTGCTTCACAATACTGTGTTAGTTTCTGTTGTACAACAAAGTGAATCGGTCATATGCATACGTAGGTCCCCATATCCCCTCCCTCTTGAACCTCCCTCACAGAACCATTGAGGTTTAACAGCAAAGCCAAACGGTTGGGTTCCGAGCTCTTTGAGACAGGTGAGGAAAATAGGATCAACCTTTTTGTACCTTAGTTTTTCCTGCCTAGAAGATGCAGCCAGCAAAGCTTGAGGAGCTACAGAGTCTCACTGTGACTGCCCTGTCATTGCTGTCACATACAAAAGAGTGGCACCTTCCCTTCAAAAAAAATATCCAAGTATCCAGGTGGCTTGGTGTCTGGGCCATAACAGTGGCTTGAGGCAGTCTCAGGGATTAAAATAAATCTTCCAGTTGCTTGAAGAAGGAGCTTATCTATGGGGAGGCACAGCAATTTCACTTGCCCCACTTTGGACAGAGCTTTCCGGGTGTTTGAATCTGTCTCTTCTCATACTGCAGAAAGTTAGCAGGGTCGGGCCCAATATTTTTATTCTTTGTGAAATTTCCTTTTTAATTGTTTTTGTAACATAGAGGCAACTCCAAGCCTATGATCCAAACCTGAAACATTACAAGAATATGACATGTAGCAAATAAAAGTCCCCTACAAGTCTGTCTCTCACCATCAGTGTGTTTTTCCTTCAGGTTTTATGTTTGATTGGCTGTTACTGAAAAACTCAAACAATTTGAAAGGAATAGAAGGGCATGTATAATTCTCTCCAACCCCTTACCCCTAATCTGTTATTTTTTTCTCCCCAGAAACAAATCAGCATTACCAGTTTCTTGGAAATCTTGAGAGGCATTCTATGCATAAACAAGGCTTGAATATATATATATATATACATATATATATATATATATATATATATATGTGTGTATATATATATATATATTTTTTTTTAAAGAAGATGTTGGGGTAGGAGTTTATTAATTAATTAATTTATTTTTTGCTGTGTTGGGTCTTCGTTTCTGTGCGAGGGCTTTCTCTAGTTGTGGCGAGCGGGGGCCACTCTTCATCGCTGTGCGCAGGCCTCTCTTGTTGCGGAGCACAGGCTCCAGATGCGCAGGCTCAGTAGTTGTGGCTCACGGGCCCAGTTGTTCCACAGCATGTGGGATCCTCCCAGACCAGGGCTCGAACCCGTGTCCCCTACCTTAGCAGGCAGGTTCTCAACCACTGAGCCACCAGGGAAGGCCTGAATATTTTTAAGTGACTTTTTGATTAGGTAATCACATCTATCCACCTACAAGAGACATCTGTTTGTTTCATTTATTCGTTCAACAAGTATCTGAGCATCTTGAATGTTCCAGGCATTACGTCAGCTTCTGGATCTCTGATAAGGACCAGTGCACAGCCACTGCCCTCCAGGAGCTTACAGTCTAGCAGGGAAGATTGACATTTAACAAAGACACAGCTACTGTCAAATGAGAAATGGTGATGAGTGTTGTGAAGGAAAAGAATGGAGTTTACATGTGTCACTTCCAAAACAGTGGTTGGTAGAGTCCCCTTCCCCAATTTTCTAACATGGAGGTGTGCATGGGAGATTGGAGGCAAAGACATAAACTGCAACCTTTATTCTTGCCAGCAGTTTTCTTTTCTGCCAGAATTTTCATCCGACAAAACGGCCTGCTGAGAGTTGGGGTAATAATCTACCAGCCAGCTTTGTACTTGGTTGACAGAGTGCTGGCATTTTTGCTGTGTTTGCTGTGTTGGGTCTTCGTTTCTGTGTGAGGGCTTTCTCTAATTGTGGGAAGCGGGGGCCACTCTTCGTCGTGGTACGCGGGCCTCTCACTAACGTGGCCTCTCTTGTTGTGGAGCACAGGCTCCAGACGCGCAGGCTCAGTAGTTGTGGCTCACGGGCCTAGCTGCTCTGCGGCATGTGGGATCCTCCCAGACCAGGGCTCGAACCCGTGTCCCCTGCATTGGCAGGCAGATTCTCAACCACTGCGCCACCAGGGAAGCCCTATAGCTCCCTTTTTAAAAAATACTCCTGTTCCCCTCCCCCGCCCCAATTCCATGACCATAGTCATAAAGCTTCTCGGTGGCAGAGCTCTGCAAACATTTGTTGGCCCACGTGGCTGTGACCCTGACACAGTTGGTTCCCTTCCTGCAGGGAACCGGATACCATCCATCCCTCCCACGGGTTGGCCCAGGCTCTGTTCCTTCAGAGTTGTCTGGAAGAGTTTTAAGACAACCAGGTTATCTATCCTGTTCTAAATATTTTTCTGGGATTCAGGTCAAGGTAGCAGCATGATCCTGTCCTAAGTGGGCCAGAGGAGGAGGACTCCCGTGGCTCCCCAAAAGGTCATGTGTCTCTGTACTCACTGCCCCTCTTCCCTCCTCTTCCAGCTTGTATCTTGGGCTGGGCTGTAGCCAGGGAACAGAGTCACACTTGCACAGGTTTCCTGGGGAGCGTTTCTGTGTCTAACCCTATGTTAGGGACTATGGGGCGTGGAGGCAGAGGAAGCTTCTCAAAAGACAAATGGGGGAGACAACAGGTAGTATTGGCTACAAACACGTCTTTGCAATCAGACAGTTCTGTGTTCAAGGCCTGACTTACTTAGTCGTGTGACCTTAGGCAAGTTACTTAACCTTTCCTTAGCTCAGTTTCCTCATATGTAAACGGAGGTGAGTTGGTGTGGGGAATAGCACTTACCTCATAGGATTGCTATGAGGAATACATGAATATAGTGCCAGGCACCTAGTGAAGCACTCAATAAATAATAGTTGCTGCTGTTATTATTATTAACATTAATCTCATCATCATCACTACTACTACTGTTATTATTTACAACAGTAAGATGCGATAAGTGTATAGTAGCAATACGTGCAGATGGCGTTCAGAAAAGGAATGATCAATTGGGGAAGTGTTATCCAGGAACTGTCCAGAGGAGGTAGAAGTGGAATGAAATATGCCGGGTAGAGCAAATATGAAAGTAGGAGGCCGGACTGAACTGGAGTGGGGACGAAAAGTAACAAACCCAACATCTGGCATATTTGGACCCTGTTACTAGCTCACCTGTCTTCACAGCCCATCTTTCCAGCTATGTATGGCTCCCCATAGGAGCCCTACATTACTGCTTGTGGTTTAGATGTGGTAGTCAGAGGGGTACTTGTTGCTGGCTGCTGTGGCTGGGACTTAGAAGGTGTCTGTGCCATAGTAGAGTTGGCATGGGTCCTAACTCTGCAACGTGGTTTGTGGGTTCAAAGCCTAATTTTTATCAGCTTGCCTAGGGATGTTGGTTTCACACTCCCAACCTTACAAAAGACTGCTTGATTAACCACAAGGTGGATATGAATGGATCATTGATGGGAGAGAGATCTGTATAGACACATAACACTTGTGTCTATGTCAGGCCATACCTTTCCTGATAGCAAGATTTCTGAAGCCAAATTAAACAGGGGCTTATTTGATAACCTAAAATCAGAACCTAATGGAATTGAAGGGTCTTATGAAAGAGACCATGTAGGTATAACACACCTTTGTATTGACAAGAACATGGGTCCTTTTCCGTCTCCACTGCTGGAAAAAACATCGATGACAGTTCCTCTCTTGGATGTTTCTGTTTTCTGTTTCCATGCAAACACTGTGTGTGTTAAGACCATGTTATTCTCCTGAGTTTCTTTCCCATCTTCTTCATAAGATTTGGAAAATACCTCTCAACAACAATATAGTTAGAGTGATTTCTTCTCATTGAGTGCTCTTTTTGGCTTTGTTCCCAAATTCTGATGTTTCCAAGCAGGGCCGCCACGAATGGCTATGCACTGCACAACCCTAGGAAAGGGTGCCATTCACATAGACTATAAATGAATGGCGCCACTAGGGTTGTGCAGTGCACAACCTACACAGCTATAATCGGCGGCCCTGGCATAATGTAATGTCAGTTTTCTTCATCTTGAGCAGGTTTCTGGGAGAGGTAGAGACTAGCAGTTTGGAACCATTCTCAGGGACTTATTAAGGGGGGTGGGGCTTGAAGCTGTGAGCTGCTGCTGTAGCTAGGAAAGGAAGAGAGAAGTGCAGTTATGGCTTTGAGAGGATTATCATCTGGCAGTGGGAACCATCACATGGGAGGACTACTTATGTTCATTCTTTTAGTAAATAAATTTTTGAGGCCCTCATAGAGGGTTGAAGAACAGGAAGGATTTGCATAGGAGGGAGCATTTGAACTAGGCCTTGTAAGAGAAGCAGAGTATAAACATGTAAAGATGAATTGTGAGGAGAGAGTTCCAGGGGAAAGGACTAGCAAGAGGAAAGACAAAGATAGGAAACTGCATGGGGTATATGGGTAATGGTGAATAATTCAGTTTGGTTTATGGAAAAGGGTAGTGAGCGATAACACTGGTGGGGAAGATCAAATGATGATGGGGGAGGGGAGGGATTTGGCTGCCAAATTAAAGAGTTTGGACTTTATTCAACAAGCAATAAGGAGCCATCTGAAGTTTGGGGTTTTTTTTAATAGTTTATTGAGATATAATTCATTACCGTACAATTCACCCACTTAAAGTGTTCAATCATTGGTTTTTAGTGTATTCACAGGTATGTGTAGCCATGACCACAGTCAGTTTAGAACATTTTCATCACCTCAAAAAGAAGCTCCATACCATTTAGCTAACATTCTTCTACCTGTCCTCCCATTCCCCTAGCTCTAAGCACTGACTGCTCTGCTTTCTGCTTCTATAGACTTGCCTATTCTGGACATTTCAGAAATGGAGTCATATAATATATAGCCTATTTTGACTGACTTCTTTTGCTTAGTATAATGTTTTTAAGGTTCATTCATGTCATAGTGTGTACAAGAACTTCATCCCTTTTTATGGCCAAATAATATTCCATTGTATAGGTATACCACATTTGTTTATCCATTCGTCCGTTGATGAGTATTTGGGTTGTTTCCACCTTCTGGCTATTATGAATAATGCTACTATGAACATCCATGTATAAGTTTTTATGAGCATTTCTCTTGGATATATACATAGGAATGGAATTACTGGGTCATATGATAACTCTGTGTTAACTTTAGAGGAACTGCCAAACTGTTTTCCCACATTGCAGCACCATTTTACATCCCTACTAGCAGTGTATGAGGCTTCCAATTTCTCCGCATCATCATGAATACTTGAGATTGTCATTTTATTTTAGCCTTGCTTGTGGGTGTGAAGTGGTATCTCATTGTATATTTGATTTGCATTTCCCAATGACTAATGATATTGAATACCTTTTCATGTGCGTATTGGCCATTCATATTTCTTTTTGGAAAAAATGTCTATTCAAATCCTTAGCCCACTGTTTAACTATCGTCTTTTTATTATTGAGTTTTGAGAGCCACTTATGTATTCTGCATACTAGACCCGTATCAGAGAGAAGATTTGCAAAATTTTTTTCCCATTCTTTGGGTTGTCTTTTTACTTTCTTGATAATATACTTTGAGGCAGAAAATATTTTAATTTTCATGAAGTCCAATTTACCTATATTTTCTTTTGTTGCTCGTGCTTTTGGTGTCACATCTAAGAATCCATTGCCAAATTGGGATCATGAAGATTTACCATTATGTTTACTTTTAAGAGTTTTATACTTCTTGCTTTTATATTTAGGTCTTTGATTCATTTTGAGTTAATTTCTGAACACAATTGTGAGGTAGGGGTCCAAATGTCATTCTTATACATGTGGAAATCCAGTTGTCCCAGCACAATTTTTTTTAAACTGGGATATAGTTGTTTTACAATGCTGTGATAGTTTCTACTGTACAGTGGAGCTCCCTGTCATACAGCAGGTTCTTATTAATTATCTATTTTATACATATTATTGTATATATGTCAATCCCAATCTCCCGGTTCATCCTGCCCCCCCCTTTCCCCCCTTGGTGTCCATATATCTGTGTAGCTATTTCTGCCTTGCAAACTGGTTAATCTGTACCATTTTTCTAGATTCCACATATATGCGTTAATATACGATATCTGTTTTTCTCTTTCTGACTTACTACACTCTGTATGACAGTCTCTAGGTCTATCCACATCTCTACAAATGACCCAATTTCGTTCCTTTTTATGGTTGAGTACTATTCCATTGTATATATGTACCACATCTTCTTTATCCATTCATCTGTCGATGGACATTTAGGTTGCTTCCATGACCTGGCTATTATAAATAGTGCTGCAATGAACATCGAGGTGCCTCTGTCTTTTTGAATTATGGTTTTCTCTGGGTATATGCCCAGTAGTGGGATTGCTGGGTCATATGGTAATTCTATTTTTAGTTTTCTAGGGAACCTCCATACTGTGCTCCATAGTGGCTGTATCAGTTTACATTCCCACCAACAGTGCAAGAGGGTTCCCTTTTCTCCACACCCTCTCAGCACATGTTGTTTGTAGATTTTGATGATGGCCATTCTGACTGGTGTGAGTTGATACCTCACTGTAGTTTTGATTTGCATTTCTCTAATAATTAGTGATGTTCAGCAGCTTTTCATGTGCTTCTTGGCCATCTGTATCTCTTCTTTGGAGAAATGTCTATTTAGGTCTTCTGCCCATTTTTTGATTGGGTTGTTTGTTTTTTTGATATTGAGCTGCATGAGCTATTTATATATTTTGGGGATTAATCCCTTGTCCGTTGATTCATTTGCAAATATTTTAACCATTCTGAGGGTTGTCTTTTCGTCTTGTTTATGGTTTCTTTTGCTGTGCAAAAGCTTTGAAGTTTCATTAGGTCCCATTTGTTTATTTTTGTTTTTATTTCCATTACTCTGTTAGGTGGGTCAAAAAAGATCTTGCCGTGATTTATGTCAAAGGGTGTTCTTTCTATGTTTTCCTCTAAGAGATTTATAGTGTCCTGTCTTACATTTAGGTCTTTAATCCATTTTGAGCTTATTTTTGTGTATGGTGTTAGTGTTCTAATTTCATTCTTTTGCATGTAGCTGTCCAGTTTTCCCAGTGCCACTTATTGAAGAGACTGTCTTTTCTCCGTTGTATAACCTTCCCTCCTTTGTCATAGATTAGTTGACCATAGGTGCATGGGTTTATCGCTGGGCTTTCCATCCTCTTCCATTGATCTGTATTTCTGTTTCTGTGCCAGTACCATATTCTCTTGATTACTGTAGCTTTGTAGTATAGTCAGAAGTAAGGGAGTCTGATTCCTCCAGCTCTGTTTTTTGTTTTTGTTTTGTTTTTTTTCTCAAGATTCCTTTGGCTATTCAGGGTCTTTTGTGTCGCCATACAAGTTTTAAGATTTTTTATTCTAGTTCTGTAAAAAATGCCATTGGTAATTTGATAGGGATTTCATTGAATCTGTAGACTGCTTTGGGTAGCATAGTCATTTTCACAGTATTGATTCTTCCAATCCAAGAACATGCTATATCTCTCCATCTGTTTGTGTCACCTTTGATTTCTTTCGTCAGTGTCTTATAGTTTTCTGAGTAGAGGTCTTATGCCTCCTTACGTAGGTTTATTCCTAGGTATTTTATTCTTTTTGTTGCAGTGGTGAATGGGATTGTTTCCTTAATTTCTCTTTCTGATTTTTCATTGTTAGTTTATAGGAATGCCACAGATTTCTGTGCATTAATTTTGTGTCCTGCAGCTTTACCAAATTCATTTATTAGCTCCAGTAGTTTTCTTTTAGCATCTTTAGGATTATCTATGTGTAGTATCATGTCATCTGCGAACAGTGACAGTTTTACTTCTTTTCCAATTTGGATTCATTTTATTTCTTTTTCTCCTCTGGTTGCCGTGGCTAGGACTTCCAAAAGTATGTTGAATAAAGTGGCGAGAATGGGCATCCTTGTCTAGTTCCTCATCTTAGGGGAAATGCTTTCAGTTTTTCACCATTGAGAATGATGTTTACTGTGGGTTTGTCGTATATGGCCTTTATTATGTTGAGGTAGGTTCCCTCTGTGCCCACTTTCTGGAGAGTTTCTGTCATAAATGGGTGTTGAATTTTGTCCAAAGCTTTTTCTGTACCTATTGAGATGATCATATGGTTTTTATTCTTCAATTTGTTAATATGGTGTATCACATTGATTGATTTGCGTATATTGAAGAATCCTTGCATTCCTGGGATAAATCCCACTTGATCATGGTGTATGATCCTTTTAATGTGCTGTTGGATTCTGTTTGCTAGTATTTTGTTGAGGATTTTTGCATCAATATTCATCAGTGATATTGGTCTGTAATTTTCTTTTTTTTGTAGTATCTTTGTCTGGTTTTGGTATCAGGGTGATGGTGGCCCCATAGAATGAGTTTGGGAGTGTTCCTTCCCCCACAATATTTTGGAAGAGTTTGAGAAGGATGGGTGTTAGCTCTTCTCTAAATGTTTGATAGAATTCACCTGTGAAGCCATCTGGTCCTGGACTTTTGTTTGTTGGAAGATTTCTAATCACAGTTTTAATTTCATTACTTGTGATTGATCTGTTCATATTTCCTATTTCTTCCTGGTTCAGTCTTGGAAGGTTATACCTTTCTAAGAATTTGTCCATTTCTTCCAGGTTGTCCATTTTATTGGCATAGAAGTGGCTTGTAGTAGTCTCTTAGGATGCTTTGTATTTCTGCGGTGTCTGTTGTAACTTCTCCTTTTTCATTTCTAATTTTATTGATTTGAGTCCTCTCCCTCTTTTTCTTGATGAGTCTGGCTGAAGGTTTATCAATTTTGTTTATCTTCTCAAAGAACCAGATTTTAGTTTTATTGATCTTTGCTATTGTTTTCTTTGTTTCTATTTATTTCTCCTCTGGTCTTTATGATTTCTTTCCTTCTGCTAACTTTGGGTTTTGTGTGTTCTTCTTTCTCTGGCTCCTTTAGGTGCAAGTTTAGATTGTTTATTTGAGATTTTTCCTGTTTCTTGAAGTTGGACTGTATTGCTAGAAACTTCCCTCTTAGAACTGCTTTTGCTGCATCCCATAGGTTTTGGATCGTCGTGTTTTCATTGTCATTTTCTCTAGGTATTTCTTCATTTCCTCTTCGATTTCTGCATTGATCTCTTGGTTATTTAGTAACGTATTGTTTAACCTCCATGTGTTTGTGTTTTTTACATTTTTTTCCTGTAATTTATGTCTAATCTCATAGCGTTCTGGTCAGAAAAGATTCTTGTTATGATTTCAATTTTCTTATGTTTACCGAGGCTTGATTTGTGACCCAAGATGTGATCTATCCTGGAGAACGTTCCATGCACACTTGAGAAGAAAGTGTAATCTGCTGTTTTCAGATGGATGTCCTATAAATATCAATTAAATATGTGAGATATATTGTGTCATTTAATGGTTGTTTTTCCTTATTAATTTTCTGTCTGGATGATCTGTCCATTGGTATAAGTGAGGTGTTAAAGTCCCCCATTATTATTGTGTTACTGTTGATTTCGTCTTTTATAGCTGTTGCCTTATGTATTGAGGTGCTCCTGTGTTGGGTGCATATATATTTATGATTGTTATAACTTCTTGGATTTATCCCTTGATCATTATGTAGTATCCTTCCTTGTCTCTTGTAACATTCTTTATTTTAAAGTCTGTTTTATCTGATATGAGTATTGCTACTTCAGCTTTCTTTTGATTTCCATTTGCATGGAATATCTTTTTCTATCCCTTCACTTTCAGTCTGTATGTGTCCCTAGGTCTGAAGTGGGTGTCTTGTAGACAGCATATATATGGGTCTTGTTTTTGTATCCATTCAGCCAGTCTCTGCCTCTTGGTTGGAGCGTTTAATCCATTCACATTTAAGGTAATTATCAATATGTAGTTCCTATTACCATTTTCTTAATTGTTTTGGGTTTGTTTTTGTAGGGCCTTTTCTTCTCTTGTGTTTCCCACTTAGAGAAGTTCCTTTAGCATCTGTTATAGAGCTGGTTAGGTGGTGCTGAATTCTCTTAGGTTCGGCTTGTCTGTAAAGCTTTTGATTTCTCCATCGACTCTGAATGTGATCTTTGCTGGGTAGAGTAATCTTGGTTGTAGGTTCTTCCCTTTCATCACTTTAAATATATCATGCTACTCCCTTCTGGCTTGCAGAGTTTCTGCTGAGAAATCTGCTGTTAACCTTATGGGAGTTCCCTTGTATGTTATTTGTTGTTTTTCCCTGTTGCTTTTAATAATTTTTCTTTGTCTTTAGTTTCTGTCAACTTGATTACTATGTGCCTCAGCATGTTTCTCCTTGGGTTTATCCTGCCTGTGACTCTCTGTGCTTCCTGGACTTGGGTGACTATTTCCTTTCCCACGTTAAGGAAGTTTCGGACTATAATCTCTTCAAATATTTTCTCGGGTCCTTTCTGTTTCTCTCCTCCTTCTCAGACCCGTATAATGCGAATGTTGGTGAGTTTAATGTTGTCCCAGAGGTCTGTTAGGCTGTCTTCATTTCTTTTCATTCTTTTTTCTTTATTCTGTTCCATGGCTGTGGTTTCCACCATTCTGTCTTCCAGGTCACTTATCTGTTCTTCTGCCTCAGTTATTCTGCTATTGATTCCTTCTAATGTATTTTTAATTTTAGTTATTGTATTGTTCATCTCTGTTTGTTTGTTTTTTTAATTCTTCTAGATCTTTGTTAAATATTTCTTGCATCTTCTCCATTTTTGCCTCCATTCTTTTTCCAAGGGCCTGGATCATCTTCACTGTCATTATTTCTGAATTATTTTTTTGGATGGTTACCTATCTCCACTTCATTTAGTTGTTTTTCTGGGGTTTTATCTTGTTCCTTCATCTGAGACATTGTCATCTACCTTTTCATTTTGTCTATCTTTCTGTGAATGTGGTTTTCGTTCCTCAGGCTGCAGGATTGTAGTTCTTCTTCCTTCTGCTGTCTGCCCTCTGGTGGATGAGGCTCTCTACGAAGCGACACACTGTTGAAGAAACTTTTTTCTTTGAATGGTCTTGCTCCCCTTGTTGAAAATCAGTTGGGAGGGTTTATTTTTGTACTTCGAATTCTTTCCATTAGCCTATATGCCTATACTTATGCCAGCACCACTTTATCTTTATTACTGTTGCTTTGTAGTAAGTTTTGAAATGTGGCAGTGTGGATTTTCCTACTTATTCTTCTTTTCAAGATTTTTCTGGCTCTTTGGGGTACCTTGCAAATCCATATGAACTTTAGAATTATTAGCTTGCCAGTTTGTATAAAGACATCTGTTGGATTTTTAAAAATTATTTATTTATTTATTAATTTATTTATGTGTACATTGGGTCTTTGTTGCTGTGCGCAGGCTTTCTCTAGTTGTGGCAAGTGGGGGCTACTCTTCATTGCGGTGCGTGGGCTTCTCATTTCAGTGGCTTCTCTTGTTGCAGAGCATGGGCTCTAGGCGCATGGGCTTAAGTAGTTGTGGCGCACGGGCTTAGTTGCTCCGCGGCATGTGGGATCTTCCCGGACCATGGCTCAAACCCCTGTCCCCTGCATTGGCAGGCGGATTCTTAACCACTGTGCCACCTGGGAAGTCCTCATCAGTTGGATTTTGATAGAGATTGTGTTGAATCTATCGTCCAGAATTTGTGAGTTGTATAACATGATCAGAGATCTGTTTTAAGAAGAGGAACCTGGCAGTACTGTATGAACTAGAGTGAAGAAGGGAAGACACTGGAGGCCTTGAGATCAGATTGGAATCTGTTATAGTAGTTGAAGAAAATGAGAGGGAGTGAACTAGGAAAAGATAATGAGGGTGGATTTGAGATATATGAAAAGGTTAAATGTCAAGATGACAGGACTTGGGGACTGACCTACATATGGGGCCTGAGAAAGAGGGGTGGCATCAAAGATAGCTCTGAGGCTTGAAGATAGGCTAATTGATTGGATAACGGTGCTGTTTTTTAGAACTTTGTATTTTATTTTATTTTTATTAAAATTTTTTTATTGAAGTGTAGTTGATTTGCAATGTTAGTTTGAGTTGTACAACAAAGTGATTCACGTGTATATATATATAAATATATATATATATGTATATATATATATTCAGATTCTTTTCCATTATAGGTTATTACAAGGTGTTGAATATAATTCCCTGTGCTATACAGTAGGACCTTGTTGTTTATCTATTTTATACGTAGTAGTTTGCAAAAACTTTGTATGTTAAAATGATTTTCAAGTTATAGAAGAGTTGTAAAGATACTACAGAGAATTTCTATATACCCTTCCTTCACCTTCCCCTAGTGTTAACATCTTGTATAACTATGGTAAAATCCTGAAAACTGAGAAATTAGCATTGGTGCTTGAACTAAACTATAGACTTTATTCCGATTTCACCAGTTTTTCCACACACGTCCTTTGTCTGTTCCAGGATACAGTCCAGGATCCCACATTGCATTTGGTTGTTAGGTCTTCTTAGTCTCCTCCATCCACGACAATTCCTTAGTCTCTGTCTTTTATTACCTTGTCAGTATTGAAGAGTACTTGTCAGTTGCTTTGTAAAGTGTTCCTTATTTGGGCTTAACTTGCTTTTTTTTTCATGATTAGATTTGAGTAATTTTGGCAAAAATACCACAGAAGTGATGTTCTCCCCTTCTTGGTGTATCATATCAGGGGGTACATGATGATATATGTTATTTCTGGTGATGTTAACCTTGGTCATTTGCCAGATTTTTCCACCATAAAGTTACTATTTTCCCTTTGTAATTAACAAGTACTTTCCGTACAAAAATGATCATCTTTCACTACTAATCAGCATCTGTCAATGGTTCTTGCCTACAATTATTGCTGCAGTGTTTGCCTAATGTTAATTTTGCTTCCCTCATGCCTTCTGCCTTTATCAGTGGGAATTCTATTGTTGGAAGAGCTGTCCCTTCTCTCCCATTTTTTTTGCGGGAGCAGTTAAGCGAGGGAAGAGGTTAGGGAAAGAAGACAGGCAAGTTCAGATTTAGGCATGGTAGGCATGAGATACCTGTATAACATACAGATGGAAATATCCAGAAAGCATTTGTTATCTGCATCAAACAACAGTTGAGTTTAAGATGTTGGAGGCAAGCACTATTATTATTTTCTGTTTTAGAATGTAGAAACTGAGGTTCAGGGTGAAAACCTGAGGCATAGTGGGAAATAAAACTGGCAAGGCAGCTGAGGGCCACATTGTCTAGAGCCTTAATTACCCGACAGATGACTTTGGACTTTGTTCAGTGACTCACCAGTGCCAATTTAAAATTCGCCAGGAGGGAACAATTGATAATCAGATCCTAGCTCTGGATAGCACTGTGTGCAGCCATAGGGAGCCACTTAATATCCCCAATTAAATAAAGTCTAAGTACCTAATGAGTTGTATAGGCCATTGGGAAAAAAGAGGTGTTATCTGGAGTTATTGGAGAAGGCTTTGTGCGGGAACTAGAATTTGCTATGGGCCTGGATGGAATTTGCAGTGAGCGGAGAACAGAAAGGGCATCCAAGAAGGATGATGCTATCAATAGCTCATACTTATTTTATTCCTTACAATGTGCCAGGCACTGAACTAAGTGCTTCAAACTAAGTGCTTTAATGTTCACCTCTACCCTATGAGATAGTACTAATGTAATTCTCATCTGACAGACGAGGAAACTGAGCCTCGAGTGTTTAAGGATTCTCTCCTTGTAGGCAGCTGGACAAGGGAAGCCAAGTAATATATTAGCACATTATAGTACAAGCATGGAAATAGAACAAGTGTAGTTAGATGAACTGGAAGTTTAATCTAAGCCCTTGCTGATGCAGCTCACAGTAGGGATGGATTTTCTTTTGAGATCAGAATAATTATAGCTACTATGTATTGAGTGCTAGCTATGTGCTAGACATTGTGCCAAGTGCGTTGCTTGCTTTATCTCATTTGATCCTCTCCAAAACCTCGTGAGACATAGGTGCTATTTTTATCCCTATTTTAGAGATGAAAATTCCTCCAGTCTCTTGTCCAAGGTTACAGTGCTGGTGAGTGGCAGAGCCAGCATGTGGACCTAAGTCTGTCTTAACTCTAAAGCCCATAATCTTAACCACTTAGCAACGCTCCCTATCCTGCTTCCACTCTCTTAATAGGGATGAAATTGGCAATGGGACCAGAAAACTTGATGTTTTTAAGCTAAGGTTCTCTGGTCCCTGGATAGTGCTTGGATGTGGACATTGCCAAGTATATATGCCTTTGTGACTCTCCTTTTTCTATACCTCATTTGTTGGCCAACCCCGTTCTTTCTTTGGGTATAATTCAAACAGGTTACAATGTGGTCTTTCAAGTCTGGGAACATTCTGGCTTTAAAATGAATTTGCAATCTTTTAAATCTATCTATGTTGATTTTTGAAGCCTGAGAGTTTGTTAGTAGGTACTCCAATTTCCCTTTTGTCTAAATTCTTGAGAGAAGGCTCTTTGTCAGCTCCTTATACTGACAAAAATGGTAATTTCTCAGAAAGAGGTAAACAGAAGGAATTAATGGGAGGATCGAGGAAATTATGCTTTCTTTTGTTATTTGAAGGGTAAAAAAGAGGTAGCTAAAAGAAGAAAGATGAGAAGGCCATTCTCATGGAAGAGTGACTAGGATTAGCAGTGATACAATTTCTTGATTTGGAGATTTAAAATTTTAAAATATTATGAAAACAATCGGGTACTCTTTTTTTAGTCCCAGGGTTGTAAAAGACTCAAAGCATGGCATCAAAGATAGAAGCCATCAAGGGAATAACGAGTATATCTGATTACATAAAGATATAAAAATTTCCATACGAAACTACCATAACCAGAGCTACTACAATGGCAACATGGGAAAAATATTTGCAGTAAATGTCAAATAGTCTGTATTCAATGTCATTAAAATGTAAATAGCTCTTATAACCCAATAAGAAAAAAAACATACTAGTTGAAAAATAGGCAAGGCCACAGATGGTCACATCCCCAAAGAAGAAATATGGCTGGCCAAAAAACATGTTAGAAAATAGTTTAATATTTCTGGCAATCTGAGACATGCAAATTAAAGCAATAAAGAGTGTGTGTGTGTGTGTGTTGTAGTGGAGGAAAATTAATTTTCCTTCTACCCTTCTAAATTCTTGGCTGAGATCCCCCTGTAATAAAAGACAGAATAACAAGAGGAAAACAAACAGACATTTAATAACTTGTATACCTCCTGTGTTCATGGGAGAGACCCAGGAAAACTGAGTAACTCTGTCAAAGGGCCCAAGCCACCACCTCAAATATCAACTGTAGCTAAAGACAAAAGGGTGGAGGGAGCCAGTTCCTGAAGGTGACCAGGAAAAGCACAGTAAACAAGGGTAAGGTTGTTATGCAGGTTTAAGTTGCTGCCTTTTCTATTGATAAGAGTTTCTAGAGATTCAGAGTCATCCTTCTCTTCTACAGAGTGAGAGACACCCTTACAAATAGCGATTTCTTTTATAAATGTAAATGTCTCTTACAGAAAGAGTCTTGTATACTTGATTTTCAGGGCTTCTCCTGTATCTGCTTTTTGTTGTTGTTGTTTTAAACCAGCTCAAAATGTCCTTATGCCAAAGAGACATATTTGGGGGTGGCAAATTCTGCTCCCCTTCAGCGTTTTGCCTTTTAAAAAGTGATAATGACCTATTGGCCAGGCTGTAGCAGAAACACATTCTCATATGTTGCTGGCGGGAGTATAAATTCAAAGACATTTTCTGGAAGGCAGTTTAGAATTATCGGTTAAAAGCCTTAAAATGTATATGCCCTTTGAAGACCTAGAAATTCTTATTCTACAAATGGAGGCTAAATAGAGAAGGATCTGAAAATTTAGACATAACTTACATGTGCGACAGGAGGAGATTGGTTGAGTAAATTGTTGCATATCCATATAATTGAATAAAATGAAGCTATTAGAAAATGAGGTTGTAAAAGCATGTTTATGACATGGAGTATTTCAGGATACAGTTTGGGACAATGCATGAGGCCACCACGCTGGAGAGATCCACAGGGTCCGGAGTAGAGAAAGTCTTGCCTGCCATGCTAAGGAACTTGAGCTTTTCCTGTAGTTACTGGCCAGCCATTAAGGGATTTTAAAGGGTAGATCAGAGCTGCATTTTAGATAGATCCCTCTTGCAGCAATGTGTCTGGAGGCAAGAGGCCAGTGAACATTATTTCAGTGGTCCAGGGAGAGAGAAGATGAGGACCCGAGAGTATAAACATTGGTGAACAGAGCCTAGGAAAGACTTTGGGCAGCCCAAGGAATGGATCTTTGCTATGGTGGGTAATGTTTGTAAGCACTCTTCTTTAGGAACCCCCAAATAGTCGGGTGCCCTCATAGGCGGTGGAGCCAGGAGAATTGGAACTGCAAGGGCTGGGCCTCGGAAGATTGTGTTGCAGCCCAAATACAACTCTCCTGTCCCTCTCTCACTCGCTTTCCCTTTCATTTCGTTTTCCCATCCCTCTTCACTGCTTAACCTGGCTAGCCCCTCAATTAGGATGGTCTTGATGACTGGCCGTCCTTCCCAACTACATTTCTCATAGTGTTACCGCTTCCTCCTGTGAACAAAAATTATCTTCTTTCTGCGTTATGATCATGGGGGTTTACTGAATCTAGTGTTTGGGTAGAGCAGAATTTGACAGGGAGCTGGATATTGATGCCAGTGAACTTGGGGCTGATATGACTGTGGAACAGAAACAGGAACAGGAGTGGGTCAAGTGATGCCGAGAGCTTGGGTAGGGAAGGTGGGAACCTGGAACCAGAGTGGTTCAGAGGTAGAGGATGAACTGGAACAGCTGCTGGTGCCTAGATTAGGTGCTTAGGAAAAACCTGAATTTTCGAGTTTGTGGGCAAGATGCTAGAGAGCCACTGTCTCCTGGGGAAGCTGAGAGAGTGGTTTTTGAATGGAACCTGAAGGTTTTTTCCAGGAAAAGCCAGCCAAACAAGAGTCCAGTTTTGTAAGGATTCAGGAACTTCCAGCACCCAGCAGATCTGGGAATGAAGCAGGTTGGAGCTAAGATGACCCTGTCTTTAGAGACCGCTGGACTCTGAAATCCATCTGCGTAAATACAATTTGCTGCCCGGGCAGGTTTGTGTTTTGAGATGTCTCGCCTTGTGAGGAGTAGATTTTTGTGTGGTGGTACAGGTGTGGGGCTCCTGCGGTGGCACCATGTGTTCTGTTGAGGGGGTCAAGGGGCAGGGCTAGAGTCTAAAGAAGAGAAGCCCCCATGAGGCTGGGACCATGTCAGGTGTGAGGTGGAAAGTGTGTTGATCCGGGAGTTACGGGACCTGGGTTCTTGCCAGAAACCTTGTCAGAACCTTCCTCCTGGGTTTCTCCATCTGTAAAATGGGATTTCATAGCAACACCCTGCTTACCTCCCAGACGATGGGTAAGTGGAAGTGCTTTGTAGCATTTCTCTGTGTGCTCCGTGCCCACGTCCTTTTCTTCAGGTGCCTAGCTGGGCGGGTGGCAACATGAACACAAAGTGCCAAGTCGGTGCTGGGATGTGCTCAGATGCCTTCTCATCTTCCTGCCGTCCTTGTTTGTACTTACAAGTGTCCTCTCTTCCCACCCTATTTGCAGCTTAAGGGATAGTTTAGCTTTCCGTCTGCTAGGCTGAAACAAACGCCAACAAAATTTGGAGGCAGTTGGCAACCAATCAAAGAAGAGAGCAGACGTATTGGGGCCAAGGCTGGGGGCCTTTGGGCCTCTGAATTAACATGTTATCTTCACTCCTCTCCTTTGGTTAATGGTGATTATGGATGTGGCTCCAGCATGACAAAGCAGAGAGGTTTAGTGTCATAAATCTATGAAGTTGCCAGAGGAGACTGTGAGTTTACTGGAAAAGGAATAGGATGGAGTTGGGATCCTTTTTCATATAAACTAAAAAAATTTTTTTTTTTAATTTTGTTTATTTTTGGCTGTGTTGGGTCTTCGTTGCTGAGTGCGGGCTTTCTCTAGTTGTGGTGAGCTGGGGCTACTCTTTGTTGTGGTGCGCGGGCTTCTCATTGTGGTGGCTTGTCGTTGCAGAGCACAGGCTCTAGGCGCGCGGGCTTCAGTAGTTGTGGCACACAGGCTCAGTAGTTGTGGTGCATGGGCTTAGTTGCTTTGCGGCATGTGGGATCTTCCTGGACCAGGGCTCGAACCCGTGTCTCCTGCATTGGCAGGCAGATTCTTTTTTTTAAAAAAAATAATTAATTAATTAATTTTTAATTTTTGGCTGCGTTGGGTCTTCGTTGCTGCATGTGGGCTTTCTCTGGTTGCGGTGAGCAGGGGCTACTCTTCGTTGTGGTGCGTGGGCTTCTCATTGCGGTGGCTTCTCTTCTTGTGGAGCATGGGCTCTAGGCGTGCAGGCTGCAGTAGTTGTGGCACGCGGGCTTCAGTAGTTGTGGCTCGTGGGCTCTAGAGCGCAGGCTCAGTAGTTGTGGCGCACGGGCATAGTTGCTCCGTGGCATGTGGCATCTTCCGGGACCAGGGCTCGAACCCGTGTCCCCTGCATTGGCAGGCAGATTCTTAACCACTGTGGCAGGCGGATTCTTAACCACTGCGCCACTAGGGAAGTCTCTGGGATTATTTTTCAAATCTCATTTTTTGATGTGTCTACATGTATCTGCTTTAAAGGTTGCTTGAAAAAGATAGCCTCTATCCTGGTGTTGGGAATAGACAGGCAAGACGAGGAAGGCCAACGTGCTGATTGGAAATGACATGGCCGCAGGAAAGTAACTGTTGGAAGACTCAGTTACAGTCAAGACTAGCAGAGCTACTTGAAGAGAAATCAGATGCATGAGTGAGTTGGGACTGGAGGCTTGCTTTCTTCAGTAGGTTTCTGGGCCTCTGGCATAGGGCTGTCGTGGATCAGAACCAGCCAAATGGAGCAGTTACAGGGAAATCGGCCCCCAAGAATATGCTTATCTCCTCTTGGCTGTGGGTATAGAAAAGTAAGAGTGAACAGTGGGGCCCAGTGTCGCATTTTTGCTTCTCTGTTTTCGCATGTTGGAAGTATCTAGGGTATACCAGAAGCTCAGGAAGACTGCTGGCATGGCTCTTAGGTGACTGCAGAAGTATTCTTTCCAAGGTGATTAGGGGCCCCTGTCTGCTTTCTATATACTGTAGCTTCTGAATGTAGCCTTTGATGGGCCTGATGCTGGGTAACTATGTACAGCCTCCAACTTGGTCCCTTGCCTAAGGTGAGTAACTCTACTGCTGGGTCAGTGGTAAAGAATACCAGCTTTGTTTCTTTCTTGGACTGCTCCTGACACGTGGGGTTGAGGAGTGGGGTTAAGTTCACGTCTGGATGATTGAAATTCCAAGTTGACAATCCTTGTCCCAAACCATTAAGGTCAGATGTATTTCATAAGTCTAAATTTTTTGGATTTTAGAAAGGCAATACAGTGAACGTGTTTTTTTTTGTTTTTTTTTTTTTTGGCTGCGTTGAGTCTTCGTTGCTGCGTGCAGGCTTTCTTTTCTCTAGTTGTGGCGAGTGGGGGCTATTCTCTGTTGCGGTGCGCGGGCTTCTCATTGCGGTGGCTTCCCTTGTTGAGGAGCTCGGGCTCTAGGTGCGTGGGCTTCAGTAGTTGTGGCATGCGGGCTCTGTACTTGTGGCTCGTGGGCTGTACAGCTCAGGCTCAGTAGTTGTGGCGCATGGGCTTAGTTGCTCCGTGGCATGTGGGACCTTCCTGGACCAGGGCTTAAACCCGCTTCCCCTGCACTGGCAGGCAGATTCTCAACCACTGCGCCACCAGGGAAACCCCAGTGAACGTGTTTTACAGACACTCCCAGTGGGGTCTGGGACAGCACCCCGTATTCAAAATACATTCTTTTTGTGGAAAATGTGTGAGTACTCACCATAAATGGAATAAAGAAAGTCTGTAAGTAGCCTCAGCTCAGTTCAAGTCATATCTGCTACCAAATTAGTTTTGAAAAAAAAGACAGACTTGTGGTTTTTAGAGCTTTTTGGATTTGGCGATTGCAGATAAGGGATTGTGGACCTGCAATTGTCATTGGTTTTGCAGTTTTAATCAAATTGATCCACAGGGGAAAGGCATTTTCTCGATGGATATTTATTTTCTTGGCGGGGTTCTCTGATGAAGTGTTGTGTGGGTAATGGACTCCTGGCCGTGTTCCTTTCAAGACCCTTTTTCTTTTCCATTCTTTCTCTTCTTCGTGGCAGGGATTCAAGCAGGTGTCTCTACTTATAGTGGTTTTCCTTATAGTACCCTTTTCTCTTAAGTGTAGATTCTGAGAGAACTGAAGGGCAGAATATAAAGAATATACTCATGACAAAGCCAAACTAGCCCATAATGCAAATAATGTCTGCTCATAAATGCTCACCACAAGAGAGGGACACATATCAATGATTTTGTAAATCCTCACCATTAAGTCACTGTAGGTAAAGTAACTCCATAAACATGAGTTTCATTCTTTTGTCAATCCTTCTGCTGAATGTCTGTTTTTTTTTTTTGTTTTTTTTTTTTGCTGAATGTCTTTGATCAAACCTTCAGCACATCTGGCCGCCTGGAGTGTTTGAATCTCCTGGGGCATTTGTTAAAATGCACAGATTCCTGGAACCCCGAACTTCTGGAATCAGCATTCCTAATGGGGGGAGCCCAGGAATTTGCACATTTTATAAGTGCTCTGCAGGGCTTTCCTTGTCCCTCTTGAGAACCAGTGCTTTGGTGCAGTCAGACTGCCACGGCTGTAGGTTTTTGAAGGCTGTAACCCAGGCCTAGTTCAAACCAAGTAGCATGGAACTGATGGTCTTTTAGAAGGACCAGGTTCTTTTTGTTTGGTTTGAGCAGAGAAACTAGAAGGGGACCCACTTAGTCATGCTTCGAAACAAACCGATCAAATGTGAGGGAGGAAAATAATAATAATAGAAGAAAAACAATGGAAGTTTAAAAACATGTATACCTCCTGTATACATGAGGGAGACCCAGGAAAAGTGACTAACTCCCTGAAATGGCCCAAGCCACCACCTTAAATACCATCTCCAGCCAAAGATAAAAGAAAGATGTTGAGTGTCAGTTGGTGGGTAGGGGTGGAGGAGAAGGCCATTTCCTGGAGGTGACCAGGAAAAGCACAGTGAACAAGGGTAAGGTTGTTAGGCAGATTTAGGTCCTTGCCTTCTCCATTGTTGAGAGTTTCTAGAGATTTAGAGTCTTCCTTCTTTTCCTAGAGGGAGACACCTTAACAAATAGAGATTTTCCTTATAAATGTAGATGTCTCTTACAGAAGGGTAACTTCTACACAGTTTTCAGAGCTTTTCCTATGTCTGTTGTTTCTTAAAAACAATCAGCCTAAAGTAATCCTTATGCCAAAAAAAACAAACTTCGGGGTAGCAAATTCTCCTCTTCAAAATCAAAGGGAGGTTAAGAGCCTGGGGGGTGGCAATATTGATAGGATTGCCAGATAAAATACAAGCTGTCCAGTTAAATTTGAATTTCAGATAAACAATGAATAATGTTCTAGTGTATGTACGTTCCATACACTATTCAGGATATACTTATACTAAAACATTGTTCATTGTTTGTTTGAAATTCAAATTTAACTTGGCATCCTGTATTTTTCTTTCTAAATCTGGCAAAGCTAGGTATTGATTAACCCACCTTCCCCCATGGGAGGCAAACCAGATGGCATTTGTGTCTTTGTCCTATCTCAGAATCCATTTTTCCTTGTCCTAAGTTAAAAACCTGTCATACTGGCTACTCGTGTCATGCTGAACTTGAAGGATTGAAAAATTGAGTCTTCTAGAGGTTAAGAGGAAGTGTTTTAGAGGCTGAAATGGCTTAAGAAAAGCTCTCCCCATCTCCTACCCCTCCACCAATTACTTCTTCCGCTCTTCATCCATCTCTTTCCCTCTCTCCTCGACCTACCCCTTCCCCATCACACACACACAGCCGGAACAGACAGGCACACATAGATGCATGTGCAAATGCAAACATGTTTGGAACACCACTTGCTTGTCTTTTAAAGTCTTTTATGTTACATTTTCTGCGTAAGAGTTTGGTTATTAATTATTATTATCATTATTATTATTATTATTATTATTATTATTATTATTAAAATAACACTGTCTCACTGTGTCCAGCATTTCTCTTGATAACCATACTTACTTTTTTTGCCATTGCAGATCTTTCTCCTGGCCTGCCCTCCGTGTCCGGGAGCTGTCGTCGTCTTCAAGTAAGGGGAGATTGTTTTTCTGTTGCCATTGCTGAACTGCTTTGTCTGTTTGATAACAAAGGATGATGAACACATTGCTTGTGACCACCTTGAACCTGCAGTGCTTTGTGTCTGGGCTTCCCAAGGGACAAAAGTCTTCAAGGGTCCAATGAAACAGGCAAATGTTGTATGTGGAGATTTGACCTTTGTGCTTTTGTCAAGCCCTGACAGATCCTTTTTAGCGATTCTTTGTGGTGGTGTTTTATGGCCAAGACATTCCCCCTTGGAAGTTAGCCGACCTCGTAAAGTTTCTCTTGAGTTTGCTGGGGGCCAGACAGTTCCCCTCCTTTAGCGAATCTTTGTACTGTGGTCCTGCTGTTCCACTGAGGATACTTTGAAGGACTTTGTGTTTTTATGGGGATTTTTTTGTTGTTAAAGTGCAAATTAAAGTGAGGAGAGAAAAATATCGCCTTATTACAAGTCCTGACTTTCTTTAAAATAGAAAGCATCAGATCCATTAAAGTGTATTGCAGGCAAATCATGTTTGTCTGAAGGCAAGTTTGCTTAAATGAAATTCTCAAGAGTCCCAGAAGCCTCATTTTAACCACGAGTTGTGACCATCTCATTTATCAAACCTTTTATTAGAGTTGCTAATGAGAAGCTAAATCGACCCAATTAATTTTGTCTCTTTCCCCCTTCTCTGGCCCCCATTTTGGAGCTGTTTCTGAGCAGGGAAATGGCTGCAAGCCAGAGAGAGGGGGCAAAAAGTAGAGTCCAGCAGATCCTTAGATCATTGAGAGTGGCGTAAATGGCTTTCTGATTTAGTTAAGTCTTTAAAGTGTTAGGTAGGGGGAAATATACCCTATTTGCTGCTTCAGATAGCTCCTTGGAATAGCCACTTAGTCTCTTGCCTAGGGTGAATAACTTTCTGGTAGATGAGGGGTAATGGATCCTGATTTCATAAGCTCTTACTTGGACAGCTCCTAAGCGGAAGGTGTATTTAACCCTGTTTTCCCCCCTTGATTTCCCAAAATGGGCTCAATTTTTCAGTGTAATGTTTTCAAAGTAACATTTATTGGTTTTATTTCATTATTATGAGAGTAACAGTTCTCATTATAGAAAATGCAGAAACATAAAGAAGAAAATAAACACCACCCCTAATCCTACCAAGAGATTATTTTGGTTATTTCCTTTCTTTTTTGCTTTTTTAAAAAATTTTAACAAGCAGAGACCACATTTAGGTTTTTTTTTACTGTATCTTTTCTAAATTTAATTCAATGTATGTATGTTTGTACATATAAAATACATAAATATAACTGCTGGATTTATTTTTTTATAGTGGTCTTTTTACCCTGTCCTTTTCCTTGTTTAGTTTGTCCCTTGCCTCTACCTTTCCACATCATCCCTGTATATTACCAAACCAGTATGTATCCTTCCATATTTTTCTCCATGCTCACAGGCACACACACACACACACACACACACACACACACACACACACACACACACACACACACACACACACACACACACACACACACACACACACACACACACACACACACACACACACACACACACACACACACACACACACGTTTTGGAATGTTCTGTTGTTTTTGTTAATTGTTTTTTTTTTTGGCGGTACGCGGGCCTCTCACTGCTGTGGCCTCTCCCTTTGCGGAGCACAGCCTCCGGACACACAGGCTCAGCGGCCATGGCTCATGGGCTCAGCCGCTCCACGGCATGTGGGATCTTCCCGGACCGGGGCACGAACCCGTGTCCCCTGCATTGGCAGGCGGACTCTCAACCACTGCGCCACCAGGGAAGCCCCTTGTTAATTGTTTTACAAAAATAGAATTCTGTATATACTTTAACACATCCTACTTTTTTCATCTCATGAAAATCTATCAAAGCCTCTTGGTATGGCTCTTATTCTTTTAAAAAACTGGAAAATATTTCATGGATGCACAGCTTATTTAGCTATTCCCCTACTAATGAACATTTACATTCTTTCCAGATTTTGGCCACTACAGTCAATGCTGAATTAAACATCATTGTGCTTATGCCCTTATATACTGGTGCTTTCAATTTATACACACAGACACAAGTGTTTATATATAAATAAATATTTGTTACCATACTGATTTACAAAAACAGGCTGTTATAATTCACTTTTCCCTTTTATATGTAACATATGAGATTATTGTTTGTTTCACATCCCTGTCAGCATAAGGTTTTATGGTTCTTTTATAATTCTGACTACTTAATGGATGTATTTCCTTGGCTACTAATGCATTTTGGTTTTCTCTCTCTCTCTCTCTCTCTCTCTCTCTCTCTCTCTCTCTCTCTCTTTTGGTCCAATTGGATTTTCTCTTTGAATTATCTGTTCATATTATCTGCCCATTTCCTAGGGGTTATTTATATTTTTCTTAACCTGTAAGGCCTCTTTGTATATTTTGGATATTGGCCCTTGGTCTACCATCTTTATTATAGATATCTTTCCCAAATCTGTATGGATTGACTTTACTGATGGTATATATTTCCACATAATTTTTTCATATCCAAATATGATTATTTTCTTATAGCTTCTGGGTTCCCAGTCTTTGTTAAGACTGTTTTCTCAAAGATGGATAACCAGTGACAGTAGCATAATGTGTTAAATAATCCTTACTCTCCCCTGTGAACTGAACTGCTATCTTTGTCATCAGACTTTTTATATACGAGGATCCATTTATGGATTCTCTGTTCTGTTTCATCTGTGTGTTTATTTGTGTACCTAAATCATGTTGATTGGATTACATTAGATTAAATAATATTTTTCTTGGCTATTCTTTGGTATTTTTTCTTTTCTACACATTTTAATATCACTTATTCAGTCCTCCCAACCCCACCCTATTGGGATTCTAATTAGAATTGCATTAAATTTATATTTCAGTTTTGTAAGAATTGATTTTTTAAAACCTATAGCTCTTTTTGTCTAAGAAATGGCATTTCTTTCCATCTGCTCAGATCTTGTTTTATGCCTTTCTTGATACATTTATTCTTAAAGAATTAAGAACTTTTTTGTTTGTTATGAGTGGAATACTATCCTCCTTTCCATTCCTAAATGCCTCTTGCTTGAATAGAAAAAGGTTATTAATTTTAAAAATAGTTTTTATATCTAGCTATCTTACTTAATTGTTTTGTTAGTTCTGGTAACTTTTATTTTAGTTTTATCTTTTCTTTCCAATGGCTATATCATTTATTTCATTTTCTTCTGTTTTTGCTAGAAACTCAAAGACAATGTTAAATAAAAATGATGCTGGTGGGCCACTCTGTCTATAACTAATTTCAAATAGAAATGGTGTTTCTCCATATTTGCTGTTGGTATTTGTCAAATAGTCTATTATATTTAAATAGTTTCCACATTTACTTGGAGATGTTTTAAACGGAAATGGTTCTGTATTTTATCAAATGCTTTTTCAATGTTTTTGATCCTGTTTTTAATTTAAGTTTTTGATATAGTGAATTATGCCATTAGATTTTTCTGGTTTTGAACTACTCTTATATTGCTGAAATAATGTAATAATATTACTATTTGTAATATATTGTTGGATTCTATTTGTCAGTCTTTTATTTAGAACCTGGCCTTAGTATTGATAAGTGAGATTGGAGTCATTTTTTAAATTTTTATTTAATTTATTTTTTTTTTAAATTTTGGCTGCTTTGGGTCTTCATTCTGCATGTGCACTTTCTCTAGTTGTGGCCAACGGGGGCTACTCTTTGTTGCGGTGTGCGGGCTTCTCGTTGTGGTGGCTTTTCTTGTTGCGGAGCACGGGCTCTAGGTGCACAGGCTTCAGTAGTTGTGGTGCGCAGGCTTAGTTGCTCCGCGGCATGTGGGATTTTCCCAGACCAGGGATTGAACCCGTGTCCCCTGCATTGCCAGGTGGATTCTTAACCACTGCACCACCAGGGAAGTCCCTGGAGTCATCTTTTACTGGATTCTTTCCATCAAGTTTAAGGATTAAATTATGTAAATTATGTAAAATGAACTGCAGAATTTTCCTTCTTATTCTCTGGCCTGGGATACTTTAACTATCCTTAGAAATTGTGTGTGTGTGTTTTTTAAGGTCAGATAAAACTCAACTGTGAAGCCCAAATATGAAGTCTCAATGTCTTTTTCAGGTGGTAGATCCTTAATTACCTTTCCAATGTTTTATATGGTAATTCATCTATTCAAATCTTTTTGGGTCAGTTTTGGTCATTTGTATTTTGCTAGGAAGATGTCTGTTTCTTTTAAGTTTTCAAAAATGTTGCCATGAATTTAATTGAGCATATGCTACCCTCTTATTTTATAATTTTAAAAAGCTATCTCCTCATTGTAGTCATGTTTTCTTTCTTGGGCTTAACCTTGTCTGGTTTTGTGTTCTGTCTTATATTTTATATTTTAGTCAGGTTAGTAAGCACTTTTATCTATTTTTGGTTGTTTTATAGAACCTGGTTTTGGATATATTTATCCTTTTTACCTTATTTTATTTGTGTGTGTGTGTGTATATATATATATACACTTAATTTTCAACTTTTTATCTTTATTGATTTCCTTTTCCTGTTTTTTCCTAATCTCTCAAGATTTATATAATTTATTTCTTTACTTTTTGTCTTCTTTAATTATAGTTTTCTATTCTACTTTGTTCACTTGATATCCCAGGTTTTCCCCCATTTTATCATGAACTCACATTGTCTACAAAATTTTTCAATTAAATTTTGTATTTTGAGATAAATATAAAATATTATATAATAAATATATCATTATAATTTAGAAACACTTGTAAGAAAAACACAGAGAGATCCCATGTACCCTTTAACTAGTTTCCTCCAGTTGTAAACTACTGCAAAACTGTGGTATGATATCACAGCCGTACAGTCAAGACAAAGAATAGTTTCATCACCATGAGGATCTCTCCTGTTGCCCTTTTAAAGCCACATCCACTACCCTACCACCTGTGCCCTGTCCCTGACCCCTGGCAACTCATCTGTTCTCCACGTCTATAAATTTGTCATTTCAAGAATGTCAATATAAATGGAATCACACAGTATGTCACCTATGGGATTGCCTTTTTAAAAATAAAAATTTAATTGAAAATCAGTGTTTTAGAAAGTAGATAGCTCTTAAAAGAATTACTCCATGTTATATTAGTATAGCTCTGTTTACTGTTTTCAAAGTACTTTGTCTTAAAAGATCTTATCTAATCCTTCAAATAATGTTATGAGATAAGGAATACATTATATCCACACGACAGATAAAGCAGTTGGGGACAAGAGATTTTAAATAACTTAGCTAAAATTACACAGTGGCAGAGTCAGGATTGGCTTTCTTCCTTTTCCTGCTAATGCTCATAATCAGGTTTACTGTGTGTCTAGTCAAGGCGGGAAACATTTAACATGAATCATCTAATTTAATCCTTCCAACAAACCTATGTGGGAGGTACAGATAGTATCCTCAGTTAGATCAAGATAACAGGCTCTGAAAGTTTATGTGATTTAAGTGGCATGTAAGTGGTATAGGTGGGATTTGATCCAATGTCTCTCTGACTACAGAGCCAGTGCTCCTAATCATTGCCTTATGTCGCTGAAGTGAATATTTTTGGCTCTTCTGGTACTATTGAAAGGGTTAAAAACCATGACAACATCCTATTTAAAATTTCATAAATTTCAGTGTACACAGACAGGCACTGCTGTGGGTTCATTGACTAGCGCTGTCTTACCCACCTCTTGTTTTTTCTTTCGGCCCTTTGCTGTGCCAGCCACATATGAGTTTGTCTGCTTCCCAGCTAAGCAGGGGCTGGCATGCTCTTCATGGAGGGATGCCCAGTCACTGCAGGAAAGGACTATGGTGCGCCATGGCTGGGCAAGGGCTGGCAGTTCTCTTTAGGGTGGGGAAGGGGTGGGACTGTCCACAGGGTTCCCATGCTGCACTTGACAGTTGGGAATGACGGTTCCCCAGTGTTCTGGCTGGATCCCAGAGTGCTTCATTTATGTGGCCCACAGTTGACATGTGACTTGCTAAGTCTGCTGCTGTAACTGGCTGCCTAGAGGAAAGGCATGCATCTAGAACGTGGAGCTAAGATTGGAAGGGGTTTCTACCTGGTCCACCACTGCAGCAACTTGGGCATGGTGCTCTTTTGACCTCCAACTCCTAGAATTCCGGCCTGGCAGCCTTTAGACTCTTATCCCCCTCTCCTGTTCCTGGCTCCTTCATGCTGTGGATGCTCATATAGCAGCACCAGACTTGCTCGTTGTGTTGTGTCTGTACAGGCAGTGTTGTTGGGTGTCTCTGAGTCTGAGCCATTTCCTTTTTATTCATTTGGCTGTTTTGAGTGGTTCTCATCTGAAGAGCTATCTACAATCTTCAGTATCCAAGCCACAGATTCTTTCTGTCACTCAGGTTTGAGTAAAACCAATATATCCTTAAGAGAACATTCTGTGCTTATTGTCCTGCTACTAATTTCAAAAAAAGGTACCTGTCTCAGTTACCTTTAGGGAAAATACCCCGTCACATAATATGAACCAGCCTGCCTCTTGGATTCTTAATAAATAAGATTCCCTTTTGCAACCCAAGGGAAAGGAAAGAGGGCAGGTACTCCCCAGCTCCCCACCACATCTCACTGGTTGCTTTTCTTTTGCTTTCTCCTTGCCCTTTTCCTCAGTTTTTTTTCCCTTCAAATTTCATTATAGAAAATTCCAAATG
Organism: Mesoplodon bidens; assembly: GCF_964165515.1. Classification (NCBI taxonomy): domain Eukaryota; kingdom Metazoa; phylum Chordata; class Mammalia; order Artiodactyla; family Ziphiidae; genus Mesoplodon; species Mesoplodon bidens. Next base: position 45,350,103 of record NC_138163.1, on the reverse strand, counting down.
TATGCATACTATGCTTTATTACTCATTATATATTTTAATTTGTGAATTGTCACTTTTGTGTTCTCAGTTTTTTTATGTAAAGGTGTTTCTCCTCTTGATGATCTGCATGAGTTGTCCCCATATAAAGAATATTAATCCTTTATCACCTTTGTAGTAAATGTTTTTCCCAGACTGCCTTCTAACTCGTTGATGATGCTTTTGATGTATATTTTACATTTTTATCCATCACGGTGATTGGTTTCTGCACCACCTACAGACCATGGTGATTTCTTCAAGTGCTTTTGTGCTTGAAGACTTTTAGCATTCTAAGATAAGATAGACAATCTAGTTTTTTAATGTTTTGTAAATATTTAGCTGTCAGTTTATCTGAAATTCATTTTGTATATAGTATGAGGTAGGGATATAACATTTTTCCCTGAATTGTCATTTATTTGAGCAGTGTTTGTTGATTAACTATTTCCCTGTGATTATTGCCGTCACATTTTTATCCAGCATAAATTCTTATATATGCTAGCATAGGGGAGCAAAATTTGCCACCCCCTAAATGTGTCTCTTTGGCATGAGGATTAATTTCGGCTGATTATTTTTAAGGAACAGAAGACTCAGGAAATCTTTCTTTTTACCTCCCCGTTAGCTGCCTAAAGAATTTAGATAAAGGGCCTATTTCTGAAACCAAGCTATCACCAGAGTTGTCTGCCGAGTATAGGCTAGGTGTGGCAGGGGAAGCTCTAGGCAGACTCTAGAGGTCAGAGTCCTCTCTGTGTCCTATTGCCTCTGCATGGCCCAGCAAACATTTGTTTACCAAACATTTGTTTTCCCATCTTACCCTCCTCAACTTTGAAGTCCCAAGTATCTACTCTCCACATCCTCTTTTGTCTTTAGCTGCAGATGGTATTTAAGCTGAGGGTTCCAGCCATTTTGGCAAGTTACTCAGTTCTCCTGGCTCTCTCCCATGTATACATGTTATTAAACTTTCGTATGATTTTCTGTTAGTCTGTCTCACGTCAGTTGAATTCTTAGACCAGCCAGAAGAACCTAGAAGGGCAGAGGAAAATTTCTTCCTCCTCGACACTAGGGTTTATTTGGGTGGCTTGTTATACTATCCCATCGATGTCTCTGTTGAATTTGCCACCAATTTCAGACTCTTGTATTTGTAACAGCCAGCAGGCCAGATTTCTCTTCACCATTCTTCCCAGACTGTTCCTTTACTCACACTTTTTTCATAGCTAGTCCAAACCATTTTTTTCCTTCCAAATGAACTTAAAATGTTTTTGTCAGACTCTTCCTTCAAATACTGTTATTTTGATTGGAATTACTTTAAATCTAAAATTTCATTAATGTCATTACCATAGTGAGTCTCTCTATCCAGGAAAAGACATATGGTAGATTTCTTAATTTATTCTAGGGGGTGTGTGTGGATTGTGTATCCCGCAGATTTCTCATCAACGTCATTCCTGGACAGTTTGTAGTTTATGGCATCATTTATTTATTATATTTTCAAATTAATTATTACTGGTACATAGGAAAGATTTTGATTTTTTATATGTTTATTTTATATTTGGCCACCATGCCTAACTCTTCTAGTAGTTTTTCAGTTGCTTCACTTGGGTTATTTTGGAAATTAATAGTATCAACTCCCATATGATAACTTTATCTCCCTTCAAAGAGCAAAACTTTTTTCAAGTCTGATTGTATTAGCTAGAACTTCCAGGACAATGTTAAATAATAGTAGTACTGGGCCGGGAATTCTTGCCTTGTTTCTGATTTTAGTGGAAATGTTCCTAGTGTTTTCTCTGTTGACTCTCATGTTGGTTGTTGGTTAAGATTAAACATCCTTTTTAATGTTAAAGAATTTATTCTTAAATTATCAACCCCCCCTTTTAAAATCAGGAATAGTTGCTGAATTTAGCTAATGCTTTTTGAGAATCTATTGAGAGGTTCATTTGGGTTTTCTCCTTTGACCTCCCCATTTGGTGCGTTACATTAATAGATTTCCTAATAACAACCTTTGTTGGATTTCTAAGGTCAGCTTTCCTTTTCCTCTGCAGACTTGGAAGAGGTTCAGATTTGACCACCATACTATGAATTTGATAGATTCTTCTCTTTGCCATCTCCAATGTGAAATTTGATTCTGCTGCTACAATATTTCTTTGTAATTCTTCCTTGGTTTGCTGAGCTTTCTCTTCACTCCAGTTTGGTGTCTTTCCTTCTCAATATGTTTTTATTCCAGTGGCTTTCTATACCTGTTTCACAGAGTCCACGTTTTCTTGTGTTCTCTTGAGATGCCATTTTCTAAAATATTTCTTCTGGTTCAGACACTAAATGTAGACTTTTGTGCTTCCTCCAAGTCTTCAGAATGATACGCATTTCCCTTCTGCTGCTAGAGGTTTTCATAGGAAGCATGCTGTCTTTAGGGGTATGTTTATGCATATTAGAAGGAAGATTTATTTATTCTTTGTTAAAGACACAGGGCATGTGGATTTCATTTGAGTATCCTCATATTCTCTTTGGTATTGGTTAGAACCCCTTCTCAGCTCCACTCCTGGTGGCCAGGTTGATGCACAGAGCTTCCAACCCATTTCCCAGTGTCTAGCAGCTTCATCTGGTAGGTTCTGCTAGACGCATATGGAATCACTTAGTCCTACTACTAGATTCTCTGACACGCTGAACATATAAAGTATGTGAAAAACTACAGCCTCCAACATGCATTGGTCCCTGAGTTTTACTTGTGAAGTCTCCCACACCCAGGATGCAGTGTGACAGTACCAAAGCCATCACTTCAGCCCTTTTGCTTTATGGGAGGAGTCTCCAAACGGATATAGACCAGCTTTGGGAGTTGTTGGTTTCCCTTGCAAACAGTAGCCCTGTAGTGGAGGCACGGCTGTCCAGTTTGCTGGTTACTAGATGAACTCTCCATTGCTAAGCCATGAGGCTGACAGTGGTGTAAGGTCTCAGTGTTTTACTATCTTGTTTCAGGTTTCTGCTGCATGAATTGGCCCCAGGTTGTTTTTTTCTCATTTCAGCCTTAGGTTTATTGTTAATGGAGATTTCTTCCAGATTATTGTAACAGGATGACCATCAGTCTAAGTTTTCAGTAATTTGGGGGAGTTTTCTCATTTTCTGTATCTTGATACGTATTTTAGTGGAAAGCTGGGAGAGGCTGTGTTAGTGGTGGTTAAGCAAATGCTATTTTAAACTAGAAATCCAGTGTGTGTGTATGTATGTATATATGTGTGTGTGTATATAAATATATATATATATGTATTTTAATTTTTGGCTGCGCTGCGCAGCTTGTGGGATCTTAGTTCCCCGACGAGGGATCGAATCCACACCCTTGAGAGTGAAAGCGCAGAGTCCTAACTACTGGACTGCCAAGGAATTCCCTATACTTTGGTTTAGAGCAGTGGTTGGCAACCTTTTTCTATGAAGAGCCAGACAATAAATGTTTTAGATGTTGTAGGTGATATGGTCTGTGTTTTCACTACGTACCTGTTGTTGTAGCATGAAAGCAGCATAGACAGTACTGTATGTATACAAATGAGTTTGGCTGTGTTCCAATAAAACTTTTCAAAAACAGGAGGACTGGTCGAAAAAGTTCTGGAGACGGATGACAGTGATGGTTGCACAACACTGTGAAGGTACTTAGTGCCACTGAACTATACACTTAAAAACGGTTAAGAGGGTAAATTTTATCTTATGTGTATTTTACCACACAAATCACCCCCCTCCCGACCCAAACGTAACAGGAGGACCATATTTTGCTGACCCTGCGTTTAGAGCCATTCGATCTAGCACACAGAGAGAGGAGGAGGGAAGAGGAAATTCCATGTGTACAGGGACTTTGCTCAAAGCTCTAAGGCAGTGAGACAGATTTCTCGAGTATTTAAAAGGAATATCATAGTTGGAGTGGGGTGGGGTTCTGGAAAGCTGCAGTTCATCCTGGTGATATCATCCCATGCTCTTTAGGGACAGAGATACCCAGAGTTTATAGTCACACTTTCTGGCATAACGATCAGAGCAGGGATTTTCTCCTCCCGAGGCTTGGGGAACCTCTGCAGCTGTCACAAGTGTTCATATCAGATGCAACTGAAAAGCCAGCCAATCCCTCCTTCTTGGCGACTGGTGATGCTTCCTGTAGATGATCTGGTCTCTTCGCAAGGCTAGAAACTCCTAGTTTTTTGGTTATTAACCACAACAGGTTCACTGGATAAAAAGGAACAGCCGCTAGTCTGAGTCAGCTGTTGCTGCAACTCCTTTCCAAGATTCTTGTGCCATTAGGATTTACTTGTCCGCTGGAGACCTGGGCCCTTCACCTCTGGAAGCAATGCTGCTCTCAGGACCCCAAGCCACATTTCTCTCAGTGGTGTGGAAAACATCCTCCAACTTCCCAGCTCTTGCCTTGGCAGCCCTCAGCGTTTCTAAGACCTGGAAAGAGCCTGAAGTCTAACCGTGGCCTCCCATCTCCCTGGGGGAAGCAGGTCGCTGGTGTGTTTAATGCTGTTCTTAGAGCAGAGTTAGCATATCCAGATCCATTTATATGATCGTGCCCCATCTGAAGAGCTAAGAGCTCTCTATTGCACCTGAAAGGCGGGGCTGGTGCTGAAGGCCCACCAGTCATGTGAACTGCAGGCATGGCCAGGAGCAGCCTTGGGCAGCGCTGGGTAGCTCGGAGTTTCATGCTCTCTGTTGGAAGGAAGAAGTCATCATCACTTGGTAGCTAGCTTTCAGTCCCCCTTCTCTGTCTCCATGGATCCCGCCACCATAGAGGGCTCTGAGTGCCAGTAGCCTCTTAGCAGCCAGGATGCCGAAGAGCAAGCTGAAAACTGTCTTTAGAAAAGGATGGGATTCTTGGTTTCACAAGGGCCTAGGAACCTCTTAGAGAAGCCAGCCTTTTGGGACGTTCCTCTCTCTGAGCTGGGGTATTTTGAAGGAATAGATGGAGGAAAAGGGAGTGACTAGCTTTGGGTTGTGATCAGCCAGCTTAGCTGTCTTGTGAGCACCTGTGGCAGAGAACTCTTCCCCTACCCCACCCCAGGTAAGAAAAGTGCATAGCCCAGAGCTGGTTTACATCCTGTGCCACAGGAAGTGTAGGGTACGGGGACCCCCACGTCCCAACGCTGAACCCCTTAAACCTGCTTATTTTCATGTACCCATGGAAGGGAGTGGACCTGTGATGCAAGCAGTATTATTTGGTCATGAGTGTCTGCTGACTCAATCTGGAGAGGCTTTTGAAGGAGATGAGATGAAATTTCACCTGTGCTACAGAGAGCAGGGGTGCATTGCTGGATGGAAAGAGGTCTGGAGGCCGGGTGTGAGCCAAGGTAGGTGAGGGAAGCATGCGGGTGTGTGAGGGCAATTAGGACAGCCTGACATGTGATCTTGGCATTGCAAGATTGATGCCCTGTTGGCCTTGGGGCCACATGGTATTATGAGAGTTCAGTAGACCCATGACCCTCTCTTTTGCTAGATCCCATTCATTATACACTCAATTTTTTTATACACTCAAATTTTTAAACAGCAGTATTCTCCCCAGGGAGACTCATATCTCTAGGACTGTCCTGAGTTCATGAGCTGGGCTCAGGCTGAAGCTGCTGTGTCTTAATGGTTTCACTGTCTCAGCAACCCCTTTCCTAGTGCTCAACAGACCAGCTGCTCTGGAACCCCCAAAGGAGCAGCCTTTTGGCATCTTCATCTCAGAGGTAGCTGCTTTTTGGTCTAGCTTTGGACTCATTACTGAAAAGGGTATTTGGGAGACTGTCTGTGACCTGAGCAGCTTTATTAAGACTGTGCTTGGCACGGGAGAGGAAGCTGTACATATGAATGCTGTAGATTTCAAAGGGAAAGACACCGGGAACCTAAAATCCGTAGTAAATAAACAGCAATTCAAGGACACTAATTTCCTTTCTGATACGGAAGCTGCTCTGGTGTCTGCGGTCCTCTGAGCCACTGCCAGGTTGCTGCCTGCAACTATACATATTCTCCCTTAATGCATAGAAGAGGGAAGAAGCTTTCAGGTTGTTCACAGGCCTCCCCTCCCCTTCCATACACAGCAGAAGCAGCCTTTCTCCCCACGTGTACATGTTCAATTTTGTTCTCTGCTGGGAATTTTTGACTTCTACAGTCTTGGACCACAGTTTCTTTCTTTTTTTTAAAATTTTATTTATTTTTGGCTGTGTTGGGTCTTCATTGCTGCACGCGGGCTTTCTCTAGTTGCGGCGAGTGAGGGCTACACTTCATTGTGGTGTGCGAGCTTCTCATTGTGGTGGTTTCTCTTGTTGTGGAGCATGGGCCCCAGAGTGCACAGGCTTCAGTAGTTGCAGCGCGCAGGCTCAGTAGTTGTGGCGCATGGGCTTAGTTGCTCCGCGGCATGCAGGATCTTCCCAGACCAGGGCTTGAACCTGTGTCCCCTGCATTGGCAGGCAGATTCTTAACCACTGTGCCACCAGGGAAGTCCCTGGCCCACAGATTCTGATTCAGTATTTTCATCTCCCCAAATTCTCTCCTGGAAGTCTCTCTGAAGGTTTTTGGAGCAGGGACTGCTTTTGTTTTTTTTTTCTCCCTTGTTGGGCTGTTCTGCTTTCAACATGTGCTTGAATGTCAATTTTCCGGTAAAAGCAAGGCTGGAGATACAGATGACTCTTCCCATCTGGGGAAGCATGAAAAGGAGTTCTCAGCAGAGGAGCGGGGACTGATTGTTTTGGGCCTCTTTGTACTTTGTCAGCACACCTAATCCTTTTGGAAGCCAAGTTCAGAATCTACAGTGCTAATTATTGGGCAAAAATTAATAATAATTATTATTGGGCAAAAGTAATTCCAGGAGGGAAAAACAGTACCGGATAATAGATAAGGTTTGGGTAAGCTATGTAGGAGCTGTTCAGTGGGTAATGAAAAAGTAGGGGGAATTCCCTAGCGGTCTAGTAGTTAGGATTCTGTGCTTCCACTGCTGGGGGCACGGATTCAATCTCAGGTCGGGGAACTAAGATCCTGCATGCCGCACGGTGCGGCCAAAAAAAAAGAGAGAGAGAGAAAGAAAAAGGAGAAAAAAAAAAGAAAAGAAAAAATAGACATTTCATTCTCATTATAAAAGTAATCCAGTCACTATAAGGAAAACATCAAGCATTACAGAACAATAAAGAAGAAAATAAGAATAAGTGATAATTCCTCCATTAATATGTTGGTATAATTTCCTCCCAATCTTCTGTGTATATATGCCCATTATGAAAAACAAAATTGGGATTATTTTATTCATGCTACTTTGTAATATAGTAAAAGTTAATATGCTATGATTGTTTCCCAGTGTCATTAAATATTCTTCTGAACATGATTTCTAATGACTGCATAGTATTTCATCATCTGAATGGACATAATATGTATTTAAACCGTGCCCTGTTATTCGACATTTGGTTTGTTGGATAGATATGATTTGTGGAATCTTGAGAGCAGTGGAAGTAGATGGCTTTAGGTTATAGTTCTGCTATTTCTTAAGCCTTCAGAGCAAGGCTTAAATCTTAGCATCTATTTCCTCATTTGTCAAAGAAGGCTATGAATAGTAACTACTTCTTTGGTGGTGACAATTAGATGAGAGATGATCCATGTTAATCTCTTAGCGTGAAACCTAACATAGACTAAGTAATCAATAGGTGTTAATAATATATAGAATTATCCTTGTCTTTACGCTTCACCATCTGTGTACTAACTTAACTGTTAGAATTAGGATCCCAGGGAAGGAAAATTGCTTTCATGCAGATAAGTAGAATTTCAGGATGAAAACTGCCTTTGGAGAAGTAACCCTTTTCATTAGTTGAGCACTTTCCAGATGGGGCCTTTGGCCAACTTCATGAAATTCACAGGAAGAAAGGTTTTGGAGCCCCTGCAGTTGTGTAGCCCCATTTGGTCCAGAACAAGGAAGTGAGAAACCACCAGTTGCAACCAGGAAGTTTATCTTCGTGCCCACAGGCAAAGCCAGCCAAGCCTTCCTGTTGTACTTGTTTGGTTTTCTTTACTTGTTTTTTATTTTCCAACTTTTATTCTGAAATTTTTCAAACCTATGGAAAGGTGAACAGGGTGGTACATCAAGCATGGCTATGACCTCCACCTAGATTCAGCGGGTTTTGGCATGCTTTCTGATAACTGAGTTCAAAGATGTAAGATCCTGGGCCTCCTGGTGGCGCAGTGGTTGAGAGTCCGCCTGCCGATGCAGGGGATACGGGTTCGTGCCCCGGTCTGGGAGGATCCCATATGCCGCGGAGCGGCTGGGCCCGTGAGCCATGGCCTCTGGGCCTGCGCGTCCGGAGCCTGTGCTCCGCAACGGGAGAGGCCACAACAGTGAGAGGCCCGCATACCGCAAAAAGAAAAAAAAAAAAAAAAAAAAAGATGTAAGATCCTAACTGCATTCCCTGCTACATGACAGGCTTGTGCTGTGGGGCCTCACACAGTGGGCAAAACGTATATACTCTGAGACCAAGGGCTTACGGAAACAGAAGTTCAGAGTAGAAGGACCCTAGGGTCTGAGATGATAGAAATATATTTATTGTTTTTATAATACAAATTACAGAAAGCAAATCTTCATGTAGTTCCTAGCTGAAGGGAAAAAAGTTGATCCAGACTTCAATCAAGATGACAATGTATAAATAACTTCTAATATATTCATATAATTGAATAATATACAGCAGTGAAAAACAGACTAAGTGTGTTAACATGGACAATTAGAAGAAGCCATGTTGAATGAAACGTAATTTGCAGAAGGGAATGGATATGCATGTACACACACACGCACAGTATATCATTTATCATTTATTTAATGAGATAGTCATGAAACAACAATGCATATGGTTTGTGGATATATACAAATGTAATAATGTATAAAAACATAGGAAGGACTCCAACTCCTTCAGAATAAAGGCTCCATCTGGTTAGGGAGTAGAGGAGATGAATGGTATTCAGGAAGGTTACATGGAACTTCAACCAAATCAGTAATGTTCAAACTTATTAAAGTGGGATGCTGAATGCAAAGGTTCCTTTTGTATTATTTTTATACTTTTCTGTATGTTGGAAAATTTTAGTGTTAAAACTAGAGGGAAAAAGCACTATTTAAAAGGCTTAGAATCTAGGAACACTTATTTTGTAGGTGTAAAAGCTGAGGCTGGGAGAGTTGAGTGTTTTGCTTCTCATATATTTTTGAATTTTATTTAATTATCATACAGTAGAGTTGACTTTTTGGCATACAGTTCTATGAGATCTTTTTTTATTATGATAAAATACACTTTACATAAAATGTAACATCTTAAGCCTTTTTAAAGTGTATGGTTCAGTGGCATTAAGTACATTTATGTTGCTGTGTAACCATCACCACCATCCATCTCCAGAACTCTTTTCATTTTGCAAAGACTGAAACTCTGTACCCATTAAGCAATAAATCCCATTACCTCCTATCCCCAGTCCCTGGCAACCAGCATTTCTGTCTTTACGATTCTGACTACTCTAGATAGGTACCTCATACAAGTGGAATCATACAGTATTTGTTCTTTTGTGACTGGCTTATTTCACTTAGCAAAATGTCCTCAAGGTTCATCCATGTTGTAGCATGTGTCACTATGTCTAAGGCAGAATGATATTTCATTGTATGTATATAGCAGATTTTGTTTATCCATTCACCTGTTGATGGACACTTGGGTTGCTTCCATGTTTTAGCTATTGTAAATAATGCTGCTATGAACATCAGTGTACAAATATCCCATAGAACCCCTGCTTTCAATTCTTTTGGGTATATGCCCAGAATTGGAATTGCTGGATCATATAGTAATTCTATTTTTAATTTTTTGAAGAACTGCCATACTGTTTTACACAGCAGCTGTACCATTTTACATTCCCACCAACAGTGTATAAGAGTTCCAATTTGTCCAAATCTTTGCCAACATTTGTTGTTTTCTGTTTTTGATAGTAGTCATTCTAGTGGTGTGAGATAGTATCTCATTATGATTTTGATTTGCATTTTATTTTCTACTTTCCCTTGTGGTTTCTTCTTTGATCCATTGATTGTTTAAGAATGTATTTAATTTTCACAAATTTGTGAATTTTCCCATTTTCAGTTCACCCTTGAACAGCATGGGTTTGTACTGCATGGGTCCACTTATACATGGATTTTTTTCAATAAATACTACAGTACTGTACAATCTGCTGTTGGTTAAATCTGTGAACATGGAACTTTGGATATGGAGGGCCAACTATAGGGTTATATGCAGATTTCCGCTGCTTGGGATATTGGTGCTCCTAAAGCACCCCCCGCCCACGTTGTTCAAGGGTCAACTGTACTTCTGTTAATGATTTCTAACTTCATCCTGTTATGGTTAAAGAAGATATTTTGTGTAATGTCTATCTTTTAACATCTGTTGAAGCTTAGTTTGCCACCTAACATATGGTCTATCTGGGAAATGTCCCAAATGCACTTGAGAGAATGTGAATTTTGTTGTTGTTGGGTAAAGTGTTCTCTATATGTTAGATCTAGTTGGTTTATTGTGCTGTTCAAGTCCTCTAATTTCTTGCTTTTCTTCTGTCTGACTGTTCTATCTGTTACTGAGAGTAGAATATTGAAGTCTCCAACTATTATTGTAGAACTGTCTATTTCTCCCATCAACTTGGTCATTTTTTCTTCATATATTTTGATGGTCTGTTATCAGGTACCAACATGTTCATAATTGTCATATCTTCTTGATGTATTGAACCTTTTACTAGTAAATAATTTTCTTCTTCGTCTTATAAACTCTTTTTATTTGGGCAGACATTTATTTATTTATTTATTTATTTATAAATTTTAGTTTATTTTTTGGCTGCGTTGGGTCTTCGTTGCAGCATGCAGGCTTTCTCTAGTTGTGGCGAGTGGGGGCTACTCTTTGTTGCGGTGCATGGGCTTCTCATTGTGGTGGCTTCTCTTGTTGCGGAGCATGGGCTCTAGGTGCACGGGCTTCAGTAGTTGCAGCACGCAGGCTCAGTAGTTGTGGTGTGCGGGCCCTAGAGCGTGCGGGCTTCAGTAGTATTGGTGCATGGGCTCTAGAGTGCAGGCTTAGTAGTTGTAGCACACGGGCTTAGTTGCTCCGTGGCATGTGTGATCTTCCCAGACCAGGGATCAAACCTGTTTCCCTTGCGTTGGCAGGCAGATTGTTAACCATTGCGCCATCAGGGAAGTCCTGTAAACTCTTTTGATTGATGGTTTATTTTGTCTGATATTAGTATAGCCACCTCTGCTCTCTTGGTTACCATTTGCATGGAATATCTTTTTCTATCCTTTCACTTTCAACCTATTTCTGTCTTTGGATCTAAAGTGCGTCTCTTGTAGCCAGCATACAGTTGGATCATATATTTTTTTTAATCCTTTCTGCCAATCTCTGTCTTTCGATTGGAGAGTTTAATCCATTTACATTTAAAGTTAGTACTGATAAGCAGGGGCTTCTGTCATTTTGCTATTTGTTTTCTATATGCTTTATAACTTTCTGTCACTCATTTCCTGCATTACTGTCCTCTTTTGTGTTTAGCTGATTTTTTTTGGTAGTGTAACAATTTAATACTCTAATCATTTATTTTTGCATATATTCTCCAACAATTTTCTTCGTGGTTATCATAGGGATTACAGTTAGCATCCTAAAGCTATAACATTTTACATTGAATTTATTAGCTTAATTTCAATAATATACAAAAACTCTGATCCTTTACAGTTTCATCCCTACCCCTGTCAGTTAGTGATGTCACAAAATTATATCTTTATATATGTATGCCCCCAAACTTAATCTATTTAAATGCATTAGTCTCTTAAATTATGTAGAAAACAAAATGTGGAATTACAAACCAAAGTTACAGTAACACTAGCTTTTAGACTAATAATTGTGTTTTTAAAAATGTATTAATCTCTTAAATCATGTAGAGAAAATTAGAGTTACAAACTGCTGTTACACTAGTACTAGCTTTTATAATTGCCCATGTATTTTCCTTTACTGAGATCTTTATTTCTTCATACAGCTTTGGGTTACTGTCTGGTGTTCTTTCATTTCAACCTGCAGGACTCCCTTTAGCATTTCTTGCAGGGCAGGTCAAGTCATAACAAACTCCCTCAGTTTTTGCTTTTCTGGAAATGTCTTAATTTCTCTCTCAATTTTGAAGGACAGTTTTGTTGGATATAGGATTCTTGGTTGACAGGCACCCCCCCCCACAACACACACCTGTTTAGCACTTTGAATATGTATCTGCCCATTGCCCCACTGCCTTCTGGCCTCCAAATCTGATGAAAAATCAAATTACTCTATCAGTGTGGGTCTATTTCTGGGCTATTCTGTTTTGTCGTTTGATATGTCTTTTCTTGGCCAGATTGCATTGTTTTGATTGCTATAGTTTTATATAGTAAGGCTTACAGTCAGGTAGTGTGATTCTTTCATCTACCTTCTACTTTTTCAAAATTATTTTAGCTATTCTTTCTTTGCCCTTTCATATACATTTTAGAGTCAGTTTGCCTGTATCTACAAAATATCCTGCTGAGATTTTGATCAGAATTGCATTGAATCTATAGATAATTTTGGCGAGAATTGACATCTTTCTTATGATGATCCCTTTAATCCTTGAACATGGTATGTCTTTTTATTTGTTAGATCTCTGATTTCTTTAATCAGCCTTTTGCAGTTCTCAGTGTACAGATTCTGTACATATGTTGTTAGATTTATACCTAAGTATTTCAGTTTTGGGGAAGATAATGTAAATAGTATATATTTTAAAAAATTTGGTTTCCAGTTTTACACCACTATTGTGTAGAAATGTTATGATGTTTGTGTGTTGACCTTGCAATCCTGCAACCTTGCTAAAATCATATATTAGGTTTAGGAACTTTCTTATGATTCCTTGGGATTTTCTACAAATATAATAATTCTTTGCAAACAGAGATAGTATTATTTCTTCCTTTCCAATCTCTATTATTTTTGTTACCTTATTTCACTGGCTAAGACTACTGGCATGGTGTTGAATTGGAGTGCTGAGAGTGGGCACCCTCGTCTTGATCCTGATGTTAATGGGGAGAGCATTCAGTATCATTAAGTATGATTTTGGGCATAGTAATTTTTAGATGTCCTTTATCAGGTTGAGGAAGTTCCCTCCTATTGCTAGTTTGTTGGTATTTTTGTTATCATAAATAGATGTTGAATTTTGACAAATGCCTTTTCTGTATCAGTTGATATGATCATATACTTTTTTATTCTTTACACTGTTAATTTGGTAGAATTCATTAATTGAATTTCAGATACTGAGTCAACCTTTCATTACCAGGACAAACCCCACTTAGTTGTAGAGTAGTGTTCTTTTTATACTGCTACATTAGATTTGCTAACATTTTATTGAGGATTTTAGGGTCTGTGTTCATGAAGGATATTAGTTTAGTTTTAGTTTTCCTCCTCCTCCCACCTCCCCTCCCTGTGCCCCCCAGGTTTTGTATCTGGGTAATAATAGCCTCATAAAATGAGTTGAGAAATGCTTGCTTCTGTTGTATTTTCTGGACCAGGTTGTATAAATACTTGGTAGAATTGATCACTGAAGCCATCTGAGTCTTATTCAGAAGATTTTTGACTACAGATTCTTTTTTATTGAGATATACTTGACATATAACATTATATTACTTTCAGGTATATAACATAATGGTTTGATATTTGTATATATTGTGAAATGATCACCACAATAAGTCTGGTTAATATCCATCACCACAGATATTTGCATATTTTTTTCTTATGATGAGAATTTTTAAGATATGCCCTCTTAGCAACTTTCAAATAATACAGTACAGTACCTATCATCACCACGCTGTACATTACATCCCCATGACTTATTTATTTTATAACTGGAAGTTTGTACCTTTTGACCACCTTCACCCATTTCACGCACCCCCAACCCTCTGCCGTCTGGCAACCACCAGTCTGTTCTTCGAATCTGTGAGTTTGTTGTTTTGTTTATTTGTTTGTTTTAGATTCTACATATAATTGAGATCATGCAGTAATTTGTCTTCCTCTTTCTGACTTACCTCATTCAGCATGATCCCCTCAAGGTCCATCCATGTTGTCACAAATGGCAAGGTTTGGACTGTGCAGGTTATCTATTTCATCTTTGGTGAGTTTTAGTGGTTTGTGGTTTTAGAGGAAATTCTCCATTTTGTTCTAAGTTCTTGAATTATGTGCATAGAAATATTCATAGTATATCCTTATTATCCTTTTAATTCCCGAGGGACTGTAGCGATATCCCTTCTTTCCTTCCTGATATTGATAACTTTTGCATTCTCTCTTTTTATCCATGTCATTCTGCCTAGTGGTTTCTCAATTATATTGCCTTTTTCAAAGGCAGGCTTTTGGTTTCATTGATTTTTCTCTATTGTTTTTGTTTTTACTTTCATTGATTTCTGCTCTTTATTATTTCATTCTTTCTGCTTGTTTTGGGTTTATTTTGCTCTTCTTTTTTTTGGATTCTTAAGGTGGAATCTTAGGTTACTGCTTTGAGACCATACTTTTTTCCTAATATAAGAATCTCATGTTATAAGCATCTCACCCATTTTGGCATATCGTATTTTAATTTTTGTCCAGTTCAAAATATTTTATAATTTCCTTTGAGAATTTCGTTCTATGAATTTTCCTTTCCAGGCACTCAGAGAACTTTTTCTGTTCCATGTCTTTTGATTCTTGGTTATAATCAAGTGCTAAATTCAAATATGTCATCTGATGAGGGTTTTTTAATAGCTTCATTTGTCATTGTGAATAATAACATGATATTCGTTTACCTTGCTTTATTAAGGATTATAATAGTTATCATGTATTGAGTGCTTACTATGTCCTAGGCACTATGTTGATCACTTTACATGGTCTTACCTCATTAAATTCTCTCAACAACTCTTTTAGTTGGTACTGTTATTAGCCCCATTTTACTACTGAGGAGACAGAATCACATATTTTTTTCTTTATTTTTGAAAATTTTATTATTTATTTACTTGGCCATGCCATGGGGCATGCAGGACCTTAGTTCCCTGACCAGGGATTGAACCCGTGCCCCCTGCAGTGGAAGCGCAGAGTCTTAACCACTGGACCACCAGGGAAATCTCTGAATCACAGATTTTAAGTGATTTGTCCAGAGTCAACTCAGCCAGTAAGTGGTAGAGCTGGGATTTGAATGTAGGTTTGATTCCAAACCAAGTTCTTAACCATTATACTACATTTCCTCTAGTTAATTTATTTCTTGGCTTCTCAATAAGCTTGTCAGCTTCTTGAAGGCAAATACTAGGTCTTAATTATATTGATCTCCTTTTCTCTATAGCACCAGGAACGATATTAAACACACACTAATGGACTAATGTGTGTGGACTAAATTTAATGAAATTAACTGACCTGAAAGAGAATCAAACCCATAAAACTTGCCATATTGCCCCAGGTTGTTACCAACTAAGGTAACTTAGTACAGTATCCTACACAGAAACAAAAAAAGCTGACAGAATATTTGTGACAGTGGTAATGGCCAAGTGTTCTAACCGGCAAGAAGAAGATTTATAAGTGTGACTAACTGACCTGGAATCCATCTCCAAGCTCTACTCTTTGGTTCTGGCCTTCAGTCTGTCCTTTTGCTCTCTCTCGATCTCCTTCTCACACTTTGAATTTTTAAAACAGTTCGACTTTCCTACATGGTTCATGATCCCTCTCCCCTTTTAATATGAGGCTTTTAGGTGAGCTCTTCACCATGTATTTAAGAAACATGTATCTGAGTCTTACTGTATGCCATGTACTTTTTTTTTTTTTTTTTTTGCGGTACGCGGGCCTCTCACTGCTGTGGCCTCTCCTGTTGTGGAGCACAGGCTCCGGACGCGCAGGCTCAGCGGCCATGGCTCACGGGCCCAGCCGCTCCGCGGCATGTGGGATCCTCCCGGACCGGGGCATGAACCCGCGTCCCCTGCATTGGCAGGCAGCCTCCCAACCACTGTGCCACCAGGGAAGCCCTGCCATGTACTTTTTTAAGCACTTTATACATATCAACTCCTTATAATAATTCTGTGAGTTGGTACTGTTATTATTCCCATTGTACAGATGAGGGAACTCTCACTGGATTTTCTAGTGGCTCATTTTCTATTTCCAATACCCAATAGAAATCTGAGTGGCAGGCTGGAGGTGGTATAAAGCAAAAGCAAAAGCCTTTACTTCTGATGTGGTCAGTCATTTACCTGTTGGGCTGTGGCCTGGGTCTGTAGAGGGCAGTGAAGCTGTGTAATTTTGCAACAGAACACATTAGGTGTTCCGTCACTCTTAGGCATGACCTTCCCTGCCCCATGGGCATCCCAGAACCTTTTTTCCTACCTGGTCTGTTGTCTGACACACACACACACACACACACACACATGCACGCATGCAACATGTGTAATGTTCATATCATGGATTTGAAGTGCAGGGTACAGCAGCAAAAACACGGTCTTGAAACTTGGTGAGTGTGACTTCTCCCTCTGCCACTTATTAATTATCTGTTTGATCTTAGGCAAGTCACTTAATCACTTAGTGCTTTGGTTTTCTCAGCTGTGAAATTGAAAATGATACTGATTATAATAAAAACTGTGAGGATTAAATAAGGTGATGAATTTGAATACTTAGTCCAGTGATTGGCACATGAAAGTGCTCAATATATGTTAGATATTTTTTATAATTAGTGATATGCAAGACCCTTTTATATATTAAGTATAATTCACCCTTTGGCCTGTATGTAGCTTGTGGAACTGAATTTTGAGGACCCAGAACAAGGCTTGTCTTTATCTAGGAATTTATTGGTTATTTTGAATCTTGATGTTGGCTTCTACCTTCTTTATCTCTGGCCTTCCATGGGCCTTTGGGATCAGTTCCATTATCCTCAAGATTTAACTTTTATTGCCCAAATATCTACTTGGCCTTGTGTAAATGCCAGCATTCTTTCAAGGTCAGTGGCAAAGCCTAGCACTAGAGTTCAGCTTTACCTCAACTATCAGTGAGATGTTTCCTCTCCCAGGGCGAGTGTTTCTGCTGTGGCTGTCACTTAGGAGGGTCTGGGGGCAGAGTTAGGCCACACGTTACTTCACCTCAGCCCTGGAACGTCTGTTAATGAGCCCTGCTCCAGGCATTGAGGCTCGAGCCAGAGTTTTCAACAGTCACTTTCTGAGAGCATGGGGTGCCCCCTAGAAGGATGCTGTTGTAAAAGCCTGGTAGTCTGGCCAACCCGGGGAGGGACATTGCATTGGTGTGCCTCCAAGGAGGTGGTAAGAGAGACCCCTGTGACCAAAAGGAAAGAAAATGGAGCATCCGTGTGACTCTCTACCTGAGGTCATATTTGCAATGGAGGAAGGGAGGCAGGCTCTGATACAAGACAGTGAGAGGGGTCTGGAGTCAGATAAACCTGGGTTTGCGTTGTGGCTCTACTGTCCTCTGTGTGGCACTGACAAAGTCACTTCACTTTTCTGAGCCTGGTTTCCTCATCCGCAAAATGCAAACACTAATTGTACCCATCTCATAAGATTGCTGTAAAAATTCGGCGAGAGAATTTACTTACAGCAGTTAATTTGATACTTGCCTGGAATATGTTAAGTGCACATCATCACCATCATCGCAGCATCGGTAACAACAAGCAGCAGAAAGAAACAAACAGCAGCCTTGGGGCTTGTGTGCTGTTCCCTTGGGGCTCCTTATAACATTGTCTCTTAGCCTTAGGCACACGTCTGTGAGCGCCAAGAGAAGAGCTTAACTTCTTCTAGGTCCCAGTCAGGGCATTCACAGAGATCCTGGTATCACGAGGCTGCTGTGAGTGTGGGTGTGAGAGAGCGCGAGAGTGAGCTTGAGGTCCAGAAGCCACGTTGACTCAGCGATGGTTGTTCGTGACCCGTCAAATTAGCTTTTCTCCAGGAGGATCAGACTGTCATTCTTTGCTTCCCCCTCAGTAGTAAAGGACTAGTTGCCTGGATGAAGGAAGCTGCTTAAATCCCTCCCCACAGCTCGCACAAGCAGAATTTGTTCCTGACTCGCTTGTTCTTGAGCAAGTCAGGAACCCCCTTACAAAGGGTTCCTAGTGTGGGTTTTAACAAGTCTGGACTTGGGAAACGGTATCCCTACCCGATGCTGGAGACCCGTGGTTTTCTTGTCTCTGTCTCTTTTTTTCTTTTGTGTTTTGCTTTTAAAGCACAGAACCCAGTATGTAAAATAGATGAAGGAAAGTTTGGAAGGCTGCCACTTCTGCCCTCCCCACCTCCCGCAGCAGCCCCTGAAGGTGTTTCTAAGGTGGGAGAGCGCATTTGCAAATGCTGCAGTTGGCTCCCTGGGTTGTATTAGCTAGCCTTTTTATGCCCAGGTCTCTGTCTAGGGAGAAGCCTTGGGCATGGCTGTGGAAATAAGCAGCCTTGCTCTAAGAAACAGGTCTCTACTGTAATAACACACTAGTGTAATAACACCTGGCTCCCGCAGTTCCCATTTGTAAGGCTGCCTGAGCCGCAGCAGTTGGAGCTGAGATTGGGACTGACCGCATGTTTAGGGAACCCAGAGCTCATTATGCAATGAAGTGTTGTAACCAAAGCGTGTTCACAAAGTGGTTGGGGGATTTTGAGGTGGTGGTGGTGCTCTTCAGAATATTTCAGTTAATGCAAAATACACTGCTTTTCATTTCTTTATGCATGTGTGCCAACTCCAGTGCCGTTTTACACAGAGAGCCACTTGTTTACATGCTCTCCCATCTGGCATGGCATAACCTGACAGTTTTGTCTGCCTCTGCATCAGAGTCAGGGTATGACCTGCACTTTATCTCTTTTCCTCTCCAGGCTACAGATGCACATGTTGAATGGAGCTCTTCTTGCCCTGCTGTTTCCTGTGGTAAATACGCGGCTGGTAAGTAACCTCTTCTAGGAACATACCAGCAACATACAAAATGGTATTTGCTTGCTCATCCTTAGCTCATGTGCTCGTGTGAGTTTTAATTTTTTTTATGTTTTTTTATTAAAGTATAGTTGATTTATGATATTATATCACTTTCAGGTGTACAACATAGTGATTCAATATTTTTATAGATTAATCTCCATTTAAAGTTATTACGAAATATTGGCTATATCCTCTGTGCTGTACAAAGTATCCTTATAGCTTATTTATTTTACACATAGTAGTTTTTACCCCTTACCCCTCCATGTAAGTTTTAAAATACCTACACATTCAATGTTGAGGTTTGATGCAGCTCTGTTTGGATGCAGTGGAGCTTGATGGGGGCGAGAGTATTGTATGGAACTCTAGGGCTTTAATAAGGGTTTATTTTAGGTCAGAACCAAAACAGACCAAAAAAGCCTACAGAGGCTCTTGGAAGGGTTTGGTGAAGAGAAAGGGGCCCCACCCATTCGACAGAGGCTTCTAGGTGTTCTAAGGGCCTCTAGTGTGGAATCAGCCACATTGGTCCAGAATAATCTGCTGGGAAGCCTCAAAGCCAATCTGCTTTGCCAAAGGCCCCTTTGGGCAAGAACTGGATTTCTTCCCTCTTCCTCGAAACCCACAGGGCAGTCTGGCCCACACATTCCCCCAGTGGCTAGCAGGTAGAATCCCCCTGTGGCAGGTGGCTGGGTGATGAACCAGTGCAGAGGGAAGCAGAAGCTATAGGAGTGGCTGGGCCCCGTCCTCCGACTCCCATATGTGGGGCTGCAGAGGGATTAGCAGGCTGAGTTAGAAAGCTCAGGGAAAGAAATCACCTGTGAAATCCTTCCTACTGCTTTCTGTTTTCATGACTTAAATTTGCCTCATGCATTAAGATCATAGTTTAAATTTCATAATGATAACCCTTCCTCTTTGGATAGCATTTTATAGTTTACAAGGTCTTTTCAAATAACAGTTGTGTAACCTAGATATTAAGCTGGGTGAGGGTGAGTATTATGGCCTCTGGTTATAGAAGAAGAAACTGACATTCAGGGAGACACACAAATTCTAAGTGGCAGAGTTGGGAGTGGAGACTAAGCCTCAGATCCTACAACCACAGCTACACTTCACTCTCTCTGAGGATTTAGTCACTCCCTCTCCACAAATACTCATGTATACCCTTATGATTGTTATACTTTTCTAGGTGCATATTATATATACATCAGTAGAAATTCTTCCCTCCTTCCCTCCCTCCCTCCCACCCTTCCTTCCTTCCTTCCTCCCTCCCTCTCTTCCTCCCTCCCTTCCTTCCTTCCTTCCCTCCCTCCCTTTCCCTCTCTAATGACAGATTTGCTATTCTATTTGTTATGACACCTAATACTTTCCAAATAAATGTCAAGCTATAGCCAGCCAGCTTATCAAGAATGTCCAAGTAACTTTCCTTAACACTGAAACTTCTTTGATGAGCTCTCTCTTAACTAGCAATTCCAATCACTCTGGTAAATAATCTTGGTCCTCTTTTTCTAAAATGAAGCTGATAAAAGCTCAAGGTGGTGGCTCCATTTGCATATGTCTTGACAATTGGCTTTGGTCTTGGTCTGGTTATTTTAAGTGGTTGGGACCCCTCCTGGGTTACCCTGGCTTTCCAGACTTTTTGCTTTGCAACCCCTTATTTGAACTCAGACCTCTTATTTGACTTAAAATAAGACACAGGAAGGTAGGCAACTCTTCAAGCCTGATGATCCAGTTAGGCAGGAAGTCAGCTTTTGACTTCTCTTTTGCCCTTCCTTCCTTCTTGGCCCTTGGTCTTTTTAATCCTTTTTTTTTTTTCTAATTAGCTATAATGAGGAAACAAGGAAAGTAGAATGAACTAATTGGTGTGTATTCCAGTAACACAGACATACATACACTCACACATATAAAGACAGAGAGTGAGGGAGTTGGAGGAAGTTGCCACAGTCAGCTAAAGGATTTGGGTCATCAGTGAATTTCCATGTGCTGTAGTACTCTGTCCTGTGCCTCATTGGCACCGGGGTTTGCAGACCAGCTAGAGAATACCCAGATCCAGCTTCCTCCTGGTTCTTCATCTTAGAAGCTGACACCTTAGAAGAAGGAACGTGTATTCCAATGGCCCATATTACAAGTAAGTGCTCTTTGCCTCCAGGATTTCAGAGTAGGTCTCTTTCTGGCTTCAGATGAAGTGTCTCAAGGGCGATTTCCCTTTTGTTTCTTGGAGGGAAGGAGGGGAAATGCATCATGGAACTATTATTAGATCAGCAGAGAGCTGAAAGCTTGTCTGGTCTAATCTTCTAGAGGGGGAACTTAGATGGATAAATGACTTGCCTAAAAAGCCAAGGTGGGTGCCCCTCGAACCCAGGTCTCCTGACTCAGACTTCAGAGCCCTTTTCCTGTTGTCTGATTGAAATTCAGTGTGAGTTTGAATACTAGTGAGTCAAGATGCTGGAGATGCTGCTTAGCTTCTCTCCATCTAAAAGAGTTGGGTCATAGTCTTCTTTGATAAGTTGATGAGGACCATAGAGCCTCTTCCCAGATGCGCAGAGACAAGTTTGCATACAATTTCAGGGGGGATACAGACTGCCACCTCCTGCCCCTTTCGCCCATAAGCCCATCCATGGATCCCATGTTAAGATCCCCCCAGCCCAAGCTGTCAGTGGTCCATGGCTTGGAGAATAGATGAGCTGCCTATTTTGTGAGCTCCTTGTTATAGCCAGTGGCTTTTTGGTCTGATGGTGATGGGGTTCCTTATCTATGCCTGGGACTTTGCAAAGAATATCATCCATGCCAAGCTAAACCACCTTCTGGAAAGTGCAAGCCAAGAGTTGGGGGGGTGGTTAAGTAGGGTGCCCATGGAACTCGGCTGCATATTAGCTTTGCAGTTATAGCTCTTACCTTGCAAAGCTGGTGGTCTGGTCCTCAGAATGAGGCACTGGGCCCAAGCTGCATCCCCAGACCTGTGCCTTTTGCCCTGAAATGCCCATGACAGTTTCTTATAAATGCGATGTGTTCTGAGCAAGGGAGATTGGAAACAGAAAAGAAACTTAAGACACTGTATCAGCCCCCTTCTCAGACCAGAGACTCTAGCCTGGCCAGTATTTATGTTTGCGGCCATCTGTCTTCTACTAGAATAATAAGGAGAAGAAGAATAATGATTCTTTTCATCAAGCTCCTTTCTTCTTCAAGGCTCAAAGCCTCAAGTATATTATTATCTCATTATCAAAATTGCCCATTATTGTGTATCCATGTTGATCTGTTACATTAGTTCCTTTATTCCTCCTTTACCACCCCTCCCCTTTTACCCAGTTCTTTTTCTCTGTTAGATGGTTCTCCTGAATGTTCCTAACTCTCAGACTGAGTGGAAGAGGTTAGTAATGATTTTTTCATTACTGGGGTGACTACTCCCCATCCACAATCATTATTATCTCAATGTTCTTGGGATGTAACTGCCACCGGCACACCTTGTACCCATGTGGGCTTCTGGGAAAACTTTGCTGTCACCAATGCAAATCGGCTCTCACTCTGCTGATTGGCGTATTGAAACATGCTAATTGACCTAGAAAAGTTATTTCTGTGAGTGACAAATTGAGCTATTTTAAAAAGTTATAGTTTGGGTTTTGGACCTGAACTAGGGACAGAATGTCCCTTTGCTTTCTTTCTTTTTTTTTTTTTGCATTTTTGAGAGTTTATTTTTGAAACAGAAAATTTGTACATTACAAATACAAGACATTCTAGGCTAATTTTGAGGGGTTTTTTTAAAGTAATGTGACCGATAAGTTAAGGTAATTTTTAGCTATCTGATTTCTTTTTCTTAGTTAAGCTCAAAGAAGTAAAACTATAATTCCCTTTGCTTTCTTAATAGTACTTAAAATAGAAAAAGCTTGTTTTCAAAAGAGGCCTTAGCTTTCTGAAGAACTGATTTGGGCAAAATTGCACCTCGACCTTCTACAAAGACCAGCGTGTTTCTGATCAGATGAATGCCAAGTGTGCAGGGATGTGGAAGGTGTTGAGAAGGCCTGGGCTTCCACCGAATTCTAGGGACTACCCTAGAGTATGTCTAATTGCTGCCTGTACTTGAAGATTAACCTTTGAGGGTCTTACATCCTCCATGAATACAGGCCAGCCATACCAGTCAATCCAGATTTTTATTGAGCACTTTTCTGTGTTAAGTATTGTGCCGTATGCTGCAGGAGATGCAAAAGCAACCAGAATACATTCCTGGCCTTCAAGGAACTTGCAGTTTAGTTAGAAAGATGAGGCATAAATGCCTGAGAGGTGATGGCAATGTTAGAGTCAAAATGGTGAAAAAGGAAAATTGCAAGGCAATTCAGGCTCAATCGCTAAATTGCAGTTGTTCCGACCTCTTAAGAAAATGGGAAGAGGATTAATATTAGCAGCATTTTTTGAGCACCTACCATGTGCCAGGCAATTTATGGTTGTTCTTATTTAATTCTCACAAGAACCCGATTTTACCTATGAGGAAACTGAAGTTCAAAGAAGCTAAATGACTTGCTCAGGGTTACATGGTTTGTAGGTGCTAAAGCTAAACCCGAGGACTTTACACTCTAATGCATTGTCTCCTGGAGAGGTCGTTGGATGCAGTGGTCCAGAAAGGCTTCATGGAGAAGTAAAGTCTGAACCAAACCTTGAAGCGCTATTAGAATGTGCGTGCAAATTGCAGAGGAAGGAGGTAGTTCAACCAAAGGAATGCCAGGGCCAGAGGCATGGAGGTAGGAACCAGTAAACTCCTCACTGAGAGTCTGAAGAGCAGGATGGAGAGTCCTGAACTCCAGTTCATATATATAGACTTTGCCCCTTATTTGCCAATCACCAGAAGACATCCTGTGACACTGCTTCTGTCACATCTTCTAGCTCTTGTAGTGTTTAGAGTTTATGTGTATTTCTTATCTTTTCCACCACTACTAAGAATCCCTTGCAAGTAGATGGGACTTTGCAACCACAAAAGCTTTCACAAATATAAATATGTCACCCTAGTGTAGTTGTTAACAGTATGGACTCAGGGATCAGATTCTGTAGGTTCATACCCTGGCTGTGCTACTCATATGTGTGTGTGTGCCTGTGTGTGTGTGCCTGTGTGTGTGTGTGTGTGTGTGTAAGAGAGAGGGAGGGAGGAAGGGAACTTGGCCAAGTTACTTAACTTGAATGGGCTTCCGTGCTCTCATCTATGATATGGGGGTGCCTCCCTCCTAAAGCTGTTCCAAGGATTAAATCAGTTAGTATGTGTAAAGCATGTAGCAGAGCACCTGGCAGATAGGAAGCCCTCAAGCAGCATTAGTTGTTAATTATTAGTCTTTGGTCTTCACAGAAACCCTGTGAGGTGGGTATTAGTGTAACTGAGCCAGGTTCATTTGCCTGATGCACAGCAAGCCAAACGCTGAGATGCTGAGGTTTGCCACAGAGAAAAATTTATTCACAAGGCAGCCAAGCAAGGAGAACAAATCTCAAATCCACCTCCCCCAAGGCGAGGGGCTCAGGGTATTTATGGGACAAGGAAGGAGGGTGGTCCGAGGCCTGGGGTAAAGTGATTGGTGGCAAGAAGGTGAAGTAATCCGTGTTCTGTGCAAGTGTATGTGAGTTACATGCTTCTTCATGGACTGCGTGTTCAGAAAAATGGTGACCTTAGCATGATCTGAGGGTGGAGTTTTGGGCCCTGTGATATCAAAAGGTTATGCATCAGGCACTCTCAGGCCCAGTTGAATGGTTGGTGGTCTCGACCAGTTTGAACTGGGCAAGACTAGTTCCACGTTCCTGAAAAACAACTTAATACCTCTGTAGGGGGTGGTTAAAGGAGTCTTGTGATATAATCTGTAAGCTTCATGCAGCTTGGAGGGTATACAGTTTGTAAAAACAGTTAAGGCGAGCTTGGTCGGTGAAGGCAGGTTACAGGATATTATTTATTAAACAAGTTACGGTTTAAGGAATCTAGCTAATGACCGCCCTCGCTTTCATTAGTGTCTCCATTTTACAGACTAAGCCTTAGAAAGTTTAAATAACTTGCCCAGGGACACATAGGAATTGACAGAACTGGCCTGAGAACTTCTGTCTTTCTGATACCAAAACTCATGGGCTTCCTTCCTCCTCTTTCCTAATTGTTTAGATTGATTTTCAAGCATTAAGCCTAGTCAAGTCTTTGCAGAAATTTTATACAATATCCATTAGAGATTTGGAGGATTGATTATACTTTCAAGAATTTTTTTTGCAAAAATAATATACGCTCCTTGAAATATCATTTAAACAGATGAGTATAAAGAGAAAGCCAATCTTTTAACCCCATCAACTTTCAGTCCTGTCCCCCCGTGGGTAAGTTGTATTAAGGGTTTGTATATGTTGCCACATTTTTCTTTTGCTCATAAATGCAGATAAAGATGTTCACATTTCTAGGGTTGTTGGTTTGTTTGGGTCTAGGTTTCTTGCACAACTGGCATTGCACTATAAACATCCCTCCAGAGTATTTTCCTTTAACCTAACATTAGAATCTGTAATCTCTTCAGGTATGGTTGTAGCTCATTCTTTTCCAATAGCTGCTTAGCATTCCATAGTTTGGTTGGACTGTATATTCAGCCTGTTGCCAGGCTCTCAGCACTTCATCATAACTTGTGTCTTTGGGCAAGGATAGTGTCTTTTGTGGTATCTGTCCCCTGCAGGGCACCCAGCACATGGTAGGTATCCACAGAGAGTGTAAGTGAATTAGTCAATCAACTCGAACCTGTGTCTTGCTCAGAGAAATTCCAGGGATCTTTCACACACATGTCCAGGATAAAATCTTAGGTATGAAGACAGAGGGATGATAGATGATATTTTTCACAGGTGAATTATTCCTTAAACCACTTAAAATCATGATGTTTTCCTGATTACAGCAGAAGACATATTTACTGAAGAAAATTTGTGAAATACAGAAAAGTAGAAATAAAAAAATAATCACCACCAATGCAAAAGTGGTTGTTTTTCAACGTATTAACAAGGAAAAAAGAACACCACAAAGCATGAGGCTTTTGTGCCTCTGCCGTTACAATTGTATAAATGTTTTCTTTACAGAAGTAATATATTCATAGTGGAAAATAAAAGAAAATACAAAAAAACACCAAAATAGAGCAGAAAACATTGAGCAGTAACAACTGTTCACATTGTTTGCAGCGTATTCTCAAGGTCTTCTCGTCTCTGCCTGGTTGTTAAGAGTTAGCATAATGTAGTGGTCAAGTTGCTGGCCCTGGAGCCAGCCTGTCCTTGCTTTTGTGGCTGGCTCCTCTGCCTTTATTCATGTGTAACTTGGTAAGTTACAAATTTCTGTGACCTCATTTTTTTATGTGTAGATTGGTGCTCAGCTGAATTGAGATATGTGGGGTAAGCACGTAGCCCAGTGTCCGGCACATAGTAAGTGTTTAGTAAGTATCAGATGCTGTCGTTGTTACTACTATTCCTAACGTTATCTTAGAAGTTGAGGCGTGTTCCTATTGGCATGTGCTATTTGATGTTAGCCTTCAGGGCCTTGGCCCCAGCTTCCTGGTTGGGTGATGGTGAAGTGAAGGGGGCTTTGTTTCAGAATTAGCCTTGCCGAGTGAGATTAAAATTCCCTGGCAGGATTTCTTTTCCACATTGACTAATAGCGCCTTTGCTTTTTTTTTTTTTTTTTTTTTTGCATTTGTTTCCCAGACAGCCTGTTTGATTAGGGAACTGACCAGCTCTCTCTCCTCCCTTCATGACAGGTGAATTAGGCCCACTCCTGGTGTTTCTTCCCATTTGACTGAAACATCGAGACCTTTGGGTTTGTCAGTGACGCCCAAGCCCCCCCAACCCATGGGGAAGGTGGCAGCCGTGAATGAGAATGGCAGGCAGTAGCCTCTGCCTCCAGAGCTTAATAGTTCTTTGCCTTGGTTCTATTCCTAAAAAGCGATTAGAAGGCACAGCCTCTGGCTCGTCCAACCAACACTTCTCGTTCAATCTTGAGCCACTCCCCCAAGCAGTGTTTCTTTATGCAGTAAAAGTCTTAGCTAGTGGGTGAGTTCACTCTCTCCAGTCTGTGGACCAGTGGTTGTCAACCGTGGCTGTACCGTAGAATCACCAGAGTCAATTTCAAGACCAGAGCCAATTTCAAGACGTAAAGCTTTTCAAAAAGCACCCCAGGCAATTCCAGTATGCAGCTGGGGCAGTGCTGCTCGGTGCCCTGTCCCACTCCCACGCTACTGCTGACTGGGATTTGGGGCTCTGACCAAGTTCATTTCACCTCATCAAGCATCAGTTTCCCCATGTGTCAAATGGGCTTAGTGACATCTGCTCTCTCTACCTCACAGATGTGTTATGGAAGAAAAGATAGCAGACAACAAAAGATAACAAAGAAGAGTTAGCAAAGAGCTTTGAACATTTAAAAGCACTCCACAAATGAATGCTTGCCTATTTCTTTCTCCCTTTAATCATTTTTTGAGGGGGGTTTAATTGAGATATAATTTACATAATACAAATTTATCCTTTTAAAGTGTACAATTCAATGTTTAATTTTAGTGTATTACAGAGTTGTCAACCATTACCACTATTTAATTTTAGAATATTTTCATCATTCCCCCAAAAAGCATTAGTGACATCTCTCTGCTCTCCCCTCCCTAGACCCCGGCAACCACTAATCTCCTTTCTCTCTCTCAACCACTAATCTCCTGTTCTGGACATCTCATGTAAATGATTTCACATAATATGTAGCCTTTTCTGACTGACTTATTTCACCTAGCATAAAGTTTTCAAGTGCATCCAGGTTGTTGCATGTATCAGTACTTCATTCCTTTTTATGGCTGAATAATATTCCTTTGTACAATATACCACATTTTTAAAAGATTGGAGTATAGATGATTTACAATGTTGTGCTAGCTTCAAGTGTACAGTACAGTGCTTCAGTTTTTCAGATTCTTTTCCTTTATCAGTCATTACAAAATATCGAGTGTAGTTCCTTGTGCTATACTGTAGGTCCTGTTGGTTATCTCACGTTCTGTTTATCCATTCATCCACTGATGGACATTTGGGTTGTTTCCACCTTTTGGCTATTGTGAATAGTGCTGCCGTCAATATTTCTGTAAATGTATCTGTTTGACTGCTTTGGGGTATATACCTAGAAGTGGAATTGCTGGGTCGTACGGTAACTCCATGTTTAACCTTTTGAGGAACTGCCAAACTATTTCCCAAAGCAGCTGTCCTCCCAGCCTCCCTTTATGTCCCATGCACCTAGGACCTTGAGTAAAGTGACTGGAGACTTGAAGACAAACTGAGGGTTTATAAGTCCAAGGGGAGGATGGTCACTTCTGAGTCCCAGTACTGCACTGGTACCAGTTGAGGAAACTTTGATGATAGGAGCCGGCCAGAGGAGCTGACCCAGCAAAGAAGTTTGGGGCAGGGAAAATGTTAAGTCAGGAGGTTCTAAAATGCAGTGGATAGTATGTGTATAATTCTATAGATCTGTAATTTTATATTAAAGAAAATGGAGACATATGTAAAGTAGAAAAAGAAAACTATCCTAGTGCATCCATTACCCAGTTTCAACAATTATCGACTCATAGCCAATGTTTTTTTAATCAGTGGACCTTATTCTACCTCAAACTGCTTCCCCCCCATCCTCCCACCACTCACTCTTATACCTGGATGATTTTTAGGGAAATTTCATGTAATTTTAACTATAGATATTTCATTATACATCTTTAAAATATAAGGACATATATATATATATATATATATATATATATATATATATATAATCACAATTCCATTATATCTATAATCGTTATCAGTAATTCCTTAATATTATCAAATACCCAGTCAGCGGAGCACGGGTTTCTAAGCCAGCCAGAACACAGTTCCAGTCTTGCTTCCACAACATCAATAGCCCTTCTCTGAGCCTGTTTCATATTGTAAAATGAGGACTATCATAATAATTCCTAAATCTTCAATAAGGTAATGCATGTAAAGTGCTTGCCACAATGCCTGCTGCACAATAGTAAGTGCTCAAAACTCACCAATCCAGAGCCATACCTGCACTATCTGGCCCTTACCCCCCTTGAAGCAATATTCCTCTGCCTTAATCATCCCAGGACCAGGTACGAGGCAACCAGAGACCAGTCCTATAGCTTAGAGCCTGCTGTAATTATTCAAACTAACCAGTCCTAACTGGTTACCCTGCCCTGCCTTGACTGTCCTGCAGAAATGCAGAAACTAATAAAGGCCATGGCCTAGGCTCTCCCCTCGCTCCTGACCCTTTGCCTCCTGACCAACACTGGTGCTTCCTCATGTGGCTCTGCATGGCGTGGGTGCCTCCTATTTCTTTTTTTTTTTTTTTTTTTTTGCGGCACACGGGCCTCTCACTGTTGTGGCCTCTTCCGTTACGGAGCACAGGCTCCGGACGCGCAGGCTTAGCGGCCACGGCTCACGGGCCCAGCCGCTCCGCCGCATGTGGGATCTTCCTGGACCGGGGCACGAACCAGTGTCCCCTGCATCGGCAGGCGGACTCTCAACCACTGTGCCACCAGGGAAGCCCCACCTCCTATTTCTGACCTATGAGTATGATGAACTTTGTTTTCCTGAAAAAAAATAGTAAGTGCTCAATAAAGTTTAGCTAAGATTATTATTTAATAATAATGTAACATATCTGAGTTGCTATTAAGGTACCTTTAAGAATGGTTTTGGCTTAGAATCAAGAAACAGATTTGGGGCCTTGCCAACAGATTTTTTTTTAGGGGAAAAAAAACACCCAAACCAAAAGGTGGCTGAAAAAGCTACAGAACACTGGCATATATAGTTTATTCCCCCTGAGATTCCCATTCATGGTGGTAGAAGAATGTGCATATTAAAGAGAGAGGTGAGCGGGCTGGGATGTAGGGTGCCAGCTTTGGAACAGGTTCAGGGCAGGGGAGGGGCACTGCCAGCAAGAGGTGGGTGAGGTCCTCAGATTCCTTGCTCAAGAAATGAAGCCCCAAGTAACCTGGGCGGCCACGGGCTTAAAGCTCCACCTTGTGGGGACTGGTGCCCAAGCTACCCTGCGTCTGTGCCTGAGGTCTGGGAATGGAAGGCAGCCTCATCCTGCTGGGTTGCCCTTAGAATCATTCCCCTGCTTCTGGGGCGGGCTTGCTCTCTTCTGCCTGTTCCAGGCATCAGCTGACAGCTTTTTAATAAAAATGGAACCCAAAGGAGGGATGATAAGGTATCTGATTTTAACCCAAAGTGAGAGAACGCCAGATGTTTCATTCTGTCTGAAGGTTCCAGGGAGGAAAAGCAATTAGCAGCTGCTACTGATTTAGCAACAGACACCTGCTAAATGAAAATCTGTAAAACCGGTCAGGCTTGGCACCAGAAGTGCATCCACTGCTTCTCAGGCATTTCTGGGAATTGTAAATTATGTTGGCCCAAAATAGGCGGGGGTGGGGAGATATAGAGGGGGGCTCTAAAGAAGCGGAACATGTCCATATAGACCAAGGAGTATGTTTTTTTTAAAGATGACAGCCACTTAGAAATGGCTATTTGGAGGGTGAATGGAGAGGAAGAGAAGACCATGAATCTTCCAGAAGCTGCCTGGTTCCTCCCTGCTTCTGGTCTGACTCACAGGCTGCCCTCTGTGGGGACCATCCCATGGGAGCAGAGGTCTGGCTCACAGGAGGGTGGGGAGAATGCTGCTTCCCTCCCCCTGCTGATCCAGAGCCCACCCCTTGCCTCCTTCGAGGGCAGTGAGTCTCAAAGCAGGAGAAACCCTCAACTCTCGGATTCACAGCAGCTCCCTTCCCTGTGACAGGTACAGACTGGTGGCTCCAGGAGCCACCAGGACATCTTTGGCTGGGAAAGGGGTTTATCCGTAGCTTTCTGATTTCCATTTTCCTGAGGCACACTGAAACCCAGCCAGTGGATACTGTAATTGATGAAGAGGGCTTTAGGGATGTGTGTGTGCGTGCGCATGTGTAGCTGATGACAAAGAGGGCTAGTTTGTAGGTGATCTAGACTGTGTCAGAAGAATTGGGCCACTCCCACTTGGGTGTCGTACCACACACTCACTGTATGTAGCTGCTGTTTTCCTGCTCTCCAAGCTAGGCCAGAAGTCAGCTGCAACTTGGGCCAAAGGGATGGGCCGTGTTCTGTTTCCAATCTTGAGCAAAGGGATGGCGACTTGCTCCGCGGAGCAGAGACCAGGGGGGTTGCTGTTGGCAGACGCAGGGCCAGAGCTGTCCATTGTAAAATACGGCCTGGAACTTTATCCTGGCAGGCTGCTTTCATGTGGTTAAAGACTAAACTCTTAGTTCCAAAGGTGGAACCAGAGAAGATTCTTTTTCCTTTAGCTGAGTAGGCCCTTAGGCAAGAAGAGTCGTTCCACATGTGTTTCAGTTTTACTTCCCCTGCCCTGCAATGCCAGCGCAGGAGGGAAGAAGGACCAGAGAGGCAAGGGTAGCGGGAGAGCTAGGATCCCCACTCTCCAGCCAGAACTGGGGGAGCACCCACCTCCTCTGGTCAGGGGCTAGATAGCATTCCCATCAGCCAGCTCCAATACATGGAATAACCACAGCACAAATACGTGTCCTATGACAACAGGCTGACCTAGAGGGAGATGCAGGGACCCTGTCTATGATGGCATACACGAGGTGCACTCATGGCTCTTATTGAAGCAGCCAGGGATTACTGGGCTACGTGTACAAGTCATCCACCCATTACACTCTTTTAATAGTTCAAACTAGTTTGTGTGTCACAATTCAGATGACCTCTCAGCGCAGAATTACTTATTCTCCTTTAGAACCTAAGACCTATGGGCCTCAACTCATTGGAGGAATAATTTTGATCCCTGGTGACCAAAGGAAGCTGTCTCATCCCGAGGTGGTATTTTCTGGGAGGGTCCAGGCCTTCCATAAGGAGTTTGTTTCTCCAGGGACCCTGCTGATGACGGGGGTTGGGTAGAGCCTCCACTCATCCCAAACTCCAGCACACAGAGGAGAGTCTGCTTCTTAGCACAGATGTGACTGCTGGATGTCACTTGGTCTGCCACCATTTGATACAGGTTGTAAACTCCAGGTTGGAGCATGCTGTCTTTTTTTCTCCCTTCAGTCTATCCTTTTGGGGGGATTTATTGGATATTTTCCCTTTACTAGTTTAGAAGTTATACACACTATTTCAGTTATTGTTTTTTTAATGTTTATCCTACCAATGTTAACATAAATATCCAGATCTAGAGTCAGTCAGACTTTTTCTCTCAGATAATACAAGGATCTTATAACATTTTTTTGGTCATAGTTTTACTGAGTTTATTCACATAACATAAAATTCACTCATTTAAAGTGTAGAATGTAAAGGTTTTTAGTATATTCATAGAGTTGTGCAACCATCACTACAATTAATTTTTAGAACATTTTTATCAACCCCAAAAGGAAAGTGTAACTGCTTAGCTATCATCTCTCTGTCCCCTTACAGCACTCCCCAACCCCTGCCCGCCCCCAGCCCTAAGTAACAACTGATCTAATACCTATCTCTATAGATTAGCCTGTTCTGGACATTTCCTATTAATGGAATCATAAAATATTTGTCCTTCTGTGTCTGGATTCTTTCACTTAGCATAATGTTTTAAAAATTTTTATTGGAGCATAGTTGATTTACAATGTTGTGTTAGTTTCAGGTGTACAGCAAAGTGAATCAGTTATACATATATCCATTAGCATAATGTTTTGAAGATTCATCCATGTTGTAGCATCTATTAATATTCCATTTCTTTATATTGGCTAATAAAATTCAATTGTATGGATATGCCATATTTTTTTTTATCCATTCACCTGTTGGTAGACATTTGGATTGTTTCCACTTTATGGCTGTTGTGAATAATGCTGCTATGAACATTGATGTGTAACTTTTTGTGTAGATATGTTTTTGTTTTTGTTCTTTTTTACTCTTGGGTATATCCATAGGAGTGTATACGCTGAGAAATGGGGTTACAACCCGATTCTTTTGCATGTGGACCTTATAATATTTTAACCCTATTCGTCACCCTCAACTTATATGCTTATGTTGTCATACATTTTAATTCTGTATTATTTTAGCTTTTCTTTTAAAAATAATATAAGACATTATTATTTTATGAAAAAAATGTTCACTTAGATTTACCTACATAATTACCACTTTCTTTGCTCATTATTTTGTATTGTGTCTATTTGACATTAGTTTGCCTTTGCTGGAATTATATCCTTTAGAATTCCCTTTAGAGATGATCTGCTGATGACAAACCCTCTTAGTTTTTCTTTGCCTAAAAATGTTTGTATTCCTTCTTCATTCTTGAAAGATATTTTCACTGGATATAAAATTCTTGGTTCATAATTATTTTTCTCCCCACACAGTGAAGATGTAATTTTACTATATTCTGTCTTCCACTGTTGCCTTGAAAAGTCATTGGTCAGTCTTAACTTTCACTCCTTGGAAAGTAATCTCTTTTCTTTCTGATTGGTTTTAAGATCTTCTCTTTGTCTTTGGCGTTCTGCAGTTTTACTAGGGTTTGTTTCAATGTTTATTTGTTCTGGCTTATTCTGTTTGAGAGTCCGTGGGTACATGTCGTTCTTCAGGTTTCTGAACATTCTTAGCTATTATGCCTTCAGCTATTTTGTCTGTCTCCTCTTCTTCTTCTAGGACTATGTTTAGAGTTATGTTAGTTCATCTTACTCTGTCTTCCACATCTTCCTTTTTGTTCCTGTCTTCCACTTCTTTGTCTACTATGTTGCATTTTGGATAATTTCTTCAGCTCTATATTCCACTTATCTCTTTAGCTGTCTAATCAGTAACTAAACATATCAGTTAAAACTATCAATAGAGTTTTTAATTTCAATTATTTTTCCCTTTTCCAAACCTAAACATAGTCTATAACTATTCTGAGGTCCTTAAAGCTCTGTTTTTACTGGCTCTTGGCTTATTTACTTGTGTGTTTAGGTTTTGTTTTAAATAATACTGTTGTTTTTGTTCTTTTATTGTACATTGCTTATTTTCTTTAAAATGTTATTTGTGGGAATTTTTTGAGTCCTGGATTTCTCTAGAGAGGATTTGTCTTTGTTCTTGCCAGGCACTTGAGGGCTACCAGTCTGGAAGCATGCTAAATAAAACTCTCAGCCTAACATTTTTGGATTACCCAAGTAGTATAAGTTTAGAGTGCAAACCCACACGAGGGCTGGCTTCTGGTTCCAAGATTTTAGTGAACTAACTAGTTTCTTCCCCTACTACCCCAACTCATCGTTAAGATTTGAGACTGGATTTTCCTTACCATTCTAGGGGTGGGGTAATTTGTGTTTCCAGTACACCTTTACACTGAAGTGTGGCTTTTTGGGGTCATAGATCTCTTTAAGTACTAACTAGCTTTTGTTATTACCAGAAATGGAAGTCCGGGTTTTGTTTCCCAGCCCTCTTATGTCTGTGTCCTTCCTGTTGGGGGCAGTCAGGAGGATGTTCTAATTCTATTCGTTGGTTTGGCCATCTGTCTGTTCTCAGTGCTCTCCTGAAATATCTCTATATAAGTTGATAAATACCTACTATATGTCTGTCTAGTATTGTACTAAGTTCTATGAGGTATCTGGTAGCTATTTAACCTGTCATGTACCTAACAAAACATTAATATTAGAGGTCATGAGCCCTTGGGGCACTGATTTAAACCATCTTTTGATTTCTTAGCCCCTCTAAACCCTAGAAATCAGCATTTAGAGTGAGGTGGGTGTAAGTACATGAAGGCAGTGACCGTTTGTATCTTGTTCATAATAGTTGACACATAATAGGTGCTTAATATATATTTGTTGATTGATTGATTGATTGAATGAATGAATATGTTGGTGTCTGGGAGGTCATGGAGGTAGATTCCAGTGTTGATTAGTTCCCTTGGCAATATAGTTAGAAGATTCCAGGTCTGGGTTCACATAGTGGGGATGGAAGAGAGAGGATAATATTTCAGTAGCGGGGGATCAAACCATCATGGATTTGAGTCATTTGTAAATCAAGGGTTTCCTCTGTACTGTAAAGGGCCTCAGCACATATCAGGGTACTATAATGTAGGTCAGTGGGTAGGAACATGGACTCTGGAGTCACATTGCCTGGCTTATATCCAGGCTCTGTAACTAACCTTGGGCCAGTTATTACTCTCTCTGTGTCTTAATTCCTTCATGCAAAAAAAGGAGATTATAGCATTTATCTTATAGAGTTGTTTTAAGTGTTAGTTAATACAAGTACTTAGGACAATGCCTAGCCAAGAAGTGCTATGTACCAGCAATTATTAACGATTATTATTATCTTTATTGTTGTTTTGAACACTAGTCACATCATTATTCTTGTCAGTACATTTTCCTGGGAACTGCCTGTCATTTCTGTGAGAAAATATTCTAATCTCACACCTACCATTTAGACTTCTGGAGGCTGACCTACTGTAGTATTTCCCCAAGTGTAAGTTAAGCACTCCTGCATCCACATTACCTTAGGGAGCCATGTTAAAATATAGAATGCTGGGCCCTATCCTCCTAGTAGGTCGAAAGGATTCTTTCTCTAAAAATTAGTGATGAAAATAAAGATTCTGCACATTCTCTGTGTGTTGGATTAGCCAGGAGCTGCTGTGAGTCTTAAGTTTATCACCCTTCAGGGCGTGTAGAAAACCTGGGAGCAGGCTTGGAGACTGGTAAGAGATTGAGAATGGGAGAGTTAAACAGAAGAGAAGAAAAGAAGTAGAAAGAGAAGTGAGCAGAGTCTACTCATGTCAGGAGGTTGTCAAATACCATCTTTTGGCCTCTTCTCAAGGGTCATGCCTCAAGGGGACATGTGACATTTGCCTCCCCTTGATTTAGGGATTCCTGAACCTGGCTCCAGCTTGTAGCTTGTAGCCTGGTGTTGGAGACAACAGGGTAGGGAGGCCTGCCTTACAAATGGCTGCCTTCAAGCAAGGGCCCCCAATGAGTAGAAGATTAACCAGACTCCATGGTTGGTTGGTTGAGGGAAGTGGGCTGTTTACTGAGTTCCCTTGAGCTGTTTTGACTGGGCTAAGAGCCAAATCTCAGATGTGTTTGTCCCTCCCTTTGCTCTAGTGCTAGTGTGGGGTTGGCCTTATTTCAAGCCATCTGATGCTCAAGTCCTTTGAAGGCGCTAAAATCGAGCCAGATGGCATCACAGACTGCTTGGGCTGATGAGGGACTGGAAGTTTAGTACCTTTCCTCTCATCCCTTCCACTCTACATGGCTCACATTTTCTGTGTGGAATCTGTAACCCAAGGCTGAGGAGAATGAGGCCTTGGTCCTGTCAGTGGTGCAAAAGGCCCTCATGGGTCCCCTTGTCACACACCCTGAGCAGGGAGGCCAGCCGTGGCTCAGTCATTCCGCAGGTGTGGTTTGGCCTCCACACACAAGCTGATTGTCTTTTGACTTGTAGCTGCCCTGGTTCCTCTGTAGGTCTTTTGAACAATCTCTGTCATTAGGCTTTCCCCTGAGTTCTGTGGAGAGAGCCATACAAATATTTACTTTCCCTCCTCGAGTAAGAAGTCAAATAACGTGTTCAGGGCTGGACTTCTATGTCCTGAAGTACCTTCTTGTGTACTCAAAGCTTCTCTCCTTTTTCCACATGAAATTCGAGCTTTGGCTCAGTCTGAAGAAGTAGTAAATCTGGATTTGGTGACTTCGGAGTCCCCCTGGGGTCTTGGATGGCTAGGGCCCATATGGGGGTAGCTGGGTGTAGGGTCAGGCCTTCAGGCTTCATAGTAGACCCTATTTCTGTTCCATCAGGGGAACAGCCTGGTGTTTTGATATATAATAGACAACAGTGGTTAAGATTATGCATTCTGGAGCCAGGTTGCCTGGGTTCACATCCTGGCTCAGCCTTGAGACCTTGGGCAAGTTATTGAGTGAAACCCCTATCGCTTTTTCTTTTTAAACAGACCTTTGGTGCAAAGGTCTGTTTAAATCATAAATCATATTTATAATTCTCTATTCATAACAAGTTTCAGCATTGGTCCATTCATGGCATGCTTTAATTTTGTTCATGAGTACATTTATTTATTCATGGAGAGTATTATAAACAACTATGAACTCAACCCAACAACTAGCCACGTTGATAATAACTTACAGATGTAAGCCTGTGTGCTTCCCCCACCCTGCTCCCTACGTCCATGCCCACCACTGTGAACCACTAGCCTCAATTTTGGCTATTATTCCTTTTCTCTTTTTAAAAGTAATCTTATCCCTCTTCTCATGTACACAGAAAATATATATATATATATATATATATATATATATATATATAATATACATTATATATAATAAAATATGTAACATTTTATATATGTAAAACAGTCCTAAATAAGGTATTATTTAATTGTACTTGCTTTTCGATCCTTATAAAAGGGGTATTATGTTGTATGTAGTCTTCTGGGATTTGCCTATTTTATTCAACATTCTATTTGTAAGATGCATCCCTATTATTGAGTATAAGTGTAGTTATATTTTCACTGTGGTGTAACATTCCATCGCAGAAACATACCACAGTGGTCTTTCTTCATTCCCTTTGTGATGGGCATTTGGCTGTTGCCAGTATCTTGCTATTACAAGAAACTGGCCTGTCCTCAATTTCCTCATCTTAAAATTGGAGAATAAAAATAGGAGCTACCTCATAAGTATGTGATGAAGATGAAAGGAGTTAATACTTGTGAAGTGCTTAAAACAGTGCCTGGCTCATAGCACGCATTTGGCCAGTGTATTCGTATCCTCGGGCTGCCATCGCTAATACCACAGACTTAAACAACAGAAACATTTCTTCACAGTTTTGGAGGCTACAAGTGTAAGGTCAAGGTTTCAGCAGTGTTACTTTCTTCTGAGGGCCTCCCTCTTTGGTCCTAACCTCCTCTTCTTATAAAGACACCAGTCAGACTGGTGTATATGTATATACACCAGTATATATAT
Organism: Mesoplodon bidens; assembly: GCF_964165515.1. Taxonomy (NCBI): domain Eukaryota; kingdom Metazoa; phylum Chordata; class Mammalia; order Artiodactyla; family Ziphiidae; genus Mesoplodon; species Mesoplodon bidens. The sequence goes on along the minus strand of NC_138163.1, from coordinate 45,312,281 downwards.
ATATATATATATATATATATATATATATATATGTAATAAGGTCCCATATAACCTTATTTTATCTTAATTACCTCTGTAAAGGATCTCCAAAGAGTCAAGTTCTGAGGTACTGGGGGTTGGGACTTCAACATATGGATTCTGGGGAGACACAACTCAGCCCATAACGGTCAGTAAGTATAAGCTATTATGACTGTCATTATCTCCATCCTCCTCCTCATCATTACAGCTCAGGAAAATGCAACAGACTTGTTATGACATAACCCCTGGCAGTACTCAAAAGTTAGCTCTCACTACTACTACTGCTACTATTATTATCATTATTATTATTTGGTCAGAATCCCGGAGTTTTCTTCCCTGCCTTTTCAGAAATGACTTTTGATACCAGCAACAGTACTAAAGAATGGCACTTTGTGGTTTCCCAGGATGATAGACAGCAGCTCCTAAGTCTGTTAGAGGTGAGAGGAGAGGAGCTACCGGGTTTCATTGTCACCTTGGTTAAAGGAAACTAACCAAGCAAAGGGAGGCCTTGCAGGCAAGCCAGTGGCTGACTGCCCCGAAATTGCCACTCAGTAAAGTTCTGTGGGCTTGCCAGGCCTGGGCTGCTGTACCAGGAAATACACTTACACAAGTCACTGCACCACCAGAGCAAACAACGTCTTTCATGGGCTCAGAATATTTTGTTTGACATTAGGGAGCTGGCTAGCAGCCACAACTCTGCTCTCCTGCTCTCCTTCTGGAAGGCTCTGAGCACCGAGGAGGAAGTCAGGAGTAGGCCTGATAGGATCTGGACTCCAAAAGGAAGGAGCAGTTCCCCCGTGCCAGTTGCCCACCCCTCCCTCCCTCCACATCAGACCTTGAGTGTAAGATGGAATTCCATGTGCCTGGTAGGACTGTGGGCATCTGTCTGTACTGGGGCTTGGGAGTGGGCTCACAAAGGAAGATACAGTGAGAACAAGGGACTTGGGAGGGGGTCTGTAATGAGCTCAGATTAAAAACTAGAAAAAATTCACACTAATCATCCTTAATAGCTTAATGCATCCTCTTGGTTAAGGATGCCTGCAATACAGAGATAAGAAGAATATAACACGAAAGTTCTCCTCCACCCACTCCCCAGAGATAATTGCTGCTAAGGTGTACATTCCTCTTGTGACCTTTTTTTTTTTTTTTACTTTTAAACTTTCGGCTACATGATTAATAAATTAATGCATTAATTTATCATAAAAATCCAACTATACAAATATATAGAATCCAACTCTCCCCTTCCCTATCCCAACCTGTCCTCCCCAGTCCTATTCCCCCACCCAGTTTGGGAAATATCATTCCAGTCCTTTTCCTGTGCATTTATAGTCATCTAAAAGTACAAAGACTAATTTGGCCTTTTTCTTCTACAAAAAGGATCATGCTGTGTTCGATATAGATTTGTTCTGTTTTACCTACAAATGGTTGTACCTCCTTTTTTGTAAATGGTTGCAGAGATAATCTTCCAGAGTATTTTTTGATGACTCTCCTGCCAGTGGACATTCAGCTAGCTTTTTTGTTATTAGATATTTTTTTTGTTATTACAAATAATGTTGCAGTGAACATCTTTATACATATAGCTTTGTTCATACATGCAAGTGTCTCTGTTGGTATAAATTTCTAGAAGTGAAATTAGTGAGTCAAAGTGAACGGGTATTTAACATTTTTTATAAATATTGACAAATTGTTCTCCAAAATGATTGCACCACCTAAGTGGCTATCGACATATGAATGGATAAAGAAGCTGTGGCACATATATACAATGGAATGTTACTCAGCCATAAAAAGAAATGAAAGTGAGTTATTTATAGTGAGGTGGATGGACCTAGAGTCTGTCATACAGAGTGAAGTAAGTCAGAAAGAGAAAGACAAATACCGTATGCTAACACACATATATATGGAGTCTTTAAAAAAATCGTTCTGAAGAACCTAGGGGCAGGACAGGAATAAAGATGCAGACGTAGAGAATGGACTTGAGGACACGGGGAGGGGGAAGGGTAAGCTGGGACAAAGTGAGAGAGTGGCATGGACATGTATACACTACCAAATGTAAAATAGATAGCTAGTGGGAAGCAGCCACATAGCACAGGGAGATCAGCTCGGTGCTTTGTGACCGCCTGGAGGGGTGGGATAGGGAGGGTGGGATAGGGAGGTGGGAGGGAGACACAAGAGGGAAGAGATATGGGGATATATGTACATGTATAACTGATTCACTTTGTTATAAAGCAGAAACTAACACACCATTGTAAAGCAATTGTACTCCAATAAAGATGTTAAAAAAACAAAAACAAGCAAAAAAACCAAAATGATTGCACCTTGTTTTTTCTTCCAGTTAATTATACCTTAAGATTTTGCCATATTAGTTCATATAGATTTACCTTCTTTAAATTTATTTACATTTTAAAAACTTCCCAACTTCTTATAAAAATTTTCAAACATCCCGAAGAGTTGAAATAAAAGTATAGTGAACAATGACTGTATACCCTCAAGCTAGATTCAACAGTTACTGTTTTTCCCTATTCACTTTCTTTCTCTCTTTCTCTAAGTTTGCTGAATCATTTCCCCTCAAATTGCAGACATCTTGACACTTCAGTTCTAAATACTTCCGGCCTACAGCTCCTAGGGAAAAGGACATTCTCTTGTATATCCACAATACCATAATCACACTCAAGATAATTATCAACAATCCTCTAATACTGTCTTCTTTATCTAATAATCTGCTTATATTCAAATTTTCCCAGTTATCCCAGGAATGTGGTTTTTAAGTTGTTTTTTTTTTAAATCAGGATCCAGTCAGGTTTCAAGATTGCTTTTGTTCTCTGTCTTCAGGTTTTGTTTATTCACTTTTTAAAAGCTAGGAGCAGTTCCCCCACCCTCTCATTCATGACATTGACATTTTGGTGAATCCAGGCCAGTTGTTTTGCAGAATGTTCCACATCCGGGATTTGTCTGTTTTCCGTGGCACCTTGTTGTTTTTCATGGCAGCATGGTATTCTGGTCTGTGAATGTATTGCGGTTGATTTTTAGGTTGCGGGCATTCCTTTTGTGGCTCCTCTAACAAGTGGTATTTAGTCCCAAAGAGTTTGAGGCACCGGTAGCCACAGTAGAAGTCTGTGGTCAATTAATGAAAATAAAGTGTTCCAAAGCCAAACTTGGTTGGCAGGAGAATTACCAAAGGCTGCATCCTTTCCCCTTGAAGGGAGATAGATTATTGTTTTAGTCTGTTCAGGTTCCTATAACAAAATACCATAAACTGTGTGGCTTATAAACCTCAGAAATCGATTTCTCACACTTCTGGAGGCTGGAAGTCTGATCAGGGTACCAGCAGGGTCAAGTGCAGACCCTTTTCCGGGTCACAGGGCAGGAGGGGCTGGGGAGCTCTCTGAGGCCTCCGATTTCTTCAGGACCTAATCTCCTCCTAAAGGCCCCACCTCCTAATACCATCCCATCGGACATGAATTTGAGGGAGACACAAGCATTCAGACCATAGCAATAATCTGTTTTGATTCTCTGATTTCTTTGGAGAGGCTACAGTCTGGGGCTCAGCTGAGAGCAAGGTCCTCTCTTTGTAACCACCCATCCTTACTTTGCACTTCATCAGCAGCCGTGGACCCTTTTGGTAACACAAGTCCCCAGCTGGCTAGGGGAAGCTCCTGGGTTGTGAACTTCCCCCACTCCCAGCACACCCCTCCCCCATGCAGCTGTTCTCACTTCAGCTCGTCCTTCCCTCCTCATTTCCTGGAGCCCAAGGCTAACGCTTCTCTATGTGCTCTGGCTCCCAGCCTTCCTCTCCGCTTCACGACCTCTCACCATCCAGTGCCTCCTGCCCCTCTTGCTTCTTCAGCCTCCCTCTCCCCACTGGCTCCTTCCCTCCATCTATAACTATGTTCAAGTCTCTCCCAATTCTATCAGTACTCTCCTTGAGCTACGACTTCCATCTCTCGCCATCCATTCACTCTTGAAAGAGTACCATGGACAGGGGTCTGCAAAGTGGGCTGCATAAGGTGTTCTATTTGGGTGCATAAAGAGAATATCAGCATTTCTAAGCCTTTTAGAATTTCATCCATTTACTTTTCTCTGTTTGCATTTCATATACATGTATATCATTTGCCTTTCAACTCTTCTCATCTTCTCCAGCCTCCTTGAGATCCAGACCCCCATTCCCACTGATTTATGGGCATCTCTGCGAGGTTCTCACACTGGGCTCACAAACTCAGCCCGGTCTCAGCTTTTCTTATGCCCCTCGTCCTCCAACCTGCTTCCTTGACTGTCGACCCCAACTTAGGGAGGAGTCCCAACATCCCACCAGCCAGCTAGGCCTTCAGCCTGGGGGTCATCTTTGACCTGTCCTGTCACTCCTGCTGACCCCCCACCACCGTCTGTGTCAGTTACTCAGTCCTGGTGATTCAACTTCCTTAGGTTCTCTCAAACCTGCGCATCCTCTGTTCTCTCTCTGCCTCTGCCTTCAAGCTTGATTTAGACATTTCTATTCCCAGTCCCTGACACACAGCCACCAGCTGGACCTCTGCACAACTGTACATCGTACAGGACCATCCCTACTTTTAAAGAAGAATCAAACCAAATCCAGTGCTTGATATACAGGTCCTTCCATGCTCTTTTGCTGCGCTAATGTTATCCCTTTATCTGTTAGCTTTCTCAACCAGACTATGAGCTCTTGTAGGGCAGGGACTGTGTCTTCATCACTGCCATGTACCCAGAGCCAGACACGTTATCTGCCACCTAGGAGTGTCTCAGTAAATGATTTTTTTAATTGGTTGGCCGAGAGTAAGAATGAGACTGTCATGGGTGAGAAGAGGAGAGCAGTGTTGATACTCCTTTGAGAACTAAAGAAGTGTCCAGGAGAAACTCTCTCTTGGATTGAGCTGGGAAGCTAAAGTTATCCTAGTAGTCGTCTGATAAAATAGTGATTTGTGACTTAGGGCTGTGGGCAGGCCCAGGTGCCACCATCTCTTGCTGGAGGCTCTTGCTAGGGCAGAATAGTGAGGTGAAATGAGGTCCAGCTTTTGACCCAGAGAGACCTGGTATTAGTCTTGATGGCTGGAGTTGAAATCCTGGCTTTACCACTCACTGGCTGCATTGCTGTTGAAGAGGAGGATGATAATAACAGCTAGCATTTATTGAGTACATGTTATATGCCAGCACTGGGCCAGGAACTCTACACGAATTATTTCACCTAATTTCATCACAGCTTGATGAGATAGCTTCTATTATCATTCCCACTTTACAAATGAGCCAACCGAAGCTCAGCAAGATTGTGATTTGCCCGAAGTTGCATAGCAACTAGATGATGGAGCTAGAATTTCAGTCTTAACAGCCTGACTCTAGGCTGGAGATATTCATTTGGGAGTCATCAGTATATAGATGGTATTTAGAGCCAGGAGCCTGGATAAGATTATCTAGTGAGTGACAGTAGATAGAAAAGAAAGCCAAGGACTTGGTTCTGGGCCCCTCCAATATGTAGAGGAATTAGGAGCATGGAGGTCATTGGTAACGTCAATCAAAACTATTTCGAGGGTTGGGGTGTAGTAGGTATGAAAATTTGATTGGAGCAAATGGAAGGATAATTCAGAGGAGAAGAAATGATGGCAGTGAGGAGAGACAAACCATTTGAGGAGTTTCTCTATAAAGGGAAGCAGAGATACGGGGGTGATAGCTGGAGGGTGCAGTGGGATCAAGAATTTTTGTCTCTTAGGGAGGGTGGGAGGGAGACGTAAGAAGGAGGAGATATGGGGATATGTGTATATGTATAGCTGATTCACTTTGTTATACAGCAGAAACTAACACACCATTGTAAAGCAATTATACTCCAATAGAGAAGTTAAAAAAAAAGAACTTTTGTCTCTAGATGAACGACTTTGTAGCTTGTTTTCTGATGGGAATGATCCAGTGAAAAAGGAGACAAATTGCTGGTGGTGCGTCCCCGAGTAGATCTAGTGCAGGAATGGGGACTAGCCTTAGCCAGCAGCATGGGTGGGGACGGAGCAGGGAGGAGGGCGATGTGGAGGTGGGAGCTTGTTGATGTTCTCTTCCGGTTGCCCCCTTTTCCCCAATGAACTAGAAAGCCATGCCACCAGCCGAGGGGGAGGATGGGGGAACGTTTGAGGAACACAGGAGAAGTTGTGAAATAGTGATAGGAATCGTCCAGGAGAGAGGAGAGTGAACGGACTTGAATGTAGTTGGATTATAAGGTCGCATTAAGGGCCCGCTCAAAGTTTGCAGTCATGAATTTCAAGGGTTAACAGCATAGCTTCACGTTTTTCTCCAGCCGTGCTTACTTGCATGGTAGAGGCACGGAAAAGGGTTGAAAATGTATGGAAGGGAGTGATGGGCAAGTATAGAAGTGAGGACATGAGGTAGGTGAGGGCCAGCAAAACAGTGGAGGGTCAGGAGATGTGGGTCCTAGTGAAGGTGGAGGTTTATTAGTCGAGATGTGAGGGGCGCGGAGTGATTGGGTAGATAGGAGGTGGTGGTTGGAGAGTGGGGTGCATGACAGAGTTTATGGAAGCGTTGGAGGTGTTGGCAGGACAGGTATGACCTGGGGATAAAGGGCTGAGGTGAGATGGGGGTGAGACCCTCGCGGGGAATGGAGTTCAAGGCATTAGAAACCGGTGTGTGCTAAATATTGAAAACACGGGAATTTTGACAAAGGCATGTTGGATGGCAGTGACAGGGAGGGTCCAGAGTTCTACAAGGAGAGTAGCGGGTGGGAGGGACTGACAACATAAGGTTCACATCAGGGCAGCAGTTAGGAAGGAGACAGCATTGAGGGGCAGACAGGACCCCTCCTGGCCCAGGGGTACAAGGTGACATGGGAGGGAAAGCACCCACCACTTGAGAGGGCTGTAGGGATAGCTGTGTCCTCAGAGGGGTGACCAGGTTTTCATCAAAGTAAGAAGGTCAAGGGACCGCTCAGAGAAGAGTTTGAAGATGGAGGGGATTTTTCAAATGATAGTGGGTTCCAGAGGATAGAGGGGAAGGGTTTCCAGTGTTGGGGAGCAGTGGAAGGCAGTCTCAGATTCGGGCTTGTAGAGAGCCATATGGAGGTTAGAGTTCAGCTGTTGGGCGGGGACCTGGGAGTCTTGGGCTTCTCATGGTAACGGAAGTAACCAGGGACATACGGCACACTGGGATAGGCGGTCTTCACAGCAGAGTGTGGTGGTGTGGCTGTCAGAGGGCGGAGGGTCGGTAGGAAGGAGGTCGGGGATCTCGCCATGGATGGAACCTGTGTGCTTCATATTTCAGCCAGTCCGATTCCAGAGGCCTGGAGAACTTTACCAGTCTACTCTTTTGATTCTGAAAAAAGATGTTGACTTGGACGTGGGAAGGAAGTTATGACTTATGTAGCTTCAAATGTTTTTATTGCCTTTGGCTTTCAATTGCAGTGATGTAGGACTTTCTGTCTAAAGCCTCGGGAATCCCCCAGCTGAAAAGGAGCCCAGATATGTACATTAGACTCGAGTTCCAGATGCGCGCGTTCTGGAGGGCAGAGACGAATTAGCCAAGTGGAACTTCTTCTGGGGGAAGTAAGACACTTTACAGATAGTGTTTATGGAACGGGTATCTTGCAATAATTAAGTGAGATAAGACACATGAAAGTATTTAACGCAATGCGTGGTACATAAGTACCTTCTAAATATTCTTTGTTATTAAATGTCCACTGGTAGGTTCTTGCTCGCGTTCAGCTCCCTTCCCTGCCACTTGTGTGGTTTTCTTATATTGCCCTCCTTCTCCTTCATCCCTTTCCCTTCCTCTCCCTGGCCTTAGCTGTCAGCGGTGCCCACACCTAGTTGAACACTCTCTGTATCCTTCTGAGGTAGAGAACTCTTGGAATAGGGGGAGAGGCCGCCCTCAGAGGAAAGACGCTGCTGATGGGGTCCGTCTCCTGGCCACCCCAGCTGAGATCTGTGACTGAGGTGTCTCCAGAGTCCCGGTGGGAGCTGAGAGACCTGTACTGCAGGCCAAGCTTGGCCACTGTGAGGGCGGGGATCATGTAAACAGGGAGGAACTGGGCCCAGTCCCCAGGTGGAGGGCAATTGCTGATCCTGTTGTTGCTAATGTGCTTCTGTTACCACTTCCCTTGTTAACAGGGGCTCAGCTCCACTGCGCATCTCCCCTGCGCATCTCCCAGGTGTCAGGATTTTGTGGGAGGGAAGGAGCGGGGCATGGGGTAGGGGAGGGTACAAGCTAAGAGTATAAACTCTAGAGCCAGACTGCCTGGGTTTGAATCCTGGCTTTGTCACCAGATGAGGCGTGTGCCCTTGGGTAAGTTATCTAACTTCTCTGTGCCTCAGTTTCTCATCTGTGAAGTGGAGTTAATGGGAACAGTACAGGTGAATTAATAGGTGAACTGATAGTTAACAAAATGCTTAATAGTTCCTGGCATGCAATAAGGATTCTACACATGCTTGTTTTAGTAAAATTTTTTAAAATGTTTTTACAGCAATCTTATAACAGCATAACTGTTTTAATTTTACCGGTGCCAAAACTGGGATGGAGAGGTTAAGTGACTTGCCCGAGGCCACGGGGATATTAACGGACAGAATGAAATCTAGAATAGGAATTTGGCAGACTTGAAAGGCCTTGCTTGGGGCCGCAATGCTGAACTGCCTCCCTGGACCTGCCTGGTGGGGAGTTTGCTTCCTAGAAGGGCTGTGAGGGAAGGGAAAGCAAGTGGGCACCGTGAGTCTAGGTGGGTAAATAGTGGCTGGAGTCTGAGACTTCAGCAAGGGGGATACTGCTTGGGGACCTGGCTGGGACCCGGGTGAGCCCAGTTCTCTGCTCCCTGCTGTGGGAGAGCAGCCTGGGTCCCCAGGCCCCGTTTCAAGGAGAGGTCTAGTCCCTTAGGCGCCAGAGAGCTGAGCCTTCCCGAGACCTTTGCCTTCTTGTCTGCTTTCTGTGTGACCGCAGTCCAGTCAGTTAATTTAAGATAGTAGAGTGGTCCCAGACCACGTTACTCTGAGGGTCCCCGTGGGCCTCTCAGGCCTCCAAAGTTACCTCCTGCTGGTGGTTTCCTCCACTGTGAAACCCCATGACCCCTTAAAGCTACTCCAGCGAGGTCTACAGAGACGCTTGCAACCTCATTTCTCTTTCTGGGATTTTACATTTCCTTCTGCGAGCATAAACTAATAGTCAAGCATCATCTGGGTCCTTGGGGGATTTTCCTTCTGCGTGGGTTTTTATTTTCAAGAGCCAAACCGGTGACTCTGTCCAGGGTCTGCAGTCATCTCAGCTCCCATTCTGGGAGCTCTGCCATCTTTTGGTTTGGGCCCTTGGGTTCCTGGGTGTCGGGAGCCCAGAACTGGGTCCTCTCATGAGCTCACAGGTTTGGTTCTGCGCTCACCCTGCTGGGCACAGTGAGGCAGCTGACCCTTGCCCTGGGTGTCCTTGTTTCTCTGGGCTTCCCCTTGGCAGTGTGGGGGGGGGAGGTGTGTGGGTGTGCGTCTGTGTATCTGTGTGTGTGTGTCTGTGTAGGGCTGTGTAAGCCCCGGAGGCCAGGCCTCTTGCCAGCAGCTGCAGTTCTTTTCCCAAAATTGAGCTAGACGCTCAGCTGTTTCCACTCTCCCCCCACTGCCAAGCGCTGCAGCACGGTCCCCGTGCCAGGTTGAAAGCGCGCTCTGCTTTGGTAATTTAGAGCTTCCATTTTGAGAGAGATGGGAAACAGGAGTGAATGAGTGGGCACGTTGGATGGAAGGAGGGTGGGGACATTCTTCTTGGCAAGCCACGCCAGAACTGGCCCAGCTACTTGGTCTTCACCCAAAATGAGGGCTAACCCTGGACTGACCCCAAGTATCCAGTGGAGAAACTCTTATTCTTGGATCTAGACCTAACCAGACCTGGCAATCAATATTTTTTAATCTGCAAAATGGGAATAATAAATCCTACCCCATATGTTCTTCATGTCAAATGAGAAATGAGCTTTTAAGTAGTCCATCAGCTACTCACCAGGAGCAGGAAGTGACACAAGCTTGTGTTTCTTCAAGTATATTTCTGCAGAACATTAAGTGCTATTTTTTTACAAAGGCACTGGCTAAATAAGTTTGGGCCACACTTATTTGGAAAAACAGTGTTAAGCAGCGTTTTTTTTTTTTTCTTTTTTTTTTTTTTTGGCGGTATGCGGGCCTCTCACTGTTGGGGCCTCTCCCGTTGCGGAGCACAGGCTCCGGACGCGCAGGCTCAGCGGCCATGGCTCACGGGCCCAGCCGCTCCACGGCATGTGGGATCTTCCCAGACCGGGGCACGAACCCACGTCCCCTGCATCGGCAGGCGGACTCTCAACCACTGCGCCACCAGAGAAGCCCAAGCAGCCTTCTTCTTTGCACAGACCCCACAGGTCCTTAATCTACCACTAATATACATGGTGAATCTCCAAGGGGATAGATTGTAGGTAACGTTTCTTAAATTTTTCGCCAAACTTTCTCAGTGGAGCAGTTTTCAAGTACCGTCTCTGCAAAATACACTTTGGAAGATGCCAGCGTAGGTCATAGGTATATTCATTTCATTCTTTTTTCTCTAATTGCGAAGGGAGTTGAACTGGTTGACGTGCGTGGGGTTGCTAAGATGTGGGTCCTTGGGAGCGAGCGCATTCAACTTCAGAATCTGTTGGAATGAGTGCTTCCTGCTCTGAAACACCTCTCTCTCTCCTGTCCTTACAGCTCCCCTTTGAATTGGAGATTTACTACATTCAGCATGTTATGCTCTACGTGGTACCCATCTACCTGCTCTGGAAAGGAGGTAAGGCCAGCAAGCCCCACCCCTGTGCCATCCCGACACCTAGCCTCACCCTTCTGTTTGGGGCCCTCACAACCTCTTGGGTGCCTATCAGGATCTTGAGGTGCTGCCTTGCTGTGTCTGTGCAGACACCAGGCGGTGGGAAAACAGGCACAGATGAGGCCCGCAAAGAGCCTGGTGGCTTTCCAGAACCATCCTTTGTGTGGGTGAGCTCGGTGCCACTGACGGCCTGTCCTAGGGCCGAGGCCTCGGGCTCTTCGTCCATGGTGGCGTTGGGTTTTCGTGGAGCCTCACACGCTCTGTCACTCGCTTCTGCTTGTGCCTTCTCCCGGCCTCAGTGTGCAGCATAGGGTAGAAGAAGAGAAGGACCTTGTGCTTTTGCTCATTATACCCATCCTCTCAGCAATAAAAAAGGTATTGAAAGGGGCACGAAGTCCAGAAACTGGGATTATGGGATTGAGGGAAGAGGCAGGTGAAAGAGTAGTGACCTTCATGTAAAACAAAGCATCGAAAATCTTCATTTGATCACGAGGGGAGAGACCAACCACCAACCTGGTCAGGAAGCTGATCTCTTTGTGACCTCACAATGACCCTTAAATTACCCCCTCCCTCTACTGTGTAGGAGACAAACGAGAAGGGGAGACTGGCTGTGAGAGCCCCCTTCTCGATGTTCTGACCTTCCCGGAAGGCCCTGTACCATCCTCTTCTAGTCAGAGCCACCAGCCTCTCTATCTTGGTTGCTGGGACTTTTCTGGGAGACCAACCTCACCCCAGGCAGCAAGAGTTTCATTTCTATCACGTGAAGCCACATGGACCCTAAAACCCACTGGGAGATCATTTGGAAGTTGTGCTTCCTCTAACTCAGGAATTCTAGCAAATCTTAAGAACTTCTGGCACAAGGGAGCCTCAAGGACCAGTCAACCGGGGGACATGCTGGAGGATGGGAACTGTTGCTCTCCATGGAGTCTACTTACAGTCAAGGGTCCCTGGTTTCTGTCAGTTAGGACTCTTCTTAGGACCTGTCTCTAAATATTCTTTGAGGCTGTCTTTACCCTGTATAGCCACTTGGGGTCGCACACTGTCAAAGAGCACTTCCTTTTAATTTGCACTAAACACACTCTTTTTCCCCACTGAGCTTTAAGAGAGGCCTGACGTTCCAATATCTAGGTGACCTGTGCCATTTCTCAGGTCTGTCCCCTGTGGCACAGGAAATAGCTTCCTAATAATAGGTTAAGTCTCAGAGATACACTCATTCGGAAGGGAACCAGGCAGGAAGCTGTCCCAGGGCTCCAGAGCCCCACCACTCATGGTTCCTGGTTTCTGAGGTGTGGGATGCAAGTTCTGGCCAAATGTGCATGGCTATTAGTTAAACCTATTTGAGCTCTGAGGTGCCATAAAAGTCTGTCAGTTGGCCGAGCCAGAGTGGTCTGACATGGAAATTACCCAGGAGCCTCTACGTCCCCCGCCTCTTCAAAAAATCTCACCATCTGGGAAGCTACACTTTCTAGAAGTCGCTGATTCCACTGCAGCCTTCTGTTGAATCTGTTGCTGCACTGTTTGGGGGAACTGAGCTAAGGAAGTAGGGATTCCAGAGTCTTAGTTCCAGTTTACTTATTTGTTTACTGTGAGTGAGTCTTTCCCCTCTCGTCTGGTGCCTGGCCTTGAAAAGAGGCTGTAATAGTAGTAACACTAATGGCAACCACAGTGTAACTATCAATGCCTACTTTTTGTTGACCGTTTTCTGTGCAGGATACTGTGCTAGGCATGTTTTGTGTATGTCCCCATCACAGCTAACCTGGTGAAAAATCCTCCTTCCACAGAGGGAAAAAAAAAAAAATCAAGGCTCAGGAAGGTTAGGTACCTTGCCCCACAGCTTGGATTCAAAGCCTGGCCTTGATTCTCTCACACACCATGTTGTCCTAAAAGACAGATGTGTGTCTCCTGACCACATCAGGCTGGGAATCAGCCCTCCAGCCCACCCTGCTTCAGCCAGTCACTCAACACAGACAGGCGTACCTCATTTTATTGCACTCTGCTTTATCGTGTTTTGTTTTTGTTTTTGTTTTGTTTTTTTACAAATTAAAGGTTTGTGGCAACCCTGCATTGTCAGAGGATGGTTAGCATTTTTTAGCAATAAAGTATTTTCTAATGAAGGTATGTACTTTGGTTTTTTAGCCATAATGCTGTTGCACACTTAATAGACTACAGTATAATGTAAACGTAACTTTGATATGTGCTGGGAAACCAAAAAAATCATGTGGCTCACTTTATTGCGCTATTCGCTTTATGGCCGTGGTCTGCAACCAAACCCGCAGTAACTCCGAGGTGTGCCGGGATTTGTTCAACACCTACTATGTGCAGAGCATTTGTGCTAGGGAATCAGAGATGAACCAGAAAGGCCCAGTCCTTCCACAGGGAGTCCCTGTCTGAGAGAGAAGACAGACAGGTGTAATACAGCGTGACAGGTGCAACTGTGAGAGCGTGATAGGATTTCCGAAGCCTTGTTCGCCTTCCCTGCTTTACCATTTCTGGGCTCTTGTGTGCTCTTGACTTCCTTTCCGGCTCTTTGCTGTCATCTGCTGTTCACTTAGGGGAAATTATGAGCATATAGAGGAAAAAAAAAATCTGGATTTCCTGAGGTTGGTTTTACCTTCACGTGAGCCTTGGATGTAGGCCTTGCAGAGGGGGCGTGGATCTGGAGTGAACAGTGGGAAGAGTATTCCCTGAAAACCAAAAAGCTGAGAGTTTGGGGCTTCTCTTCCCTAATAAAAAAAAGTCTTGTGATTTTCCAGAGATAGCTGGCTCAGGAGTTTTTACCCAAGGCCAGACAGCTCTCCTTGAGGTACCTCCCATGCCCGGGAACCCTGTTTCCCTGAAAGGCAAGGTCCCGCTTCTCCTGTGGTTTGGGGGTGCCTGGGGGGTGCTGAGTGGGAATCTCATTCCCCCCTCATTTCTGCAGCCCTTCGGCACCACCACAGTAAACGTGACCTCCCCTGTCCACACTGCTCTTTTCTTCCTCCAGTCGGGCTCTTTATTTCTCTTTCCTTTCCTCCCAGCTCTGACTTTGGCCGTGGGCAACTGCACCCTTACCCCCAGCTCTTCACAGAACACAAAGTCCTCCCAGCTCTTGCCTGAAACTCCCTTTAATGGAGGCTGTTCTCTCCGCTTGGCCCTGTGTGCCGCCTGGCTGTCCACTGTCTCTTCCAGACCACTGTTCCATCTCTGCCTTCTGTGACAGTGCTTTCTCCTCTACCATCTCTCTTTTTCACTACCACCACCACCACCTAAACCTCTTGGTCACTTCTCCCACATCCCGCCATGCCTTTGGCCCATGGCTCTCTCACTGTCTTCATTACAACTCTAGCCAGCATCCTGAGAGCCTTCCGGTGAGGGGCACTCATCCCACCCCCAGTTTCTCAAGGTTTGGGCTTCTTAATTGCAGTGACTTCTGCATCCCCTTTAGCCACCTGGCCCTTGCTTTCCACTAAAGCTCTTCTATCTGAGATCATAAGCCTTTATGTCCTTTTCTTTGACCCAAATACCTACTCCTTTCAACCTCCCCTTTTCCCCAGTCAGCTTGTGCCACTATGACCAATTACTGGAACTTTCCCTTCACCAGCTCCTGAGACTGTCGCACTCCCTTGTCCCATCCACTGGGATTAGTGTCTAATCCCAGTGTCCAGTCTTGGTCTACTGAGAAAACCTCTCAGATCACTCAGATTTGGGCTGCAGAAATCCCATGGTCTCTGTTACATAATTGTGCTGTCAACAGCATCGCTCGCTTATTTTCTTTCACCGGCTCCTCCACACACTGCCCTCAGAAGTCATATGCAAAAGCTTTACCGCCCTCCCCAAACTTCCTGTCCAGTCTATTCAAACTTCCAGTCCTCGCCACTTTCAGTAGATGTTCTCCCAACAAATGACTGGGGAAATAGACTTGCTGATGTGAATTTTCCCTCAACTACCTCTCTCCACTTGATAAGCTTCTTTAACCACACCCATCCTTAGGTTCCTCCCTCCCGTCTAGGAGGGAGTGGTGTTCCTCCTGCACATGGCTGGTCCCACACCCTGGTGTGGTTGCCTCGCATCCCTTCCACCTCCTCTGGAAACTCATCCCATCAATAAGTCCCTTGTTTATCTGGATTTTCAATGCTTCCCTACTGGCTTTTCAGTCTTCCCTATTCTAAAAATCTTTAACTCCACACAACTCCATCTTTCATCCTCCCTGTCAGCTAAGCATCTTTAAAAAATAGTCCAAACAATATTTCCTGAATTTCAGTTCTTTGGACATAATAAGTTTTGCCTTATTCATTGTAATCACCTATATTATTATGTATGTAATATTTGATCTGTTGATTTTTTTTCCTAAGATATTATTTGTTTTTAAGAGAAGCCTTATACTCTCTGTGAAATCCTGGATTCAGTACACTGGTTATCTATTTTAATACACCTTAACTATATAACGTTTAAATTAAAAACAAAATGTTTATCTGTTTACTACCCGGAATCACCTCATGAATAGGACATAACTTTTTTTTTGAACATCTTTATTGGAGTACAATTGCTTTACAATGGTGTGTTAGTTTCTGCTGTATAACAAAGTGAATCAGTTATACATATACATATGTTCCCATATCTCTTCCCTCTTGCGTCTCCCTCCCTCCCACCCTCCCTATCCCACCCCTCTAGGTGGTCACAAAGCACCCAGCTGATCTCCCTGTGCTATGCGGCTGCTTCCCACTAGCTATCGGTTTTACGTGTGGTAGTGTATATATGTCCATGCCACTCTCTCACTTTGTAGGACGTAACTTTGAGTGACTCTTGTCTGCATCTGATGAGCCCTCTTTTTAGTTACGCTTCATTCATCAGAATGTTGCCATCTGATGTCTACCCACACTGCCCACCTCTTCGTGGAAACAGCACTTCTAAAGATTACCAACAACTGTGTGACCAAATCTAATGGCCGTCTCTCAGGCTTCATCCTGCCCGCACTCTTTGCTACACTGGATGTTGTTGAACACTCTTTTTTGGAATGTCCTTCTCTCAGGGCTTCCAACATCCCCCCCCGCTCCCGGCTTGCCCACCTCACCAACCATGCCTTCCCAAGTCTCCTGCAGAAGTTCTTTTTCCTCTGTCCTCCGAGTTGTTATTTCCCCCGGAGTTCTCTTCTGGCCTCACCTCTCGCTCTGCTACTCCCGGCATGGTCTCACGTGCTTACACAATTTAGCCACCAGTCTGTGCAGCGATGGCCACCACATTGCCCTCTGCAGCCCGGAATCTTAAGAGATTCCTTTTCATGTTGTTAACTCAAGCATCTCCACCTGAATATCTCAAGCATACTCAAGATATGCTTGATACTCAAGATATCATATCAAGATAGTCAAGATATCATAAGCTCATCTTGTCTGTGCACACTCATTATCTTCCCCATCAGCTCTGCTTCTCTTCCTGCGGCTTTTGACAGGTAGCACCACCAGTCACCCCAGGTAGAACCTGGGAATCATCCCTACCCTCGCATCTATTTCATCCATTCATCTAACACATACATCTTCATCCATTTGGGCTGCCATAGCCAGATACTACTGACTGGGTAACTTTTAAACAACAGAAATGTATTGCTCACAGTTCTGGAGGCTGGGAATTCTGAGATCAAGTCACCAGCATGGTCACCTTCTTCTGAGGCCCCTCTTCCTGGTTCCTAGCTGGCTCCTTCTCACTGTGCCCTCACATGGTGGACGGGATGAGGGATCCCTCTAGAGTGTCTTTTATAAGGGCACTAATCCCATTCATGAGGGCTTCACCCTCATGGCCTAAGCGCCTCCCAAAGCCCCCACCTCCTAATACGTTCACATTGGGGGTTATAATTTTACCACATGAATTTTGGGGGACACAAACATTCAAACCATAGCGACATATTTACACGTGCCCTCTTTCTGCTAGCCTCTGTGCTAGTCATTGGGGGGCCCTGATGAGTGAAAATCAGACCCCACCCCTTCCCTCATAGAATTCATAATGTAGTGGGGGGAGCCAGATGTGAATTCAGTAATCACACAAATGGACGTATAGTTAGAACTGAGCTAAGTACTCTGAAGGAAAGGAACATGCTTTTATGAGAGCCTAGAACAAAACAAGCTGACTTAGTATGGAAGTTCTGGGGAGAGTTCCCTGAGGAAGTGACATTTCAACTGAGATCTCAAGGATGAGTAGGAGTTTACTAGGTATGTGTAGGGTTAAGGGAGGTGAACCCTTGTAACTGGACAAAATGGCAGATATGCCAGAACCTCAGCAGGAGGGAGAACTGGAGGGAGGGCAGATGACCCTGGGCCTGAGGGGCAGATATGGAGGGCTTTGTGGTCAGGGGTTTGGCCTTTATTCTAAGAGCTGTAGAAAGCCAGTGAAAGTTTTAAGAAGGGGCATAGCATCAGCTTGTTTTTCCTATTGATTCTTTTCTTGTGTAATTCATTTATATAGCTCTGTATCTAAGATACAGAAAGCCATTCTGTGAAAAAACACCTTCCCACCCCTTCCCCCATTCACAGCAACAAGTCCACAGGTTACCACCATTGTTGTTTTTTGCATATCCTCCCAGAATTTCTCTTTTTTTTGTATATATAAGTAAGTTTTTAAAATATTTTATTTTCTTCTTAACACACACATCCACAAGTAGCATACCACACAACTGTTTTGTTGCTGTTACTATTTTGCTTAGCACTGTGTCTTAAAGAGCTTTCCAAGTAAGCCCATAGGAAGCTTTCTCATTCACAGCAGCATGTGTTCTGTTGGGTGGATGATAAGATCCAGGGTAATAAAAATGGCAACACTTTATGTAGCACTGTGATGTGCCATTGTTTCAAGCTCTTCCCACCCATACATTAACTCATTGAATCCCCACCACAGTCCTCTCAGGTAGGTGTTACTGTCATCTCCGTTTTACAGATGAGGAAACTGATGCTCAGATAGCAAGTAGCCGAACCAGGATTTGAACTCGGTGGTGCAGCTTTTAGACACAACACAAGGCTACGACACTCTACTGTAATTTATTTATCCCATCTCCTCTTGATAGACATTTAGGTTGTTTCCAATCTCTCACTAATATAAATAACACTGCACTGAACGACCTTGAACCTATGCCATTTTGCAGGTGTGCAAGTGTGTCTAAAGGATAAATCCCCCTAAGTGGAATTGCCGAATCAAAGAGTATATGCATCTGTAAATTTGATGGATATTTCCAAACTCAGAAAAGTTATACCAATTTAAATGCTCCTTAGCAATGTGGAAGAGTGTCTGTTTCCACACAGCCTCACCAAAAGAGGCTTTTGGCTTATTTCCAACCTTTCCACTTTTTGCCCATCTGATGGGTAAAACTAATGGTTTATTGATCTAGTTTTAATTTGAATTTCTCTTACTTTGAGTGAGGCTGAGCCTCTTTTTACATGTTTAAATTGCCGTTTGATTTCCTTGTCCTTGAATTATGTGTTCCTCTCATGTGCTCATTCTTCTCATTGTTGTTTTTGTTTTTTACAAAATTAAATCCTGGGAGCTCTTTATAAATAGGAGTTGGCCCTTTGTGATATGACCTGCAGATATCTTCCCCACTTATGTCATTTGTTTTGTAACTTTGCTCATGATTTATTTTTGCCAGGTAGGAGGTTTACATTTCCATGTAATGTATCTATTATTTTACAGCATCTGAATTTTGAGTCATGGGTAGAAGGCCCTTCCCTACTCCAACGTCATAAAAAAATATATCCCATATTTTCTTCTGCTGTGTTAGTAGTTCCACTTATTTATTTTTTATTATTATTTTTTTACCTTTAAGTCTTTTATCCACTTGGAATTTATCCTGGTATTAAAGGGACCAGCTTTATTTCCAGATGGTCTCTCATTTGTCCCAACACTGTTTATCAAATAGTCCGGCCTGATCAGATCTGCTTGTGGAAAAGATCGTGCCGGTGCTGTGTACAGAGACCACCATGTTCTAAACTTTTACCTCCTAGATGGCTCTCACGGCCATCCCCTTCCTGCCATCTCTAGGGCCACAACCTTGGGCTGAGACACCGTGGCAGTTGGCTCTGTGTGATCTCCCTGCCCCCAGCCTCCCCCGCTCCTCCTAACAGCCCTTCGGTCCTGGCAACCCCCAAAGCTGTTTCTAAAGCCCACATTGGCTCATAGCACTTCCCTGTTCGGAAACCTTCAGTGATTCCCCCTTGTCCCCAGAGCACTGTGCGTCCTCCCAGGGGCACACAAGAGCCTGTGTGCCCTGGCCCTGCCCCTTTCCCTTCGTGTTCCTCCTTTCCTTGTTCTCTGCACTCTGGTGACACCCAAATCCTTAGGGTCCCCTGAGTTTACTGTGCAACTTTCATGGCTCTGTGCCCTTGAAAATGCCATGACTTCTGGCAGGAATCCCCATGTCTAGCTTGTTGGCCAGGAAAGCATGCCTTCTTCAAAACTCACCTCTGTAGTCACCTTCTCCAGGCAGCCCTCTGAAACTATTCTGTGGCTGAACTTGTCACACTGCAGTGCAGGTGTCTGTTTACGTGCCCGTCACTCTAAGGACAGGAATTTTTCTTTTGTTCTCGATATCTGAAGGATGAATGAATGAATGACTATATATCCACACACTATGCATTGCACATATCCTGTTATACATCTTACAAGCTAACATTTATTGTGCACTTTCCATGAAGTGGGCACTGGGTAAGAGTTTTACAAGGTGATCTTGATCTCACTGAATCCGCACAAAGTTCACTAGACTTACGGGGCCCATGACGTTGGATGTGGGGGAAAAAAATCACGTTTTCATTTGCATTAACTCCAACTGAAATACAGCATTTCCTTCAGTTCTGAATCGCAGACAGCAACCCACAGTTGCATTTGCAGTACTTGGCATGTTGTCGTTAATATAAATCACAGATATTTTCTACTGATTACAGCTGCTACAGATAATCTTGAAAAATCATTTTCACTTCATCATCACCTCAATATTTAAAGACATTTATTATTTAAAAGTATTCTACTAACTGTATTTTGATAGTATTTTTTATAACCCTGTATCTTTTTAGATATTTATATTTAAAATATAGTTACTTAATATATAAATATAATATATTTAATATGTAATATATTTTATATATTTATATTTTAAAAGCTTTATTCTGAGAAAGGGCCCCAAACAGCCCAAGGGATCCAAGGTACCCAAAGGTTAGGCACCCCTGCATTAGAGTTTAAACTGGCATTTGAAACCAGGCAGGCAGACGTCATGACCACACTGCATGTAGTTGCTGGATTTGACAGACTATGGGTTCGAATCCCGGTTCTGGCACTTGGGCTAGTGCCTTCATCTCTCTGTGTCTGTTTTCTTGTTTGTAAAATGAGGATTAGTAGGTGTGTTGTGAGGGGTCAGGGAGCTCATATATGTAGAGTATATAGAACAGTGCCCGACGCATGGTAAGTGGTGTGTATTGTTTTTCTTATTATTAGCCACTTATACTGCTTCTCGTTAATTTCACATCTGTCTTCCAACTAGACCATGGGCTCTTGGGGTCAGGGTTGTACCTTGCTGACTTCTAAAGCCACAGGCTTGCAGATACAAAGTGCATGTTTGTCAGTGGATTTAACACTGCTGACACCCCTCCTCTTAGACGCCCGTTTCTCCTTTGAGCCCCATGACACCCCTGTCTCCAGGTTCTCCTCCTCCTCCGGCTGTTTCTCCTTGGGCTCCTCTGCCCTGCCTGCCCGAGATCCTGGCATTCCCCATCTATAGATGCAGGCCCGAGAAACGCCACAGGTACTTTAGATTAAACATCTGCAATCAGCTTCCTCAATTCCATGCTCCTCCCTCCAACCTGCTGTTCTTCCTCTTCCTCTGTTTCTTATCTTACTGGCTCCACCAACCATCCAGTGCCAAAATCCAAGGCAGCTTCGTGGACCCCTTCCTCTGCCTCATCCCCTATACCAATCGGCTCAGAAGTTCTGAGGATCCAAATTCTCAAAATGCTTGCCAGTTTGGCCCCCACCCCCCTGTCCTAGTCCAGGCTCTCAGCGTCCATTGCTGGGACTAGTACTTTGATTCTTCTCTCATCTCCCTGCCCCCTGATTGCCCCTACCTCCCACCCAGTCTCTCCTGCATCCAGTCTCCAAAATACCTTTCTAAAGAAAGCAAATCTGATCAGAATTCACTCCGCTGCTTAAAATTCCCATACAGGATGAAGACCAAACTCCTTTACGTGGCATTCAAGACTGTTCACAATCTGACCCTTGCCTTTCTCTTGGACCCAATTTCCCATCACTTAAAGAGTTCAACTCCCATTGCTTTTACCTTCGAAGTCATACCTGCGCCCCCCCACCCCGTCCCCCGCCCAATACACAAACCAGCTTCTCTACTTGAACCTGGCAAACTCAGCGTCCTCCTCTACAAGTTAGCTCAAAGGTGCTACCTCCTCTCTGGATCTGTGTCTGACTTTCCTAGGCAGCCTAAGGCATATTTTCCTGGAAGTTCCTTATACTTTTTATATTCCATATCTAATTGTTTATCTGTGCTTCGCCACTAGGTGGCAGTCTCGTCTTTTCATCTTTTCAGGAGATGAAGCTGTATTGGGCTGGCCAAAAGGTGTGTTCAGGTTTCGTTCGGGTTTTTCCACAACATCTTAGGGGAAAACCCGAACGAACTTTTTGGCGAACCCAGTAGAATTAAAATCATATTTTATTGTAATTTAAATTAATAATGAATCATTAAATTAATAATAGCGTTTATTATAATTAAGATGCTATAGGAGCAAGGGAGAGGGTGAAGTCTTCTGAGGCCACACGATTTTGGTCTGGGTAGCCATGGGCGGGGGGATTGACTGCCCCTAATGCATAGGGAGCACAGAAGGAAGGAGCATATTTTAAGGAGGAAGGTGATTTTACTTGAGTTTAAGGCAATTCTAGGCTCTCCAGGTTGAGATGTCCAGGAGGCCATTGAATGGAATATTCTGGAGCTGTTCAGGGGATTCTGGGCTAGAGGCTGACTTTGATAGCTTTGGTATAAAGGTGATGGATATAAACATGGAAATGATGAGATGATCCAGGGTAACTGTGTAGGTGGGGAGGAAATAGAACTTTGAAAAAGGCCTTATGGGACATGAACCTGTAAATAATAGACAGGAAGAAGAAGGTAAGGAAATTGTAGGAATGGTCAGAGCAACAGAGGAGTGGCTAGTTGTTCTGGAAGCGAAGGCACTAGAAATTGTCATCAAAGGACTAGTGATCCAGAGTGCCACATTGTTTCAGAGGGTTCCAGGAAAGTGAGGTCACTGGAGATGTGAGGATGGGATGGAAGCACTTAAGGGCATTAAGGAAGGAGGGGTGAAGGGCCTTGCAGAGTCAAGGGAGGGGTTTCTCTCCCCTGCTTTCCCCTCTTCCCCCTCCCTCTCTGCCCATGGCTTGGGGCACGTTCAGGTGCTAAGATGAAGGCCGGTCATGAGAGGGCACATTGAAGGCACTGGGAGAAAGGGGCGTGAATGACTTAGGTGATGACAACCGCTGAGAGTGAAAGGGCTTGATGGTAGACTGAGAAGGGTAATGACAAGAGGAGTAAGTGCTGTGGGAAATGAGAGAAGGAGATAAGTCTAGACTGTTCCAGTGCTGTCCAATGGAATGCTCTGTGATGCCAGAGGTATTCTATATCTGCTCTGTTCATCATGGCAGCCATGAGCTCCAGGTGGCTCCTGAGCAGATGAAATGTGGCTCGTGCGGTCAAAGCACTAGGACTGGGGAATTTCGAATTTAACTTTAAGGAACTTGAATTGCAGTTGAAATAGCCGCTGCTGTGATGGACAGCGTAGCTCTTCTTCAACCTTCTGGTTGGTGGCTAGCACTGAGGGGACCCCTCCTGAAACAGATTTCCTTGCATTCTTCCAGTACTGGTCTGTCCGGTTACCCCATTTTCTCCAGGAGGGCTCAGCAGCCTGAGTGCAGAAGCAGAACATCTGGCTTGAGGGATCCATTCAGGGTTGGGGCTTTGGAAGTAAGGTCAGTGGTGTTGAAGATCCAGAAGGCAAGGGATGTTCGGGACAGAGTTTTAGTAACCGTGCCTTTGGGTTTCCGACCAAGGGTGGGGCACCCAAGGAACAGTGAGAATGAGAAACAGAGTGCCGCTTTCATATTAGCTGAGTACGCACCCAGGACCTCAGTGTAGGCAGGGCTGGGCTAGAGCTTGCAGCTTTGGTCTGGACACCTAAGTGAGCTTCCTCCTCTGGATCCTAAGAATCTAAGGTGGCCAGATCTGTAGAGCAGGCCTCAACTTATTTCCCACCCAGTCAAAGGAGCTGAGAAGCTAGGGTAGAGAGGAAGGTGAATAGGCCTGGGTGCCCAGAGAGACAGGTTCTTCTGAGATGTGCATGATGAAAAGTACGTGCTGCCCATTATGAAGCTAGACTACACGGTTTCAAGTCTTGGTTCTGTTGCTTAGTAGCTGTGTGACCTTGGCTAAGTTCCTTAACTTCTCTGCTTCAGTCTCCTCATCTGTAAAATAAGAATAATAGTACAGGTGACTGTTGAACAGCATGGAGGTTAGGGGTGCCGATGCCCTGCGCAGTCAAATGTATAATTTTTGACTCCCCCCCATACTTTAACTACTAATTGCCTGCTGTTGACTGGAAGCCTTACCGATAACAGTCTATTAACACATATTTTATATGTTATATATGTGATATACTGTATTCTTACAGTAAAGTAAGCTAGAGAAGAGAAAATGTTATTAAGAAAATCATCAGGAAAGAGAAAATACATTTACAGTGCGTATATACGTATTTATTGAACAAATCCACGTATAAGTGGATCTGCACAGTTCAAACCCGTGTTGTTTCCGGTTCGGCTGTACTTCCTCAGAGGGTTGTAATGCGCATTAAATGTCTTAATGTATGTAAAGCGCTTCTAAAAGTGCCTGCCCCTTAGTTCGTACTACATAAGTCTGCTGTCGTTAGCATGATTTTTTCTTGCTAATGTGTCAGGACTCAGCCTGCAAACCTATGAAACGTGGCCTGCGTGGTTTCTTCTCACGTTAGCAAGCTAGGGGATGAGCTAGTGAGTGGGGAGGTAGAAGTGTGGGGCGGGAGGGATGAAGAGTGCCCTATGCCCAGCAGGGAAGAAATCCTTGGGGGGAGGAAAGGGGCACCAAGGGGTCGGAGGTCACGAGGAAGTCCACGGGCACGTGCACGGTAGGAATGAGGATGTGAAAGCTGAAACTCTGGGCAGCTGTGGTCAGATGCTCCTGTGTGAGGTGGGGCAGTTGGCGGTGTTGACCGAAGCCAGCTGTGGGGAGCGAGGTTTAGTAGAGGCGCAGATCGGCAGGCAGAGTCCCTGCTCAGAACAGCCAGAGGGAGAAGCAGTGTCCTCAGAGGAGAGTCAGGTCTCCTTAGGGTGAGGAGGTGGAAGGGCCATTCTGTGCAAGGGCCGCAGGTACAGAGGGATTTGTTGCTGGTAGGGTCGCCATCGTGGGTTTCCAACGGGATGGCTTGGACGGCAGCCAACTTGAGGACCTGTAGGGCTGGTGGTGCAACTCCCCACTCTGGGAACTCCCTTTTCTCCATCCCTGTGGGGTTTTTTTTGGTTGGCTTTTATTTAAGCACGGTTTCTTAACCTGGGGTCCACAAATAGGAATTAAGGGGTCCATTAACTTGGATGAGAAAAATAATCACATGTTTGTTTTCACTAACCTCTAGCAGAAACACAGCACATGAATGTAGGTATGAGCCATACCTGCGGATTTGTTGTCAGTAGCAATCGCAGATGGCTTCCTATCACATTACAGTCGTGGCAGACAACTCAGAATACTGTTTATGCTCATCACTGCTTTGAAATTATGGTATTTGCCTAGCTCTTATTATTAAACACATTAATAAAGAAACATAAGTTCTATATTACAAATCTCTTTAAATATTTTGATAACCGTGTTTTAACGTCATTGCCTTCATTTATAACCCTTTGCCTTTTATTTTATGCATATAAAACCTTGTTCTAAGAAGGGATTCACCAGTGTCCTCATGTTTCCTGAGGGGTCCCTGCCAGGCACAGGAAGGCTAACAAGCCCCACCTCCAGGCTGCTTGGAAACCCCTTTAGGTTTCACTAGAGGGCGCTCTTGTTTCAGACTTGGAGAACAGTGGACTCTCAGACTTGACCCAGGTGACAAGGTTGTTTTGAAGTCCAAGCAAATCATATGTCCTTTGGGGACACCTCGGGAAACTGGGGTGTAAGAACCCCAGTGTTGTTTGATCTGGGCAAGCCACTTCTCTCTCTCTCTCTTTTTTTTTTTTTTTTTTTTTTTTTTTGCAGTACGCGGGCCTCTCACTCTTGTTGTGGCCTCTCCTGCTGCGGAGCACAGGCTCCGGAGGTGCAGGCTCAGCGGCCATGGCTCATGGGCCCAACCGCTCCGCGGCACGTGGGGTCCTCCTGGACCAGGGCATGAACCCGCGTCCCCTGCATCGGCAGGCGGACTCTCAACCACTGCGCCACCAGGGAAGCCTGCCACTTCTCTCTTGAGTGGGCTTTACACTTATCTCCTGCAGAATGAGGGCTGGGATACAGCCCCTGTGCTAGCTTCTAGGACAGTTAAAGCCAGAGCACTTTGGCCTGTGATGTCCCCAAGTTTTCATACCGACCTCAGTTCTAGGTGGTGCCCCTGTTTCTCTCCCACCCAATGTTAGCCCACTGACCCACTTGTCTGTCTAGCTTTAGGATGCTGGGAAGGTTCTCTTTCACTGGCTTCCCAGTTCCACTTTGCTGGTCAGGCGAGGGGCAGGAGAAAGGATAAGGGACTCAGGTAGATTCTGAAGGCTCCTGTTGGGTTAGGGGGTTAGAGGGAAAAGCTGGGGAATTTGAGAAATTGGCCCAGGGCTGATCCCTGTGCAGGAGGGTGGGTAGGCGAGTTTCTGAAGACTGTGGGATTTTCGCTGCTGAAGAGGAAGCATTTGGAGCTCAGGAGTGCTTTGTGGGAGCAGGGAATTAATTAATTCAAGGAGCAGTATCTGCCCCTCTACCGGTAGCTTTCCCCGGACCTCTTGGTACCTCTTGGTACCTCTTGCAACTCCAGAATTCCCCCTAAGGCAGTGTGGTTGGAGGACCTCGCATCGATCACCTGAGGTGCTTGTTACTAAGATGGAAATTCCGGGGTCCACCCAGATCTCCTGGATTCTAGTCTCTGGTGCAGGGCCCAGGAATGTACATTTTCCATAGGTTCTCTAGGGTAAAGGTTCTCAAAGTCTGGTCCTTGGACCAGCGGCAGCAGCCTAACCAGGGAACATGTTAGAAATGAAAATTCTCGGATTCCTGATTCTAGGCCCCCCTTCAGACCTACTGAATCAGAAATTCTTGGGTGGGACCCAGCAAAGATGCCTTTTAACAAGCCCTCCAAAAAAAAAAAAAAAAAAAAAAAAAAAAAAAAAAAAGTGGGCTTCCCTGGTGGCGCAGTGGTTGAGAGTCCGCCTGCCGATGCAGGGGACACGGGTTCGTGCCCCTATCCCGGAAGATCCCACATGCCGCGGAGCGGCTGGGCCCGCGAGCCATGGCCGCGGAGCCTGTGTGTCCGGAGCCTGTGCTCCGCAACGGGAGAGGCCACAGCAGTGAGAGGCCCTCGTACAGCAAAAAAAAAAAAAAAAAAAAACAAGCCCTCCAGGGGATTCTGATGCCAGCTCATGCTTGCGAGCCACCCGCCAGGGGATTCTGATACAGACTGAAGGTTTAGCCTCATTGCCTCAAATGATCCAAGAGCTGGATCCCCCTTGCTGAAAGCTCACCAGAGGCCCAGCAAGTACTAACTGTAAAACATGTGTGAGGCACGGGGCGGGTTATGTTTAGTAGCACTTTCCCCTGGAGTATCTCTGTGCTCCTTTAGCTCTTCTACCCCTACAGTGCTCCCGCAAGGAGCAGGGAGCCTGAGAATTCCCTGCCAGCAGGACTCTGACGCTTAGAGGGGTTTTGATTCACACAGGTGGTCACACAGCAACTTGAGAAGAGCAGAAGCTGGGACCTGGGTCTCTGGACTGCAGTGCTTGTTTGCTAGGCCAGGTCCACCTCTTGGAGTCTTTGCCAGCTCAGGGTCCTCACTCTGTGTGCTTTTGGCAGATGACTGGCTCTCCAATCCTCATGGATGAAGGTGGGTCTTTACGTTGCCTTAGCCATAGGCTGGGTGGCCCAGTCAGCCTCCACCAGGAAGTTCGAGGGTGAAGCCTGGCCTGAGTGGGCTCCCCAGCCGCTCAGGATAGAAGGTCAACCAGGTGGACCTTCCACATGGACACCCAACTTGGGACAGCTTTGTACATTAAGCAGACTAGAGGGTACAGTTCATTTGATCCAATGCCTGGATGAAAAGCAGCCTGACTTGGGCCTGCACTCAACAGCTGAGGATGGGAAATCACACATCTGTGGTCGTGTTGGGCTTGCACCACCTAGAGCTCTGTCTTCCGGGTAAATGAGGGTGTCTCATTTAGAGGGCACCAAAGATGGGATGGCATTGTTGTCAGGAACTAGACTTGTCATTCTCTCCCCATACCCAAACCTGCACCTTCTCCGATGCTCCCCATCCCACTGACTGGTACCACCATTCACTCACTATCCAGGCCAGAAATCTTAAGATAACCATTGGCTCTTCACCACTCCCACCACATCCAGTCAATCTGATCTCCTGATCATTTCTCAAATTCATTCCTACTACTCCTATTTTATTTAGCTCACGTCTGATCATCCCTGACCTGGTCTACTCCAATAGCCTCAACACTGGCCTCCCTGCCTCTAGTCTTGCCCTATTTCAATCAGCAGCCAGATGGGGAGCTTTATCCCTTACAATGTAAAGTGTGGTCTGAGGACCCCCAGCACCTGGGAGCTAGTTAGAAATGCAGACGCTCTGGCCCCCACCCCAGACCTACTGCATCAGAGCCCACCTTTTAACAAGATCTCAAGATGACTTGTAAAGTCCAAAATATCTAATGTTGCAAACAGTTTTCTTAAAGAACTGGCCCTCGTCTCTTGTTTATCCCTTTCTCCCACATGATAGTCCACTGCTACTGAACTGTACAAAGTTCTCAAACATACTGGGCTGCTCACTTCATTCTTTCAGCAAATATGTATTGAACCCCTCCTTTGTGTCAGGCACTTGCTGGGGATAAAGCAGCGAGTAAAGCGGATACATATTTTTGCTTTCATGGAGCTTACATTCTTTTGTGGCAGGAGAGACAGTAAAGAAATAAGTGCATAGAAATAAGCAAACTATAGAGTAAGTCAGATGATGTTAAGTGTATAAAGGAAGAGAAAAAGCAGGGCAGCGGGTATAGTGTTGCTGAATGGGTGGAGAGAGTAAAGGAAGGCCTCACTGAGAATGTGACATCTGAGCAAATGCTTGCCGGCTTCTGGATATCTGGGGGAAGAATATGCCAAGCAGAGAAAATAACGAGTGTAAAGGCCCTGAGACAGAAGTGTTTCTAGGATATTCTAGCAATAGCAAGTATGTCAGTGTGTCTAGAGCCATGTGAAGGAAGGGGAAAGTGGTAGCAGATGAAGTCAGAGATGTGTGATATAGGTGAGGGGCAGATCATATATAGGGCCTCATAGACCATTGTAAGGACTTGACATTTTCTTTTTAGGGAGATGGGAGGCCATTGGAGGCTTTTGAGCGGAGGACTGACATGATCTGAGTTAATCTTTCAAGGGATCACCCAGTTGCTATGCTGAAATTAGACTGTACGGGCACAGGATAGAAATAGGGACACCTATAAGTAATGTTTGCAATAAAAGAGGAAGGAGATGCTAGTGGCTTGGGCTTGGGTACTAACAGTAGCAGCAGAGAAATGCCATTGGATTCTGGATACATGCTGAAGGCACAGCCAGCAGGAGTTGCTGATGGATCAGATGTGGGATGTGACAGAGAGGAGTCAGGGATGACTCTAAGGTTTTTGACCTTTAGTAACTTAAATGAGTTACCATTTATTGAGATTAGGAAGACTAGGAGAAGAGGTTTTGTTCTTGTTTATTGCTTTTTTGTTGGGTCGGGGGAGGAAGTGCTCTTTCAGTTATCTAATGCTGTATAACATCCCCAAAACTCAGCAGCTTAAAACAATGACTTATTATTTTTCACAGTTGTGTCAGTTGACTGGGTCATTCTTTGTCGTGGACTGAATGTTTGTCTCCTCCCCTGAAATTCCTATGTTGAAGTCCTAACAACCGCCCCCCCCCACCGCATGTGATGATGTTTGGAGGTGGGGTCTTTGGAACGTAATTAGGGTTGGATGAGGTCATGGGGGTGGGGCTTTTGTGAATGGGGTTAGTGCCCTTATAAGAAGAGGCCATAGAGTTCCCTAGCCCCTTCTACCATGTGAGAACAGGGCGAAAAGATGTCTGTCTGTGGACAAGGACGTGGGTTCTCACCCAACACCAAGTCTACCAGTACCTTGATCTTGGACTTCCCAGCCTCCAGAACTGTGAGAAATAAGTTTCTGTTGTTTAAGCCACCCAGCTTATGGTATTTTGTTATGGCTGCCTGAGCTAAGACATTTTTTTTTTCCTACTTACTGGTCCTGCTTGGGTTCAACTGGTACAGCTGGGATAGCTGGGCCTCTCTATCCACAAGGCCTTTCATGGCATGGGGGTCTCAGGGCAGCATTCCAAGAGGGCAAGCCCCAATTCATAAGTGCTTATGAAGCCTCTGATTGCATCTTTTTGATGAAGTCCCATTGACCAAAGCAAGTTCCCTGGCTGAACCAGATGGGCCACATGGCCAAATCATCGTGGGAGAGGAATACATGAGGGTGTGGATACTGGGAAGGTGTGATTCACTGGGAGCCAGTACTGTAACAGTCTACCATAGGAGACAAAATCAAAAGCTGCGTTGAAGAATGAGATGCCCACTTAGATATGCAAGTGCAGATATTGAGTAGACTGTGAGCTATGTGAGCCTGGAGTTCAAGGCAGAGGTCCAGGCTGAGATGTAAATGTTGGAGTCGTCAGCACGCAGATTGTGTTAAAGCCAGGAGATTGGTTGAAATCACCTAGGGAATGAAAGTATTTAGAGAAGAGAAAAGCTCTGAGTTCTGCAACCTGATCCTCTCCATCATTTAGCAGTCAAGGAGATGAGGAGGAAGCAGTAAAGGAGACCGAGAAGAAGCAGGCTGTGAGGCAGGAGGAGAACTAAGACAGCAGCATCCCAGAAGCCAAGTAAAGAACGTTTCAAGACAGAAACGGTGCATAAGATGAGGCCTGGGAATTGGCCACTGGATTTAGCAATGAAAAGATTATTTGTGACCTTGATGGGAGTTGTTTTGGTGGAGGGAGGGGTGGGGAGGTAGGCATGGAAGCCTGATTAGCTCGTGTTGAGAGAGAATGGGAAGAGAGGAATTGTAGACAGCGGAATATAGACAAGTGCTGTCCAATAAAAACATGTAAGCCACACATGTAATTTCAAATGTCCTGGTAGTCACACTAAAAACAAGGTAAAAGAAATGGGTGAAATTAATTTTAGTAATATATCTGATATTTAACCCACTATATTTAAAATATTATCACCCCCAAATAATATAAAATTATTGCCAGGGTATTTTACATCTTTTGAAATACAGTAGTGTAGTTTACACTAGTAGCACATCTCAATGTTAAACAGCCACGTATGGAAGTGGCTACCATATTAGACAGGGCAGGTATAGACATTTCTCTCAAGGAGTTTTGCTGTGCAGATGAGCAGAGGATGAGGTGCTTGCAGGGGCGAAGTGAGGTCAAGTGTGTGTGTGTGTTTGTTTCACAATGGAAGCTGTTACAGTATGTTTAGTTTATATGCTAATGGGAATAATCCAGTAGAGAAGAAGAACTCCTCGATGTAAGAGAAAGAGAAACCGTTTCTGGAGTGATATTGAGTAGGTGAGAGCGGATGGGATTGGGATACAAAAGGGAAGGCCTGCCTTGGCTGGGGTCCTGGGCAGTTCATCCGTGGGAACAGGGTGAAGGCAGAGCACATTGGGCACCAATGCAGATAAGTGGTTAGATGTGATCATGAGAGCTCCTGGAAGTTTTTGATTCCTTTTTTCTCAGTGAAGTAGGAATCAGGGTCATCATCTGAGAGTGAGGATGGGATAGAAGTGTTGAAGATCTGAGAAGACAGAAGACAATATTAAATTGTGGCCTGAGAGAGTGAACGGGCTGGGGAAGTGTAGTATGACTGTCTGGCAACATGAAAGATGCACTTGAGGTTTGTCATCACGAATCTGATGTGAGAACAGTCAGCACAGATGTTTTTCTCCAGCCGTGTTCAACTGCAAGCAAGGCGGGGGAGGAGGTTGGGACTTAACCAGGGCTGGGGTTTTTTCAACATGAGTACGGGGATAATGAGAGATGCCACGAAGTCAAAGGTGTATGCCAGGGATAATTCGAGTGATGGGCCATGGAATTGAAGGAGAGAAGAGGGAGCCATGAGGGACAGCAAAAAAGATGGGAGGACCAATGGATCACAGATTCCAGGGGGGGTCAAAGAAGTGTTGGGGTCAGGGTTAGAGGGCGTCAGCTGGAAAGATAGACATGGTGGGTGAAGAGGGCATGCTTGACTTAACGAGGGGCTGCAGATATTCATAATTATAAGGTCTCAGGCACAAGCTTGAGAATGACTGGCTGAAGTGAGACGGGGACAAAATCATTGAGGAGAGGAGGCCAGGGAGCTGAGAGGCCAGGGTACTGGAGGGTTCATGTTAGGCATATGTTGAAAAGGTCAAGAGATAAGATGGGGGTATTTTTGGAGAGAAAGGTACCGAGCCAGGTACTAATATCCCTGAGGAATATTAAGGACCATGGCCCATAGTCTGTAGACAACTGTGAAACGGAAGGGTAGTAGGTTGGAAATGGCAAGGCAAAGAAAGAAGTTCCCTACTCTCCCTATATGGGCCCAGGGGGAAAATAAACCAGTGACTACTTCAGAGGGCTAGAGGTGAAGAAGGCTCCTTGTGGGGAGAGGTAGGTCAGGGAAGAGCATAAAGGATGAAGGGAACATTCAGAGAAGTGATCGAAACATTGGGAATTTGGCTAACGATTGCTCTGTGACTTTGCATATCCTGTTCCCTTTTCCTGGCATTCCCTTCCTTACCTTGTGCACCTGGAAAGCTTTTCTTCAGTTGTTTACAACCCAGCTCCTGCATCGCTAGTTTCCTGAAATTGCTACAGCAAAGATCACCAGTGACCAGCATGTTGCCAAAACCAGTGGAAGTATTTGTCTTTACTGTACCTCTCCAAAGAAGCGTGTTCCCAGTGGAGTTTTCTGTGATGAGGGGAATGTTCTTTCCCCGCCCTGTCCAATATGGTAGCCACTAGCTGTGTGTGGTTATCGAACACTTGAGATGTGATGGGCTACTGAGGAACCAGATTTCTAATTTTATTTCATCTTAACCCATTTAAATGTAAATTGCCACGTGTGGCTCGTGGCAGTCTTCAACCTTGTCTTTCTCCTGGCAACTATTGCTGTTTTCCAGGCTCTGTCCTTGGTCCTTTAATCTCATTCTGTGGACTCTTCTGTGTTGATCTTATCCGTACCCCAAGCTCTGTTTCTGGGACATCTCCCTCTTCTGAGCTCTAGACCTGGACTTGCACAGCCTATTGGAGACGTCCGTGTGGGTATCCTATAGGCATTCAGTGTCAGCACACCCCCAACCTGAACTCTCCTCTCCCCTGAATCGACTGCCCTCAGTCACTGAACTCATAGACCTGGGAGTCACCCTAGGTGCCTCCTCTGTGTCCTACGAATTGCCAAGTCATCCACTTCTGCAGAAGCATCCGAACTGGTCTTCAACCTTATCCCTCTCCTGTCCATCACCCACACTGCTGCCAGAGCAGTCGAGCTAGCTGAAACAGAAACCTGACCTTGCACTCCCCTGTTTCAAACCTCTCAATGGCTTCTCGTTGTGAAGAGGATAAAGGCCAAGGTCCCGGGCACGGCAGACAAGGCTCTTCATGACCTGAGCCGGTCTCTCCAGCTTCATCTCTGGGCATGTGTCCCCTCCCACTTGATGCTCCAGTCACACAGACCTGCTTGGGATTACATGCAAATGGCATGCTGTTTCATGCCTCCACACCTTTTCCCAGGCTGTACCCTGCCGCCCGGAATGTCCTTTCCTTCCTTTAAGCTCCTGCTGCCATCTCCTTCTTGTTCTTCAAAACTCACCCAAACTGTCATGTTCTTCAGCTCGCCTTCCTCAGTGTCTCCATTACTTAGCGCGCTTACCTTGTCACACCATCTCATTGCTCACGGGTAAGCTGCAGGGTAGTTCTGAAGGGCAGGGCCTGTCTTGACCTCCGTCTCCCCACTTTCTAGCATGGAGTCTGCCCAGCGTGCAGCCAGTCCGTGTTGAGTGAATGGGTAATATGTAAAAGTGAATGACTTGAAGGGAGCAGGAAGAAGATTGGAGAATAGGATGCCGTCCTGCCCAGTCTCATCTCCTCGGTGTAAGCCCTTCTCGAGTGGGATTAGAGGATGAGAGAAAGGGCCCTTGGGAGAGGCCTCTGGGGATCGGTCTTGGCTGCTGGTGGCACAGTTGATGTCTCTCCCAGCACTCATAAAACTTCCTTCTGGCAGAAATCAATTTCAGAAAAAGCTATTATCTCGGTTTCCCCCTACCTTTAGAGCTGAAATGCTTCTATCCTCCTGGGGTAGAAGATGCTAGCAGAAAATGTCACATTTATTTTTTTCTTAAAGTAAAAAAAAGTTTTATGTGTTTAATTTTTCTGAAAGTGCTTAAGTTTCTATTTTCTCTTAAAAGAAAACTGGTTTTTCACTGAGATTTTCCCAAGGGCCACATCCAGGTATATAAAAAAAGAATGATGTGCATTTGCATACAATTTGCATATATCTGTGTAGACTGGGTCATCTATTCTCATGGTGCTTTCTTTTTTTTCTTTATTTTTTTCAAAGAGATTGAATATTTGATCACCTTTGCAATGAAAAGAACCAACAGCAGTGAAAAGGCAGAGGAAACCACAAAGTCCCCTTTCATAGAAAAAGATCATCTCTTTATGAGATTCCTTGTCATCTTCCAGTCTTCTATGAGATTTTGGATGGCTGTGGTTGCCATGATAAAAATAGCAGCTGCCATCTGTATGCCAGGCTAGCTGCTGTATTTACTTTTTTTTATATCTCTTATTCCACTCAGCAGCCCTGAGAGATAGACGTTGCTACAGGAAACAGGCTTAGAGGGGTGGCACAATTTGCCCAAGGTCACCCCTCTAGGCAGTGGCAGAGGCAGGACTCAAACCCAAGGCTGTCTGACCCCAAGACCTTTGTTTTAAACCACTAAGCTGTATTTTCCATCACTGATGTACTGTTTGGTGTTCTGTCACTTACACTTGCCATCACGAGCCAGGGACTTTGCCACACAGGTATATAGTTTGTCTAGTTGTTATCTGAATGGCAGTGGACTGTTGCATAATACTGAGGGACCAGAGTTTACTTAACTTATCTCCCCAATTGGTTTGTTTCCAGTGTTTCAATATAGTAGGTAGTGCAGGTGTAAATATATTTGTGCAAATAAGGGCCATGTGTCGGGTGTTTGAGGTATTGGACGGTAGTCCTCAAAGTAGCATTGTTGAGCCAGAGGGTTATAGTGTTATAGATGCTCCAGAAAGCCTGTCCCATTCATCTCCCAAGCAGTGATGATTTTTTGAGTGCCTACCGTGCATCCGGTGCTGGAGGTGAAGAGGTGATTCAGAAATGGCCCCTCCCTCAGAGAACTAATTGTCTTGACGTGGGACGGGTGATGTAACACAGAATGAATGGTCCTGAGGTGGCAGTGAGAGAAATGTGCCCCTTGGCAGTGCCTGAGCGTTCCTTTCCCCCCATATATAGGGCAGGACAGGGTTCAGGGGCTTTAGGGGAGGGTGGGGGAGGGCTGCTGAAGTCTGGCTGAGGATACTTCCCCCTCTGGTCCTTTTTTCCCCCTGCAGCCACCACCAGGCCCATGGGGTCTGTCACTACTGCCCGGCTGCCACCAGGGGGAGCCAAGCAGAGGCTGGAGGGAAGGGACACCTGGGGAAAACTGCTCAGGGCTCTAAGCACCTGTCGGTCCTCCAGGTGCCCTCTTCCCCTTTATGTCCCCAGCAGTCAGGGTGACAACATGGTACCCAATTCCCACTCATCCAGCAGACAGGCAAGTGCACACAGTATAAGTGCATTCCAAGTTCTGTGCTAGATACCTGCTAGGAACACAGAAACGAATCCCACGCAGTCCTCGACCCGAGGCACTCGTCTAGACGGGTAGAGAGACAAAGAGCTGGTACAACGTGGTGTGATGGAGGTGTGCGACAAGTGGCAGCGGGGGCATTGAGCAGTGAGTCCTTTGGCATTGTGTCTGAGAGCCCAGTGCTCTGCTATTGACTTCGGCTATGGTACTGCCCATCTCCCAGCCTCGGTTTGTCCATCTACAAAGTGGACGGATGAGTCCAATCCCTGCAAAGGGCCTTCTGACTCAGATGTGCGGTGAGCCCGCCTCTTGTTCACAGAGCAAGCCTGAGCTTCTCCCCCAGAAGACCCAGGGGGGCTTCAGTCACCCCCATCTCACTCCTCTCCTTCCCTCTACACTCCCCACCATGGTGTTCCTTGTTCTGCCTCTGGCCTTCTTCCTCACTCGGTCTGCATATGCTCCTGTGACTTCAGTTACTGTCCTGTGCTGATGAAACCTATATATGGATGCTCGGCCCCGTCCTTTTCACTGAGTTTGTGATTCATATAATAATGAAAATAATCAGCATTTCTTAGATCCCAGATATGGCACTCCAATCATGGCTTAAATGATCTTATCTACCCGACGACCTTGTGAAGTAGGCGGCGGCACCCCATTCTGCAGACGAGTGAAACTGAGTTCAAGAGATACTGAGGCTTGCCCAAGGCCCTGAGGTCGCTAAGCAACAAGAGCCAGGATTTGAGAACCTGTGTCTGCCCGGCTCCAGTGCCCACACTGTCACCCATCACGCTGTATTTCCCAGAGTGCAGGCAGCCACCTAAGAGACAGTTCTACTTGGATAGTTCGCGGACACCTCAACTTCAACATGTCTAAAATTGGCCTCCTTTCTCCACCTTCTGTCCCAAATCTGCCTTTTCCTCTCTTCTCCATCTCAGTAAATGGCACCATCCACCCAGTGATGCCCAGCTAGAACCCAGGGCCACCGCCGTTATCTTCAGAGCTATCCATCCTCCTCTGTCATCGGGTTCCTGAAGCAGTCTCCATCTCAGTCCCCCACCTCGACTCTCTCTGCTCCAGCCCACACCCCACACCCCGGCCAGGCTGATCTTTCTCAAGCACACGTCTGATCACATCACTTTCCCACTTCAGACCCCTCTTTCTGAATGGTCCTGAGGTGGCAGTGAGAGAAATGTGCCACTTTCTGTGGCTTTCTGTGGCTCTGCGGCAGAGCTCGAAGCTGGCCACCAATGAGCTGAAAGCCATCCAAGAAGACATGTTTTGTGTGGTCCGTTGAGCGTTCTTAAAACAATTTGAATTATTTGCCAACGTTTAAAAATCAGGAAATTCCATATGAAAGTTCCCATTTCTGGCTTCTCTTGCAAAAGTGAAAACACTGGCAACTCTAGGCCCACGTCCCCATAGGGCAATGATTGGGTGGAACTGAGTGGTGGCTGACCTCTTCAGAAGGGGCCTGGGCTTTCCAGTTGGCCCATCTCCAGCATCCCTGTTGTCTGGTCAACCCCCTGCTCCCAGTTACCTGCCTGCCTGAGGCTTGAGGCATCTGGGGTCATGACCCTGTGGCACAAGATGAAGCCCAAAGCCCTCAGCCTGGCTCCTAAGGTCCTACCTGACCCAGCTGGGAGCAGCGTAGCCCTGCCAACCTCAGAGTCCTATTCCTGTTCACTGCCCCATCACAGTGTCCCCTGTGGTCTCAACTCTTACCCATAGTTCTGTGAATTGGCTCGTTCCCACGGATATCTGCCTTCCTGCAGGCTGCTGCTCTGGAATGCCTAGGCCCCTCTTTTAGTCCCATTTGTCCTTTAGGACTCTGCTCGGTGCCCCCTCCACCAAAAATCATCAGTCTTCCCCCCCCCACCCCCCAAGCTGAGTTCCGTCCTCCCATAATATGTGGCACAGACCTGGGTCATCACACCTATCATACCGGTTCTCATTGTTAGCAGCTTGCCTGCCTCCTCTGCCAGATTGTGCATCTGAGGCTGCAGGGAGCCCGTCTTCTTTATGTTCCTATCCCCAAAGTTTGGCACAGGGCTTGGAATATAATAGGTGCCTAATAACTGGTGAATGAATGGATGAATCTGTGAAAGACTGACTTGGGAAAACACTACTCCAGGATGTCCCGTTGCCGCCTACTTGCTTGAGGGGGAGGGTTCCAGCTTCCTTCCATTCCGGAGCACCCCCATTGATGTATGCACCCATCGCATCCTATAAGCCACTCCCCTGCTCTGCACGGTCTAGGATACATCCAAGCCTACTGGGATAGGAGTTCCTGAGTGACGATAGAGGGAAAGTACATCATTCTTGCTGTTCCAAGGGGAGAGAGTTGTCTAATGGTTGGGAAATGGCACAACAACTGGATATGGCACATTCTTTAGTTACTTGAATGATGATAACGATGTGGTGACGACAGTACCCGACACGCATTGAACACTTTGATTGTACCAGATCCCGTACTGAGAGTTCTCAATACACTCTTTCCTTTACTCCTCACAACAACTCTCAGAAGTAGCCCCATTTTACAGACAAGGAAGCTGAGGTTCAGGGAGTTGAAACAACTTTTCCAGGGTCACACACAGCCAGTAAGTGGTAGAATCCAGGTTTGAAACCAAATCTGTGTAACATCTCAACCACCGCGCCATACTTCCTCAGTGACGTTTCTCTTTAGAAACATGAGGGAATGATTAACATAAATGTGGAAATGAAGGCTATACAATTATATATACAGTAAGATTGCAATTAGTAATCAAAAGAAGAAAGAAAAGAAACTCCCAAGGCATACAGCAACCAAGGAGACACACCCACGTGCTAGCAGTGGTCACATTCAGCTAGTAGAGTGCTGGGGGTGTTTTTCTTCGTTTCCTCCATCTCATTTCTACCTTTTAACATTTTCTAAATTTCCTTTAGTGAGCACGTGCAGTCATCCCTCACTGTCTGAGGGGGACTGGTTCCAGGACCCCTGCGGGGACCAAAATCCGAGGCTGATCAAGCCCCTTATAGAAAACGGTGTAGTACAGTCCGCCATCCGGATCCGTGGATTCCGCATCCACAAGTTCAACTAACCATGGACCGATCCGGTTAGTTGAACCCATGGATGTGGAACCTGCAGATACAGAGGGCCAACTGTATTACTTTTATAATAACAGTAAAAAAAAAAAAAATCCCTCTTTGTAATGGCCCCAGCATTACATGGCAGAACAGACTTTGGAAGGGGTGATAGGAGTACCCAGCTAATCGGTTGGGGCTGTCTCTTGAGCAGCCATGGCAGGGCAGCAGAAGGGGGTAAACAGCAGGCGGTAGCTGTGGCCGCAGCGCCTGCACCCTCGTGGGACAAAGGAGGAGAAGTGGGTCACCAAACATGCTGTCTCACTGTCTCCACTTTTCCTCCAGGTGCTTATACCCCGGAGCCCCTCAGCAGTTTCCGCTGGGCCCTTCTCTCGACTGGCCTCATGTTCTTTTATCACTTCAGCGTCTTGCAGATCCTGGGCCTGGTAAGTTTGGTTCTGTCCCCTTCTATCCCTTCTGTTTGGCGTTCTTCATAAATCTTGATAATCCTGGTTGGCGCTGGTGTATCGTTTTGTTTTGAAAATACAAGATGCCAAAGGCCAGGCTGTCAGAGTGTTGTGTCTGGGCTGCTGATTTATGATCCACAGCCTTGGCCTCTCCAAAGAGTTTTCTGAATCCTTCAGTAATGACTGTTTCTTTCGTCCCTGGGGAGGCAAGGAGGCCCTTCACTCACGGCCGCTTGGATTGGAGGTAGAGAGCTGCGCTGGGAAGTGGTTTGCTGTGGACCCCATGCGAGGCAGGATGCTAGCCCTGGCCCTGGGCCTGGGGGAGGCTTCTGACCTTGGGTCCATTCCGTGTCTACTACCGGGCCCTGAGCTGTGTGTCCAGTGAAAGTGTGGTGTCGGGTGACCCCCGTGGCATTCTGGGATGTTCAGTAGTCGAGTTATCCAGAGCCCAGGGTTGCTGAGTGCGTGGGCGGTGTGTCTAGTGGTGGCGAAGTGAGTAGCCAGAGCTTGGGGCTGGGGCTGGGGCTGGGGCTGGGGCTGGGGTCGGGGTCGGGAGACCCAAGTTCAAGTCCTGGCCTTGCCCCTGCTCTGGGTGAGTCACCTCATTCTCGAGTGCAGTGCGCTCTCCACCCTCCGTGACACGGCACAGGCCTGCAACCCCGACCCTGAGAGGTGGTGAGGACTTGTCTTTAAGGAGAACGTGCTTGAAGGGCTTTGGAAGGCAGGGACCGTGGCCGTGCTCGAGGCTGGAGCGGCGTGCCGGGTTTTGTGTGCCAGCTGCACTGATGTAGCGTTAGCCGCGTGGACCTGGCCGGACTAGGGCGTGTAACCGATGTCACCAGCGCCTTTGTTGAAGCACTCAGTCATTTTGTCTTCCCCATCCCGGCGTGTTGCTCTGCTCTGGTTGGCCTAGGGGCTAGTTTGAGCTCCTTGCCAATAGCATGAATGCTTCCTGTGCTCTAGGGAGGGAGCAGTATGACCTTCACACCTGCTCTCCACCGGGACTCCTCAATTCCAGAGGAGTCCGTGTGCTCATGTCACCATACATACCGTGCTCGGTCTCACCTCTGGGCCTCCTACAAGGAAAGGCTCCGTTCACTCCATTCCTCGCCATGACCCCCATCCATCCTTCATGAGTCCATTCAGGTGTCACTGCCCTCGTGAAATCTTCTCCGAGAACTCAGCCCCCATCCTGTACACCCCTCAGTTCCCATGGTGGGCAAGAGCTGGTGAGCACCGTCTGCTTTGAGGTCACACGTGGTAGACCGATCACCCCACCTTGATGCAGGCAGGGGCCATGCCGTGGACTGCCTTTATCCCATGACACCCCTCCGGGTCTAGGCACCTAGTAAATGCTTAGGAATGGCAACGGGCACTGGGCCCAACCGGAAGGCAAGACTGAGCAAAACAGACCAGCTTTTCCACTGGACGGCCTCCCCCGTCACCTCCAAAGGGCTCTAGCCTTGACCCACTCAGAAAACCTAGGGGAGAAAGATCCCACTATGAACAGGTGGGGATTTGTCAATCCCTCCTTGTCTAGTCCCCATTAGGTAGACACGGCTGAACTGGCAGAAGCCAGAGAAAGCCTAAGGATGGTGAACGCTCACTCTGCCTCCCTTGTCCCTGCAGGTCACCGAAGTGAATTTGAACAACATGCTGTGTCCGGCCATCTCAGACCCATTCTACGGCCCCTGGTATCGCATCTGGGCCTCGGGACACCAGACTCTCATGACCATGACCCACGGGAAGCTGGTCATCCTGTTCTCAT
This sequence comes from Mesoplodon bidens, assembly GCF_964165515.1. Classification (NCBI taxonomy): domain Eukaryota; kingdom Metazoa; phylum Chordata; class Mammalia; order Artiodactyla; family Ziphiidae; genus Mesoplodon; species Mesoplodon bidens. The sequence goes on along the minus strand of NC_138163.1, from coordinate 45,272,045 downwards.
ACATGGCTGGGCCCTTGTGTAAATATCTGCTGGATTTGCTCCGGCTTCCAGCCAAGAAAATAGACTGAAGGTGCTTGTGTTTTTTTGTTTTGTTTTGTTTTGGGGTTTTTTTTTCTTCTGCCCCTGAGGAAACAAGTCCTGACTCCACTTGGAGGACACCCAGCTCTTGATGACATCATGGGAGAGGGCAGGAGGACGTTTGGTGTGTTTCTTTTTCCTTCCTCTCTGTCCCTTTCTTCCACCACTCTTCCTTCCCCGGCTCTTCCCCCAGGACGGCTCCTGGAGCGTGGGCTGTAGTCCTGGAGCCTGGGCGGTAGTCCTGGAGCCTGGGCGGTAGTGCTGGAGCCTGGGCGGTAGTCCTGGAGCCTGGGCGGTAGTCCTGGAGCCTTGGCGGTAGTGCTGGAGCCTGGGCGGCAGTCCTGGAGCCTGGGCGGCAGTCCTGGAGCCTGGGCGGCAGTGCTGGAGCCTGGGCGGTAGTCCTGGAGCCTGGGCGGTAGTGCTGGAGCCTGGGCGGTAGTCCTGGAGCCTGGGCGGTAGTGCTGGAGCCTGGGCGGTAGTCCTGGAGCCTGGGCGGCAGTCCTGGAGCCTGGGCGGTAGTGCTGGAGCCTGGGCTGTAGTCCTGGAGCCTGTGCGGTAGTGCTGGAGCCTGGGCGGTAGTCCTGGAGCCTGGGCGGTAGTCCTGGAGCCTGGGCGGTAGTCCTGGAGCCTGGGCTGTAGTGCTGAGGGCCGCACGTTTCCTCCTTCCCTTCGCCACTCTCTCCCTGCTCCTCGTGGCCTTAAATGGCGAGACAGTAGTCAGTGGCTTTCACTCTGCTTGTTGCTGCTTTAACAACGTCTGGTTGAGGAGAAAGGGAACAACAAACGGTAGTTGTTTTGGCATTGAAGCGATGAGATTGGGCTGTGTTTCATTCCTCCACTGCCAGGGACCTCCAGGCTTATGCTGGGGTCCCCTTTTTTCTCCAGCACAGCCCTCACCATAAGGGGACTGAGGCCTTGTTTCTATACCAGCGGCAAGCCGAGAGCCAAGGGATTTCCCAGTTCATGGCCAAAAGAGAGCTGGCCAGATTCTTCCCACTGGTGTCCCATGACTCAAAGCAAGCAGCCAACCAGCCACTCCCTCCAGGATGCTGCCAGAGGTGGGAGGTGTGGGGCGCTACCCAGCCCAGGGGCTAGATTCCACTATTGCACTGGCAAATCCAAAGTGCACAAGGTTGAAATGTCCACAACTAATGCTAGGCAGGACCTTGGGTAAATTCTGCTTGAGAGCTGAGAACTGACCCATATCCCAACCAGAAGTGAGCATAGAAATTAGTCAACAGCAGTGGTAACTTGAGAAAACTGTGATTTGAATCACATGCTTGCTTTTAGTTTAATGTTGATAATAGATGACATTTTAATTTTGAGTGCCCCTTAAATGTTCTCTCTCTCTTTTTTAAAGGCAGCTTCAGGGAAGGATGAGCTAGAGTTGGGTTTTTTGGCTCTTGGGGTTTTGTGTATTCGTCTGTCCATTTGCTTTTGGATGTTTGAGTTCGGAGAATCCTTGCATTAGGGCCTGTCTCTGGAGGGACACCTGTCGATCCGTTTCGTGGTTTTACAGCATGTACTGGCATCCTAGGTTTGGGAAGATACAGATCCTGCAGTGCTGTTTCCCTAGGGCCAGGTGTCGTCACTGTGGCCAGACTCAGAGCTGAATTGTTTAGCGTGGGGGGCATCACATGGTCCCCACCCCGAAAGCCCACGTCTGGGTTGAAAGGGAGGTACCAAAAAATCAGGTCCCCGTGGGTGGAGGTTCAAGTGCTCTGAAAGGGAGACATTTTGTTGCAAGGCAGCCTCAGTCATACATGGACCTCAAGAAGGGAGGTGGTGCCATTTGCTGGCTCCTTGTTGGCTCTTACTAAGAATAGATGACTTAATAACAGAAAAGATATTTCTGTGACCTCCTCTGATGGGCCCCCCTCCCTCTCCCACTCTAGGCAACCCAGTTGCCCTGGGCCCATTCAATATTTCAGGTATTACTGTATCAGACCTAGATTGAGTTTCAGTGACTCAGTGGTCATAATTTTAGCAAGTGGACCTACAGGAGGCAGCAGGATGGGGAAGTCTCTCCTAGCAAGGCGAGGCCCAGGGAGGCAACCACGGCGGGGCCCATCCCTTTGCAGAGGTATGCTGGCAGTGAGGTCATCAGTCCCCAGGGTGTGGGGTTGCAGGAAGGGGGAACACCGAATGCTCTGGCTCCCCGTGAGCTCCTCAAGATGCGTGACCTTCATTTTCTGCCATCTTTGAGGGTTTGGCCGAATTTTTCTTAGTGCCTCTCAGCCCTGGGTTGCCCTCCGGAAGAGGCAGCTCTTGAGGGGCTGGATTCGCCCCGCCCACTGGCTGCGTGTAGGCGTGGCTGATGAGGCAAGACCTCAGTGCCCCTTGGCCTCTTTGCAAAAGGTAAGGGGCTCTCTTCCTCCCTGTCTCCGTGGCCTGGTGCGGGGTGCCAGTCAGCTCGAGCTTCCCTCGCACTGGCGTGCCTCTAAAAGTTCACCACGCTGGCTGGCACCTTTCTGCTGCTTAGAGGGAAAGAAAGTGGAAGCTATGTGCCTGGCTTGGCCAGGCCAGACGCAGGTGCACCTGTCCAGGGGAGGGGGATGAGAAGGGGAGATGCAGGGCTTCTGGGGGCCAGGTTGGCTCAGAAACATGTAGGGGGAAGGAACAGAGAGCAAGTCCCGTCCACGGGTTGCACAGGGAGTCATGGCCCGTGTTGGAGGCGTTGGGCAGCAGCGGGCATCTGAATTGGTCTCTACCTGACTCTTTCCTTGGGCCAGGCCCATGCGGAGAGGTTACCTGGCCAGACCCTCGGCGGCCTGCCTTGGAGGGTGGCCTCTGCAGCGGTAGGCCCGGGCTGCCCAGCACATCCCCTGGGCTTTCCTGTCAGTGCCAAGGAGCTTCCCCAGCCATCCTGGCCAAGTTTCCATATGCCATTTGCCAGCATGTGAGAGCTCCGTGTGTGTCTGGGAGAGTGTTTGTGGAAGTGGACAGTTTCTTTTAAAATGGCCCCGGGAAGGCAAAGGAGTGTTCCCTCCAGCCCCCAGGTAGCCTTGGCTAAGGATTGGCCCAGTGAGATCAGTGTGTTCAGCGGGCCAACTTGAGGCATCAGCTCAGAATAACAGATGGTCATGCCTGCTCGTAGGCCCCCATCTCTTCTCCATTCCCCGTGGTATTTGCTTCTATACACCAAAGATGATCTGGCCCATCTTCTTCCCGGAGGCCCAGTGATGTGTTCTCTGTCAGCTTGCGAGGAAGCCACGGCTTCTGTCCCCCAAAGTCAGCCTTCTCTCTTTCTCCTGGGACTTCTCAGCATTCACAGAAGCTGCTTGCAGCGTGGCCAGGATGTGTGGGGCGTCGGGGCCCTTTCCCATCTGGTACCTCACGTCCAGCTCTCAGATCATGCCTTCGGCTGCAGCCTCCATCGGGGTTTTGCTGTTAGTGCTCGTCGATACTTCAGTGTTTAGTGGAGCGGGCACAGCTGCCCACGGAGAGCAGGTTGGCAGCACGTCTCTGCGCGCTGGTGTTGGGGGGAGGCTGGCAGAAGGCCCTTCCTCCCCCTCCCTTGGCCAAAAAAAAAAAAAAAAAGACTTCCATGGCTGTGTACGTGTTGATCCCGAGTCATCTGAAGGGGAGATGGGGAGGCGGGCCAGGGGAGAAGGGCCAGTGTGGCCCCTACAAGACAAGACACCGGTGCAGGTTTTGGTAAATCGGGAGCCAGGCGTAAGGGAGGATGTCTGTCCCGCAGGCCCTCGCATGCTCCTTGGACTACCGGGAAGGGGCGTCCTCACTGCATACCCTGCCCCGCCCTCTGGGGGTGGGTGGGTAGGGTCCATGAGAGGGAGCGAACCTTCCTCTTCTGTATATAGAGCGAGCCACTTGTGCTCAGGAAAACCTAGTCGCTTGTTGCTGCTCTTGTGACTTTTTTGTACACTGGTTTGCTACTCGTGGCACGAAACAAACACAACAAAAGAAGTCATTTCAAGCCGAGCTGTTGTTTGGGAAACCCGCTTTCTTTCAGTGTCAGTGTTGTGTTGTATTTGGAGGAATTCTTCATTTCTATTGGTGTTACTGTGGTAGAGAGAATAAGGTAGTCCGACTTGTAATTCTTTCTGCCGGGAAATTGGCAGTGCCTCTGTCGTCGCCCCGACCCCGATCCTTCCTCATGCCCAGGGTGGGATTGCTATGTGCTGGGCACACCCCTCCCTGGCCCCCGCCCCCGCAGTGGCTCCCTTTAGAACCGGTCTTTGTCATCCCCATAAACAGCTGCAGGATGAGTATTTTTGCCAAGCTGGTTCTTGGGTGCTCCGTGCCCCTACCAGTTTGCTTGCCTCTTGGGGCATCTTGTAATGTTTTCTCTGTTTTGTAAAACCTTTTGATTGTACCACAGTGGTTTCTGCCGTCACCTTTGGAAATAAATGGTCATTAATTTGTGTACTTAGCACTCTGAATTTTAGTCTGAGGCGTTTCTGTTGTTGAAGATCCTTGAATGAAAAGGAACCCTCACCATGGGACTCACTGTTGAATGTTTCCTTCATTTACTGCTATTAAAAGGTTTATGAGAACCCAGGAGTCTTGGCCTTGCTTCCCAGAACCCTCTCAGAAGGGCTTCTGCTTTGAAAAGTAGACAAAAGGGGCCGATGGTCGTCCAGGCCGTGGAGGACCACCAAGGGGCAGCTGGCGCACTCAGCACAGCTCTGCCCTGGGAGTCGCGTGGCCGGACGTGAGGCCACGAATCCCCACGGATTCCCCCACGCTGTTGCCTGCTTCCACCAGTGCTGCCAGGGACCGAGCAGGCCTTGTGCTCTTAGCAGGGCTTGTCTGCTGGGGGCATCTGCTGGGCTCGCGGGGCCCCATGTGCGCCGGGCCGGGCTGGAGGACTGAGCTAGAGGTGGCAGCTCTAAAACCAGACGTGATCAGGCTCGCTCATCCCAGGTTTCCCGAGGGCGGGCTCTGTTCAGCAGAGGTGCGAGGCTGACACAGGTCAGACCGTCCCGTGTGGAGGTAACCCTGCCCCTGGGGAACAGTCGGACCCGGCTGTCCAGGGCTCCCCACTGAGCAGCCCGTGGTGACTGTGATCAGCCCAGCCCGCCTTTACACCAGACAAGAGGCCCTACTCAGACTTTTGCCGCTGTGGCTGCTTCTAGAAGGGATACAGCTAGCCATAGCGGTCCCCAGTGCAGGTGGATTTCCTCATTGGCCAGTAGTTGGGCACCCAGGCTATCGGAGAGGCTGGGCCCTGCCATCCTGGACCACAAAACCACCAGCTTGGGCAAGTCACTCGTTTGCCCGTGACCCCAGCTTCTCCATCAGTAAAGCTATAGCTACAGCCGTGTGCCAGGCATGGTGCTAGGTCCCCCCATGTGCATTACAGGATGTAATCCCCTCAAAAACACGGTGAGCTGATTGCTCATGCTGTCCCTGTGGAACAGGCAGAAAGTGAGAAGAGGCTCAGATCTAATCAATCAGTGGAAGAGCTGGCCTGGGAAGCCAGTTTGGTGAGGCTCCAGAGCCTCGGTGCTCAGCACTTTCCCCTTGACTCTGCTGCCTGTCTGGGTGCTGGCATGACTGGGCAGACCCTCGCCCAGGGCCCCCAGGCCTGAGGGGAACGGGAGGAGAACGGGGCAGTGAGGTGGAAGGCGAGAGAGAGGAGGGCGAGCCCCGCGACTGCCGAGGCAGGGGGTCAAGCCCATCTTTTCTTCTGCTGCCAGCAAACCTGACCCTGGTGAGCTGCAGAGCAGAGCTGAAAGGCCTACAAGTAAACGGGATGGAGCTGCAAGGGGCCGGGCAAAGGCCAGCCCTGGGGGGAGAAGCTGCCGGAAGGATGTGCGGCAAGTTGGTCCCGTGGCCTTTCTGTGTGTCTCCCGTTTCAGAAGGAGCTAAACACCCATGACCTAGGCCACGGCCCCCTGTCCCCTGGGCTTGTGTATCTGCCCCTGCTGAAGGTCTCTGCTCCAGTCTGTACCCTCTACTGCAGGCAACAGTTTCCAGTGGAGACCTGACTGCCTCACTGCCCCAGGGGCTTGTAAACATCTCCTCCCCCTCACGTCCCACAAAGACCCATCCATAGCAGACCGTTTGCTCCAGCCATATTGAACTCCACTTGTTCATGCCCTGCCATTTCCCGCTTCTTTGCCTCGTTCTTCGCGCTGTTTTCTCGGCTACCCCGCTCCCCCTGCTTGTCCGGAGGTCTCAGCTCAAGTGTCAGCTCCTGCACGCAGTCTTCCTTGAGCCCCAGTATGCGTTAGGTACCCCTCCACTCGGCTCCTACTGTCCCCGGTGCTCACTCTGGGGCCCCCATTTGCCTCCTAGGAAGTCATCAGGGCGCTGTCTCCCTCTGTAGACGTTGAGCAGTTTGAGGGCAGAGAGGGGTCTGATGCATCCTTTAGCCCCTGGCCCAGGACCTGGTCCTTGGAAGGTGTTCGGTGAACGATGCTCTTATCCCCGAGTCCTGCAAAATGGTGGGAGGCCACACAAGCTGTCGCCCATCCCCTGAGTTCTCCTGCATGGGGCCCCATGCCTTTGATGGCCCGGGCACCTCGAGCTCCAGCCGGTGGGCCTCCATCCTCTTTCTCTGCGGGACCCTGGGTAGCTGGGATCCAGGGTGAGGAGGCGTGTTGTGAGGAAAGAGAACAGAGACAGACAGCATCTGTTCCGCCTGACCCTTCCCTAGACCTCTGGGCAGGGTGTGGGTGAGGCAGCCAACTGCTTTTCTGCATCCCTGGTAGCTGTTTATCCCCTCCAGGGTCCCCCTTCCGCTCCCCGGGGCACACAGGCAGAGTTGGTGTTTACGTGGCAAAAGCCCCACCAGCCCATGGAATGTGTCACCTACCCCTCTGAGGCGTAGGGAGCAGCTGATGGTTACAACCTGATCCCCCAGTGACTTTTCCCCTTGTCCTGGTTTGCCAAGGCCAGTGGGGGGACAGAGATCCACAGATGTCAGGCTGACAAATGCAGTGGCTTACTCAAAGGCCATGTGGTTTACTAACCTTGGCAACAAGTAAGGCCAGCCTAGTCCAAAGTCAAGGACTCTGTTACTGCCTGTACCTGCCTCTCTCCCAGTCAGCGTTCGCCTAGCATCTACACTGCATATCTGGGGTGTCTCAGCTGTGCGACGGAGGGGCTGAAGCGTCTCCCAGGAAGGCAGTAGCGAAGGCTACTCCTGTTGCTGATGGATGACCCAAAGGGCTCCGCCCTCCGCAGCTGGCTTCCTAGCTTCAGTGGGGCTCTGCCTGCATCGCGGCCGGCCGGCCGGCCGGTGGCCTCGGAGTCTCACTACACAGCAGGTCATAGCAAGGAGGGTAGATGCTTCCTTAACAAAGCTCTGATAGGCGACAGAGCCAATAGCACGGGCCGCGTCGGTTTTCTGCTTTCCAACGACCCATCCCCGGCTGTACCACTGTTCCAGCCGCTGGTGCTCCCTGGTCTCCGCCGCCGTTCCCCTCCCCCTTCCCTCTCCATCCAGGGACCAGTAAGAGGTGCTGCCTGCTGTACTGTCCCTTCAGCTGCTCCTTCCCTAGTCGCCAAGAGTCCCCAGTCTCCTTACATTTTTAGAAAGACCCTGGGCTCTCCAGTTTTTCTCCCTCTGAGATTTCTAGAGTGTTGGAGATGACAGGATGCCGCTGATACAGGGGCTTGTAAATTTTCCTGCGTATTAGAATCACCTGGGGAACTTTACAAAGACTCTCGATGCCCAGGCCTCACCCCAGCTCATAATTCAAAGCAAACTTCTTGTTTGATTTTGTTTTGACTTTAAGCTTCCAGGTTGGAAGTCATGTCTTTGACCTGCCCATCTACACCAAGTGCCGTTTTCTAATGAAAATTTTAAGACATACCCAAAGGTATGAAGAATAATATCTAAGTCCAGCTTCGAGAAAAGAATGTTACCAAGAGAGTTGAAGCCCCCTTACTCCAGATTGTTCCTCAGAGCTTCAGGGAGTCTGGGGAGGTGTCTGAGGGGCCACCTCAGGATGAGGGATGGGTAGAGGGGGAGTGGGTGAGGTTCCGGCCTTTCCCCTTGCTCCACCCAAAACAACTCCAATTTTATTCCACTTTGTACACTGAGGTTCTGTAAATAGTTTCATTGGGAAAAGGGTTTAAAAGCCACTTAATTCCACCCTCACTAGTCTGTCTCTACCCTCTCTGAGATAGTGGTCGTCCTGCAGTCGTTGGAAAAGCCTTGCGGTAGGACTCGGCAGACGGGGCCCGTGGTCCCAGCCCTCCGTCCACTCTTACGTCCCAGGTGTGCTTGACAAAGTCAGACCTCTCTGAACCCTGGGGCAGTGGGAGACATCCAGTGAGATAAATGGGTGTGAGAGGGCTTTATAAACTGCGAAGTCCTATCCAATGTAAGGGGGTCCTATTTCCAGAGAGTGTGGTTACTAGGCTTGTTCTCCGAGCACAGGAGTTGGTCGGGGTTTTGACTACACTCACACACTGCGCCTTCCTGTGCCCTGTGTGGTTGAGGTGTGTGGGAGAGGTGCTAACCTCAGATTTAAGGCATTTTTCTGTATTTCATTGACTCTAAGACACTTTTTAAAGAAGATTTTAGGGCTTCCCTGGTGGCGCAGTGGTTGAGTCCGCCTGCCGATGCAGGGGACACGGGTTCGTGCCCCAGTCTGGGAAGATCCCACATGCCGCAGAGCGGCTGGGCCCATGAGCCATGGCCTCTGAGCCTGCACGTCCGGAGCCTGTGCCCCGCAGCGGGAGAGGCCACAACAGTGAGAGGCCCACGTACTGCAGAAAAACAAAAAAGATTTTAATATCTCCAAATTTGGATAGCGAGCGTGGGAGGGAGACGCAAGAGGGAGGAGATATGGGGATATATGTGTATGTATAGCTGATGCACTTTGTTCTAAAGCAGAAACTAACACACCACTGTAAAGCAATTCTACTCCAACAAAGGTGTTATAAAAAAAAAAAATCCCCAAATTTGAGAGGCACCTTACCAGTCAGTGGCATGACAATTGAATCGGCAACTTTTTTTTTTCTTTTTCAGCAGTACATAAAATAGCAGACATCTTCCAATCTGAGGTGTCTTAGAGTCACTGAAGGGCCGTCATTGTTAATTTTGATTCTTCCTCTTCTCCACGAGAGTCACCCTCCTGGTAGAGAACAGCCTTTCGAAAAAACTTCTAAACTTTTAGCATGTAGTCTCCTTCTAACACTCGTCCTCTCTTTCTTCCCTGCCGGCATCTACCCAGGCCAGGCAAGCTTTCTGCTTCCTGACCAGAGGGAGCCCCCTTTGTTGGGCTGTCTCTTGGGGCAGATGTCCCGTGGGATGTGAGAGAAAGGAAGCCGAGTGCACCTGCGCAGGGAAGCCCACCGTGCCAACTGACGGGGAGGGAGCCACACAAGCCAGGCCAGCTGCCCCCAGTAGCTCTGGTTTATTTTCCAACCAGAGCCTGGCCAGAAGGCTTAGCCTGCTGCCCTGGGGAGCTCCCAGGGCTGCTCATTGCCAGAGATGAGCTGGTAGGGCTGGGGCAGGGGAAGGGAGCGCAGCCTGTCCTGAGCTCCCTGGGTTGATGTAAGCGGCTGTCTGGCCCACGCAGAGGGAGACGATGACTTCCTCACCTCGTCCAACAAGGTGGAACAAGGGTTAGGCGGTGGGCCTTTCGGGGAAAAGCAGCACCTAGGGTAGCCTAAGCCATGCACATTCACTGTGGTTGGAAATTGCCACCAACCATCCCTCAAGTCCTGGCAGCCACTCTAATTAAGCTCGGCCCTTGTAGACTTGAGGCCAGGCTCTTCCAGAAGGGGAAGGAGTGTCTGCAGTGAGATCCAGGGATACTTGGGCACAGGAAGCAGTTTTGGGACATTCCCGTCCCGCACCGCCCCCCGAGGGAGCTTAGCAAGACATGATCAGCCCGGATTACAGCCGCCCTCATGTAACTGGGTTAAAGTGTTGGCCTACTTAGGCCCCTCCTGCAGTGGCCTCCTTCAAAGCTGATGAGGCCGATTAGGGGGCTATTTCTGAGCCCTAGTTGTGTACCCAGAAGCCTGGGGTCAGTCCTCCTGTGACAAGAAAGACAATAACTAAGGCTGGACAGCCAAGGGCAGAGTCTGCCCTGCCCGCGGGAGAGCAGTGCTGTCAGACCTCATGTGTCCTTGGAAAAGAAAGAGCCCAGGAACCTCAAGTCTAAGTCCCTGGAGTTTGAACTTCAAAGACCAAGCCAACCAATTTTCGGGGAAAGACCTTGTCCTATGTTTTTGCCATCTTCAGCCCTAGAGATGGCGGATAGGCAAAACGAAGTCTTCAGTCATAGTCACTAGCCTCTACTTAGTAGGTTCTATGCATTTGAGGGAGATTGCTATTTAACCCGAGCCTCCGTTTGCTCGTCTATAAAATGGCAATAATAATAATAATAAATATAATAACTACTTCACAGAGCAGGTGTGAAGAGTGAACAGATAAGACAGTTGGCACGGTGCCTGGCACACTGTAAGCACTACTTCCATAAATGTTAGATGCCATCATTACTACCATTTCCACCACTACTGCCACCACCATTGTCACCATCATCTTCATCTTCATTAAGACAGCAGAGTGAATGATGGAAAGCTGTCTCTGGAGCCTGAAAAACATAGTCTGAATCCTGGCTCTGCCCCTTTGTAGCTAGGTGGCCTTGGGTTGCTGATAACATCTTTGATCTAGAGTCTGTAAAATCGAAAATTCATAAGGCTGTTGAAAACTGTATAACCTGGTCCTTTTTTGTGCAGTAAGCACTCCATAAATATTGGCTATTATAATTGTTAAAAAGGAGTGATCAAGATCAGTGGTTACCAGGAGGAGTTGGGGGGAGGGATGAATATGTGAAGCACAGAGGATTTTTAGGACAGTGAAACTACTCTGTATGATACTATAATGGTAGATACATTTCATTAGACATTTGTCAAAACCCATAGAATGTACGGCATCAACAGTGAACCCTAATGTAAACTCTGGACTTTGGTATCAATGCAGGTTCGCCAGTTGCAACCAATGTACCACCCTGGTGTGGGATGCTGATAGTAGGAGAGGCTGTGTGTGTGTGAGGCGGAGGAGGTGGGGCAGGCAGTATATGGGTGGTCTCTGTACTTTCTGCTCAACTTCGCTGTGAACCTAAAACTGCTCTCAAATTATAGTCTATTTAAAAGGAAAAGAAAAAGTTGATCAAACTAGATTGTTGTAAATTTAGGATGTTAACTCTATCCCCATGGTAACCACTAAGAAAATAAAAGATACAGAAAAGGAAATGAAGAGGGAATCAACATGGTACACTAGAAAATAGTCCATCAAACACAAATGAAAGCTGTACTGGAGGAATTGAGGGAAAAAAGAGATATGACATGTAGAAAACAAATAGCACAATGGCAGGAAAAAAATTCTTCATTATCAGTAATCACTTTACATGTAAATGGGTTAAACTCACCAAATACAAGACAGATACTGGCAAAATGGATTTTAAAAAGACATGATCTAACTATATGCTACTTACAAGAGACTCAATTTAGACCCAGAGACAAATAAAATTGATAAAAGGATCAGTTCATCAAGAAGCTACAACAATTATATACATATACACACCAAACAACGGAGCTCCATAAGATATGAAGGAAACATTGACAGAATTGAAAAGAGAAACAGGCAGTTCTACCATAATAGGTGGAGACTTCTATATCCCACTTTAAATAACGGATAAAGCACTTAGACAATACATATGTAAGAAACAGAAGACTTGAACAACACTATAAACCAGTTAGACCTAAAAGACACATACAGAGTACTCTACCCAACAAGAGCAGAACACACATTCTTCTCAAGTGTACCTGGAACATTCTGCAGGATAGATCATGTTTTAGGCCATAAAACAATTCTCACTAAATTTTTAAAGATTGGAATTAAACAAAGTATCTTCTTTGACCAAATGGAATAAAGCTAGAAATCAAAAACAGAAGGAAAACTGTTAATATTGCAAGTATGTGGAAATCGAACAACACACTTAACCAATGGGCTAAAGAAGAAATCACTAGGGAGATTAGAAAATGCTTCGGGATCAATGAAAAGGGAAATACAATGTACCATTTAAAAACTTCTTCTGCATATATTTCTTGCAATATGCTTTTTTTACTTTTATTTTTTATTAATTTTTATCAGAGTATAGTGGATTTACGATGTTGTGTTAGTTTCTGCTGTACAGCAAAGTGAATTAGTTATACATATCCACTGTTTCCTAGATTCTGTTCCCATGTAGGTCATTACAGAGTATTGAGTAGAGTTCCCTTACAGTAGGTTCTTATTAGTTATCTATTTTATATATAGTAGTGCGTATATGTCAATCCCAATCTCCCCAACGTACCAAACCTTTGGGGTACAGTGAGAGCGGTGGTCAGAGTTAAGCTTATAGCTTTAAACACCTGTATTAAAAAGGGATCTCTGAAGTCAACATCCTAACTTTACACCTTGAGGAACTAGAAAAAGGAACAAACTACACCTAAAGCCAACAGAAGGAAAGAAATAATAAAGGTTAGAGCAGAGTGAAATGAAATAGAGAATAGAAAAAAAAATAGAATCAATGAAACCAATAGTTGGTTCTTTAAAAAGATCAACAAAATTGACAAATCTTTAGCTAGACTCATTAAGAAAAAACAGACACAACTAAAATTGGAAATGAAAGCAAGGATGTTACCACCAACCTTACAAAAATTTAAAGGATTATAAGAGAATACTATAAGCAGTTGTATGCCAACAAATTAGTCTTGATGAAATGGAAAAGTTCTTAGAAACATGGAAATTACCAAAACTGACTCAAGAAGAAATAGAAAACATGAACAGATCTAGAACAAGTAAAGAGATGATTGAATCAGTAATCAAAAACCTCCCAACTTAAAAAAAAAAGAAAAAAAAAACAGGCCTCACTGGTGAATTCTACCAAACATTTAAACCTTTAACACTAATCCTATACAAACTCTTTCAAAAAATAGAAGAGGAAGGAACACTTCCTGACACATTCTGTAAGGCCGACATTACCCTGATACCAAAGCAAGGAAAGATACCACAAGAAAACCACAGACCAGTATCCTTATGAATACAGACACAAAAATCCTCAACAAAATACCAGCAAAGCAAATCCAATGACACATTGAGAGGATTATACACCATGACCAAGCGGGATTTACCCCAGGAATACAAGGGTGGTTCAACATAAGAAAATCAACCATTGGAGTACACCACCAAGTAGGAAAATTAACTCAAAATAGACCAACAACCTAAATATAAGGCTAAAATTGTTAGAAGAAAACATAGGGATAAATCTTCATGACATAGGATTTGGCAATGGATTCATAGATTTGCCACCAAAAACATCAGCAACAAAATTAAAATTAATTAAATTAAAAATAGATAAATTGGACTTTATAAAAATTTAAAAAATTTTGTCCACCAAAGGGCACTATCAAGAATGTGAAAAAGACAACCTACAAAATGGGAGAAAATATTTTCAAATCATGTATCTGATAAGGGCTTAATATCCTGAATACATGAAGAACTCTTAAAGCTTAAAGACAACACAATTACAAATTGGGCAAAGGACTCGAATAGACATTTCTCCAAAGAACATATACAAATGACCAATAAGCACATGAAAAGATGTTCAACATCACTGGTCATTAAGGAAATGCAAATCAAAGCCACAATGATATACTACTTCATACCCACTAGAGTGGCTATAATCAAAAAGACAGATAATAACAGGTATTGGTGAGGATGTGGAGAAATTGGAACCTTCATACTGGTGGGAATGTAAAATGGTACAGCCACTGTGGAAAACAGTTTGACTGTTTCTCAAAAGGCTTAACGTAGAATTACCGTATGACCTGGTGATTCCATCCTTAAGTATCTACCCAAGAGAAATGAAAGCATAATGTCCACACAGAAACTTAGACACACATGTTTGTAGCAGCTTTATTTGTAAGAGCCAAATGATTGAAACAGCCCAAATGTCCATCAGTGGACGAATGGATAAACAAATTGTGGTCTGTACATACAATGAGATATTATTCAGCCATCAAAAGAAACGAGGTACTGAAACATGCAACAACTTGGATTAACCTCGAAAACATTATGCTAAGTAAAAGAAGACAGTGACAAAAGGTCACACGTTGTATGACTCCATTTATATGATATGTCCAGAATAAGCAAATTCAGAGAGAAGATTAGAGGTTACTTAGGTGATGGCCAAAGGAGGATGGGGAATGACCTCTTAATAGAGACGGAGTGTTTTATGGAGTGATGAAAAAATTTTAAAACTAGAGAGAGCCGGTGGTTGCACAACATTGCAAATACACTAAATACCACTGAACTGTGTGCTTTCAGGTGGTTAATTGTGTCATGTGGATTTCACCGCAATTCAAAAAAAGTCAACAAAAGGTGAAAAGAATTTCTTTTTAACTCTCAAGTGCCCTGTGCACCCTGCTCACAGGACTCACTGGGTAACCTTCCCAAGAGCAAATGTGTTGCCTGCACTTTCCCAGCCTAGGGCTGACCATTAGCAATTTCTATTTGACCTTCTCCAAGGCCACAGATTCTTCTGGAGTGGTACAAAACCAAAGGGGGGAGGAGGGGCCCAACATACCCTGCAGGAGCAGTCCCAACCTATTTGAACAACTGGATTAACCCCGTGTTCCTCTTCTCAACCCATGATTCATGAGCACCATGGACCACATAGGCTAGGCACTGAGGGGCATGGCTTCATGTACAGAGGTCACTATGGCCACCCACCACTGTCCCCCACCACAATTCTGGGAAAGGGGCCTTTGCTGAGGCCTGTGCCAGCGGGGCGGCAATATCTCCATGCAGAGTTCCTGGAATTCATGTGAATGTTTAAGTAGAGAAAGTTAAGGGAAATGTTTGCGTTACTCACACTAATACTGTCCTTCAAACAAGATGGGGGTTTTCTGCTCTTTCCAATCCAAGACCCCCTTTCTACCCTGCCAGGCTGTGTGTGAGTGGGGACTCTGATTGATTGCCCCATCCAATGGTCTGGCCAGCCCCTGTCTCCTGTGCTGATGCACACAAATCCACTTACACATGTTGACACATACGCTAACGTTGGATCATTCCAGAGTATGGTGGAGATGGAAATGCTAGTTTGATGAAAAGTGACGATAGCAACTCCTAGCTTCCAACCTGCCTGGTGTTCAGGCAATGACTGTGCGTCTCCGCAGCTTCCTGTCAGTTAAAATGTGATTTAAACATTCTATTGTGTACCAGTTGTGTTTCCTGTTTTATAATATCCAAATTTAATATTGCCTTCCTGCCCTTTCTATGTAGCGGGTGATTCAGAAAGTGACTCTGATTTCCCTCTCTGGGTGGGTTACCCTCACTATCTTATCTCTCCTCCTGCCTCATGAATGGGTTTTTCCATTAGTCAGCATACTATAACCTTTCTTCAGGCCTCAGGGCAGCCTCGTAGAGCAAACAGCATAGTCTCTCTCTGTGCTGGTCTCTCTCCTGGTCATGGGAAGGGCCTGATACCTTTCAGAGGGCAGATCTGTGGTAAAAAAACAAAACTTTGAGCCACCAAATGCCACTCTGCATGTACACAGACCTGTTTCTTATACGGTCACGTATTGATCATTTCTCTCCCAACCACCGTGGCATTCCTGCTAGGGAGCAAGATAGCCTCACTGTGGGAACAAATCCCCTCCTGCGCTCAAGGAACCATGACCGTGCCCGGTTTCTGGGTGGTCTCTGCTGCTAACACGTTGGAGGGCCAAAGAAATGCCATTTCCCAACAGGGCCGCTACAACTCTGCTCATTGATGCCACTCTGAGGTGGGAGCCATTTAAGGGAAACACTGTAAATCCAGCCCAGTGTCACCTGGGCCCCGGTCTGAATGACTTTTGCCAGCTAGACCAAACTTGCACGCCACTCACCACTCTTAGCTCAGAGTGAACTGTTAATTTGTCTTACAAAATGATACTATCTTTATTCTGAAACCAAGCACGGTGCCATACCTCTGGGGGGACGGGCACTCCGTAAATATTGATGGATCACGTTGAGCCTGACATTTGGGAGGAAAAGGCCAAATGGAAAAGGAGATGAAATGATGCTTTGCCGAAGGCTCTCAAAATAACTGGGCACGTTGGGGCGGCAGCAGTGGTTTTCAGATTGTCCCGCGGGACCCGGCATTCTGTTGGAACTGATCGAACTTTCCATAAACATTTGATTCAGAAAACGTGTGTGTTTAAATGTATAATATTTAAACACTGTAATAAAAACTGAAGAAAAACCCAAAACACCTAACCAAAACATCTAATGTGTTACATTCAGAATGGCAATTGAAGACCACCACCCAGTGGGTCAGCAGGAGCCATCAAGTTGGCACATTCTGTTCAAACCTCAGGCGTGATGCTTCTCCTGCCTGAACTTCTTGCAGGCCTCCCTTGTCAGGCCTGGTTCAGAAGGTTGTGACTGCACCGGGGTTTTATAATTTAGGCCAATATGTACTCACTTTTCATAAAACTATATTAAGATACCACCTCTTTCTCTTTGCAAATCAGGACCTTCTTGCTGCTCTACAGCCAAAACAATATAGACATCAATGGAGCGCTGAGACTATAACTACAACTGTCATCTGTCACCCCAATTACAAATTTTTAGTCACCCAAACAGCCTCGTCATTCTCATTAACTTTATAAGTAACTGGTATGCATTCGTACTTTATAACAGTGAAATACTGTTTTTAGTCTCGTACTTGTAACTTAATGAGGTGCCAGCTAAGATTCTGATTAAAAAGCAAAGAGGTTCTTCCAGCATGGAGGGAAACTAAAGGCTAAACAAATTACCAGCCCCTTGTGACTTGGCTGCATCCTTTTAGAGTGGGAGCAGGAACTCAAGGACGCCAGGGCAGTTGTGAGCACAGAGGCACGTAATGCAGCCACCACCCAGCGCGCACTCCAGACTTAGTGCATCCTACATCTAACCTCTTATCGAGCTAATGTGGTCATCCGTCATGATGGAAATCTGCAAGTGCAGGTCAGTGTTTCTTTATATAACGCGTATGCCCTCACCAGCCCTCTGGGTGGGTCCATTGAAACCATTTGAGATACATAGTCCATCTACTCGGAACATAATATATTAAGTGTCATTTTAAACATGGTTATAACCAAGTTCTTGGAATGAGGAGGTGGACTGGCTTGGGCCCTAAGGCAGTTTCTTTTCCGATTCTTGAAAAGATTTCTTCCAACAGGCTGGGGGTTCGGAACGGGATTGTACCATGCGCTAAAGGGATCAAGGAAGGCCGCTGAATATAGTAGCCAAAGCAGTATACCCAGGGCCTGCCTCAGTTTCATCCTCCCATTCAGCTATTCCTCTGGCAGGTGAAAAGCCTGGGCAGACAGATGGGAAGCCATATGAGAGCTTGGTCCAAACTCACACTTGTCTCGGCTCATGTGGTCAGAGCTGCAGAAAGTGGGAAAGCCATTCTCTGAATGGCAGTCATCCACTGGGCGCTCCTGACTGGCAGCTCTGAGACCAGGTGTGGTTTCCTCACAGCAGACTTCCCCCCAGCTCACAGTGATGGTACCCCTTGGATACGACAGTATTTTCCATCAACAGAGAGGAACTGCCACAAGTCACACAGTCACACTTGCCCTCTGAAGCAGTGGAGCAATTTAAAAGGTGCCCAGTGGGGCATGAAGTCTAAAGAGGAAATGCTGAAACTCTGGGGAGAATTTAGGTAGGTGGAGTGTGATTCCTGAAGTTGAAATCTGTCCAGACCCCTGAGTTAACCACTAATGCTATAAAAAGAGAATGCTGTGGGCTCATTAAATTACTTCATTCTACCTGAACCTATTAATATCGTCTAAATCATTAAAAAATCCTGTGTACCATTAAACATGAATGATGAAACTGGCCCTGAGCAGATGGCTGCCTTAATGGAGCACTATTCCAAACCACAATAGTCCTGTAGAGCCGAGATGGCTGTTTTTAGCCACTGTGATTGACATTAGCGCGTGTCATCAAATTCACATGGGGAGTGGGGTTTTGGGGCAACGTAACAGAAAATTGTCCTGCATATATTCATTAGAAATTAATCCTGAAATATGCATGATGAAACTGAGACAGCAAATGATTTAGAAAGAGCCAGAGGTATGTCAGCAATGTCCCTGATGACCTTTACATAGAGGAAGAGGTAAGGCAACAACTGATAGAGGTAGCACACCGAGAGATCCCTTGCTTGAAGCAAGCTCCCATCTGGCCCTTGGAAGGCCGTAGCACTAGTCGCCTTGCCCGATACTCAAGACATTCTCCCCAAGTTCAAGTGGTGAATAGGGTTCACCTCATACCACTCTGGAACTGGAAAACTGGAAATACGTTTACGTGTGTGATGTGCCCAGTGTGTGTACGAGGAGTGTGGACAAGCTCCGAGTGGCCACATCTTGGGCATGTTCAGTTTCTGTCCGGTACTGAGAAAATGGCAAAGCCTTGATGGCAGAAGAAAGCCTTCCCACCTCACCAGATGATTGTGCTGGATGGCACTGCTACTGCCCCCCACCAGCTCACAAAGGGAAACACCCAGTAATACACTGATCTGGAAAAAATTTGGAGCGGGCTTAAGTATAGCCATGCCACCACTGGAATTCAAGTCTGCTGCTTGCCTCAGATCCGTGGCCAGGGTAGGGTGCCCGATAAAGGCCAGACTACTGTATCACCAGGCCAGGATTCACGGCTGGGTAGAAGAATGACATAGGTAAATCATACGGTAGGGAGCAACTGTAAGCAGATGAGGTTTCCCAAGTGCCAGTTTGGAGAGAAATCCGTATCAGTTCCTAAGTATAGTATTTCAAAGGCTTCAACTGTTTGTTAGCTTTTAGTAAGAAGTACCCATGAGCCCCAAATCCTCTGATGAGGCCCCTTAAAGAAAGAAACCACAGATGGTAACTCAGTTTTAACATTTTATTGGGTAAATGATTTTAAAGGTAATAACAATAGTGTCAAAACTACTACAATATCTTTCCACAGCCATACCTTACAGACCCACATAAACCTTCCCATTTTTCTTTTTCTTCATTTGTAGTATTTTAAAGCCATACATGTCATATAAAATGCCCATTTCCAATAGTTTCTTCAAACTATTAAGCAATTAAATGTGGAAGGAAGGAGGATCTAGTTATACTTGAAGGGGTTTCAGGTAATCTGTGATGTCTTACTGTAATCAAAAAACAGGGTACTAAGAAAGGGACGAGGAGAAGAGCTACTCCAGGTAGCTTTGCTCATTACAAGTCTCAACCACTGCATCACCAAGAATTCATTATGCTGGTGACTGATTCAAAGTAATTTTGGGGAACATATAAAACACAAAAATAACTTAGAAACTAGATCCAAATATTTCAAAAGTAATCAACTTTCATATACAAAAACAGTCAGAGGTGGTTACAAAAGTTTGTTTTCTCAGTGCGTCTATGTACCAGCGCAGTTACTGGGTCCAGAGCAAAATAAAAGGTTTATTTTCTTCTGAAACAGTAATAAAAAACAAGGAAAACATATCTTTGTATATAAAGGATCAATGCTGGTCTTAAGAATAATGTAATCAGAAACCCTTAAATCGAGAGGCACACAACGGGTTTCTGCTTTTATAAAATAAAAGGAAAGTCACCAGTTTATTTAAATGGAGGAGGTGTGAGCACCTCCTCCATTTAAATAAACTTAATTCAATTTAACTTAATTCAATTTAACATCACTAGCAAAAATCACTTAGAAACTGTACAAAAATAAAAAAGTTAACACATTTAATCCTGCAAGGTTTTTGTAAGGACTGGAAGGCAGGCTTTTGGAGCAGCATTTGGGCATGGCTGGGGGCTTCTTTGGTTTGATCTAACACACACAAGAGATGGAGCCTATTCCAGATGACAGTTTCGGATTTCCTGCACATTTGAAGACATGAACAGAGGCCAGTATACAAACTTCCGGTGTGCTGCACACTGGGGCTGTATGCTCTGGACTGAAACTCTTATAACTGCCTTAAGTGGGGCGGGGGGCGGGTAAAGAGCAAGCCTTGCACTTCCTCCATCAATCACACCGGAGACTGGAGCGGGCAGGGCAGTAGCACATTTTCTCGTGCAGTCAGAAGGCCACTTAATGGGGGGGGGGGAGGGGCAATTGTCCTTCTAGAATCTGGTACCTGGCTGACCTTTTTTAAGAACAAGAAAACCCTTCCAGAAATGGAAGCCTGTTGCTACATACCAAAGTAAAATACGTACTATTTTCCAAGAGGAAAAAAATACCCAGTTGCATCTGAAAACGGAAAACATAAATGGAACTAATTAACATTTAAAAGGGGGGCTATGTAAACTTTGTGCTACTCAAATGAAGTTCAAGTATTACTTCTGAGCTGTTTAGAGATCACTGAACTTACACAATATTCTGGTGACAAGAGTGCAATTCACATTTGTGTTTCTGCACAAATAAACCACAACTGGCTAGAACACAACCTGTGCAGTCAGAATCTTCGTCTGAGTTAAAAACACATGCTACATATTTCAACATGTTCAAAGTTAATTCAAACTACATATTTAACAGCTTTGTAATATACGACAAAGGTGAAAGGGTCTAGCATTTGTTTGAAGCACACCATTACAAGTTTGTATAACACCCTTTACACTACAAAGTCTTTTAGTCAACAGCTACTTAGACACAAAAATGCACTGTGCATTAATTTGAACACAAAAGGAGACAAAACTATCCTTTTCCCCCAAGCCACGGTGGGAAATATTGCTGACCTCGTCCTCTGAAGCCTGCAGGATGGTTATTTCTTCAGTATAACATTATTACACTGGTAAGAAAATCTGTGTAACATCTGCATATATCAAGAATTTTTAAAAATCTGACACGATTTTGGAGTCCGCATGACCAGTCACGTGACCTGCTCAAAATTGATTAGCACCGTTAAATACATAAACACACACATATGTATGTATTGTAAGTATACACACACACGTATGGAATAGATCTTTCCTTTAAAAACAAAAAAACTTCTAACCATGAGCTCACCCAGGATGAGGAGCCTGTTGAACTGATGAGATGATAGATAAGATGGATCAATATTGGTCTATTTTGTCTCTCTTCGGTTTGCTTGTTTTATTTACTTTTTTTTTTCTTGCAGCAGACAATATCATTCAGCTTGTGCTCAGTTTCCCTATAAGGGCAAGAAAAAATTTCCATCAGGTAGCCACTTGTTTTTATACTGAAAGACTAATCTGCTCCAAAATGCTCCCAAGTAGAAATGAAAGGACTCAAAATCCCTTTCTAAAGCCCAGCAGCTAGCTTTCTCTGACTAATCTCTAGGTTCAGTGGAACTAGCTACCGAGATTCCATTTCAGGCTAACAATTGGCTTCTTGGTTAAGGCATCACGACTGAAAATGGTTATTCCAACAACAGATGCTGCGGACGAAGGAATACCAACAAACTTCTGAGAACTCTCATCAAAAACAAAAGCAGTTTGCTGTGCCATAAGGACAAGCAGAAGGAATTCAGCCAGTTAATCTCACAAACTAGACAAGGGTTTTCAAATTCTGAACTAGCAGTCTGTCACTTGTCACAGCAACTACATGTATAAGCTATGCCATCTTGATATTCAGTGACATCTCATAGTTTTAGACTATATATTCTGCACCACACTTATATTCATCACTTGAAATATTTCCTGTTTGAAAAAAATTTTACACACACACACACACACACACACATATATATATTTACTACCATAAAATGAAGGTAATCTTTCTCCAGAATCATCTGTCATTTTTCCTGGGGATATACATACAGACCTCCTGTTGACATTAGGAAGTTCTCTGCATATGCATCATGGGAAGACTAGCCCTGCAAATGAGCTGGGCTCTAACAACTATATCGTATCTAAATGCCAACTCCGTTTTTACAGGGGTAACATAACATCTTATCGATATAGTAAATGTGTTTCTATCAAAAGTATGTAGTGCAGAAAGAGATTCAAGCAATTTTATAGTATTTCTAAAACTCCAGTATTGTCCCCATGACAAACATGTCTGAAATCATGACATGTATTAACTTTTGTTTCACTAGATTATCTTTACTGTTTCTTTAAATGGTAGCTAAAATTGTCTCTGGCCAATCATGACTTATTGAAACCTAAAGCTAACAAATTTAAATTAATATATAATAGACACATGTCTCTTTTTGGTTATTTGCTCAAAATAAATTTTTTTCAGCTTAAAAAAATACTTAAGAGTAAGCAATTTGTCTAATCTGTTGTTTCACATATAGAAACAATAAAATTTTTAAGAATATTTCTCTAAATTGCCTTTCTTCTAAGCCCTCTTAATTCCACTTAATTATATTCTTCTCAAAGGCACTAAATTCTGTATCTGCTCTCTTCCTGATATTCGCTGCTTTTCAAAATAATTTCTGTAGCATATTTCAAAGGTAGCTTGTACTTTCTTAAAACAGTGTTTTAGTTTGTAAGTTGGTTCTATAAAGTGATGAGGCAGTTTTTCCTGTGATAACCAGCACAATAGGCATAAATGATTTCTCACTCTCTGTGACAAGTCCTATCATGGACCTTCGAATGTTCTACACTAGAACGAAAGTTCATCTATTCTAACCATGGGAAAAACATACACTTAAACAGTGAAGACCCACATACTAAGCTGTCATAGCAAAATGAATTTCAGACAAATTCAAGAGTAATATACAAATACCTGAATCTGATATGAATTACTCCCAAACACAGCTATCAAAAATTACCTATCTTACTGAGGAAGATGAAAGAAACACCTAAATGAAATCCTTAGAAACTGCATGATTTCTTCCATCCACAGTCAACAGAAGGAAGGAAGAGAAGAAAGAAGACAGGAAGGAAGGCAAGAAGGACAGAAAGACAAACCTGACTGAGATAGCAAAGCAAAATTCCATATAATATTGTAAGGAAAGAAAACCCCAAAATTCATATATGCTGCAAAAAAAAAAATCAATGATCTAAAATAATAAAACACGAACATCTTAATAAATGCCATTTTCCTACCCGTTACCATGATGATCTTAACTGACAATGTCGAAGCTTCACCATGGCAACGGAAACTATCATCATAAAATGGTACAGTAAAAGAGATAGCTAGACCAAGAAGGGGTAGGGTCTCCTGGTAAGAGGTCTGCAGAGAGGCCCAGTGACTGGTTGTGTGGCTCAGTGTCAGGAATAATGGTTGTATGGCGGAAGGGGATGCCCAATGCCATTTTGGAAATGATGATGCTGGCGATGAGCAAGGTATTCAGCATAGCTCAAGGTCATCTTTTCACTACGGTACCTGAAAGAAAGTTAGGGAAGAGACAAAGTTAACATCACGAAATAGGTGACATGTGAATGTCAGAGCTAGGAGGGACCCTTAGAGATAATTTTCTAGATCAGGAAACAGAGGCCTAGAGAGAAGAAGTGACTTGCCCACTGTCACACAGCTAATAAGCAGCAAAGCTGAGATCAGAACCCAGGAATCCAGAGTCTGAGTCCAGTGCTCTTTGCACTCTACTACTCCTTGTTTAAATTGTTCTAGAAATTGTATTGCCCCCTCAGGTCCGGTTTGCTAACAGGAAAGAACGGAGGAAAGCCAGCCTATTACTGTCATGTATGCATTGCATTTACTTGACTACTTTTTCTTCCGGGATCTTCCATCGCTTCCTCTTTAACCATTCCTTTCCTTCTGTCCACACGTCTCAGGTCTTGCCATTAATGGAAAACA
Organism: Mesoplodon bidens; assembly: GCF_964165515.1. Lineage (NCBI taxonomy): Eukaryota > Metazoa > Chordata > Mammalia > Artiodactyla > Ziphiidae > Mesoplodon > Mesoplodon bidens. The sequence continues at coordinate 45,248,263 of NC_138163.1, read as the reverse complement.
GTAGCAACAAAAAACTTGTCTTGATCGTGGTATCTCAATCCTCTTTCCCCCCATCTTCAGGTTTCTTTTCATTGCCACACTTCTCAGAAGAGTAACGTGTATATTCTACCTTCGATCCCTCATCTCACACCGCTCCTCGGCCCTGTGCCTCTTGGTTTCTACTGCCGCGCTTCTGCAGAAACTGCTCTTTCAGAAGCCACTGCTCCCCATCTCTCTGACTACTCATCCTACCCTCGCCTTGTAGGAGTTTCCTACATTTCTACCTTCAGTTCTTCTGCCCCTACGCTCTGTCCCGGCTCAGTGAACTCTTGCCTCACAGCTTCAACTACGTCCTCTTTACAGATGATCCCAAATCACCATCTCTAGCCATGAGCTCTACACACGTACATTTTCAGTGACCTATTGGACATTTCTATACAGATAGCCTAGGAAGCACTTCAGATCCAGAATCAATACGTTAATGTAACTCTCCCCAACGTGGTCCCTCTCTTGGTGAAAGGGACTGCCTTGGTCCCTTTTATTGAGATGAAAGCCTTGACTGGCTCCTCTTCCCTACTTCCGAATGATGACTAAGTCCTTTCATTTTTCCCACAGTATGTTTTTTCCTTCCTTTCTTCCCATCCCACTGCCACAGCTCGTGTTAAGGCTCCCATTTCACCTTCTTTGGATTGCTGCCACAGATTCTTAGATAATAACAGTGTCTCCTAATTATTTTTCCTGTTTCCAATTGTAATCTTACACTTCCCCAAATCCATCTGTTCAGAACCCTTCAATGGCTACCAATTGCCTATAGCATCAGGTTTAAACTTCTTACTCTCTACCTTTTGGGCCATATTTTCCCCAGTGACCACCTTCTCTATGTACACTGAGAGACCAACCAAATCAGACTATTGAAGATTCCTTAGAACTTGCCCCATACTTCGCCACCTACATGCCTTGACTCACCAAGTTCTGTTTAAGTTAATCCCTTTCCTCCCCCACTCTCCACCTGTCAAATATTCTACTCATTCTTCAAGCCCAGCCTCACATCTACCTCCTCTTTGAAATTTTCTGTTATCCTCAACCCCCTCCTGGAATTCCTCTTTCCCTACTCTATGATCTCATATCATCTATCACATTCTGCTGTATATTAATAATTATTTTTGTACATGCCCTTCTATTCTCCTAGAATATGAACTCAGAGAGGGCAGCAATGCAGGCATTTTCAAATTTGTAACTCCTCAGAGCTGAGAATAGTCCATTTTTAGACTATAGGCATTCAATGTGGTTTTGTGGAATTAACAGAAATGGAAACAGCAACCCATTTCCCCAAAATGTTTGATATTTTCCTTTTTAAATAAGTACCCCTAGGAGCCCATGCAGAAATTCATTTAGCATTTGTGAGTCTAGCCCAATTGTGTTTTTCTGCAAGCTTTCTATCACTGCCAAAATTCTAAGGTGAAATTCAAATTTGAGGACTGCTTATCAGGATCCTGGGGTTCTGCTAAGCAATGTCAAAAGCTGGCCAATTTCTAATTCAGGCAACTTTCTTCAATAATGTAGTCTAAAGGCTCAGACGGCTTGCTTTAACAAAGCCAGAGTAAGCCCACAGAGCTACGATGTGAAGGATGGGCTCATACATCATATGGGCTTTACTGCCAAGCAGAGTTCATTGTATTCACCCTCAGTACAGCCCTGCCATTCATTTCCACTCTGTTTCAGAAAAGAGAAGCAAGTATAGTTAGAGAGACCAAAGAAATCAAAAGGTTATAGGTATACGCATCAAAATGTACTACTGTGAACAGCCTTGCACTAGGAAATGCCTTCTGTACCTGGTCAGTTTTATGGTTTTCCTGAATTCATTAGTAATCGGAGCTTTGTATCCTCCTTTCCTCAGTAAGGAGTCTATGGTCTGAATATGGTCCCATCCTGTGGAGAGCAGACCAGATAAAATACCAGTCAAGCACATGTAACAAGCACCTTTGGTTAAATACAAAATGACTGTAGAGGTCAGCTATCATTGTCACCGACCCCTTTGGTCCTAAAAACAGTCACACAGAAGAGCTAAGATTTCATCCTGTACAGAAGCAGGGACACCACAGCACACCTTAAATTCTAGCTATCCCTGCTGGCTAGCAACATTGGCTACTTTATCTCAACTGCATTCGAAGGCAAGGAGCCTAAGAGGCTGGCTGGCAGTAACTGCTTGGTCGTGTCTCAGTAACAAGCCACAAACATTGTACTCTCCTTTAACGGTGACATTTTTAAAAGGGAAGGAAAAGCCTCACTGAGCCAACTCAGTAGTACTTAGGACTCCCACACTAACTCATGGTAATCACCATTTCTAACCATATCTTCTGCAGGCTATCAAGTGCATCTGTGTGCAGCGTTCAAAGGCATCTTTATGGGTTCTGACACAGGATGCACACTCATACCCGAGGCCCTCGACCTCTTATGTATGTTTTACAGAGTCAGTAGAACTACAGAATTAAGAAATTTTCGAAAGCAACCCAAATAAATCTGCAGATAGCTGCTTTAAATACTAACGCTCTCATTTGGGGGTTTAATGATATTCAATTTTGTAGTTATATATCATATTTATATGAAACAGATATGGGAAAACCAAATTACCAATGCTTTCTGATGAGAAGAAAAGCTCCATGAGATAAAGAAGGGGTATTCATTTCAACTAACATGAAACTATAATTTAGTAGTGGCTAGAAAGGACAAGATACTACAGAGTGAAACGTTATTTTGTGTTACACTGGTAGTTCATAAAGGTTTGTGCTATATCTGTAAAATCGAAAAACGTTTGTTGACTAGGAACATATAAAACACAAATAGCTCATGTATTCTCAATGCTCCTTTTCTTCATGGGACGCTTACAATCTTAATAGTAGCAGAAGGAGTAATGGCAACCACCTAAGAAGGAAACATTTGATACTGACAATGAACGGTGTGGCTGATCGTCCAACTAAAGGCTTGTTTATGCCACAAGGCTACAGCCCAGTGGAATATGGGAAAATGGCACTTAAAATTCATAGCAAACCATCGCCTAAAATAAAGCCCAACTTTTACAAATCTATGCTTTTTTTGAAAGCATACTTTTATATGTTTTTGCTGCCAAACTTCAGTGCAGAGAGTCAACTTCTGTGTAATTCACCGATTTCATACAGACATTGCGGTGGCAGCGATGGAAGAGTCATTTCTTATAATCTGACAGTAATCAATTACCAGATATAACTGCAAGGTCAGATAGCGCATTTCAATATGTATTATTTGTTTAAATTCTTCACTAGATCATATGAAATAAAGTACAACAGTGACCTTGCTCCTTTGCAACCTCCGGTAGGTAGGTGGCGGTGCGTTTTGATCCTTTTTCATTGATGAATTCTATTCTAATGCCATGTACACCCACCTGAAAGAAATTGGGAGATTTATTAGTACAGTCTTCTTCATAGAAGCAAAAAGAAAAAGTTATAATTTAACTTTCAGAGAATGCAGTTCTTCCTTTCTCCTTGCTTTTGGAAGGGCATATCTGTTTTCTCTTTCCGAAACACTGACTTTGAGGATTGAAGGCCATTATGATGGCCATGGAGACTTGAAAACACTGATTTTTGCATGTGCCCAGCATGCACCGGGTTATGCCATTCTGTTTGGAACCAGGACCACCATTCTGGGGCTGTATGTAGAATAAGACAATCGATGATGGCAAGAGTCCTGCCCCCGCCCCCAAATTGTGGCTCATGACAATGAGGAACTAGACCAAGGGAACCGACTTCAGAGAGATAGCAAGCAACCATCCTGCTTTCAGGGATAATCACCATTTCAGATTGAGTTCCAAAACTTCTGGGACTGCTGACTCTCTTCCCAAACTGTCTAGTCTCTTTGAAACCTTGAATTGTATGTAGATAAACAAACACAGATAAGCCTGAAAAAAATCTAACAATCAGATCCTGCATCGTCACCCATTACGGTATTTCTAAAAAAATGTATTATGGCTTAAAGTGCACAGGTGGCAAACCCTCACTGTATATCTACAACACTGCTGCCAAATCCGAGAGCAATAAAGATTTCAAATGACTTTGGGGCAGGGCATTTTTACACAGTTTCTTATATACTAACCCAGAGACCACTATAACTTTATTATGTGAAAGACAAACTTTTGATGGTACCCTAAAAAAGGTGGTCTCCTAAGTAAGTGTGGGCAATTTCTTGCTAATGTTTTAAGAAAGTAATCTACTTTTTCTTTGATTAGCATTCAATCAAAAGGAATCTGTCCTTTCCCGTCAAGTCTCACATAGAATAGTGTATAGTGCTAAAGATCACAAAAAGTTCTTGTCTTCTTTATATACATTGATAACAAAAATGACATTTCAAAAGTATAACAACTCCATTCTGCTCTCCCAAATCTATGGTTGCCTTAGATCAAGGGTTCCCAGGTGGAGTTTAAGGTTGTCCAAGGTCCAGGAGGGAAGATGTTAAGACCAGGTAAACATTTTTACCAGAGAAAGGGGCTTCTTTTCAGAGCAGGTGGCTATATCCATTCACCTGTATGGAGGTAATAAAGGTCTAGAAGAGGAAAAGGGGTCCATGAAAACTTCTTTTGTTTCTTCTGCGCTTAGCCTGAAATTTCCCAGTTTTTCAGGGAATAAGAAGTCCTCTGGAAAATCCATTTTATTTTTTCCCCAGGTCTTCACACATCCATCCATTAGAGTCTGCCAGATTTTCTGAGCAGTTGATGTTTTTTTTATTAAAGCCTATCTCTGTGGCTATTTCTTCTACCTAATATCAGTATTCTTATGAATATCCTTCTGCTGAAAATGCAATCAGGGCAGCTGTTTAAAAACTAACACAGTAAGGCCTCTCATACCCTGTGGGAAATGACTATGGACAGCTGAGAAGAAATATGAATGCTTAGCTATCAGGCATTTCCAGGATAAAGGACATCTACTAATCTCCCTAGTGCCTGACACGTTATGGAGACACTGACAGATTTGCAACAGTTTCTGTATACTGACTTTCTGATCAGTGACTTTGAAATTTTTTCCTTCAGCAATATTAGATCCTTCATAATTTGTTTTTTAAAACATATGGCATAAATAATTTATGCTCCCATCATTCACTGAGGTGAATTCTGCAACTTCAACTCAATGTATCAAAAATCTGTCATGTTAAAATTGAAAAGAGTTTTGGTGTTTATTAAGGTGTCTCATCAAAACTGTGAGAGGAAGACTGTTTCCCTGTCTGTGAGATGAGAATGTTAGACTCAATCAGTGCTGTTTAATTGGTATGGGGTCGGGGTGAGGGCTGCGAAGGTTATCAGAATTTCAGGTTTCCTGCTTCAGCAAGTATAGTTTGTAAAAAGAATAACTCCCCAGGTGATCTTTATTCCGGGTTAACTAGGTAACCTCTAATAATCAGTCTAGCTCTGACAAACTGTGGCTAAGTATTGGGGGGAAAAAAGTGATTTAGGCAAATTGGAGGTGATTTAGACATAAATCCTTTCTTCATAGGAGTACATTCTGTGCTATTCAACAAAAACGACAGAGATTTTGAAGCCTAGTAATTTAAAAACGAAAAGAGGTAAGACCAATTGCATGGTATGCAAATAATATCTTAATAAAGATATATGCATATGAAGAGGTTAAGACCAAACTGGAAGGACATGTTGACCAAAATAAAAATTACTCATGGATAAAACTGATTTACTGTTGTATTTTGAGAAGGCCCCACCATCAAATTTGACATGAAAAAAATTACCCAAATTCCCCCATTTTGAATTAGTACCACATTTATAATTTTTAATTCTTTTCTGTGTTCCTACGATTCTGAACAATCGAAAGCCCCTGTAAATTTCACTGCAGGTATGGTGATATTCAAGTGATTCCTTTGTGAGAAATAACTTATTTCGTAGGTCAAAAATATACTCCACAGAGATATAAAGCCAAAGCCAGAGTGACTCACTTTTTTTTCAACTAGTGGAATCAGGAGAATGGTAATAATGTTCTGAACAGAATCAAAGTATAATAGCCTTTTGTCACCTGTTGAGCAACAGCATCTTGCTCCCAGAACCACAGACGCCACCAAGTAGTCATACTGCGCAATCAAAACAGGAGAGTGGAAAATGGCCTGCTGTGGAGACTGACCCAATCTGGCCAACCTGTGGAAATCACTGGCTTTGCAAATTAAGTCATCTCCACTGAAATGAGCACCAAAACTAATTCTGCACTGTTGGAGGGAGGCATCTGTCACAGCTGCAACTCCAAAATGGAACCCTCGTGTATAATAATTGAATCCTCCCTTCAACAGACTGGAGAATCCTTCGGGCCAGCAGCATCCCAAGAGACAAAGGCTCTAGCTGCAATGATCAGCTAGTAAGAGATCAGCTAACCAGGGGTCTGGGATTCCTTGAAGCAAACTTGCTAGAAAACTCTATCGCAGTAACTTTCCATTTCTCAGGATGGATAAGGAGTTAGCATATGGGAAAACTATGTCACCAAACACCCCTAACCACCACTGCCCAAAGTACAGCCAGGTGAGCAAAAGCTGGAGACGTGCAAATCTAGCCTTATCGGAGTCTTCAGGTCATTTTCAGAATTATTAGAAGGTCTGGGGAGAAAAATGCTTTCAAGGTCCATCAGCTGTGATAATGTCCTTTTAATCAAGACTGTACTTTTGCTAAGCAAAGCTATAAATCAACTCGAATGGTAGCAAATTAAATGTAGGACTTATAGATAAGAGGATATGGAATTAAACAGAGCTGTATCGGTGTGTGCTGTGAGCGAACATTAAGAGCAGTTCAACAGATCCCTATTTCATGTTAAAAAGAAAGCCATATTTATTCTGAACCTTTCCAAAGCAAGTGATTTTTATTAATGCTATTATACAATCTTTTGTTTTTAACATCACCCAGAATGATTAAATATCAAGATTAATGTTAGGACCATAAAATATATCTTGATTATTCTGGAGTTGATTATTCAGTGTGGGGATTATGCATCCCCAACTCCCCCTGGCCTCGGCCTCATCCTCTTTCCTCTCTTGTCCATCTCTCTATTTGTTCACTGCTCTATCAGAGAGCATGTGGGCACAGGGAAGAGATACACGCAAATTAATCAATTTTGCTACATAGTAAAAAGGTTTGGTAGGAGAAGAGATTATAAATAATGGCTAAAATGAAGCTTCTAGACTGTCTGCAGATTTCATTTATCCTTGTTATCTGGTCCCTTGTTAGAAATGTGGCTTCATTTAAAACTATTACCCCCTAATGCAGTGACTCTCAACGCAGGAACATTAAAAATAAGTGCCCTCTCCCTCCTCATTATAATACATAGTCCATATTATGCTCTGCTCAATTGCACAAAGTTTAAAACACCCTAGTCTGTCTATAAGGCAAGTGTTAGTCCTATAATTCACTAGCAGCACTACAAAAGGGTCTCGCTTTTACTTGTGAGCCTAATCAGCAAGCCAACAATCTGGATATGCTGAAACATGAAAATGTCATCTGGCTAAAAGCATCAGTGAGTATAAAATGTGCTCTGGTTAAGTGGAGTAGGCTCCATGCAAGCCTTGGACCACTTGGGTCCCCAATTACCTACACAGTCCTGACCCTCAAAGCTAAATCTGCCCCTGATCACATCCTGGCCAATAAAACCAATTTACTTCCTCAGGTTCATCCTGTCTTAGCAATGTCACAGTTAGTCCCACTCATCCCCATTTTCAGAACCAAATGTTGGGTTTCCCTGTAATGGTATGGCCATAGCTCACTCCACTGATTTTCAGTGGGTTCACCTTGAATAAAATAAAAAAATATCAGGAGGTCAAAGAATCGAAGGTTTGTCTGACATGGCTTTGTTGCTGATATCATTTGGCAAAACAGGCTTTGCAATTAACAAAGCAGCCAGTCGCTGGTCATTCAGGTAAGACTGACCTGCCAGGCTCAGTATGCCAGTTCCACTGAATTGAATGGAAGGACTCTGTTTCTAAGGAGAGGACACCCCCTAACTTCTAGAGGCTGGCATCATAGGAGACACACATGCTCTCTCACAAAACAGCCTATGGTACCATGGACAGAAACAAACACTGCATTGGACAACCCATGGGTCTGACCCAGAGTCTGGTGTTTCTAATATTTGTAGGAGGACAAAGCCACAAGTGATATTTTTGCCTGAAAGCACAAAACCCATAACGCAGCACCTTCAACTCATTCACTCATAGCCCCACGGTACCTTTTGCCCCATCCCCAGCTCAGCCTTCTGCAGACTGACTCTTCCTCTTCCCAATGAGAGCAAATTCCACATAAAAGAAGAAAATACTCCAAACTTGGGTCTCCACCAAGAAGAGTTCTTATTTGAGCAAGAAAAATTAGCATTTTCATCATAAAGGCTGATGACAATTTGCACAGATCCTAATGAAACACTTCCCCCAATCCTGATAATGTCGACTACACAAAAATAATGTCGACTATGTATTAATTGTCCAGATCTGCCCATCAAATCCTCAAAGTTGTGATTCCTCATCACTTTAATCCACCCATCAACTTCAGAAGTAAGTCTGAAGTTTTGAAAGTGCCCATCTGATTAACAATTAACACTTAACAATTAACAATGGTTAACAATTAACACTTCAGAATCTGGCCAAATAATAAATTTTAAAAACAGTGTTGCTGCAATTCGGGGTTTTTTTCTCAGTAATTTTTACTTTTGTAAACCTTAAAAATTATAAACATGGATTTTTTTGTTTATAAAAATAGTACATGCATATTACAAAAAAAATCCCTTTTGAAAAGTATAAAGGAGAAAATAAAGATGACGTGTAATCCTAGTACCATCTAGAGACAACTCTTGCCTTCGTGACTTAAAAAATAATCTTCTCTTGAACCAAATGAGATGTCGCCAAGGACTATACTGTTAGGCTGTTTTTATCCATTATCTGACCAGTTCCTGTAGCTGTACTTGCTTTCAAATCTCCTTCAAGTGAGAAGCTCTTAAAAGCACAAGAAATACTACAAAAATAAATCAAAAAGGGTAATTGACTGCAAAACCATCACTTGGGCACAAGTAACCTTTTAATATATTCTACTATAAAAACTCCACTTCACCATCTACCTCAGCTGAGGTTTTTTTTTTTTTTTTTTTTCCCCTGTTGTTACTTTGTGAAAACAACTGCAAAGGTCTCCTTGACCAAAATACATATAAGCTGCTCTTCTCTAAAATCCCTGCAAATCAGGCACCTTTAGCTTAGAAATTAGTTTGGTCTCCATGGACCAATTCTTGGCTTTTGCAGAGCTTACCAAAAGACCAATTAGTGCCAATTTTGATTCATATACGAGATGTAGGAGACTTAGACATCTTGTCTATCAGGAACATAAGGCTACCAATTTATTTCACAAAGGCCACTGAACAACAATCTGAAAACTTGTATTTTAACTAATAGACGTGCAGCTCTAAAATACCTGGACTAGCTAATAATCACCCCCATGAACTCTGAAAGAATTAGTTAAGATTTTAAAATAAAGCATGGCTAATGAAGAGGTACCCTGAAAAGCTATGAAGCCAAACATGTTTATATATCATTTGCAGTGAAAGAAACTGTTCTTACTCTAAGGTTTTGCAGGGAACAAGAGACAGCTCAGAATGCAATTAAGGGGAAAAAAACCCCTATTCTCTGTAATGATTAATTATAATGAGCATTCCTTAAAAATTGAACATCCTGAAGCTTTCCAAGGAAAGTTCAGGCAACACAGGTGACCTTTAAATAAAAAGCCTGCTTTTTGTCAAAAGTTAGAAAAGTGCATTCCTACCATTTTTTAAAAGGGAATGAGGAAGGGGGTGACTTTACAGACAAGGAAACTAAAGTAATAAAATTTTCTTAAAACCTAGAGATGTGATTTAGTTTGCTTTTCAAAGGCTGGGGGAAAAACACCTCTTGCAAATGTACCCACTATAAAAATAATGTTTGCCTGATAAGAAACTGAGAAAAATCTTATACACATTACAACTGTACATTGAGTATCTGACTCAATACGGTGTTACTCAGTCTACAAAAGAGATTTGTTCCTAAAAAGTTCCATATGGGTTGAACTTATGTAAATGAATTAATCTTCAAGTCATGAGGAGGATAGTAAAGAAACCCTATAGTGTGTCCTTCTGCAAAGGAAAATATCTATTTGTAAAGTGAATAATCACTCCCTAATATGTTTGCTTAATTTAGATTTATACATATAATGTTGACTTAGAGGATGATGCAGTAATATAATAGAAGCATATATGGTTTAGAATAGAGTATTTTTCTTCCTAAAGAAAATCCTTCTGTGAAAAAGAAATCTAGAATGTAAAATTTTTAAAACTGAACTATCTTTCACTTTGTTGCCTACATTTAAGTTGGCAATGGCCATTTTAAAAGTTAGGGACCTCTTATGACTTCTAAACGGCTAGCAGTGATTGATTCCCTGGAAGTAAAACGAAACAAGCCATTTTTAAATTGGGAGTCACAGCGTCACACTGTGTCAGCATCCAGAGAAACCTTAGGAATTATCTAGTCCAACTTTTCCAGCTTCCTGGTGAGGAAACGGAGATCCAGAAAGGTCACCAAGCTGGGTAGTGGCCGTTAGGAAGAGAACCCGAGTCCCCTCATTCCCACAATTCAGTACTCTCTTTTTATCAAATGCCAGGGATACACACACAGAGTCAAACTGTACAGGAAAGAGTAGACTGGAATGCAACTACTAGGGAAAGGGGTGGAAGAGTTTATGGATTTGGGGGAAGAAGCAGGAAAACGTTCCCACCACCAAACAACACACTGGGAGGGAAGCAGGAAGCGGCTGGAGGAGGTCTGAGAATGGACTACAGCAGCCCATTTCACTAAGAGTATCAATAGCCAATGGAAATTTTTATGCATTAAATCACCTTCTAGAAGTCACTTTACTTTGTTCGGCTTGCTTCCTCACTAGGCTTCTGATACATTGAATTGTTGATTCACAGCAAATTCTTTCTAGATGGCCAGGAAGCGTGAAGCATTCCTTTCCCAATGTTCCACAGCACTTGAAAAAACATTTAAAGTAGAGCATCAGGACAAAGACTAAATTATCATAATGATAGTGACATCTTATACAACAACCTCAAGGTCCCTGAGAAAATACTGTGAAAAACATTTTCTTGGATATATGAAGCCTATGTATTTTTTTTTTAAAAGGCAGAAATCTTCAGTTAGAATAGAAGCAAAACATAGTGTATATCACAGCTGGGAAAAAATAACCAGGGATTGGGGGTTGACAGAACATGTACCACTAGAAGTCATTTCACTTGGTGACTTTGTGAGTCATGCTAATCATCTGTGTATGAATGGGAACACTGTTTTCAGTGGAACATTAAAAGGAGCTAGAAAAAGGTAAACCTTTAAGTGGGGAGAGAGGGTGAAAAGAAGAACATGAACTTCTAAAATATATGCAAGATAATGATGGCAGCTGACTTATTCATCTCATCTGTTTACTCATGAAGGTTGCTACAAAAGCGCCCTATTATTAACTGCAACTGACCACGTCAGAAATCAGCTGTGATCATTCAAGAGGTGTGCTTTCAAAGTGAAGTGCAGCTCTCTGAGTACCAGCAGTCCAGTAAGCTTGCATGCTTTAGGGACAGAGTGAGACTGGGGGCTTGAGGTCTAGCTTTATAGTCTGGGGACAGATTTTTGGCATCACATAAGGATGATGCTGGCCAGCCCCACCCAGAATGGGTTTATTCCATGTAAGTGTTGGGTGCTAAAAAGGAACCGTCTGCCTTAGGACCACAAGTGACAGCTGTATACACAGGTGAGAGCTCAGTGATTTGGGGAGCTAGATATAGCAAAAAGTACCTTATGGTTTGTGAAAATGTCAGTAATCTATTGAAATATGATCTGAAGGTCTACTTCAGAATACAAAAAATATTTCTTCCTCATACCTTCAAAATGATCTTGTCTCTAAAGCAGAGATAAAAGATGCCTGACTACAATTTATAAAATATTTTGACGTCTGTCAGCAAATTGCTACATCGGTTCCCCACAGGATCACTGGTAGCATACTTGCTATACAAGTTCTTCTACAAACAAAAAGCTTATTCATTTATATCTTCCTGAAAATGAGCAGCTAGTAGATGATACACCTAGAATCATCCCACGAGTCAAACTCCAGGGATTGTGATGTCATTGGTTTTATCTTCTTTCAGATCTTTAAAAGGAAACACGGCTCCCAAATAGTGTAACTATACAAGTTCTAGGCTCTGTATCATTTTAGAGGACTCCAACATGCTGCATGAACTTTTCTTTCTTTCTAAAGCGCCATGTCTGTCAGCCATGCTGCCATTCAGAATTAAGAGAGTGTTGTCGATTGAAGAACACAGAACAATGGTGATAAGTTTCTGTGTTCAAACACAAGGCAGATCACTTCAGATTTCTCCCTAGGGGAGCAATTTTCCTCATTTAACAATCATTTTAGTCTTGCAGGTAGATATTTCTACTTATCAGCAATGAATTCTTTCCCCCAGTTCAATCACTCCTCATTCTTCTCATGCCTACCAGGGCAATAAGTAGATCATGATGCGGGCAATGATAAGGGAGGGACCACTGTTCCAATTTGTCTTTACAGCCTTTTGTGGCTGGCTTTTTTGTTTTTAATGACTACCCAGGCTCCTTGAGAGGCTACCTACAGACACTCATTTTAAATGTATAATTACTTCTTTGAGGAAATATAACAGATGGAAGCATTACTGATCATTCTGTCAATTCAACAGTGACTTGAAATTAATTACATCCACTTGTGAAACCATTTATCAAACATTCTTCACATTATCAAATAGAAGCATTCTAGCCTCTAAAACAAAGTCTGATGTAGATCCTATTTTCCTACAAACTGCCATCATAAAATTAGAGACATGTTACCAGAAGACAGCTCCCAAACAAGCTGAGTTAAAAACCTTGGATGGAGAGTAACTGCCAGCCCTGTGGCAGTTCACTTGTCATTTGAAAATTAGGTGTCTATTACCACTGGTCACGTCCCTCATCCTCATGACCACAGGGATGTCTTTCTTGTTGCTGAAGTTACCTAACTCTACCCTTGGGGACTTCTAGACTTTGCCCTCTCCCTGCATTGATCTGGGCATTTTTGTCCCTTTAATTAGGAATTCTACTGCAGTAACACGCTGCACCAGTGGGGGTCAACTCTCAAACTGTACTTCCACCAGAAAAGCCCTATGTTAGAGGCTTCTGCTCTTATAAAACATACTCATTACCAATCCCTGACTTAAAAATTCTCTATTGAAATTCTATAATCATCTCCTGTTTCCCCCTCTGGCATAAACATATATAGCACCTTGCATTTCCGGTTAAAATGAGATACTTATGGTGAAAAGGATATTTCATTCTTGGAAGAAAAGGTGTATCTATTTGACAGTGTGAAATTTCTCAAAATGAAACGTATACCTTCATAATATAGACTGACTCCTCATAGAGGAAATCCACAATATAAATAATTAACTTATATACAAAGGTAAACCATAAATGAAGACTTCCCCATAGTCCTCTTTTTAATAGTGACTGTAAATTTAATATGATCTCAGTTACATAAACAAACATGCAGTTTTATTGATACAAAGACACAGAAAAAGAAGAGAAATAATTCCAAACTATTAACAGTGGTTATCTCAGAATGGTGTGACCGCAAATGGCTTGCATTTCTTTATATTTTTTGAATTTTTAAAGTTTTCTTCTTCTTAGCATTACTATATTATTATGGACAGTAGGTTTACATACATACATATATATGCATATGTTCCTTTTTATTGTGGTAAAATACACATAACATAAAATTTACCATTTTAACCACTTTAAAGTGTATAATTCAGTGGCATTAAGTACATTCACAATGTTATACAACCATCACTACTATCCAGTTCCAGAACGTTGTCATCACCCCCAATGGAAACCCTGTACCCATTAAGCAGTCACTTCCCATTCACCCTGGCAACCACTAATCTGCTGTCTATCTTTATGGATTTGCCTACTCTGGATATTTCATATAAATAGAATCATACAGTATGTGGCCTTTGTGTCTGGCTCTTTTCACTTAGCATAATGTTTTCAAGGCTCATTCCTGTTGTAGCATGTATCAGTACTTCATTTCTTTTTATGGCTGAATAATACTCAATTGTATGGCTATAATGCATTTTGTTTATCCAGTCATCTGTTGATAGACATTTGGGTTGTTTCCACCTTTTGGCTATTGTGAATAGTGCTGTTATGAACATTCATGTATAAGTTTTTGTTTCAACATCTGTTTTCATTTCTTTGGGGTATATACCTAGGAGAGGAATGCTATTGACATATGCTTTTTTTAAAATGTCTTTAATTCTACTTTGGCATTCTGTGTTTAAAGTAGCAATGCTTTTTCAGAATTATTAAGGATAACCCTAATAATATCATTCTTACAATAATACCATTCCATTTTCAATCACTGATTATGGTACATTTTTTTTAAAAGGCCAAATCACGTTCTTTTCAAAAATGTAATTTTCATCCTTATTCCTTGGGAACAAATTTCTTTTATGCTAAACACTTTAAACTATGATGAACTAACTGAAAAGGACAGTCTTTTCCTCTTAGCATAGCCATTCTAGCAGTACCTAAATCACTTTCAAATGCTTATATATTAAAAGTACAAAAATATATGTATTTTGTTGTTGTTGTTTCTTTAAAAGAAAAGCATCACTAAATAGACATCAATATTTAAACCTTAAGGGATGTATTAAATATACAATACCAAGTAGAAGCATACAGAATCTTCCAGAAATTCAAATGGTGATCAGAGAGGATAAGTACACCCTCAAAGAGTACACAGTACCAATTCTTAGATGTTCTACCTCCCACCCTCCCAACAGAAAGATGATACGTCTCATGAACATAAAAGCCCAATAATATCAAGGTTCATTTTAGCTGTAGACAGTACTTGATGGGGGCTAAAGAAGATGACGGTGTGCTTACCCGCACCTATTTAACAACTTTCCCCAGAACACATGCACACACATTTATGCAATGAACATTCGTGTACATGCCACACGTGCACACTTATGCACACATGAATGCACACCCTCCCCCCAGAACCATACTTCCAACTCAGTGGCTGCAAGTAAGGGAAGAAGTGTTTTTGTAGCTCAATCATCCCTTAGGTCTCAGGCTTTTTCTGTTATTATCACTCCCATCCCCACCAATACACGCACAGCACCCTGCAATTCAGAAAGCAGAAATAAAATTCTAGCTGGAGAAGAGGAAGCAGTCCCCTTAAAACAGTCAAAGAACCACCCAAACTGTAATATTTGTTAATAAGTAAGGGATATGATTTGGGATCATTTAAAAATAAAGTACTGGGAATATTTCTATAATAGCGGTGGACTTCTCTTTAAGAAAAATTCAAACAGGAACAATAAAACTTA
Organism: Mesoplodon bidens; assembly: GCF_964165515.1. Taxonomy (NCBI): domain Eukaryota; kingdom Metazoa; phylum Chordata; class Mammalia; order Artiodactyla; family Ziphiidae; genus Mesoplodon; species Mesoplodon bidens. The sequence goes on along the minus strand of NC_138163.1, from coordinate 45,232,820 downwards.
TAGAAAACAATCAGTTAGGAAATTTTAATCCCATAAAAGATTTCACACACTCCAACCTTCCCAGGATCAACACTATCAACAAATTTTATTTTTTTCTTTAGAAAAAAAATCTTAAGATGCTTTCGTATTCTAATAATGCTCCCAAAAAACCCTACCACAAAATGCAGAAAGGAACTCTTTCATCCTACTCTCTGCAGACTTTTTTAAATAGCTCTGGCATAAAAACAATGTTTATATCACAGAGATTTTTTTCAATGAAGATTACGAACTTTATAAATGTCTTTTTCTCTGTGTGGAAAAACTGAATCGCCGTGGAGTAAGTTGTCCAAAGTCTCACAAGGAATGAGGGGAAACCCAAAAATAAAATTAACTGTCAAGAAAGTGGTCTGTCCACAAAGCAAATATCTCAGTTATCATGGGGGACAGTCATTCTAAAAAGGCAGTAGAATTAAACATGTTATACCATGATGATAGTCATGTCATTTATGAGTATGTGTACACACAAGAATGCCCTGTATATCACTGAATTCCCATTGTTTAATTCTTACAGCACTTACTTCTTCGTGATTGTGTATACTCCTTTTCTCTGCTATTAGACTCTAAGATGTTTATGGCAGGGACCAAACTTTAACACTTTTGTACATGTAGCACACGCCCTGAATACAGTAAGCAGTCAGGTAACATGGGTATGTTTGCGTGTAAAATTTCATAGACATACACTCAACTAACTCCCCCCAACCACCAAAACAAATCATGGTGAGAAACTTTGAACTTCCTTAACAACTCAACCCCACATACTAACAAAGAACAAAAATATGATCAATATAGGCTACTCTGATAATCCCAACGCACAGAGACACCCTAGATATATACCTTTATGTGTTAGTGTGTGTAAATACACAGATTAAGGTAGCCAAGAATGAATTCGCATGGTTTACCTGTAGTTAACCAACATCCTGTTATTATCCATGAGCTGAATTCCCCAACTGGTGTATTATCCTAACCCTTTTACTCCTTGTTTCTGTGATGTATCCTCTGACTACCTTAACTGCTTCGTGGCAGTCACACCAGAGTGCATTGGAATGGAAATAAGAGGAGAAATAAATTCCAATCAGTCCTGCCTACTACTTGTTAACAGCTTTTATGAGGTGTTGTAGTGAAGTAATAGGATAAAAATGAAGAGCAAATTCAGTTTGGGGGATTAAAACAACACAGGGTACTTTGCCTTTAAAAAGAAAAAGAAAGAAAAACTCCTTTGCTTACAATCTCATTGATCAGCTATGAGGTTTATCCAAGTTACTCTCCACCTCCATTACAATAGGAAATGGGCTGAAAGAGTTATTTTCTGGGCCTAATTTTTAAACAATTACTCAGGAGTTACTTTCATTTTGCTTTAAAAATTCTCTATAGCCTTACCTCCCAGTCCAAGTAATCACAGACGTCTTCGAAGTTAGTGAGCAGAGACACTGAGCAGAACAGCCGCGGCAGCTCATCCCTTGTCATTGGGGGAAAACGGCTATCTTTAAGGGCGCTGTTGAAAACAAAGCAAATATTAAAGCAATCACTAGATATGGGAGTTCTTAGTTTCAAAGGCAGGCAATCATTTGAAAAAGGTATGAGATTAAAAAAAAAAATCTCATGGGCTTCCCTGGTGGCGCAGTGGTTGAGAGTCCGCCTGCCGATGCAGGGGACACGGGTTCTTGCCCCAGTCCGGGAGGATCCCACATGCCGCAGAGCGGCTGGGCCCATGAGCCATGGCCGCTGGGCCTGCGCGTCCGGAGCCTGTGCTCCGCAACGGGAGAGGCCACAACAGTGAGAGGCCCACGTACCGCAAAAAAAAAAAAAAAAAAAAAAAAAAAAAATCTCAGGTGAGAAAGGTGCCCAAATCTTCAAATGTATTCACAGGCTCCAAAGATTTTAGAAGTCGTTATTTTTGTTCATTTAGTAGATTGTGTTTACTGGCCAATCCTGTGACCAATAAAGAGTGAATGATCAATTATATTTCCTGTACAGTTATTTCCTTGTATGTTTCCCTGTTACTTGTAGAACCTGACAATGTTTTATTTTACTTTTGAGGAGAATAAAAACCAGAGTAGTGGAAACTTGTGGGAAGACTTCTGGATCTACCACTGTTGGAAAAAATATATACATATTTCATGTTGTTAAAAAAAAAAGGTTCGGGGGCTTCCCTGGTGGTGCAGTGGTTGAGAGTCCCCCTGCTGATGCAGGGGACACGGGTTCGTGCCGCGGTCCGGGAAGACCCCACATGCCGCGGAGCGGCTGGGCCCGTGAGCCATGGCTGCTGAGCCTGCGCATCCGGAGCCTGTGCTCCGCAACGGGAGAGGCCACAACAGTGAGAGGCCCGCATACCGCAAAAAAAAAAAAAAAAAAAAAAAAAAAGGTTCATACTAGGTTGACCAGTTACCATAGAACAGCATGTAAAGAGTTCAAAAAAAGATAAAAATTTTATTTTCTTCAAGCAAAAGAAATCAAAGAAAATGAAAATAATCATGCAAAGTACACACTAAAACTACAAGGATTTCAGGCCCCCCCTATAAAGGATAATTCAAGATATGACTCAAAAATTGTGGAACTTCAGGAAATAGGGCTAATCTTAGGAAATAAAATTATGATTAGGAGACCATTAATCACATCAATGGTTTTCTGAGTACATCAAGTCTGACTGGACCCTGTAATCAAGGGTAGTGTACCACAGTGCCTAACTCTAGAAAAACCCAACTGTAAAGGACAAAAACATTGGAAGATTGTAATTCTTCCTGCAACAGTAGAACAGACAGAAAATACAAAGACACACACACCACACACACAGGGACTGTGTGTTCCTTGTACTTTTAAAAGAAACCACTTCCTGGTCAAGAAAACAAACACACCTCTGATTACACACTATATTAATGGCACTGCTGGCATTTGCGCCATCGCTCTTCAAATGTCCTATAAAGCAGAGCCAGGCTTAGAAAATGTTTTCACAGATTAATGCTTAGAGGTTAAAAACTTAGAGCCTACAAACTGCTTGGGTCATAACAAAGTTCCATGACCTTCAGAAATAATTCCTTTTTCAGTGAGTTCCTCATTGTTGGATTTTCTTTTTTCCATCCCTTCCTTTGCATTCAGAAACTCACTCACTCTACTGTACAAATATACCCCTATGTTTGTAAGTATTTTCAATACATTTTGGTGTTCATTCTATCCTGCTATACAGAGGAAAATGCTTACAGAAAGATAGAGATGTTATATATAAAGCATACATGTTTTTCCCCATTCGAGGAGCCAAGATTAACCAAGAAAATCAGGAAATCTGTGATAATTCATACTCTGAGAACAGCACTTCACTACTTTATAATTTAACAACATAAATTTCCTATGGCTTGGCTTCTTTTATTTTCCAACTGGCAAATAAAGTTTTAAAAAATATTTTCAAGTTCTCATTCAAAGCCAAGATAAAGACATATATGGTGTGTGTGTAACGTCCCCCCAGCCCCAGACCTGCTACAGGAGAGAAGTTCTAAAACACAGACCAGAAGAATCCCATGCATAAAAACCCAAAGGCCGGGCTTCCCTGGTGGCGCAGTGGTTGAGAGTCCACCTGCCAATGCAGGGGACACGGGTTCGTGCCCCAGTCCGAGAGGATCCCACATGCCGCGGAGCGGCTGGGCCCGTGAGCCGTGGCCGCTGAGCCTGTGCGTCTGGAGCCTGTGTTCCGCAACGGGAGAGGCCACAGCAGTGAGAGGCCTGCGTACCACAAAAAAAAAAAAAAAACCCAAAGGCCAATCACACTTTCAGTTTTCCTTGTGAAAAGCAAAAAAGGGGAAAAGAGCCTTACACATTAGAATAACATAAAATATAATTTTTAGGGTTATAGATTTTTATTGTGGTAATATACATGACATAAAAATTACCGTTTTAACCATTTTTAAGTATACATTTCTGTGGGATTAAATATATTCACATTGCTGTACAACCACCATCACCAACCATCTCCAGAACGTTTTCTATCTTGCCCAACTGAAACACGGCACCCATTACACACCAGCTCCCCATTCCTCCCTCCTCCCAGCCCTTGGCAAAAATGTTGTAATTTAAATACACTTTTATAATTTCAAATAATTATAGTAATATAGTCGCAAATGTTTTTCATATATAACAGCTTTATTGACATATAATTCACATACCATAAAATTCACCCTTTTAATGTACACAATTCAATGTTTTTTTGTATATTCAGAATTGTACAATCATTACCCCATCCAATTTTAAAACATTTCATCACACCAAAAAGAAACCCTATACCCATTAGGAGTCAGTCCCTATTCTCCCCTCCCCCCAGATCCTGGCAAGCACTAATCTCCTTTCCGTCTCTATGGATTTGCCTGTTCTGGACATTTTATGTAAGTGGAGTCATACAATATGTGGCCACTTGTGTCTGGCTTCTTTCACTTGGCATAATGTTTCTGAGATTTTATCCATGTTGTAACATGTATCAGTACTTCATCCTTTTTTAATATATTTTTTTCTGTTTGATAAATTTGACATGTTACATTTTGTAAAAGTGTATCATCTTTGTAATTACCCAATAATTTTCAATTCTATGGATATATCACATTTTGTTATCCATTTATCTGTTGAAGGACATTTGAGTTATTTCCACTTTTGCGCTACTATGAATAATGCTGCTATGAACATTCATGTATGAGTTTTTGTGTGGACAATAATGTTTTCATTTCTCTTGGGTAGATACCTAGGAGTGGAATTGCTGGGTCATGTGGTAATTCTATGTTTAACTTTTTGAGGAACCATCAAACAGTTTCCCATAGTAGCTGTACCATTCTACATTCCCAACAGCAATGTACGAGGGTTCCAATTTCCCTGCATCCTTGCCAACACCTGTTACTGTCTGGTTTTTTCATTATAGTGCTAGGCCTCCTTTAATGAAAAGGTTTTTGTATCTAGCTCTAGCTTTTACATTAAAAAAAATACACATGTTGAAGTTGTCCTGCAGTTAATTTCTCAACACTTTGAGGCAAGTTATTATTTTGTTTATTTCCTAGCAAACCAGTGAAAGGTATATTTTAGCTCAGTGCAATTCAAACTACTATTTCAAATCAATGAAATTGTCAAGTACCTAAAATGTAACTGAGGATCAGGCTAGCAAGCTTTCCTCGTGATATGGGGCTGGTTGCTCAATCATTTGGGGCTTTTAAAAAAAGAATGTTTAGAACAAAGAGTGAGTGGGAGAGGGCTAGTATGGCTAATAACATAAATAACAATCATGCCTCGCCATACCAACACTCAAATGTTTTAACTTCAAAACTCTGAAATAGTGAAGGTACATTAATCATGATGGAAACAGTCTGATTTTACAGAAACACTCATTCAAACAAGACTTTTAATTCTTGCATTTTTCATCAACTCTAAGTAACTTTTCATTAAATTCATGAACACAGACAAATTCTAAAAGGCAGGAAGCCCTCAATATCTCTAAATGCAAATTCCTCGGGAAAAGAACTAGCAATGAATGCCTAGCAAGGATTTAAGGGATTATAAGAAAAAGATGAAAAATGTGGCTGGAGACTGACCTCAGAACTGCTAGGCTGGTGTGGATGGCTGATAAACAAGAGGATTCAGCTTCCCTTAGCCCCGTTCTCTTTAGTATAGAGAATATGTGATGTGGAAGCTGAGCCTTTAGAGAGGCTATGCTGTCTGGAGTCGGGCCGTGACTTGCTCAAGGTGACCCAGCTAGTTAGTGACACAGGTAGGGGTACAACCCAGATTCTCTGACTCAAGTCCACAATTCTTTCTAGTATCTGTACCTTAGTTGCCACCTTTCACTGGATTATGGGTTTCTAAAAAAATTTTTAAATGAAATGCTTGCTTTACTAGGCAATTCTGATCTCATACCTCCAGTGCCTCTGCCTAAAGAAGATAAATAATAATTTAATAGCATTCATTAGTAGCCGAAGGGTAGACAGAGCTAGACTTCCTGTCTACTGGAAATCTGCAGGAGCAAAAAGGACTTTAAAATATTAATATTGTCCATGGAAAGCATTTTATACCAAAGTAGCGTCTGCCAATTTAAATTCTAGGCAGTCTAAGGAACTGACAAAGAAAGAGATCTTGTAATAAACTCGTATGAAGTTCTCTTTGCTACAATAGGAAGCCATTTTCTAGCCATTTTAAATATTGCTAGGAAAAAAAAGAACACTTATGTACAAAAACCTGTGGGCTGCTCCATCACCCATATGATGGATGGCTAAGGTTTAAACAACAGTTTAATTCAATACCAAATTCAAATATATTCAAATTCAAATTGGCATCCTCCCAAGAATATATTTCACCTAATTGAGAAGCAGCATTAACATCTGTCAAAGTTAATATCTAATGTTAAATAGCACTTTAATGAAAATGAACATTAAAAAAGGAATTAACTATCAAAGAATCAAAGGGTTTGTGACAGTACCTGGAAACTGTGAGGGAAAAAAAAAACAGCTGAAAAGAGACAAAGCCTTAGATATTGTAAGGCTCATCACAAACAATATAGCATGCAACAGAAATTATTTAAGAATCTAGCCAGCTAGCCATTCACTCACTCATCCATTCATTCCTTTGCTTTCTAAAACACTGATGACCTTAATTGGTTAAACAGTGGAAAGTTACCAAACTGCCGAAGGGCTTCATAATTACAGGCAATCATTTTTCAGGACAAGGAAGTAATTAAAACCAAAATTAAAAATCCTTGTTTGGATAGGTGAAGAAAAGCAAATCAAGCATACATCAGTCTAAAATTAAGACCAAAAAACCCCCCCAAAACAGCTTTTTCACGAGGGGTCTCAATCATCTGGAAATTCTGCCATTCCTCATGTGACATGTCTGAATTCCAGGAACTTAGAATACTAGAATCCTAAACCCAAACCTGAAAAGTTATCTATATCCTCTCTTTCACATTAAGTAGCAATGTTAGCTTCTCACTGTTAAAAAAATAACAGACACAAAACAGAATACAAAAACGTTAAGTGACTGTTCATCAAACCTAAGGGTAGAGAAGAGCAACAAAGGACATGGTCATGGTTAAGGAGGGAGGAAGGGAACCTTATTTTGGTGAGAGCTGTGACCCAAAAAAGGGAAATTTTCAATTGTAAGCCATATGTAAAGTGTTACTTAATTGGGAGATGTTTTTCCCCTTTAGAGTAATGAGTACAACCTACCTGCTGCTTGATGAACATTAACATTAAAATTTATTCATTGTAATATATATTTTTAAACATGATATGATGGGTAATTAACAGGGAATAGAGGAAAGAACTAAGGCATGGAACAAAAGGAAGAGAAAGTAGGAAGATGGCAAAGAAAAAGAAAAAGGAAATATATGCAAGGAAAGATGGATAGGGAGAGAAAACAAGAAGCAGGAAAAGGAAGTGGGAATCAAAGAAACTTAAACAAATAGAGACACACAAAGGGGCAGAGAGAGAACACAAGGAAGGAAGAGTGGAAGGGTAAGAGGGAGAGGGAAATCCAGTGGAATGGGTGCTGGAGGTGCTGTTAAATGGGTGCTGTTATTTGGCTCCTATCCTACAGGATTCCCTTAGGCTTTAGAGTGTTATCACCTGTTGCCCTCCGATTGGCTTAAAGTTCTTGAATTGCTCTAATCTCGAATTCTTAAAAGCCTCTACTCTCTGAGATGGCTACAGCTGCCCACCAGGAGCGAAAAATACTCTGTGGGCTACATGCTCTGATGACCAGAGCAATAGTGTCAAGAATCTGCCTCCTAGCCACAAGTTCCTCACCTTTAAATTAGGAGACAAGGTTGTGAATTTGATTTAGTGGAGTGGAACTACAACTGGAAAATACAAGATACATGAAGAAACATACGGCTAAATGTTTGGTGTATATGGGGGGTATTCCTCATCTCCCTCCATGTAACAATGTCCACATAATGCTTTCCCTGCAGAGTTTCTGGATTTACTTGATACAGTTTTTAGAAACGAACTGCTAGAAACTGGTTTTTGTTTTAGTTATTTTTCTGATGAAATCTTTTAAAATATATTCTACCAGAGTGTAATGGACATAATGACTCAGGTTCATCTTTAAGACTCAATATGACTTGGGTCATTCATTACTATATGGTATTGAAACAGTGCTCTCAATACAGTCTTGGCAATAAAAAAAAAAAATCTGTGGGTATGGAAAACAGATCAACAGTATGACCACCAGCAAGTTCCATCTGGGGAAATCTGAAAGCGTGAGATAATCTCTACTTTTAAGAGAAGGTAACACAAAAATAACCTGTCATAGACTTTCAAAGTTTCTAGGGATCTTGTCTCTGTGTTCCCTAAGTTAGGATACTATAAAACTGAACTACCTCTCGAATGGGATTAAATGTAAATTTTATTGCCTTTCTCGTAGAATCTAGAAAAACTTCCACAACGCTGAACAAGTATTATTTCCCCAGGGTCATCAAAAGCACTTCTCCAAGGTGTAATAACTGTGTCTTACCGCCAATAAATGTAGCTCCTAAAAATGAAAACATGAAGTCATCATTAATACATGAGCCTTATTTCACAGTCCTATAGAACACAGCAGAGGAGAATGGCTAAGAGCTTGGATTCTAGAGTCAGACATAACTACATTTGGATCCTGGCTCCATTGCACACTAACTGTGTGACATCTGGGCAAGTCTCTTAACCTGTGCCAGCCTCCATGTCCTCATCTATAAAATGGGGATAACACTAGTACCTTCCTCACAGAGCTACTGTGGCAAGTGGACAAAATAATAATACCTGCAGAAGTGCCTTACATACACCAGGTGCTCAATAAGTAGTAGCTGTCAAAGAACTTTGGTCATCAGCATATTTGTTAAGTTTATGCCCACAGGGCTGCCTCCATATCATGGTTCTGGTGAAAGGAATGGAGCCCCAGGACTAAGATTGACCCTTCAACCTTAAGATGAGAAGGTCTAAGCAAGTTATCTGCTCTAGCAATTTACTGTGACCATCTAAAGGGAATAATGGCTACCCTTTCAGGTTCTGGTGTTTCTGAGAAGCCTTCATTTCATTTTCTTTCATTTTCAAAATATTTATTAAGGCTATATGCCTTTTATTAAGTGAAGAGCCACAGAGGATATAAGAATAGTAGATTACAAAATAATATATGAATATGTGTAAAAGACTTCGACAGGAAGGCTGAGAGGAATGGTCAGACAAGGTTAGCGTCTTTCCTGGAAGGATCTGTTTTACACTCTCTGCTACTGGTTTACTTGTTACCAAGTGACCCAGAATTGCAGGTAAATTTACAGAAATTAAATGTATACACATTTTTTTTTCTAGTAAGAAATCTACTACATCAAGCGAGGTACTTCTTCATCAAGAATTTCCATTATCCTGCAGCCATGCATTCACATGTTGCTTTGTAATGTAACTCTTAGATTTCCTGAGCTAGGTTTTAAAAAATCTCCAGGGCACGGATTGGCTTTTTACTTCCATACGAAAAAAAAAAAAAAAAAAAGTTTACCAAGAGATGTAGTTCCCTGAATGGTACTCAATTTGTCTTCAATGGATTTAGATATGTTATTCTCTATCCTACTGGTTATGCTCCAGCAAAATCCTTCGGAAAAACAAAACAAAAATACTCTCTAAGCAGCAGACAGAGAATGAGAGCTGAGAAGCTCCATGCTTTCCTCATCTAACCCAATGGTCTCCAAACTGTTTTGACTGAGCATTCTTATCAGTAGAAGTCTGAGCACACATCCTCAATATGTATATTTATTTATAAAATACATACATGTACTACTGTCATGTATAGCTAATATATCCAAAGCATAGTATAGACTTAGAATAAGCTTTGTTGTTAAAAGAAACAGTGGGTATAAATACATATTTCAAATAATGTTCTTGATAATTTCCTTCTTATTTGGGGGCTGACATCTTGTCAGGTCTGATTAGATTATCTTCATTTTTACTTGATGACTTGGCCGACCAAGTTACAAGGTGACTTGCAGGAGAAGTGGCAGCTAGCTCCCCCTTTTTCTTGTCCTTGCCTTGTGCTTGTAGTATGACTATTATCATCATTCCATTGTTCCTTTGCAGGAATCTTTTTAAGCCACTTGTCCATCCTGAGTGGCTTTATCTAGCTTTAGCTAACCTATGCACAATGGTCAAATGGTTTAAGAAGATTCCTACAAAGAAACCACAGGTTGAAAATAATACTACTTCAGTACTTTCTTATATTTTAGATAAAAAGATCATAACTAGAATTTCTAATCTTTTCTTCCTGCCCCACAATGGATCATCTGGGTGCACCCCTCTTAGGAGACTGCTAATCTAAAGCTCTTAATCAAGTTCTAAGAAACTGGTCCTCCTAATATACTTAGACATGACACTATGAGCAAAAAGAGCTTTAAATACAAAAGAGCCAATATCTGTGGAGCGCCTGCCGTGAGCCAGGTGTCAGACATGTATTATCTTGTTGAGTCCTCAAAACGACCCCATTTTGTAGATGAGGAAACCGAGGTTCACTGAGTTCAGCGAGATTAAGCAACTTGCCCAAGGTCACAAAAACAGGTAAGAGAGTTGACATTTGAACTCTGGGCTGCCTGCCTCTATGGCCCATTCTCTTTTTCACAGCACCGCCTCTAGAATGTTAGCAAATCAACTTCAGTATATGCACATTCAGTCAGTTTTAGGGAATTTTCCCCCCAATTAATGCTTCTTCTCCTGGGGTTTAACTTGATGCTTTAGGTTATAAGTGTGGGCAAGTTCTGCAATGGAGATAAGTGGTACTTTTTTAGTGAAAGTTTTGGCTTGTTTTTGTTCTCTGCTTTCTCCATTTTGATCTTGGTGACTCAGAGCTGCTGTCATTGAAAAACATCTGTTTTATCTAAATTTAATAAGCCCTATTAGTGGGACACTAAGCCTTCCCTTATTCTGAAGCCTTTCCACAATTTGAAATTTAATCTACTGGAAGTCATAATAGCGTTACCAAAGTACTAGTTTCGGACATATCTAGGCTGGCGGGCCTGTTTCTGATTTTTAACTTTGCTTTTCCAACGCGAATGAATAAGCCTTCTCATACTCACCACAAGAGTCATGCAATTTTTTTTCCTTCCCTCTTTCCATGGTAATCAAATCTATAAATTAAACTCTGTAAACTGCAAAACATATGGTGTCACTCTAACTTGTGTGCCGTGTGAAGGTGGCTTGGTCTTACCCACGGGTTTACTGTCGTTTCTTAAACTCTTGTCAGTCCTAGATGGTGCAGGCCTGCTGAGAGCTAGCATGCTGGTTCTTACTGTGGGGCCTGTCTCTGATTTTCTCAGATGTCTCTGACAGAGGACTAAAGGTAACAAAGGAAAAGGGTTAAGTCAGTCTTGAAGATGAGGTCCAAAATCAACTTATCAACTCGGTCCTGCTGAGGAAGGGGGAGCGAAGGACTCCAGTCCTCTCCACTGCCTCAACCGAGATGTTTTTCATCTTTATTTTCCTTCTCTTCTTCCCCTCCCCTACCTTCTGGATGTTTTCCTCCTTCTCTTCCTCTTCTTCCTCTACCAAGGAAAGGAAGAAAGAATTGTAAAATGTCACAAGAAGGAGATGAAAGAGAAGAACGGGGGTGGGGGAGGGATGGGAACATTAAGTAAGGCAGCTGCCATTGGGTCAAGATGACCCATTCCATTCTGTACTGGTTTTAATGTTCTTTTTCAGCCTTCGGGGAGTAGATGCGTGATGGTGACAGAGGAAGGTACACAATCCACTGCCTGTTTCTTTATGGGGTTTTTAGGATACCCTTGAAGAGCAGAAGGATGGGGGTTGGGATGAAAAGTCAAGGGCCTCACCCCCAGAAGCCGAGCTGCTTAACCACACAATGGTTACAGAATCAGTTTCTCTGATCTGTGTAATTTCCAATGACATATATCTCTACAATGAAGCATAACTACATGCTTGCTTTTAAGGTCTCTGTAACTTTCCTTACATTCGTTTAAATGGAACTACCCTAATTTTTATCACTATGTGGTATCTTTGGGGGAAAGTTTCCTTTAAATCATTCATATCACCTTTGTTTTATATGATTCTTCATAGAATTTCTAAAGGGTCTTCACATCTTCTATCCTAACTGACGCTCAAAACAGCCTCATGAAGTTGACAAGCTAATGCTACATTATATTAGAAACCATAATAGGTGTTCCTCCAAGAACAAGACCCCTATAGTCACAGAGTCACGAAATGTCAGAGCTGCAAGCACTTACTTAGAGACCATCTAGTCCACACCCTTCACTTGACATCTGGGGGAACTGGAGCAGAAAGTGATGTGCCCAAAGTCACACAGCTACTGAGTAGTGGAGTCGGGACTCATCTGCTGCATCTCCCGACTTCCCTTGTCCCCCCGCCATCCACTCATCTTTCCTGTATTCTTTCACGTTTGTTGACCAACTCTGTCCTAATCCAGTAGTATTCTACCAGGGATGTACGGAGTAGGGAGAAGAAAATGATGCCAAAGGCACCGGGGAACAGCTAGAACAATAAAGCAGTGAGCTTCCCAACACTGCCAGGCCCCTGGGACTTGCCAGCATGCTGAAGTCACGCAGAATCTACAAAATGAACAGATAAGGGTGAGGGAGCAGCAGAGCGCAAATGCTGTGCTGTGAGGGCAGTGAACGCAGTCATCACTACTGCCCTCCTCTGCGTTTCTAATCCATTCCCTCCTCACCTCTCTTTATAGTAGGTGTTGCTCTCTCCTTGTTGTGCTTTCCCCTTGTTCTTTTCGCCCTTGCAGTCCGGGTCATCCATTCTGGCCTGTCATTTCTCCCTAGCTGCTGAGCTACATAGAAGAATCGCACAACAGAAAAGTTATACATTTTTAAAATAAGGTATTTAATTCCCTTTTATCAAGCTCTCGCAACTAGAGAATCTGTCCTCGTTGTAAATGCCACACTGTGTTCTGATTGTGTGTATATAAATATGTCAGACTATAAGCTTGTCAGGGCAAGGTAAACTCAATGCCCATTTTCCAGTAAATAGCACACCACCATGCATGGATCCGGCACAGGAGAAATATGTCGTTCTTCATGTACTGCTAAAGCCCTCGGACTTTAATCCAACCTACCTTCCTGTCTCTTAACTTGGAACAGGTTTTTACTTTATTCCTTTCAACAAATGTTTAAAGTGAGCCTGGTCGAAGAGAAAAGGATATTTTAACGCTTCATCTCTCGTTTGGTTTATATCTTGATAAATCTAATTTTCAAAGGCAAAGAAAAATTTCACATGTATAGTTTCCCATTCTAATACCATTAAAAATTACTTAGTTCTCCCATTGAAGAGGTCCTACTTTGCTTTTGTTTCCATGAGACAAGCACATGGGGTAATGAAATATGTTGGAAAAGCTTCGCAATATGCTGCTGAAATAACAACAATTGCTGATTCTGTACTGCAGTACATATTAGGAAAACCACAATAGATACTAAAAGGAAACTGCATCATTTGGGGATGGAAAAAATGCAATGGATAAAAGCCATGCAATTTAAATTACAGTCATGTGACAATAGCTCTGTCCCCCACAGCAGCAAAACTTGCAGTGAATAAGTGGCAGTCCTAATGATTGCTGATGGAAGAGAATATCTATAACCGTGAACTAATTAATGCAGCAAATATTTGAGTGCTTGCTATATGCCAAGTACAAGTCTACACATAAGGGCATAGTCTGTTCAACTGCAGTCCTGTGGAACACCTTCCCTCATAGAAGTTTCACTATGGTACAACTGGCGTTCACATGAGCAACTCATAGTACCTAATGATAAGTACAAGTCTCAAACTAAGTCATGTGTTAGAGACATTGAAAAAAAGAGAGAGAGAGAAAGAGAACGGCACTTAAACTCACAGGGCCTTACTACTTTTACCTTTATGGATACTAGGCTACGTATAGAGAATCTACTAGGCTAAGAAAAACCCTACAGAAACTCAAAAACTAGGTTTTTGACTACTTACACCTATGCGTGTGTTATATGTATACTTTTATTGGACCGTCAGCTCCTTGAGTGTGATGATGATGATGTGCCCACTTCTGCCCACCACTGTATACCCGGTGCCCAGCATGCAGTAGCTAGTGAGCCAATATTTAATGAGTGAAAGAAAGAATATAGGAAGGTAGTCTCACATCACTGCATATTTAATAAACATCTATTGACAATATAATAAACATTAAATGGCCCCACTGGTTATAGTTTATTAAACAGTCAACGTTCCCCTATACTCTAAATATCCTTTTATCCATCAACTTAAAAACCGTCCACTAAAGTGTGCTTTCCTCTGCTTAGTATCTATTAAATGCTGTTCATTTAGAAGGTGGCAACTGGTGTTTTGAGTCTTTAGTTAGATAACCGTGCATTCACAGTGCAGCACAGTTTGGTGACATTTTTCAATCTAGAACTCATAGACTGCTATAAATAGATAATAATCTACTTCCATGATAGAGTTACAGAGTTGCTTTGATCTCACAGGCCTTCCCTCCACCCCCACACCCCACCCCCCATGGAAAACACAGATGCTTCGCAACCTGGAAGAGCTCAGTGGCCTCTTATGTTTGTACAGTGATTATTACTACTATTTTGCTGTAGTTTGGAACATATAGGGACCCATATTACTCATCTATTTTTTTATGCTTTTCACACCTTCTTATAAAGGAAAATCTTATGAACTGGGTGAATCACAAGTCAGCAAGGGCAGGCACAGAAAAAAGAAGCACAAGATAACAGTCTCTCTAAATGAACATGGGTCTAAAAGGAATCAGATGTCAGTTCACAAATTTTAAAAAAATCCTCTGCCTACTCTTCTGGTTCTCTGTGGGATTTCAGGTGAGTAAGCGTCTAAGGGGGAAAGGGGACTTGTTGGAAATCAACCCTCAGAGGCAATGAGAATGATCTAGAAGGAGAAGAGCTGACTCTGGAGAAGATGGGTGGACCTGTGATGCCCCCCTGGTGGGGCTGGCAGAATGCTTGTCAACTGAGACGTTCTGATAACCCTCCGGGCTTATGGGGGTTAAAGAAGTAGTACGCACCAGCACAGATTCCCTCAGTCACATTAGACTTTAACATTCCCAGGTCTGGTTTGCCTTTTACAAGAAATGATGGTTTAGAATGCTGCTCAGAGCCTGCTCCACACATCTGAGAGGCCAGGTTGTAGCACCTCATTTTCCTTTGCTCTCCCTCCCCCATGTAACTAAAAGCCACTTCTTAGACTTTGGTAAACAAAGTGAAGGAAACTGAGAGAATATTTTCTGTGGACTTAACTTTCCTGGAAATAATTATCAGTGATGGAAAACAAACTCTTCGTAGCAGAATAAAACGTCATTAATTTGAGCTCCAGTAATTCAAAATCTGTGCTAATTCAAACAGACCTAGGCTGACAGGAAAAGAAGGGTCTGCTCCGCTAAGCAAATCAACTTTGTAATTAAGGTTGGAAGAGAAGTACAGGACTTGCTGAAAGAGAAACTATTTTCAGAACTTTAGAATTAACCATCTACGTGCACTGTAACATCATAATTACACATTTGTGTGTGTGTGTGTGTGTGTGTGTGTGTGTGTGTGTGTGTGTGTGAAAAAGCAGATCTCTGGAAGACTTCTATTTAATAACACTCAGCCCATTTGGAGTTACCTGTGTCACTAAACCAAGCAGAACTATTTTTAAAAGAAATATTGCATTCATTCCTTATTGATCATTCTGGACTTCCTGCAATTATTTTGAATTTGGGAGCTCTGACTTCTACTTTGGTGTTGCTAGGCTACTCGCCTACAGTTGTGGTCACGCTCAAAGACCTCTGAGTACAAGTCTTATGGGAGATCACTAGTAACTGAATCAGAAATATGGCCCAAGCCTCCTGACTGAGTTCAATCACTTCCTTACTGTCTGACCTAAAGAAGTCACAAACTTTTAATACCTTGGGTTACATTTAGCTATAAAATAGGGGGGAGAGAGAACAACAACAACAAAAAGAAGGCTTATATCCCTTAGATTAGAGGCCTACACACCAGAACAAACAAAATCAAAGGGAAAGCAACAAAGTCCTTGAGAAACCTAAATATTCAGTCATTATGAAACAAATATCAAATGAAAGTCCAACAAAGTAGCATCACTCTCCAAAGGAAGTACTCCTGAGGCTGTTACTCCTCACACCTCCATACTGGCTCTAACTTCACTAGCACAGGGCAGACTTCCAGCTCCCTCTGTGAACATGGCTCACTGCCTGAGAGGCCTGGTTACCTTGTCACAAGTTTAGGTATGACCACTCTAATAATACTGTAAGCTCCTGGATTCCTACCAGTTTCCCTTAAGCACAAGACACGCAGAACTAGCACATCATGGGTGGCTACACTACTAATTTCACTTGGGTTGAGGTGACAAGACTCCCTCTTTTCATATACAGAACTGTAAATCAGAGCAGTAGGATTTTTTAAAAAAAAAGGTTCCCAAATTTCTAGTTTCTATAGAAACTCTGAAAATACCAGAACCACGAAATGTGTTTGCTTAAGAAAATTTGGGACACTAAAATTGATAGGTGTCCCACAAGAATACTGAATAAAATAGTCATAGGTCAATGTTCCAACAAAAGTGAAATGCTAGCCAGTAAATTTTATAGGGAAAAAAGTTCTTTGAAATGGTTTTGGGCAAGAAAGTCTATACTCTCTTTTTTAAAACAAATTTTATTTTATGTTAGAGTATAGTTGATTTACAGTGTTGTGTTAGTTTCAGGTGTACAGCAAAGTGGTTCAGTTATACATATATCCATTCTTTCTCAGATTCTTTTTCCATATAGGTTATTACAGAATACTGAGTAGAGTTCCCTGCGCTATACAGTAGGTCCCTGTTGATTATCTATTTTTTATATAGTAGTCTGTATATGTTAATCCCAAACTCCTAATTTATATACTCTCTTTTAAAACACAGGTCTCTTAATGCAAATCAAAACTACAACGAGGTTTCACCTCACTCTGGTCAGAATGGCCATCATTACAAATGGCCACTACAGAATGGCCATCTACAAATAACAAATGCTGGAGAGGGTGTGGAGAAAAGGGAACCCTCCTACACTGCTGGTGGGAATGTAAATTGGTACAGCTACTATGGAAAATAGTTTGGAGGTTCCTTTAAAAACTAAAAATAGAGTTGCCATATGATCCTACAGTCCCACTCCTGGCTATATATCCAGAGAAAACTGTAATTTGAAAAGATACATGCACCCCAATGTTCACAGCAGCACTATTTACAATAGCCAAGACAGGGAAGCAACCTAAATGTCCATCGACAGAGGAATGGATAAAGAAGACGTGCTATATATATACAATGGAATACTACTCAGCCATAAAAAAGAATGAAATAATGCCATTTGCACCAACATGGATGGCCCTAGAGATTATCATACTAAGTAAAGTTATTCAGACAGAGGAAGACAAATATCATATGATATCACTTATATGTGGAATCTAAAAAAATGATACAAATGAACTTATCTACAAAACAGAAACAGACTCACAGACATAGGAAACAAACTTGTGGTTACCAAAGGGGAATGGGGATGGGGAGGGATAAATTAGGAGTTTGGGATTAGCAAATACAAACTACTATATATGAAATAAACAACAAGGTCCTACTGTATAGCACAGGGAACTATATTCAATATCCTGTAACAAGCCATAATGGAAAAGAATATGAAGAAGAATATGTATATATATGTATAAGTGAATCACTCTGCTGTACACCAGAAACACAACATTGTAAATCAACTATACTTCAATTTAAACAAAAAACAAACAATCAAACAAACAAAAAACCATAGGTCTCTTTTATCTACTGGGTTGATCATCTGTGTCAATCTCTGTATCAGTGTTAAAATGAGAGCTATGAGAGGGTCCACAGTCTCAAAATCATCTACATCTGGACACCATAAGCCTGTGACTCTTTTTTTTTCTATTTATAAAATCAATTTATTCATATACAGGTTTTTTTGGTAACATCTTTATTGGAGTATAATTGCTTTACATGGTTGTGTTAGTTTCTGCTGTATAACAAAGTGAATCAGCTATATGTATACATATATCCCCATATCCTCTCCCTCTTGAGCCTCCCTCCCACCCTCCCTATCCCACCCCTCTAGGTGGTCACAAAGCACCGAGCTGATCTCCCTGTGCTATGCGGTTGCTTCCCACTAGCTAGCTATTTTACATTTGGTAGTGTATATATGTCCATGCCACTCTCTCACTTCGTCCCAGCTTACCCTTCCCCCTCCCCGTGTCCTCAAGTCCATTCTCTACATCTGCGTCTTTATTCCTGTCCTGACCCTAGGTTCTTCAGAACCATTTATTTTCAGATGGGAATTTTACTTTTGAAATTATGCCTGGTATAGGCAAATATTTAAGGTGGTCAGCAAACATAAGACACAAGCCAACTGCTGGGCCGAGTGAGGTAGCTCCGAGTTGTTCTGGTCTGGGAGGGTTTTTCCGTGGAAGATCATAGAAGGCATAATCCATACCCAGATAAAACTAAGCACTGGCGATTAATTTTCTAAAGAAATATTAAGAAATAAATGTAGTCATAATACAGATTGGACACTTGTCTAAGATTTTTCACTACTTAATGCTGGACTATTATAATGCATTAGCATTAAAATTAATGTTTGCAATCTTTTATCTGAAGATGGTTCTTTTAACCATATATACAACAGCAACCATCCTGTGATTTTCACTACATTTCAGGGCTTCTCTTCCTTTTGGAAAATACAAGTCGACATTTGTACCTAAGGAACCATCTAAATAATCTTGTGGGATTAGCTGTTCATGTTCACTGTACTATACGAACACTGCTCAAAACTCAGTGACCCTGGCTGATACCTGGAAATGTTATTTTCTTTGTTAATGGAAATTACTGCAATAGGGGCTGGATTCATTGACTCCAGGAAACTGCCCCCATAGGCAGCTTTGACAGTCTAGGCCAGTCGAGGAAGCCGAAGTGTCACAGGGCACTCCTACACGTACTGCAGAGGACACCTTGGATAGAATTACACCAGTCTAAGAGTTTCAGAGTTAGGACATCAGTCAGCTACAATATAAAAACAATTCTTCTAAATTGGAATCATGTTCACAAAACATCTGGAAAGTTCCCCAAAGGAGAAGAGATTACCCAGAAGTATTGCTAAATAGATGGAAGAGAAGATGCTGACTTTTATCATAATACAAAATTCAGTCAGTTTCCATCGTCCTAGACAAATTAACAGATGTGCTGTTTACCTTTAAGGAAGCCTGGAATCTATTTTAATTCAGCCTTGAAACCCAGACGTTCTTAGGTAATAAGTACAGATATTTAAATTCCATAACAACCATCCAGTGTTTACAAACATTTATTTCTTTATAGATTTCTCATCCACAAAATGTATATTTAGTTAGAAAAGGAATTTTGAGGGTTTAGTTGTACATTAACAAATGTTTCAACATCAATGTTTTTTCAAGCAAGTGTAGCCTATAAAAATTATCTTTTATTTTCTGAGTTTTGCTTTGTGGCATGGGCTAAAAGAAAATAATGATATCAAGGATCTTGTTCCCCTATTTTCCTTATTCTGCCTTTATATAAAATAATATATTAAATAATAATACTATCCGATAAAATAATATATATATATTTTTAAAGTGAAGGAGATTAAGAAGTACCAATACAAACTTCCAGTTGCAAAATAAATGAGTCACGGGAATGAAATGTACAGTGTGGGGAATATAGTCAATAATTACCTAATATCTTTGCATGGTGACAGATGGTAACTAGAGTTATCATGGTGATCATTTTGAAATGTATAGAAATATCAAATCACTATGTTGTGCAACAGGAACTAACACACTGTTGTAGGACAACTGTACTTCAAAAACAAACTCATAGGAAAGGAGATGAGATTTGTGGCTACCAGAGGTGGGGGGGAGGGGAGGGGGAATTGGATGAAGGCAGTCAAAGGCACAAACTTCCAGTTATAAGATAAATAAGGACGAGGGATGTAATGTACAACATGATAAAGATAATTAGCACTGCTGCATGTTACATATGAAAGCTGTTAAGAGAGTAAATCCTAAGAGTTCTCGTCACAAGGAAAAACTTTTTTTCTTCTCCTTTTATCTATATGAGACGATGGATGTTTACTAAACTTACTGTGGTCACCATTTCATGATATGTGTAAGTCAAGTCATGATGCTGCACACCTTAAACTTAAAAAGTGCTGTATGGCAATTATACCTCAGCAAAACTGGAGGAAAACAGAAGTGAAATAAGACAATAACACATTAAAGAGGATACTTCACTCTCACTACCATTGAAAGGAAACAATTTTCAATAAAATTTTAATTTAAAAAATCTTCAAGGCTGAAATTCAGAAAAAAAGATAACCTAAGATTAAGGCCAAAATTGCTTTGACATTAAAAATGACTCTTCTACAAGCAATGTGTCAAACGTGTACCTCTTCCCGTGTTGCCTATCACTTGTAATTGTGCCATCTCCCCGTCACATAAGAAAGAACCTTTGGAGCCATTGTCAAGTCTTCCCTTTACCTTACTCCCCACATACAGTCTCATCTTGTTCTGTAACTACCATGTCTCTGTTATACATCTCTTTACATCCTTCCTGCTACTAATCTAATTCAGGCCTGTAGCATCTCTCATTTGGAATATTTAAAATTAGCCTCTGCACTGTTCTGTCTCTATCCTTTTCACTCCATCCGATGTACAAGCAGCCAGAGTCATCCCTAATGATCTTCTTTGCTGAAAATCTTTCAACGGCAATTTAATGCCATTAGAAAAAAAAAAAATCCAGCCCCAGTCTATCATTTTCTCTCCCACTGTTCTCACTGGAGCCCAAGCCACACAGGGTTACTTACTGCTCTCCCCCAAACAACATACACTGTTCTGCCTCCTTGCATTTGGCTCAGGAAGTTTTTTGGACACATAATGCATACCCTCTCCACATCCTCACATTTAAATGTTGAAATGGAGTCTTAAATGTCGACAGAGGTTCAGCTTAAATGTTAGTTCTTCTGTAAAACCTTCTACAGTCTGTCCAACCACAGCTAATTCCTCTAACTTCCAGTAGTGTTGTTTACACATCTAAATAGCACTTATACTTTCTTCCTCATGGTTCTTTTGTGTGTCCATCCATCTCTCTTACAAGACTACAAGCTCATGGAGGGTAGATATCATGCATTGTTCATCTTTGTAGCTCCACAGTACCTGGTACAGTATCATGCTGAGTTAAGTGCTCAATAAATGTGGAATTGAACTGAATAAACCTTATTTCAGCCTGTTGTAATTGAGAAGCACAACTGTCAGGATTCATAATAAATTCTATCTTTAACTACAGCTGTGCTGTTATAATTGCTGCTTATTTAGAGAAAATACTGAATGCATCTTTCAATCAAGCTTTGAAACTACAGTAACTATTCTAAGTTTGAATTACCTTATTAAGAAAATAAGTAGAACAGTAAGAACACTGAAATCTGTAGTAAAATAACACCAATGAAGAAAGACCTTTAACTGTAGATTCAGCTGTACAAGTTCAACCAGTAAACCACAAAGACAGTCTTTTTTTTTTTTTTTACCCAGAATATAAAAAGGGCAATATTAAGCATTGCCCTTAATAGCATGAAAACTAGCGAACAGACACTGGGTACAGCCTTAGTTCTTAATCAGTAAACTGCTCCTTGCTGCAGCTGGATTTGGATCTTCTCCCACTGAAGGGCTGAGTAGATTTGATCCCACTTAATTTCCAAGTCTGACAAAATCACAACTTGGAAGTGGCCTGACTACTGGCAATTGTTAAGCACAGTAAATCCCTTCTCCTTCCACAACTCCCTCAGATGTCCTGCATTCACAACTTTTTTTTATACCAGATGTTTTGTTGAAATTAACACATTCCTATCAAATGCATATCAAAAGGACTTCTTTTTTTCCACTGCATTCTATTTAATCCCCAAACTGTTTATTTGTTACACAGACAAGTATTGCACAGTATTAATTGCAGGGGGAATGACAAGGAAAGTCGGGCTCACAGTAGGGTAGGATCCACTCCCTGAGCGAATATTCCCACAGATAATCACAAACGGGAGGCCTTAAGTCATCTCTCAAGGGGACTTTTTTGAACTTGCTAATAAATACAATGATCAAAATGTTGTCGCAATCCCTAGCCCAGATCTTCTTCATTGGGAAAGAGGGGGTGAAGTACTGTTTTGTTTGTTGAATTCAAGTTTTATTTCTATGTCAACACAGCCTTTCTGTGTGGTTTCATCCACTAACAGATTCAAGCATAGTTAACTAGACACTAATAAATGGCACAACAACGTGAAGACATTACCTGGGATTGCTCACCTCAAACTTTGATCCCCCCAAGGTGTCTGGCCATCACAGAAAGATCATTTCTGACAAACCATCACCCACTAACCCAAACCTTTTTAAGACTAGGAAGTACATGTAAAACTTCCCAGAAATGACCATCTCCGAGGACTTAAAAGAAATACCTGGACAGTAGTGCCACTGTGAATAAAATGTCCCTCGTGAAACAATTCTAATAATCAGCCTTGTGGCACCAAATGCTTATAAGTTGCAATTGTGCACTACAGGTAATATATAGGACGTTAAATATCACTCTCATTTCCTTTCTTCAGGCTATTTCTGTTTCTCATTCATCACATTTGTAGAATTAGTATATATAGGCTTTGCCATGGAAGCACATGTTAAACTTTTATTTCAGTTGTTTCACTTTATAATAGCAAAACTTAGCAGCTGCAACTAGGATACTGAAATATTTTGTCAACCTTGAAAAGCCTCTCATAAGAACTGTGTTCCCGTCCTTCGTTATACGACAACTGATGCAACTGTAAAGCAAATAAGGTGTTAAAAAACTCCTTGACTTAAAATTATAAATAGAAAACAAAATACAGATATGTCTCACCTTAGGTTATATCTAGGTTCCTAAAAATGAAAGTAAATTGCCTTTGTAAAATAATTTTATTGTCCTATGGTTTACATGTTCAGAGATGCTTTAATCTTCATTTCCCACTTCCCTTGCATAGGGTCCTAACATTTTCTTTAATTACCTTACTTACCTAAGTAAACAATTATTTCAGTATACTAAGGGAACTCTCTTATTCAAACATTTATTTTGATCTATGCCTAACCCCCCACAGCTACTTAAGGGGTGCAAAGATGTGAAAAATTTAGCCCAGGCCCTCAAGGGACTATCCATCTAGGTAGGGAAGAAAATCATGTAAGAAACTAAGGACACTGCAAGGCAAGATAAAGCAAGTGCTGTGACAGAGGCACCAAGCAGTGTGTAATGAGCACACAAAAAAAGCAGCAGTAACTCTGGGGGTTTGGGGAAAACCCTGGGTGAATCCTTTGGGAAACAGAAGATGGAATCTGCAACGTGAAACTCGACAGCCACAAGTGTTTACTAATTTATTTGCTTTGAAATTTTTCAATTTTCTTTCTGGAAGGTTTTCTTAGTCTTGAACTTAAAATGGGATACACCTAAGGCAAGAGACAGAACAGCAGCAATCAACTCTGACATTAAACAATTCCACAGAATCTCTGCTCTACCAGGGCCCCATCACCCTTTCCTCCCACCTCTTTGGCCTATGACGTAAGCCTACAAATAACACTTAAGTGCCTTGTTTAGCCTCACTGGCATCCCAAAGACTAAATATGTTACTAATTTCTGGGCTAGCATCCCCAAGCCATTTGCTGGTTTCTCCTCCACTGCATCATTAATTTGCCATGTTGCCATGATTGAGTCTCTGGTATGTGGGACCTTGAATATATGAAATGACTTCTTATACTGGCAAAATTCTTGAAAGCCTATTAAGAAACATGTGACATGGACAATGTACCAACCAACATTGCTATTAAGTTTACAATAATTAACAGGCAGTATATGAATATAAATTTTGAAAGGTATTTTCCTGTCAGATTTTAAAATAACTCTCCTGAAAATAGACTTCCAACGATGTATTACTTGTTTTAGACATAGAAAATTTTTAAAATGGATCAGGGGCAAAAACAGAAGATATTCACAAAGCCTATGGTTCTAAAGTTTTTATTACCACTCACCTCAAAATTTAAAAAAGATAACGTACCCATAAAAGAGTTGCATACGATTTTTAAAAATACATTTAAAAAATCTTCCCTGTCTTCCAAATACTCAGATCCCTGAATCCCAGCTGCAGTAAGAGAGAGACAAAAACTGGATCGTTTTATTTTTTTAAACCCTATGATTGTAAGAAATCGAAGTTTGGTAAAACCGCCATAGTCCGTGACCAAATGCATACAATTCTTTCCTGAAATTCCTTTTTTATTACTATAAGAAAAATGTCCATCATGGATATATTTGCCCTCCATTTATATAGCTGTTTCTTGTTTTATAAGTTGCCCTAAAGAACTTCAAGTTGTAAAAATGAAAACTAAGGCAATAAATTTGGCCTGAATCACCTAGATATTTGGAATATGTTTCCCTAATTATAATTTCCAAGGAACAGACTGATTTCTGCCCCCCAAAATGATGTCTCCCTTTTGACTGACTGTTGAGAAGAGCAGAGCCCCTGAAAAGTCACAGTAGATTTCAGTGGGTTATGCCTGACTAGAAACCTAAAGGCTGAACTGGTATTCCATGGAAACTTGCTGATATTAAATGCAAAAATTGCACAGAGAGAAATCAAAGCTTGGGAAGTGTGTATCCCTGAGAGACTGATCAATTCTGATGGGACTATGGGAGTTCAGAACACCAAACTGGACTGACAGGATAGCTGTGAAGAAAAAAGGCACATGAGGGAGACATTGCACCGCAGGATTCTAAAAGGAAAGAGAACTCAGGAGAAGTTGAGTAAGACTGGGATGAACAGGCTGAGGGTGTAAGGGAGATTCCTGGATTCCCGAGTTAAGAAACTGAGTCCCCGAATGAAAAGTTATTCAATGTTTGTTTGTTTTTCCTGTGAGCTGAGACCAGGGGATACCAGTTGAGTTAGCAGAACAAATAGCTATAAGAAGCTTTCATGGGAGAAGCGGGAGCGATGTTACTGGAGGGGAGCAGTATAGCAATGTGGTTGGGAACACAGACTTTGACAGAGTCAGGTGCAAATTCAGGTACTGTCATGTAAATATGAGCTGTCATTCAGCAAGTCAGTCAACCTCTCTAAGCCCCGGTTTTCCCTAACTGTAATATGTGAAATACCTTCAACTTCACGTTGTTGAAAAGATTAAATGAGGTAACTTATATAAAATACTTAGGACAGGTCCGGCACACCCACAAAAATAGAAGTTATTATTGTGCTTAGGAAATATAACTAGTAGTATGTTGGAGGCATGTTTGGTAAAAAAAAATGGAAATCTAAGATATGAGTAAACTTCATATATATATGAGTTTGTGTGTGTGTGTGTGTGTGTGTGTGTGTGTGTGTGTGTGTGTGTTTTGCTTCGGGCTTCTCAATACACATATCCTATTACACCTGTAGTTTTAGTTGAATAGCTCCAAGGGCATTCTTTACTTTACGGAAATATCCCAAAAACTTGACCCAAGGCAGATAACTTGATGGTGAGATGTTACATTACAAAATGATTATTTTATTACAGGGTGCCTTGAAACTGTATGCTTCTTAACATAAAACTAAAATAAATAAATTTACATACTTTTATGGATCCCTTCTATTGTGGAAATTGTAGTGACAGTCTCCCTGGTGATGTCAGAGGACCTGTGTTCTAACTCCAACACAATTTTGTGTGATAAATTGTTGGGGGTACTAAAAGTTCTAGTGCCAGTTCTATCTCAGAATCTGTGGACTCTCTGGCCCAGCCAATTCCAGAAGTCTAATGTAGGCAGTGAGAGAAGATGCGGTGGCAGCAGCTTCAAAGGTTTCAATAAGGGGCCAGTTAAAATTGTTATGAGTGGGTGGATGGGAGTCAGTTGTAAAGCTGTGTATCTTACCACTCCCAAACTTCTAAAGACTCAGCCATTACTCAGAGGGCAAGTTTAACCACTGCTGGTTAATGTGGCTTTCTATAAAGGATAAAGTGCTAAACACAGGCAATCTTTGACTTCTGGCACTTCAACTATAGCTATGTGGTAACTGGAGCTGTGGTGGTGGGTTTAGAGGTGTTTGAGAATGAAATGACTACTTAACTGGTAGTGAGTTCCAAGTCAGTGGAGAGATTCAGATAGAAGCTAGATGCTCATTTCTTGGGAGACTTTAAGAGAGATTAAAGTACCTGATAGGGGTTGGACTAAGATGACTTCTAAGGATGTCTTCCAGCTATATGGTTCCATGGTGAGCATCAATTCAATCACTTATAGCACTTAGAACAAGAGATTGACCTTATGTTAACCTGCTTTCTAAAGTGTACTGGGTACACTGTCCCCTGGCTCAGTCTAACTCCAAGTGGCCTTAAACTACCCTTCTCACTACCAATCAGCATCGGCAACTCCTACCAGCTCAAGCACGCTGGCAGCAAGAGAAGGTGACAAACCTAAGCTAACAGAAGTAGACACAAAGGGAAAAGAGTGAAAATGGTTCTCAGGATCGAGGAAAGTTGCTACAAAGTCATGAGCCTGGTTTCTGTTGATTTGCTTTGATGTGGCTTGCTAAACTACTGCTGAGAGCAATTTCAAAAGGGAGAAACAAACATGTACAGCTAATCATTACAATCCAATATATTAAGTGTTATAATAGAGGCCTGAACAAAGTGCTACGAGAACACAGAGATGGACCAGCTTTTCTGGGGAGTGTCTAGGAAATCTCACAGAGGAAGTAATGAGCAAGCTGAGTCTTGAAGGATGAGTAGGAGTTGACTGGCTGGAAATGGAGAGAGGTGTGGTTAGCAGAGAAAAAAAAAATGTTCAAAGCCAGAGAGACACAAAAGACTACATTTGGGAAGTGGCGAATAACTGTGCATGGCTGGAGTGTGAGGTTAGGGCCTCTGATGCTGTGCTTTTTAAGAAGGATGGGAATAGGAGATGGGGGGAGAGGCAGGGGCAGACAAAGGATGGTGGCACTTTAGAACATTAACTTTATTCTGAGTGAAATGCAGGCTTTGGAATGACTCTAATTTTACTCTAGACAAGATGGGTAGACAGAGGGAGGGCTTCTTGTCTCGGGTATAAGGATTAACAATAACTGAGGAGAGTTTAGTCATGCCAGTGGGTACGCCTGTACCCATTTTGGTTGATGGGGTAAGTGAGCTGCTCTGAGCAGTAACAAAAGCTATGAAGAGGATGATGCAACAGCATGGGAGGGCACAGATGCTTAGACAGTAGGCACATACCTTAGTGAGCTGATACATGAGGCACAGGAACATCTCAATACACCAGAGATGACAACCTTAAAAGGCAGCCTTTTCAAAAAATGTCTTTTAAAAAGAGCAATTACATTTTATAACATGTCTTTGTAACCTTATGAATTTAACAGTCATCCTTTCACCACTGAAGTGCTTAGGAGTTGCTTTAGCTGAAATCCACTGTTATCTGGGATGACTCCCATCCCTAGCCACTACTCTTTATTGGAGGTGGAAATTCAGGAAAAAGGAACTAATACACAATTTCTCCAGGCTTCTCTGAGGCCAGGGATCCAACCAGAGACCTCCCCTTTTGTCCACAGCATTTTCAGGCCTGTTGAAACCCAACCTGTGTTCTCGGTCCCACCGCTACTCCAGAGCTCTTTTTCCAATGTCACATTGGCTCTCTTCAGAGAGCTTGTGAAATGAAACTAACATTTTTAACATTCTCTTTTTTTTTCTTTGAGATTCAAAGCAATTATTATTAGACTTACTATTAACTACTTCTGAGACAGCTCAGCCTGGGGTACTCCAAATGTAGCATGTTTCATATGCTGAGACAATGCTGAGGTTTGGGGTGTGGTACTGGATCATCCACATGCTCTTACCTGAGGCCCCTTATAATGCACTGCCCAGGGTCTAGGGTGCAGGCTGTGAGTCAGAGCAAAACAAAGTGAAGTGGTCCAAATGGGGATTAAACCTGTGACCTCATTAGCAGTGGAAGTCTAACTGCAGCGTATGGTTATTTACTGCTGTTCATAATATTGCAATGCAGCTCCACTCATTTAAAAGGCTTAGCAGCCTTCTCCCTACCTAGGTAAGCAAATCAATCCCCCTTAGCCAAAGAGCAACAGAAGGCCCTCTTAGAAGAATGGCTTAGGGTTAAAGCAGCCTGAAGAATTTAAGAGAGATCCTCTTTCCTCCCATCTTTAGTGAAGTGGTAACCTTTTAAATCAGCTTTGTGGAACATATAAGTCAGTACTGAAAGTAGCCGGGTATAGGAACGGGAAGTTGAGTTCTGGGCAATCCCTTTAATTAAAGCCTCTGAAGGATTTGTTTTATGGCTTTTTCTGATCTTCTCTTTCACCACTAGAAAGGACACAAGAGTTGGCACTTCAATGTATAAATGTTAAAAATGAGGCTTAAATATGGGATATAACCTGCTAACCGAATTTGAATGATGAAGCCTATACTTTCAATATATTTATTTACAAGATAGCTTCGTGAGCTGAAGTAAAATTGTAAAACTAACAGAAAAGTTTTCTGAACAGGAGACCAACTGTAAATCTATACTTTATGAATCTAATGTATTCTCTTCACTTTTAAATTTTAACATACTAAAAATGTACATTTGATATTAACGATAATTAGAGCTACATTCTCAGTAGAAGGTGTTAAATACCAATTTTCACCTTTAAAAATCCTTAGCACCTATGAAATTCTTATTCCAGTAGAACTTTTTTTTAAGTTACCATTTGTCCATGCCTACTTTATTTGTTATGTAGTATGGGTGTTTTAATTTACTTCGTTAACAAGAAGCAGCTCAGAAAATGTAGCTCTTTAGAACAAGACATACTGAATGTTTGCTCTTTATTTAAAAAGTGAGAGAGAATGTAAAAAAATCTGGAAATTGTTTCTAAGACAAATATATTTATAATGCAAGATAAAGGGCTAACAGTAAGTGTTTAGGCTTTAAAGAACACCAAATTGTTATCAATAATGAAAAGGAAATGTTTTCCAAAGTCTACTACTTTGGATATCCACATATGAGGTACTTGAAAGTTTGGGGGAAGGGCAAAGATCACAGAGGAGGGCTGTTTCTTTTGCCTTTTAAGGAGATCTTTTAAAAAGCATTTGCTCATGCTCATAAGATAATAGCTGAAAATTTAATATTAAATTGCTGCACAAAAACCTCAACATTCAATTATTTTAGAGTACTCAAATTACTAGCAACATTGTCCCCTAGAGTGGTAAGAGTATATTATTTGCATGATAATCTAGAATGAACAGTCACCTTGAGCATACATTGGTGTGAGCATCTTGTTCTTCCAGAACACTAAGATACAAATCTGTTCTCTTGTTCGTTCAGGCCCTAATGACTCAAATACTTCAGACATTCATAAGTAGACCCAATATTTATTTTTTAAATGTTTAGACAAAAGTAAATACTTTGTTAAATGCCTATGGTATGATTTTAGACCACATCTAATATGATACTAATTTCATACAATATTTGTGCTCTAACTTATCTTTACCACTTCATCTTTCATCAGAAAAAATGAAGAATATCTCAAGCAATGATTCTCAGGAAAGGAGGTAGATATCAGTTTACTGGACTGACACAAAATATGAATTTATTTTAATGGGACAAGAGGAAAGTGGAATCTAAACTGTTAACTTTTAATTTTCTTCATTTGCCAAACATCAGGCTATAATCCAACTGGTTCTAGATATTCTTTGGTGAAGAGTGTGTGTGTGGGTACTCTGTTTCTGAGGTTTTATTGTTTTCCATAGCAAGTTCATTCTGCCTCCCTTCAAAATATGTGTTAGTAAAATCTCTCAAAACACCCAATACCTTGTATGTGGTCACTTTGATAATAATAATTTACACACATCCCTATAATCTGGACTTTTTTTTGTCCACGTAGGATAAAAACAAACCAAAAAGTGGTATAAAGTGTTCTGCTTTTACTCAAAGTGAAGTAGGGATGGACCAAATAAAATAATTTCATAAATTGCTTTAAATACATTTCTGCTTTTATTACAGATGTAGAATATCCGTTCATCCATTATCACCGCCTCTGACTTTTTGGCAAAAGTCACTTTCTACCTAGGACTGTAATTATTTATATAGCTTATCTCTCCTAGTACATTATAAACTCCTAAAGCAAAATTTAGACTAGATTTACAGGATGAACTGTTTAAACATAATTAAAGGGAGAAAGAGCAAAGGGGTAAGGTTTAGAGTTAGATGTAAGAATAGGGTCAATTTCCTGTAGTTTACCCTCTCCTTATGAAACAGAAACCAAGAGCTCTGACAGGGCAAAAACCCATTTTCAGCTTCTCTCACACCTTCACCTTTTTCAGATGGCTTTTTCTGATTTTCTACCCAAAGGCATTGTGCCTGTGGCTCTTAATCAAAGCAGCACAGGGATTCCAAGTAGAGACTCTGAAGGTCTGAAGGATGTGATAAGGAATTAGAATCTGATATACTCACTACACTTAATTTCTGTGGCAGTAGGTGCTATATGAATTCAGATAATTCTCTGTAACTCAGGAGTCATCACCCATACTGGGAATGGTTCTTGCTCTTTGGTTTCTCCTGGCCAGTTTTTGGCCACATCTCTGCACATTAGCACAACCACGGGATAATGAAGGAGTATATTAAGCTAGCGGCTAAAATCAAGATTCCAGAACTCCACAGATTATATTTAGCTGTGCTATTCTATGGATAATTTCGAGTAAAAGGCATGTAACAATCTAGGTTCCAAACTACACCTCAAATTAAATGCTTATGAAATCTGACAAACACTTAATTTCTCATTTGGTAATTTATACACTGAAACTAACAAATTAGGTATACCTTTTAGGACTCAAGCCATGCCACCTTTTGTAAAAGGCAACAAAATGTAGATTGTAAATTAAGATAATTAATTTTGCATAGTGTTTTTGATAGATCTAATTTCTCTCTCCAAAAAGCATATTTTAGCCAGGAGCCTTGCCCCAGACACTTGCCAAAAATAGTCTGGCCTTAACATCTCCAGAATGAGCTTTGCTGACAAGAGTGTACAGTCAGAAGTGACTCATGTACAGCTTTTCTTTTCATAAGAAAAATCAATCCGGCTGATATTACCGTGAGGAGTGGGGGGAGCTTGCTTAAACTAATTATTCACTGTGAGCCAAGTCTAGTTACCTAAAATAATCAAGAAAAAGAATGATCACAAAATAGTCCGCCCTGAGGCGGAAAATATAATTATGCTGCTTTCAATGGTTTTAAACTCATACTGCTTTAGAAAAATGCCAGATTACAACACCAAAATATAAAAGCAAACTTGGTTTACAATGAATCTAGTTACCCAAAAGTACCCAATCTAGCCAGGACCTTTGAAAGTAATAAAGTAGGTCTGTTAGCTATTTGCAGTATCCCAAAAAGCCTAATAGTAAGTGAACATTTGTTAACATGTAAACAAACAATCATCCTCTCTCCCTCATCCCCCCCTACACACACACACACACACACACACACACACACACACACATCACCTTTTATGTGGTCACCCTATTCCCTAGAAAGAACAAACCTCTCTTGCTATTTTCCCAGAATTAAGCAGTGCAAAAAAGTGGCATAGTTCTGGATCAAGCTCCAGACACTGCCTGCACCTGCATAATTATTTCACTGCCAAGATGTCTAAGAACAACCAAGTAAAGGGGAAGAAAGGAAAGACAGTCTTTTAAGCATGATGATAGGCCGTATTCCTGTTTGATGAAATAAGAACACATCTATTAATCACTTACATATTCTAGAAAAATTATTATCAACTTGAATTTACATAAAGAAATAGACCTAATACAATGGAATATTACTCAGCCATAAAAAGAAACGAAATTGAGATATTTGTAGTGAGGTGGATGGACCTAGAGTCTGTCATACAGAGTGAAGTAAGTCAGAAAGAGAAAAACAAATACCGTATGCTAACACATATACAGGGAATCTAAGAAAAGGTCATGAAGAACCTAGGGGTAAGATGGGAATAAAGACACAGACCTACTAGAGAATGGACTTGAGGATATGGGGAGGGGGAAGGGTAAGCTGTGACAAAGTGAGAGAGTGGCATGGACATATATACATACATATATACACTACCAAACGTAAAAGAGATAGCTAGTGGGAAGCAGCCGTATAGCACAGGGAGATCAGCTTGGTGCTTTGTGACCACCTAGAGGGGTGGGATAGGGAGGGTGGGAGGGAGGGAGACGCAAGAGGGAAGAGTTATGGGAACATATGTATATGTATAACTGATTCACTCTGTTATAAAGCAGAAACTAACACACCATTGTAAAGTAATTATACTCCAATAAAGATGTTAAAAAAAAAGAAATAGACCTACACTTCACTGGAAAATTATTAACCAAGATTTTAAGGAATTTTCTTTGACTGAGATGTTTGTGTTCATCTATATTAATTGTAATTCTCCTCTTTATAAAAGTATATAATCTAAGTACTAAAAAAGAGGAAACAAATTTGTCTTTGCTTTCTAACATGTAAAAGCCACTAATGCAACTAGCTTGATAAGTACTAGAAATTATTCCTTTTCAAGTGGGACAAAGAATATTTCTACCTTGAAGTTTTGACCACTAATAAATACACTAATCTGTGAACTTTAATTTCACCATGGATAAACTTCTATCAATAATTCTGAGCTCTCCATCCTGCTTCTTATTTGCTATAATCTTTCCTGCATTTACTCAGGTCAAGGAAATAATAGTCTATTTAATAGTTCAATGTTGTAATTCTCACAAAGTTTTCCTGCTACCTACACAGAAACTATGTATTTTTACAATTGGGAGAAATCCTCAGCCTACTTATAAGGTCTTATTCCAGTCTACAATAAATCAAAATTTCAATTAGGAGAACATAAAACTTGACTATGACAAGTATTTTAATTTTAAAACAGTATATTTATACATAAAACTTAATCCAGGATAGGCATTTCATTTAAAAAGTACCTGGTCATTTTTTACATTTAGGTTTTAGAGATTAAGGGACCACAAACAAACTAGATCATTATCCTCTATAAAATGGTTAGCTTTTTAAAAAGGAAAGGGTACTCATACGGATTTTTTGCGTGCCCACGTTCATAGTAGCTTTATGTGCAATAGTCAAAAAGTAGAAGCCACCCAAGTTTCCATGCATGGATGAATGGACAAACAAAATGTGGTAGATACATACAATGGAATATTATTCAGCCTTAAGAAGGAAGGAAATTCTAACACATGCTACAACATGGATGCACCTTGAAGACATTATGCCAAATGAAATGAGCCAGTCACAAAAGGACAAGTACTGTATGATTCCACTTATGTGAAGTACCTAGAAGAATCAAATTCATAGAGACAAAGTAGAATGATGGCTGTCAGGGGCTGGGGGAAGGGGAAATGGGAAGTTAGTGTTTAGTGGGTACAGAGTTTCGGTTGGGGAAGATGAAAAAGTTCTGGAGATTTATGGTGGATGGTTGCACATCAATGTGAATGTACTTAAGGCCACAGAATTATACACTTAAAATTGGTTAAAGTGGTAAATGTTATGTTACGCATATTTTACAATAAAAAATAAAGAGTGGGGGCTTCCCTGGTGGCGCAGTGGTTGTGAGTCCGCCTGCCAATACAGGGGACACGGGTTCGTGCCCCAGTCCGGGAAGATCCCACATGCTGCGGAGTGGCTGGGCCCGTGAGCCATGGCCGCTGGGCCTGCACATCCGGAGCCTGTGCTCCGCAGTGGGAGAAGCCACAACAGTGAGAGGCCCGCGAACCGCAATAAAAAAAATAATAATAATAAATAAATAAATAAATAAAGAGTATAGCTGGATAACATTATGAAAACTGAATAATAATCTATCTAGTCACAGATGAAGACAGTGAGTATCCAGATATCCTAATTTTTTTAAAAAAGACACCTATACCTGATGAGTCTTTAATTTCACTGTTTATTTTTTGTTTTGCTCTCTCCTTCCCTTTTATCCCAAATACCCTAAGTTCATTTGATTCCATTTAAAAGTTTTATGATTTATAGGTTTTAAGACCAGACTCCAAGAATCACCAACTATTATGTTCAGAAGAATTGTATTCCTCTTGAAGTCTAATCCATTATTTACATGTAGCCAAAGAACACAATTTCATAACACACAGTAGTACATTTTTGTAATAAGCATTATCCTTTTCTACAGTATTAATCCAAGTCAATTTTCTTCTGACTAGTCTATGCAACCCTGAGTAATATACTTTTTATGATCCCATCTATGGATTTTCTGGAATTTAAAATAATGTTCTAAATTTTCAGTCTTAACTGCTAACTAGAATTTTTTTTAGGTTTTTTTTTTATTAGTTTCTGCTTTATAACAAAGTGAATCAGTCATACATATACATCTGTTCCCACATCCCTTCCCTCATGCATCTCCCTCCCTCCCTCCCACCCACCCCATCCCACCCCTCCAGGCGGTCACAAAGCACCGAGCTGATCTCCCTGTGCTCTGCGGCTGCTTCCCACTATCTATCTACCTTACGTTTGGTAGTGTATATATGTCCATGCCTCTCTTTCGCTTTGTCACAGCTTACCCTTCCCCCTCCCCATATCCTCAAGTCCATTCTCAAGTAGGTCTGTGTCTTTATTCCTGTTTTACCCCTAGGTTCTTCATGACATTTTTTTAAATTCCATATATATGTGTTAGCGTACGGTATTTGTCTTTCTCTTTCTGACTTACTTCACTCTGTATGACAGACTCTAGGTCTAGAATTTTTGAAGAATTATTGACCCATGATTAAACAGTTTATAGGAACCTGCTTTCAAGTTCATTATTTTCACCATGAAGCTACAAAACATATATTCTCAGAAAATTTTATTTTATCTTATCTTAAATGTAGTAGTTAAGAGCTTGGACTTTGCAGTCAGATGGCCTGGGTTTGAATCCTGTTTCTACCACTTACTAGATGTGTGAGTGGGTATATTAGTTACATTCTCTAAATCTCAGTTTCCTAATTTTTAAAATGTGGATATTAATACCTAAGAGTTGTTGTGAGGACCATGCATATAAAGTTCCTCTGCAGTGTCTGACATGTAGTAACTTCTTAGTAAATGGTAGCTATTAATACCACTAATAACAACAGCATGTAGAAATGATAAGTGCCCTATGGGACTGAAAAACATTATACTGCAACTTTTTAAAATGATGCCACAGTTTTGACTCTAAAATGAATCCAGAAAAAAGAGCAACTGTATATTTTAAGACTTGTTTTCTTTGTTCGTCTCTTCCAAATAACTTCATTCTTATTATCATATTAAGCAAAAGAAATGAAGCCAAACCAAAATGAGAAGACCAGGTACATATATGTGTATATACACACACAAACACACATACCTCTCTAATGTGCTGTATACAATTTCAGGAAATTGTATAGAAACATGGCGGGGGAAAGCTGAAAAGTAAACAGGAAGAGCCACAGACTACACCTGTATATGTACAAATACAAATACAAATGTAGGCAAATTTCTAAGTCCAACTATTTGAATGATTCATTCAGAATCATATTATAGTCAGAAAAAATATACTATAATTCTTCTGGTAATTGCCCTAGGAGACAGATTCACAAGTCCAGAAAAACTGGATATTTTCATCCCTTTTTATCAATGTAGGCAAAAGAATTTCATATTTTAAGTAAAAACAAATTGCTACTATAGTTACTACTACTAAGGATTTCTAAAGTATATAATATTTGATACTGGGATTTCTGCCACAGTTTCACTTGAAAGTACAAAGGTTTTCTATACTATCAATTCAGGCTCCCCAACTATAAAGAAAAATGGAAATTTTATAACATACTTCTGTTTCTGAAAATGTGTTCCTTGGAGCACTAATGGCATAAGACACGAGGGTGGGAGGATAAAAGGGTTCTGTAGTCAAAAAAGTCTGGGAAATGCTGCATTCTGTATCCCTCAGAGATTCACCACACTATTAACATAAAAGGTTCTGAGAAACCCTGCAGTGAGCAGAGCTGTTTAAATTCATTTAACTCATGTTCCCAAAATTTATTTAGCCATAGAATTCTTTTTTCAAGCAATACCAAGGAACTGGTATTTCTCATAACAACTTATTTTAGGAAATATATAATAAATTGCCTTTGATTAGCTGTTTAAAATGTAATTTCATATGCACCTGTCCTGGCAGAATTTGCTAAAGTCCCAAAATGAGTCCATGGTATTTCGTGTCAGGGAAAAAAAAATCTAACATGCCTAGACTTATAACTGTACTATCTTTAGTAAGTTGTAGTTATTTCCAGAATGTGTGTTTCAACCCCCTTTCTGCCTAATTATTATTTAATCAAGTCCAAACACCCCATTTCTAATACCTGTGAAAATCTAAGAATGAACATGACCCTCCAAGCCTTTCCTTTTCTTTCTGGGCTTCAGTGTAAGCTAAGAAAATCCTGTAGCTGTGAGCTACATCTTCAAATATAAGAATACTAAACTCAGTTGCTAGCATTTTATTAACTGGTGCTATGAGCAGCATTTGTGCAATTCTATAGTAAAATAATGAATCTTCCACAACATTAATCCTGAAGCAAAGTAGTGACTGACTATTACTTCATTCCCCTGACATCTCCCTAATACTCCTATTAAGTATATAGAACAAAGTACTGTAATTACTACTTTATCTGTTGGAGATTGAGCAACTTGCCACAAGTACCAATAGTCAGCAGGGACCAATTTCTTGTTGGACAGACACTGTGCATATTACAACTATAGAAACTGTATCAGATAATCACCCTGAAATATGAACAAAAACAGGAAATTCCTTTGCTAATAGCTTATTATTTAAGGAATTTTCCTCTTTTGAAATAATTTTGGAACACAATTTGTTAGAAATCTAAACTTGAACCAAAAAAATCTGATGGCATGCTAGATAGCTTTTTGTGAGTTCAGAAATTAAGAACAAAGTCTTAACAACTGTAATGAGGCATTCATTACTTTGTCCTTGTGTTGGATGAAACAAAATAAGTAAGCTGCAATTAATTCTGGGTAAAGTGTGAATGTGAATGATTATGCTGCCAGGCTGTTGCATCACTTTCTTCTTAGGTTCTCCCTTCAATTCCAAAAGTACATAAAAGTGTAACAAAATGTGTGAGATGGAATAGACATAAACAATTTTTTAAAGCCTAACAAAGAAGACACAATGACTATTATTATGGAAATAATACATTTAAGTAACCCATAGATATTTGGTCATTGATTTTCAAGTTATACAAAATAAGATGGCCACTGAAAGAAAAAAAAAACACTTTAAGACATCTATGGCAGAATACATGTAATCACAGTATTTTATGTTATGATAATATATATCAATAACATTTTATCAGAGACAAGGCAAATGGTCGAAGAGAAGAAAAAAGTCTGACATGAAAGGAGTCAAGAGTGTTGACAGTTCAGGAAAGAAAAAGGAGTTAAAGTATCAGGTTCAAGTTTCGTAAGTTTTTTCTTTTTTTTTTTTAAATGTAGAAGCAGAGGTAACAAAAATTGGTCTTCACCTGGTAAGTGTGTACTCCCTGAGTCCTGAATGCAAATTCATGGCAGAAAAAGTACCTATGCATCCACGCAATCTTTTGTCTCGACCAATCTTCCATGTTACAAACAGTGGGCTGTAATGGAAGATAAAAATAGGGTAAATCAATCAATTCAATTAAAAGAAGTATTTGTTGAATATTTACTATATCAAGGTTAGGTGCCTGAGCTATAAAGACCAGAAGACAG
Source organism: Mesoplodon bidens (assembly GCF_964165515.1). Classification (NCBI taxonomy): domain Eukaryota; kingdom Metazoa; phylum Chordata; class Mammalia; order Artiodactyla; family Ziphiidae; genus Mesoplodon; species Mesoplodon bidens. Next base: position 45,194,967 of record NC_138163.1, on the reverse strand, counting down.
GCCCTCAGGGGCTTAGCATCTAGCCCAGTAGGACTGCATTTAGCAACAATTATAGCTATGCTGTATTGAATGTATTCTATATGTTAGAAAGCCCAATAAATGGTTTTAACAGATTATCTATGTTAATCCTCATTAACAACTCTAGGAGGCTGATACTATTACTAACATTCCTATCTTACAGCTGAGGCAGTCCCACAGTTAATACATCATGAAGTAGGAACTCAAACCTGGCCAATCTTGACTACACAGCCATTACTACCTCATTCCTCATTTAAACCTCAAGTCACTGATTGATTCCTAAGTCTAGTCTAGAAAATCAGGGGAAAAAATAAACAGATTTAATAAATACTTACTGAATGTATGGGGGGTTGGTGAGCAAAGCACTGTGAAAGGTGCTACTGGAGATACACAGTTGCCTAAAACATAGTCTTTGCTCTCTGGGAGCCAGTACAGGAGGAGGGCATGTTCACAGCTAACTAACGTACAGGAGGAGGGCATGTTCACAGCTAACTAACACAAGGCAAAAGGAAGTAAGTGCTATAAGCCATGTCGAAAATGCCATAAATTAAGCTACTGGGATAGGAGAAAATTTCAGTGACTTTGATCATCTTCAGCTTGGCCTAGAAGAACGAGTAGGGTTTGGAGAGGTGAAGGACAACAGCAAATATTAACAAAGTAATACTCTGAAACCAGAAAGTTTATCTTAATTTTCAGATAAAATTATTGCCAATAAATACAATCATCAAACATCAAAATATCAATTATAATAAAATGGCAACAAGAAAATAATTTAGTTGTTTTGACTGTTGTTGTTTTAAGAAGGGTAATATAGTTTTAAATGAAGTTTAATACAGTAGATGTTTGGATTCTGCAGCAAAGCACTGATAGTCTCAATTAACGGTTAAGTTTAAAAGCAATTCGTTTCTAAACAGAAGCAACTTTGTCAGATTTTATGAAATAAATTAATTTATACATTTTAGGACATTTTGTAAAAAGATTAATACCCTACAGTTGGGGATGGTTCCTGTTAATATGAGTATTCACAGTATTATTGGTAAAATATAATACATTTCTGCTTTCTAAAAATTAAAATTTTGGGGGGATATACCATATGTCATATATCTCTTATAATATGCTGTTAAGTTGGAGAACACATTCTTTATTTAAAGTACTCTCTAATCAGTCATCAGCAGTTGGGGAAAAAGTTCAAGTACTTCAATCACCCACCTCGAACATTTAAATTATGCTGTGTTCTGACAAGTAACCACAATGGCAGACAGGTTCCCAAATAAATAATGCAAACCAGGGAACAGTACTAAGAATTACCTCCTTCCAAGAGCCAAATGCCCAGAGGCATTGAAAAAGATGACTAAGTACAAGGCCAAGTTTTGTCAATGTTAGTATTCACATGCTGGATGACCTACACTAAAGGCCCTAAAATAAAAAGCAAAAGGTAAATTCCAGGGTTTTTTTGTTTTTGTTTTGCTTTCTACATCATATATACTATCTTATAACTTGAGACAGGATTCTAATGCTCCAGCTGAAATTTTTCTCTAATTGCTCTTGACTAGTAGTTGATCAGGAAGGTAAGTATTAGATGGGATCACTTTCTCACCAATTCTTCTATTACTCATACAAATACTAGTATCCTAAAATTCACACACGTTATCTTTAAAGATGAATTTCACCTCTTCCATTTTTCACCTTCTAATTTGGTAGAGTCAACGTCAGCAACCAGTAAATGGACAGTAAGAGGTCAATCCTCTCCCATAGCAATGCCTATACAAAAGAGCTGTGTGTAAGACAGGTCCCTTGGCAGATTCAGAACAAAGTGAATCATACTGTAACACACACACACACACACACACACACACATATATATATATATATATATATATATATATATATATATATAAAACATGTCTTTAAAATATCATTGATGGTTTCTCAATAACACAGAACTAAGTTGTATATTCTCTTCCTCAGTGACTTGAGTGGAAACCTAAAAGTATGAGTGAACTCATTTCCTATCAAAAACATGGAAGTCATTTACAAGTACTTTACCTTCAATCCTCTTGTTTATCCCACTAAAATAGATATGTACACCATTCTTACTATAATCCTGTCTATTCAAGCAAACTTTCCAAATTTGTAGAGTAAATAAAAAAAGAACACCATTAAACACTACACTATGAAATGTGTTGGAGGGCATTCAAACACATAGTGGGAGAAATTATACACAGTTTCTTATTAGGCTATGCTATGACTGATGAAGGGATGATTCACTCAGAGGGTAGGGTGCTAGAGGATAAGCTGCATTTTGCCAGGCACTCCATAATAAGATGTAAAAGTACACAACACTTTCAGGGACCAGGAAGTAGTCTGCCAGTATTGATAACTTGTTATTGTCTCTTCCAGATTTAACATTCTATGAATTTTAGGCACTGTTGAGTATATGTTCTCAAGAGCCCTCATAAGAGGCAGAGCAGATACAGAATCATCTGTACTCTCCCTGTTCCTTACCTGCCCCAGGAAACATCCTCTTTGGGGGTTGGTATTGCAGGGAAGTATCTGTGTCAAAGATGGGAGGGATTGCTACTTGACAACCCCACTGTGTTTAGGACAGATGCCTGAAGATGGAAGAAATCAGACTTTTAGTAGACAGAATAAAACTATTCCTTCAAAATCTGGGACTCTAATTTTTCATTTGCAAATGCCCATCCAATGTCTTTTATAAAGAACATGTATATGGAAATTTAAAAAAACAAAATATCTAAAAGCAATATTTAATGGGGAAAAGAACTTGGGAAGTTAAGCACTTTAAAGTAGACTGAAACAGAATAAACACCACGGAGCATGAGAGATTGTATCTTGTGCGTGACAACTACTTTACACAGGGCAATGATTATGGGAACATTCAACACATATTATCTAAACATAGCAACAAAGGTTTTTCTTTTCCCAACACACAGAGGGAAGAAATAGGCAATTTCATTCTTAAATGTGTTATTAAAACATGTATGAGTTCCCCAAAAGACATTAGACATCAGCATAATCAGAGACAGATCAAAGTAGAAAAAGGGATTTGAGCCTGTTGAGAGGAGCTGCTTACTCAATGACAAGGAAGTAAGGAAAACAGTTTATAGTAAGACAAAAAGTGAAGGTTTTTGGAAAATACTTTTACCGTATGGTTTGAGGCTACCTATATATATTGAAGAAATACTACAAACCAGAAAGGGGCTCAAAATAAAATGAAATATTAATGGAAATGTTTATCTGAAGGTAACCAGACATAGCTTTTTAAGGAATTTTCCCACTTCTGAACAGTTTGTGCCACTATGTTCTGAGAAATGTTTGGAGGAAAGTAAACTCTCTCCATTTTTCCAAGTCTGTAGACAGGAACAGGAAATAACCACCTAATCTAGGTAAATCTTCCCTGCCAACTGGCAGCCAGTACTATCAGGTCAATAGTAGCTCTCAGGGGAAATGTAGTTGTGCAGAATCAGCAAAAGTCCAGAAAAGCAATGTAAATCTGAGCGGGATACTCCCCAGTCTAAGCTGCATGCCACTTCCTATGCCCCGCTTCTGAGACTATTCTATTGATGCAGACCAGGAAAAATTAGAAATATGTTTGTGGGAGAGGGGTACAACTATGAAAAAGGTGTATTTACTTAATTTTTTAACCATAAATCCTATCTCCCCTGCCATACCAAGGCAAATACAGGTTAAAAATACACTTAGACATTAGCAAGCCCCTAATCCGGCAATTTGCTCTTCTTTAGAATGAGATTTGTAGGCGGTAACATTAACAACTCAATGTCAATCCCCACCAATATACTAATTACTGTAACAGGGGTATTCAACAAGGTTATTTATATTGTAGGTAGATACAGGAAAAGAGAGACGTCCTCTAGCTTCATTCTTTTCTTCTGTCATCAAATAATGGTTGCTTTTCAACTGAACTCAAGTTCCTCACCAACTTAGTTCAAAAAATCCAACTGTATTACTCATAACATCCAACTCAGTACCATAATTCCACAGTATCTAGATGCTCAGAGAAACACAGAAATGGCAGAGTCTTCCCTCCACAACCAGGTTAAAACCTTTCATGTCCTATTTCAATACAAACAAGCTATATATCTCATTTCCAGACTATATAAACAACTGATTCAATTTGTAAAAATATACTCAATTATGGTTAAATCCTATATTAGTCTGCTCGAGCTGCCATAACAAAATACCACAGAGAAGGTGGTTTAAACAACAGAAATTAATTTTCTCACAGTTCTGGAGGATAAGAAGTCGGAGATAAAGGTTCCAGGAGGGTTCTGTTTCTGAGAGCTCTCTTCCTGGCTTGTAGATGGCTGCTTAGTCTTCACATAGCCTTTCCTCTGAGCTTCAGAAGGAGAGCGAGCATCCACAAGAGCTCTCTAGTATCTCTTAAAAGGACACTAATCCTATTGTATCACAGCCCCATCCTTATGACCTCATTTAACCTTAATTATCTCATTATTGGCCCTCTCTCCAAATACAGTCACATTAGGGGTTAGGGTTTCAACATATGAATATTGTGGGGACACAATTCAGTCCATAGCAAATCACTAACAAAAACTTTAG